>NW_006399775.1:7609419-7612887 GCF_000299155.1 Elephantulus edwardii
ATATAATTATGAGCCCAAAATTTGCTTGTGGAAATGTCACTTATAGCTCTTTTCTACTTTTCAAAATCATATTCACAGCATTGTTGCTGTGTAATTTCAAACCAGAACCAACCCATAGCTGACCCTACAGGCGTTTTTAGAGGCAGTTCAATTCACAGAAGGAGACTGTCCATCCTTCTCTCCATGGAGGTGTCAGTGTATTCAAACTGTGTGCCTTCAGGATTGTAGCACAGCTTGTTGCCACTAGGCCTCCAGAACTTCCCAATCATCAAGGAATGCCGGCTTCAAGAGATTCCTTGATGAAAGAGGGAAATATAAAATGGAAAATAATTTAAAATAAAACAAACACTAAAATAACATAAAAACTAAAAGCTTTTTTTCTGTTTTATACAAAACGGAATTTCCTGGATTAAACATAAACTGTCTTAGTCCTGAAAGGGGCTCATAGGAGCACATTGAGAAGACTAATGTGCATCTTTCTACCAATCTATTATATAACTGACTGAAAAATCTTACAGAAATTCAGCCAATTTGAATGTCCAAAACACAGGTGCAGCTCTGTTTTATGATGAGTCATTTTTAGATGAAATTAAGAATATTTTTGTGAGATGTGGAATTTGATAGTAAGATGACTCTCACCCCTATTACTTTAGTCCTAGTTAGAAAAATCAAATAATTTTCTTCTAACACTTCTACTGAAATAAGTCTGAACTATTTAGCACAAAGTTTTTTTCTGTTATTGTTAAGTGCCATAAAGTCAAGTATGAGTCATAGTGTTGTATGAAAAACAGATCTGAACTCTGTCCTATACTGTGTCATCATCTCTGACACACTTGAGCCCATTGTGTAGTCATTGTGTCAATCCATCTCTTTGAAGTCCTTCCTCTCTTTTGCTGACATTTCTAAGCATGATTTCTCTCTCCAAGGAATAATTTTTCCTGGTAACATGCCCAAAGTAAGTCATAAAAGCTTTTTTATTTTCTTTTTTTAGTTGCCTCCAACAAGCAGCTGGCAGCATTTTTTCCCCAAGACACATTTATTGCATTTTTTTGGCATTCAATAAAATATTCAGTATTTTTTGCAAACACCACAGCTCAAAGGCTTCAATTCTTTTTCTACCATCCTTATTTACTGTACAGCTCTCAGATACATCACAAGTGATTGAGAAGTCTATGGCATAAATCAGACACACCTTAGTTTTCACACTAACATCATTGCTCCTTAGTAATTTAGAGATGTCCCTGATAGCAGACTTGCACAATTAAATACAGCTCCTGATCTCCTGACTGGTGGTACCAAAGCTGCTTAACTATGGATCCCAGAAAGGTTAAATCATTGACAATTTCAATCTTTCCTCCTTGTATCATGATGTTGATTACCAGTCTAGTGGTGAGGCTTTTTATCTACTTGATCTTGAGATGCAATCCATATTGAAGATTTTAAGTCTTTGAACTTCTGCAGGAAGCATTTCTAATCCTCTTCATGTTCAGCAAACAAGGTTGGGTCATCTACATAATGCAGGTTGTTGATGATCTTCCTCCAATTCTGATTCCATGTTCATCTTCATAGATTCCAACTTCTCAAATGATTTGCTCAGAATATAGATGCAATAGGTATTAGAATCTCAGTTTTCAGGAGCAATTGCATAGGCCCTTCCTAGATGTTGTCATGTTGGCAAACACATTTATTAGTGATGAACACTTGCATGTACCATGGATATCAGGGAGCACCATGGACAACTACAAATTACAGAAAATGAAATTGGAATCTCAGCAGATAATCCATGTATTTTTATGCTGTTTCTTCACCTGGCTGCTAGCTAGCATCTTGATGTTGGGCTCAACTTGATGGTGTCCACATAAGGAAAGGTTTTGTGGTCATGTTTGATGTTTTTTACTGTTCTTCTCCTTCACACCCCCAAAATGAATGGCCCTTGAGCCTTTTACCAAGGGTGGAGGCCTCTAGAGGCTGTAGCTTTAAAGTCTATAATGAGGCAATCGGTGGTGAGCCAGCCTGGGGCCTGGGGCCTTGGAATCGCCCTCCACTCTAAGAATTGGCTGCTAGCTAGGACCTCGATGGTGGGCTCGTCCTGATGGTGTTCACATAAGGGAAGTTTTTGGGGTCATGTTTGATGATTGTTACTGTTCTTCCCTGCCCTGCAAAGTAGGTGGCCCTTGGGCCTTTCACCAAGGGTGGAGGCATGCTAGAAGGTGTGGCTTTAAAAATGAATATTCTTTAAAGACACAGAAATCATTTGTCATTTGTTGTACTGAACAACTTGAAGTTTCTGTGGCACTGAACACTGTTCCCTAGTCGTGTCAAATACCATAATGGTTACCCATTATGCACAATGTTTGAATGAGCTTTCAGATTGACTCATGCTGTGACAGAGGAGTGAAATTCACTTCCTAAACTAGATGCCTCAGAAAAGTCTACAAACTCTCTACACTCAAGAAATGTAAAGAAATGACGTTAGTTATAGAACAGAGTTCAGGTCTTTTGTGCAAAGCTTACTCTGAGTTGTATTCAACTCAATGACACTTAATCACTGCTAAGTGAGACTAGTCCTGTTATATCTGGAGGAACACTCTTCCACTTTGCACATCCCTCTTTGCCAATGTGCTATATGAAGTAACCTGAGTTTGCTATAATGCTGAACTTTGTGCCATTGGGGTATCAAATACCAGAATGGTTTCCCATGGTGGACAGTGTTGGGTTGAGCTCCCAGTTGTAAAACAGGTTTGGAAGAAGAAGTGGCATCCACTTCCTAAACCACATGCCTCTGCAAACACTATGAACTTGGAGAAATGATGATAGTCATGTAAAAGGCATTATGTCTTTTGTTCACAGATTGGCTATGAGTTGTGCTCAACTTAATGGCAATCAACAACAACAACAACATCATATAAAACAGTAAACATTGCATGTTTTAAAATCAGGAAATGTATGTGTCACAGTTGTATACCCTTTCTCCATACCTATTCAATCTATATATTGAGAAAATAATTGATAAAGGTCGATTATATGAAGAAGAATATGGTATTAGGATTGGTACAAAACTCACCAATAATATGCTGTAAGCAGATGATACTGTTTTGCAGAAAATGAAATAACCTTGAAGCATTTACTAAACCCTGTCAAAGACGACAGCCTTCAATATGGGTTATATCTCAACATCAATAAAATAAAAATCCTCACCCCTGGACTAACAGGCAACATCATGATAGGGGAGAGAAGTTCAACATTGTTGACAATTTCATTTCACTTGGATTTACAACCAACATACCTGATAGCAGCAGTCAAGAAGTCAAAAGATAGATTACATGAGACAATCTATTCTCAAAGTCCTCTTTCAAAAGATTGTCTTTAAAAGGCCTCATTTTTTTTCTCTATATTTTATTAATTTTCATAAACATTTACAGAGATTTTGGGTTTCCATTCATTCATTGTTGCACTATTCTCTCTACC
>NW_006399775.1:7614177-7625174 GCF_000299155.1 Elephantulus edwardii
CTTGAAAAAAAAACACATCATGCTCAGAAGGGTGGAGGAACAAAGGAGAGGAAGACCCTGGACTGATACTGTAACAGGGTAAAGGGGTAGGTGTGTCAGAGTCAGTGAGACTGGCTCAGGACAGGTCAAGCTTTAGAGCTGTTGTGCATAGGGTCGCTGTGAATCACAGGTGACCCTATGGCACATAACAACAATGCATGAATTTTAAAAGTTCCACAATGAATAAGGATGATCAAAGAAGAATTGATGCATTTAAATTGTTATGTTGGCACAGAGTATTGAATTTTCCCTGAACTATGAAAGGAGCAAACAAATGTGTCTTGGACAAAAGGCAACCAAGGTATTCCTTAGAGACAAAGATGTTGAAACTTCACATTCTTTGGATATGTTTTCATCAGAGTAAACAGCATAATGTTGAACAAGAGTGTTGGAGGAAGAGAGGAAGATCCTTAACGAAATGGGCACTGTGATTGCAACTATATATTGGAGCCTGACAGATATGAAGATGGCACAGGATAGGTCAAAGTTTAACTCTGGCTTATAGGGTCACTCTAATTTGTAGGGCATTAGAAGTCACCTACAACAATTTACAAAGGACTTCTGTGACTTATCTCATCTGAGTACCCAAAGCTCGACTTCTAATAGGCTTTGATAGGATGATCTTAACTATCTGATAATTAAGGGATATTCAGTGAAAATTAGTAAAGTCAATAGTCTCAAGAATCACAATTTAAAACCTGGAACCATAATTTCATAATTCATAGCCTTATGCACTATAAAAGATGTCCTTGAGGGGGAGCTCTGGTGGCCCAGTGGCAAGGAGCTGCAACTACAATCCCAGAGGTACACGGTTCGAATCCACCAGATGCTCTGCCGGGGAAGGAGGGACAATCTCCTGTACCAGTCAGATCTGATTTGACGGTACACACACACAAAAAGATGTCCTTGAAAACAAATTTGTCCGGTGTAGCATGTCTTTTGATTTCTTAACTACTGCTACTATGGATGCTGATTGTGGATCCAAGTAAAATAAAATCGTCAGCCACTCTGACTTTTTCTACATCTAGCATGATGTTGCTTATTAGTCTGGACATTCAGATTTTTAAAAATTATCGATATTATGTTATATTGAAGGTTCTATTGAAGGTTTTAGTTTTTGGCTTTCAGTAAATATTTCGAGTCCTCTTTATACAAACAAGGCTGTGTCGTCTGTGCAAGGTCATCCTCTAGACCAGATGCCATATTCTTCTTCATACAGTCTGGCTTCTTAAAGTATATGCTTAGCATACAGATTGAATATGTATTCAGAAAGAATACAACCCTTGTATAAATATTTTCTGATTTTAAATACAGTATTCATGGCTATTTTTGAATAAGTACTTTTTAGTTTATATAGAGATTTCCCAAGAAATTCCAATTATTGATAATGTTATCTAAAATTATGACTCACAGGGTCAAATGCCTTTGCATAGTCAACCAAACATAAGTAAACATCTTCTGGAATTCTCTGCTGTCACACAAGATCTATCTGAATCTCTCATTACTAATTATGACTCCTGTTTCACAGCTTCTATTGACACCAACTTGAATTTCTGGAAGATTTCTGTTGGTGTACTGTTGCAGAATTATTTTTTTAAATCCTCACAGGACTTTACTTTCATGTGGTATTAATGTTAACGTTTCATAATATTCCCACTTGTGGTATTTTTTTTCACTCTGATGTAAATAAATATGAGTATCTTCCACTGGTCTTACAAATTTGTTTGTGTAGGTGAGCATGTCCAATACTATTTGCTGAAACACCTCAGTTGATATTCCAAGTATTTGCCAGTGTATTTTGGACATTTCTTCCTTCGGTATCATTTGTCTTTGATCAGATACTACTTCCTTAAAAAGGTGATGAATTGAACCAGTGACTTGGTGTATTCCTTCCACCTTTTCTTGGATGCTTCATGCATAATGTAATATTTCACTCATAGAAGCCTTCAGTATTGCACCTGGAGGCTCAAAGAGTTTTTCTTTTTTTATTTTCTAACTTCAAGTTTTTGCACATTTCATGAAAATAATAATTAGAGTTTAATTTATTTAAAATGGTAAGAGCAAACACATGAGTTTAAAGATTAGAGTGCACCTCAATACGTGCACCTTACTCAAACGATGGTATTTTCCATTGCTTCATATGCATCGGAAAGTTGGATGGTGATTAAGGAAGATCAGTTAAGAATTGCTGACTTTGAATTGTGGTGTTGAGGAAGAATATTGAATATCCCATTGGTTGTCAAAGGAACTAACAGATATATCTTGAAAGAAGTGAAACTAGAGTTCTCCTTAGAACCAATGACAGTGAAACTTCATCTCACATATTTTGGCACATTTTCAAGAAGCTCCAGAGCTTGGAAAAAGACATCATGCTGTATAAGTACAGTGTTAAGAGAAGAGATAGATCTTCAATAAGAAGGAACACTACATGACTGCAACATGAGCTTTATCAGGTGTAGATAATAAGGATGGCATAAGAAAAGTCAAGGTTTTTTCCTGATGTTCATAAGGTGGCTATAAGTCATAGTTGACTTGATGACACCTAACAACATATAGCCTTATTCAAATCAAGTTGAGAGAGGTGAGATTGTGTCATATTCCCCTTCATCTAATATTCTAAACTGTGACAAACTTCTGCAGTGGAGAAAGGCAGGAATTCAAAGATCTCAGGCCTCAAAAATTCAGTCTTTTGAGATGTTCCTCTTATCAGTGGAAGGCAGGAAACTTTCTAGTAGTTCTGACACCTGTACTTTTAGTAGGTCTTGGCTCAATTGTTTTTTACTTTGCAGATACTTAACATTTCATGTAAGCGTCACTGATTTATTGTCCATAATTTACTTCCTGTTTTTCTTCTGATTTTTCAGAGTGGACAGTGACTCATATTGACACTATTAACAATAGATCAGAGCCTTGCTCTATCCTTTGCCATCCTCATCATCTGATAAACTTAAGTTCATTGTTACAATCATGGTGGCACTCCATTTGTTGAGAGTCTTCCTCCCTTTTGCTGACTTTCTCCATTTCCCAGCATGTTCTCTGTCCCTCAAGAACTGGCCTCTCCTAACAATATGTCCCAAGACTGTGGAATGAAGTTTAACCATCCTTGTCTCTAAGGAATAACTCTAATTTCACTTTATCCAAGATATAGTTTATTCTTTTGAAAGTTCAACAATTATTTTGTAGTCTTCTTCATCATCACAAGTCAAAGCCACTGGTTTTGATTCTGCCATCTTTTTTCACTGCCGTATTTTCAGATACATGCTAAGAAATTAAAAGAGCAATGGCTTGGGTCAAGTCTACTTTGGTCTGTATACTGTATACAATGACATCACTGCTCTTTAGCATTTTGGAGCATTCCATGACAACATATTTTCCCAATGCAATATGTCTTTTGATTTCTTGACTGCTGGTACCAAGGGTGTTGATTATTAAACCAAGTTGAAATCATTGATAATACCAAACTGTTCTCTATCATGGTGCTACCTATTGACCCACAGGTGAGGATTTTTATTTTCTTGGTATCAAAATGTAATCCACATTGAAGGCAGTAGTCTTTTCTCTTTAGTATCCTTTTTTTATGCATGTGTGTGTGTATACGAAGGAATTTAGTAACAGAAAACAGTAATTTGATGAGTCCTGTTCACAGAGGCGACCATAGCGACCACCCTTCCTGCAGGTGCTGTCCATCCAATCTTCTTTCCTGAATGGACAAGGGCTCTGAGGGCAGATTGGGCCCCAGGTCCAGGGGTCTGAGCTAGATTTCCTGCTGTAGCGTGAAATTTAATGTGTAAAACAGTGATGCCCAGCTCCTTTCACCTCTGTGCCATATCCTGAGCGACCAACATGGCAGCATGTGGTGAGGATTCACCTTGGTGAGCCATCACCTTCATACCACCCGTCACACAGTCGATGGTTTCCTTGCCATAGAGATCAGTGACATGAATGAAAGTGTCATTGAAGGATGTAAAAATGTGGTGGACACCTCTCCTTCAGCCACCTGAGGTCCTAGGCTGATGACCTGTTCCTTCTTTTCATTTCCCTTACGAGGTGCCATGTCTGTGCATCGTCTCCAGACTCCGCCACCGGAAAGTAGCGAATAGTGTAAGACATCACATTCAGTATGCAAGGCCATGACATCTTCAAAGCATAGAGATTTTTATTAGATCTGGTGGCTTAAATATAAAGGGTTGAATTGCCAAACTAAAGGTGGAGGTGTTTGTCGTTATGTGCCTTCTAGTTGCCTGCAACTCACACTGACCCTATGGACAACAGACCTAAACCCTCCTCTATCTGGTACCAATCTTACTGTATCTGACACACCTACCCCAATTACCCCAGTCACTGAATCAATCCATCCCATCGAGGGTCTTCCTCTCCTGCGCTGTCCCACAACCCTCCCAAGCCTGACGTCACTATCCAAGAAATGACCTCACCGGGTAACATATCCAAAGTATGTCAGATGAAGCTTCAGAATGCTTGCTTTCAAGTAGGAGCCTGGCTTCACCCTCTCCAGGACAAACATGTTTGTTCTCCTAGCAGTCCAGTTCATTAGTCTTCTCCAGCACCACAGCTCAAAGGCATCAATTCTCCTTCTATCGTCCTTAGTCATCGTCCAGCTCTCTGATGTATAGCAAGTAATTGCAAAGACCATGGCCTTTATCAGGCACACCTTAGTCTCCAGACTGACATTATTGCTCTTGAGTACGTTGGAAAGGTCTCTGACAGCACACTTTCCCAATGCAATATGTGGTTAAAATCCACCAGAGCTTTGTAGAAGTAAGAGAGGCAATCTTCTTCTATTTGTTTTATTGCCTCTAAAAGCCTGAATGGTCTGCTGTGAGTTAACTGTATGGTTTGATGTAAGTCAGTTATGACATGATGGCACAAAACAACAAACAACTATGGCTCTCTCTATATGTATGTGTGTGTGTGTGTGTGTGTGTGTGTGTATAGAGAGATATATATTTATATATTTAAATATATAAATATATATACAAAATCCTCAAAAATAATATCTATGTCAGTGAATCAGTGAATATATACAGAGATATAATACTATTTTAACATGTTTCATTTTTGTAATAAAATAATATAAAAATAATTCTTCTTTGTCAATAAATGTTAATTCAATAAGGATATTTCATTTAAATTTTTGCAACTTGGATTAATAGAGGTATGGCTGTTTTATTTTTGCCGTGTTATAAAAATGGAAGTGAAATCTTTCTTTTACAGTTTTATTTTATTTGGTAATCATAAGACTAGATACTTTCATTTTAATTATAATTGGTTTATGGATTAATTAGCACAATGATTATATGAATATTTAATATAACTTGATGGTGTTTACAGACGCTTTCTTGAAAATTAGCTACTATGTATCAATAGGCCAATGTTAATAATTTATATTCATAAATGTAGTTTGACTCTCATTAGAAACGACTACTGGAAATATGTATGCATATTACAGAATATGTGATCACTGGGAGTTACTTACAGTGATTATTTATAGAAAACATACAAGCTGATTAAATATCTGAAAAATTGCTGAGATAAAATATTTTCCTGTAAAATTGTTATTTTGAAATTTTAACCATTTACTAAATAAATGACTCAATCTATTTCTAACTCTGGTAGCCTAGTGGCAAGAAGCTGCACAGTAATCCCAAAGGCACGCAGTTCAAAGCTACCGGCTGCTCTGAGGAAGAAGAATGAGCAATCTCCTCCCATGCGATTAACTGCTTCTGAAAACCTTCCAGAGAGTCAGCTAAGATTAGGTTTTGACTTGATGGTACAAAATAAAAACAACACAGACAAGTCAGTCTGTTTCTAATATCTGACTTAAGATACATCATGATTTTGTGTATTTGTCACACCATGGCCTGAATAAAAATCAGTTTAGTCACCAGACTGACATTCTTGCTCTTCAGTACTCTAGAGAGTTCCCTGACAGCCAACTTTGCCAATGCAATTAATCTTTTGATTTCTTGACTATCAAGAGTGTTGATTGTAGAGCAAAGAAAGCTGAAGCTATTAATAGTTTCAATCTCTTCTCCATCTATCATGATGCTGCCAAGTTGCCCAGTGGTAAGAATCTTCATTTTCTTGACATTGAATTTCAATCCATATTACAGACTAGAGTCTTTGAAATTTGGCAGCAACTGCCTTTTGTCCTCTTCAGTTTCAGCAAACAAGACTGTGTCACCTACATAATGCAAGGTGTTGATGAGTCATCTTCTAATTCTGATGCCACATTTTTCCTCATTCCAGCCTCCTGAATGATCTGTTCTGCATATAGATTGAAAAGGTTTAGAGATAGGATGCATCCTTGATGCACACCTTTCCTGATACTGAACAATGCAGTGTTTCCCTGTTCTGTTCTGAGGATTGCTTCCTAATCCAAATACAGATTTCATGTGCGCACAAGTAAGTATTCTGGGATATCTATTATTCTCAAGATTAGCCACAGATTGTTGTTTTCTGCACAGTCAAATATCTTTGCATAGTCAATGAAACACAGCTAGACATGCCTCTGGTACTCTCTATTTTGGAAGATCCATCTAACATTGGCTATGATGTACCTAGTGTCATGGCCTCTTCTAAACCCAGGCTGCACATCTGGTAATTCTCTGTTGATGTACTCTTCCAGTTATTTTTGGATAGTCTTCAGCAGAATCTTTCTTGCGTGTGATATTAGTGATATCACTCAATAATTTCCACACTTTGTTAAGTTACCTTTTTTTGGAATGGGAATAAATACATACCTCTTCCAGTCAGATGGTCATGTAGTTGCTATCCAGGTTTCTTGGCATAATCTGCTTAGTGCATTACAGACAAGTATCTTTTGCTGAAATACTAATTAGTATTCCATCAGTTCCTGGGGCCTTGTTTTGTGCCAATTCCTTCAGAACACCTTGAACTTCCTCTTGATCATGTATTGTTTCAGTAAACTCTTCTGTCAGCCATTTTTTTTCTCTCTCTTCAGTATAGTGTCTCTGTGTACTCCTTCCATTTTCTTTTAATGCTTTCTGGATCATTCAACATTCTATCTTAAGCATCCTTAAGTATTGCAACTTGAGACTTTAATTTTTTCTTTAGTTCCTTCAGCTTAAAAATGCTGATTGAATTTTTCCCTTTTTATTTTTACCAACTCCTTGCACATTTCATTATATTTTGCTTTGACTTCCTGAGCTGCTCTTTGAAATCTTCCATTCAGCTGAACTTTTTTATTTCTTCCCTTTGCTTTGGCATCTTTGCACTGTCGTGCAATATTCAGAGTCTTTTCTGATATCCATCTTTGTCTTTCTCCTCTCTTTACATTATTCATGAATGATATTCTTGATATCCTCCCCACAGCTCATCTGGTCTCCATTCATTAGCACTCAAGTCTTCAAACCCAATCAGGAGGGTTAAATTTTGGTAGGATAAACTCAAGATCAAACTTGGGTTCTCATAGATTTAATTTAACTTCAGTTTGAACTTACATATGAGTAGTTGATGGTCTGTTCCACAATTAGCACCTGACCTTGTTTTCACAGGTGACATTGAGCTTCTGCAGTGATCTTTTCCATGGATGTAATTTATTAGATTCCTGTGCATACCGTCAGGTGAAATCCATGTGTATAGTCTCCATTTATATTTCTTATAAAAGGTATTTGCAAGGAATAGGTCATTGATTGAGCAGAGTTCTGTCATTCTATCTCCAGCCTCATTTCTGACACTAAGTCCATGATTTCTGACTATTGATCCTTCTCTGTTCCAAACTTTTGTATTTCAGTCACCCATTACTGTCAAAGTATATTGGTTACTTGTTTGATCAATTTCCAACTGCAAAAGTTTGTAGTTGACATCTATTTTCTCCTTCTTGGCTCTGGTTGTTGGTGCATATATTTGAATGATAGTAGTATTAACAAGTCTTCCTTGTATGTGTATGAATATTATCCTATCATCCACAACATTGTATTTCAAGATGGATCTAGAAACGATCTTTTTAACTAAGAAAGCGAGTCTATTTTTCTTCATCTTTTCATCTCCATCAGAGTAGATTATATGATTATCTGATTAAAAATGTCCCAATCAACCCATTTCATTTCACCAGTGTCTAGTATGTCAATATTTATGTGTTCCATTGTTTCCTTAACAATCTCCAATATCGTTTCATACATACTTCTCACATTCCATGTTCCAATCAATAGTGTCTATTTGCAACTGTTCCTCCTCCTTTGAGAATCTCAGTAGGAAGATTCTGCCCCTCATGCCATACCTGCTAGTCTACTCTAAGTGTGCTCTACTGTACATAGGGTTTACTGAAGCCTGTTATTTTGGGGGTGGATTGCCAATCCTTCTCCCTAATCTGTCTTAATTTGGGTGTCTGACACTAAAGTAATATTTAACAGGCAAAACTTTTGCCCAAAAGAACAAATGAAAGACATTTCTCATTATTCAGGCAATGAATCGGATGTTTTTCTCCCTGGCTTCCCCCGTAGGCGCATGTGTTTTTTTCCCACCCGCACCCTTGCTCTGCTGCCATCCAGATCAGTTCTCTCTCTTTCTCCTTGAGCACCTTGAAGCCCCTGCCCCTAGCCAATCCTGGTTTGATGGCTCAGGCCTCCACTCATTTCTATCTACCCACTACCTCATCACACCCCTATGATGTTGGTGTTTATGTGCAGCGTTGTTGGGACATCACCCTGATGACATCTTCTCTCCTGAAGTCTGTTGTTCCCCTTTATCTCAGAAGTGGCACAAGACAAGGGTCTCCAATGGAAGCAGTGCTTCTTCTGCCTGCTGTCCTTGGTCTGTGGAGTGGTGTGGTTAGGACCCTTGGCTCTCTTTTGTACTTTTGTCTGTGATGACTTTTTTCTTTTTGTCTTTTTGTCTGTGATGATTCAGTGGCAAGTCCTGTACTTCTCTTTTGTACCAGATAATAGTGATGTCTTGACAATATTGGTGATATTGGTAATATAGCTTTATCCTATATATTTATTTTTTCTTAAGGGCCCTAAGCTGTGAAAGCAAAGAGGAAAATTATTAGGATCTAAAATAAATACACAAGGAAGTAGTAGTCAGAAAAATCAAACAACATATTTACCGGACAATTTGCTTCCAATAATCTCTTTAGAGTGCTAACAAACAAGGGCATAATTTTAAAGACAAAGATATTCCTTCACCAAGTCATGGAATTTTTAAATGCTTCAAGTGCTTGTAAAATTTTACATTTAATAAGGAAATTAATCAAGAAAAGATGCTTTTAAATTGTATTGATGATCATAATGTTGTGTTGTTGTTACATGCTATCAAGTCATAGTGACCTCATGTACTGTAGTTCTGCAGCCTGCTCTGTCCTGAGCCACTCTCATGATTCCAACACACCTACCCCCTTTGTCCTCATTACTGTATCAGTCCATCTCATCCACGGAACTTCAAAACCTTAGCCTCCAAGGAGAAACTTGGTTTCACTCTCTCCAAAATAGACCTATTCGTTTTCTTCGCAGTCCATGGTATGTTCTCTAGCACCACAATTCAAAGATCATCCTTAGCCTTTATCTAGCTCTCTGATGCAAAGCAAGTAATTGCTAAAACTATTGCCTTGATCAGGTGCACCTTAGTCTCTCGAACGATTTTGCTGCTTCTCAGTATTCTGGAAAGGTGCCTGAGAGGAGATTTTCCCAATGCAACTTGCCCTTTGATTTCCTGAGTGTTGGTGCCAAGTGTGTTGATTGTAGAGCCAAGTAAGCTGTAACTGTAAACAACCTCAATCTCTTCTCCATCCATCATGGTGCTGCCAATCAGCTCAATGGTGAGAAACTTTGTCTTCTTGATGTTGAGCTTCAATCCATATTCAAGACTACAGTCCTTATCATCTGCATAACATAAGTAGTTGATGAATCTTCCTCCAATCCTGATGCTATATTCCTCCTCATCTCCCAAATGATCTGTTGTTCATATAGATTGAAAAGGTATGGAGACAGGAAGCATCCCTGACACACTCCCTTCCTGAATTTGAACCATGCAGTTTTTTCCTGATATGTTCTGAGGACTGATTTTCACATAAGCACAATCAAGTGTTCTGGTATTCCCATTCTCTTCAAGATTAACCAGAATTTGTTGTGATTCACACAGTTAAATGCTTTTGCATAGACAATGAACCACAGATAGATATCCCTCTGGTACTCTTTGCTTTAGATATACCAATCTGACATTGGCAATAATGTCTCTAGTGGCACAGCTTTTTAAAAACCCAGCTTGTATTTCTGGTAGTTTTCTGTCAATGTATTTTTCCCGTTGTTTCTGTATATCCTTCAGCAGGATTTTGCTTGCATGTGATATGAGTGATATTGTATAATAATTCCACATTCTGTCAGGTCTCCTTTTTTTTGAAATGGGAATAAATATGTATCTCTTCCAGTCAGTTGGCTAGGTAATTGTTCTCCAGATTTCTTGGCACAGCCTACTGAGCACATGCAGGGTAGCATCTGTTTGTTGAAATATGGCTATTGGTATTTCATAAATTCCTAGGGCATTATTTTTTACCAGGTCCTTCAGTGCAGCTTGAACTTCCTCCTTCATCACCATTGCCTCTTTATCTCACGTTGTTTCTTTAAATTCTTCTGTGTCATCCAATTATTTTTGGTACATAACTCTGTATACTCTTTCCCTCTTCTTTTAATACTTCCTGGATCATTCAACATTCTACCCATGGCATCCTTAAGTATTGTGACCCAAGGCTTAACTTTGTTCTTTAGTTCTTTTAGCTTAAGAAATGCTGAGCAAATATGGCCCTTTTGATTTTCAAGCTCCAGTTCTTAGCACGTTTTATTATAATACTTTGCTTTGTCTTCCTATGCTCTCCTTTAAAATCTTCTATTCAGATCTTTTTTTTTCTATAATTATATTTTATTAATTTTCATAAACATTTACAGAGATTTTGGGCTTCCACTCATTCATTGTTGCACTATTCT
>NW_006399775.1:7627980-7648784 GCF_000299155.1 Elephantulus edwardii
CATCTTCTTCTATTTTCTGAAATAATTTATGTAGAATTGGTAACAGTTCTTCTTTAAATGTTTTGTAAAATTCACAGATCTTTAACTTCTTGATTTGTTCTCATTTCTTAGACTTCTTTGTGCTCTAGTGCAATATTTAGGGTCTCTTCTGACATTCATTTTGGGCTTTTATTCTTCTTCTGTCTTTGTAATGACCTTTTGCATTCTTCACGGATGGTATTTTTATTTCATTATTTTGTGTGTGTACTGTCAATTCAGATCTGACTGGTACAGGAGGAGATTGCCCCTCCTTCTCCAGCAGAGCATCTGGTGGAGGTGAACCACATATCTCTGGGATTTCTATGCTGCTTCTTGCCATTAGACAACCAGAGCTCTCTGGATGATGCTCTTGATATCCTCCCACAGCTCATAATTTTGACCATAATATTAAATATATTATGAATTCTCAAAAGAACAAACAATCTATCTTGGAAAATCTAAAACCAGGGTGCTCCTTATAAGTAATGGTAGTGAAATAGTGAAACTTTATCTCCCATACATTGGACGCTTTATTGTTGCTTATGTTAAATTCCTTTGAGTCTGAACCAACTCATAGCTGATCCTCTGGTGTGTTTTCCAAGATTGTAAATAACACTGGAGATTGCTTAGCTTTTTTCCCACGGAGCAACTGGCTGTTTCTAACTGCCAGCCTTTGTGATGTTGTTATAACTCCTTACCTCTTGGCATCTTTTTAGTGCTAGGTAAAAGAAAATGACCTCATTGTTGCTAGAATTTCTACCTTTCAGATAAAGCCCTTCCCCTAGTTCTAGCCTGCTCAACTACTAATAGAAAGCTGAATTGGGAAAAAAAAAAGACATTCCAACAATGCCATAGAAAATGAGCTGACCTAAGACTACACCTGCAATATAAGGAAAAGGTCCTACAAGTTCGCTCATTTCGTATACTATTTTATGAGTTCCTTGTTTTTCAATGCAGTGTAGTATAGTATTCCATTGTGTGTATATACCATAACTTCTCTCTCCATTTTTTTATTGTCACTTCGGTTGTTTCCAACTCTTTGCTATTGTGAACAAAGCCATGATAAACATGGGTGTACATATATCTGCTTGGGTGGCAATTATGGTTTCTTTAGGATATATTCCCTAATTGTCAGATCTAATGGTATTTCTATTGTAAATTTTTGAGAAAGCACCATAAAACCATCCACAATGGTTGCACCATTTTACCCTCCCACCAAAAGTGAATAAGGTTTCCAGTTTCTTCACACCTTGCCAGCATTTGATATTTCCTATTCTGTTAAATTTTGCTATTCTTACTGGGGTGAGATAATATAGTTGTTTTGATTTGCATTTCTTATAGAGCTAGGGATTTTGAACATTTCTTCATGTGTTTCTTGGCCATCTGAATGTCTTCTTTGGTGAAGTATCTGTTTATGCCCCATGCCCATTTTTCAATACCTTTATCTTGTCATGGTGCTCAAATATTTTATAAATTCTAGATATATATCCCTTATATGACATGTCATTACCAAATATTTTTTCCAGTCTGTGGCTTCCCTTTTTACCCTGTTAGAGAAGTTTTTAGATGTGCATAGGGATTTGATTCTTAAAAGGTCCCATTCATCTATTTTATCCTCTCCTGGTTATAGATTTTTCAGGATGCTTGGAAGACTGTTTATGTGTGGATTAGGGTTTCTAGAGTTCTTCCAAGCTTTTCTTTAATGAAGTTTATAGTCCTTGGTTTTAGTCCTAGGTTCATGATCCAGTTTGAGTTGGTTTTTGTGTATGGAGTGAGGTGTGGATCTTTCTTGAGTCTTCCGCAGATAGTTTTCCATTTTTGCCAATACCATTTGTTAAAAAGACTTGACATTTCCCCACTTAACTGATGTAATCTCCTTGTAAAAAATCAGTTGACTATAGGTAGATGGACTGATTTCTGGATTCTATTTCTCAAATCTATTCCATTGGCCTATATGTCTGTCATTGTACCAGTACCACACTGTCTTGACCACCACAGTAGTGTAGTAGGATTTGAAATCAGGGAGTTAGATGCCTTCTCCCTTGTTTCTCTTTTTAATTCAAGGTATGCAAGGATGGTTCAACAAAAGAAAAACAATAAGTGCTTTATTTGTTCAGGGCCTATTTCCACTCCAGATGAAATGGGAGATTATCTTTTCCATATTGTTGAAGAATGGAATTGATATTTGTATTGGGATTGCATTGAACATGTAAATTGTCTTTGGTAGTATTGTCATTTTTCACAAAATTGAGTCATCCTATTCATAAGCAAGGGATATTATTCCACTTCTCCAGGACTCTTTTTGTTTCTTGTAGTAATGTTTTGTAATTTCCGTTGACTAGATCCTTTGTGTTTCTGGTTAGATTTATTCCCAAGTGTTTAATCTTGTAATTAGCTATTGTGAAAGTTATAGTTTTTCTTAGCTTCAGATATGTATTCTGTTTGTCACTTAAGAGAAATCCAGTCAAATTTTTGTATGTTGATCTTGTATCCTGCCACTTTGCTGAATTGGTCAACTATGTCCAGTACTTTTCTTGCTGAATCTTTAGGGTTTTCTAAGTATACTATCATATCATCTGCATATAGAGATGATTTTACCTTCTTTTTGCCAATTTGGATATCTCTTATATCCTTCTCTTGTCTTATTGCTATCACTAAGACTTCCAATACAATATTAAATAGGAGAGGTGATAGTGGGCATCTTAGGCTAGTGCCTGTTCTCAAGGAGAACACCTTTAATCTTTCTCCATTGAGAACAATGTTGGTTCCCGGATTTACATATATACTTCTACTATGTTGAAGACATACCTCTCTAATCCTATTTTGTTGAGTGTTTTAATGAGAAACGGGTGTTAGATTTTGTCAAAGGCCTTTTCTGCATCAACTGATAGGATCATGTGGTTCTTGTTCTTTGCTTTGTTTGTATGATGAATGACATTGATTGTTTTTCTTTTGTTGAACCATCCTTGCATACCTTGAATTATGCTTAGTGAATTGTCTCAGTCACAAATGAACAAATACTGTATAGTGCCACTGTTGTGAAATGAGACTGACATCGAGGTTGAAGGGAGACTGAGAGAGAGGAGATAAATAATGTATACTGTATTGGAACAGATGAGGGAGAGAACTATTTAAAAAGGATATATTATTAGGTATTGTGATGATCGGAGTCCAGAATGAGGGCTGCATAGTGAAGTGGACTTGGGGGGAATGATTGTATAACTATGAAATATTTTTTCTTTTACTTTTCAAAGAGAAGAGCAAATTGACGGGAGGGGTGGCCAGGGAGATTAGTGCAACAACGAATGAATTGTAATCCAAATTCTCTGTAAACTTTAATTAAAATTAATTTTACAAAATTAAAAAGTAAAAAATATCTCTCCCAAAAAAAGATAAGAAAAAAGTGCCAATAGAGTAGTGTTCAGGCAAGACTTTCTCATGTGATATGTTGAACTCACCAACAATGTCTGTATATAAATCCCTTATTAATAACAACAGCTGCTGACATCTAAGTTGAGAGCTCTGCTCACCTATACACAGGTGAAAATAAACTAGCATATTGCTTCACATATAGCTTTGTACAGTTGATTTGAGTATTCCTGGTCAGACTCCAGACTTACCTATTCTTCTCTGAACCTTCTAAATAGGAGGGGGCTGATTATTAGAAAATGGCACCTTATTTTTAAAAGTAAAGAGGAAATGAGAGAAAGTGACTAGAACAATGGGCAGAAGCACATCAGATTGTGAGGATGATGTAGGATCAGGTAGGTTTCCATTCTGTTCAGCACATGGTCGTAGACTACGAATCAGAATTGACTCAATAGTAAGTAACAACAACAGAAAAACCCATATATTTATAATAGTGGGCTAAATTCTCCAATCTTTAAGTAAAATCAGTGATGATTTGTTAAAACCAAATACAGATTTTCATCCTACTCCATACTGTCACTTTCCCTTATATAGCACTACTTCTATACAAAAGACAAGGGAGGTCTGGTGGTCTAGTGATAATGACTTAGTTGCCCTGCCAATCCAAGAGCACCTAGTTCAAACCCACCAGTTGCTCAGTGGGAGAAAGATGATCAATCTCTTTCCCTGAAATGTATTACCTCTGAAACACTCTGGCACATCAGCTATGAGTAGGTTCCAAACTGATGGTGCATGAAAACAACAAATTGTTAATGGAGTGAAAATTGTGTGGATGTCTAACTGATTCTAACCACTATTTTCTAAATTTATGAGGAGGGGAAAACAACCCCCCAAAAAATATCCCACACCAAAAACTAAAGAAATGAAGTTAAAAATAGACTTACATTTTCCTTTCTACTTTACATAGAATATTTATGATGTTTCATTTGAAATCCATGTATGTTTCTGAATCTACTTTCTAGCCTTGAGAAAATATTCAGTTTAAAAAGATAGAAATGTTTTTCATAATTCTTGCTGTGTGTAAATAGTTACCTTTATTTCATTTCTCTGTATTTTGTCATTCTTTATCATTTTTCTCTTTATTTTTGAGAATTGAAATGTATCTATGCTTTCTCAAAGGAGCCCTAGAGCCCTAAGGATTTCAGAAAGCTTTTATATGTGATGGAGAAAGAGCATGAAATAAATAAATAAATAATAAATAAAATACTTTTTGAACTCCACAATTCTACTTTTACCATAAGAGAATTTCAAAATGATCATACAATGAAGCTTGACTTTTCTATTATGAGCTATTCTTTGTTTCTGTCTTCATAATGCAAATAATCAATTACATTAAAATTTCAGAAGCAAGATTTGTTTATCTTCACTTGAAAACTTATTAGCAGTCATGAATGTTAAATGAAGCTTCTAGAATGCTATAATCAAGCAAATCTTCCTCATCATTACTCTAATAAATTTACATTAGCACTTTTCTGTAGCCTGACTGTATTTTTCTTTTCAAGTAGGTAGATATCATCTGACATCCTTTGAAATGTCATCAGTTAAAGAAACTCTTAAAGAGTTCAGGCAAATGGACTAAAACAACATTTATTGATGAAATTTTCTTTTCTTTATCTTAGCATAAAATTTTATAAAGAAAATAGAATTGTGAGCCAGGTTCCTTATGGAAATTCGCAACTCTACTGTTCTTAGTTGCCATAGAGTCGTTATTGACTAGCTTACATGTACAGAATTGAACTGCTTTATCATGTCTTAAATACTGTGAACTTTTGGAAGCAGGTTACCAAGTTTGTCTTCAAGGAACCACTGGATGGGTTAAAGCTTTCAGTATGAGGGATACTAGTCAAGCCCTGGTGGACTAGTCTGTAGAGCACTGTACTGTGAACCTAAAGTCTGAACCTCCCAGGCTTTAAAAAGATTTAAATTATATCTTATCAGTATCCCAGAAAAACTCTACAGTTTAAAGACTATTTAAAGGAATAATGGCTGAAAGCATCTTAAATTTGGAGAAAAAGATAAACTTACAGTTAAAAGAATATGAACAAATTTAAACAGAATAAAATCAAATAAATAAACATCCAGATTCATTTAATAAAATATCAGAAGGTTAAAACAAAGGAAAAATTATAATGAAAGTAGTAGAGGGAGGATAAAAAAATGAACAAACAACAACAAAAATAGTGCATTGTCTACAAAGGAAGAATGATTTGATTCGTAGCACAGAAATCATGGAAGCTAGAGGAAAGTGCTGAAAACAATTCTTTTTTTCAAATGCTGAAAAACAAATGTCAATCTAAAACGTTCTATCAAAAAAAAATCCTTCAGGAATGAAGGATAAATATAGACAGTTTTAGAGAAAGGCCAATAGTAGAAATCTGTTCTAAAAAAATGTCTAAAGGAAGTTATTCAGATAGAATTTTTCTGTCTTTTTCCTCCTTCTTTTAACGACAAATTGACAGAAGGAAAGCTGGAACACCTGGAATGAAGAAAGTGTAACAGAAAGGGTAAATGTATGGGCAAATATTAGAAACTGTGCTTTCTCTCTTGGCTGACAGGGATGAAATTTTAATCATTAGTGTCTAGTCTCAAAGTTCACACTTTTTCATGATGCACCTCTGCCTCTTTTATGCTGCTATGCTTTATTTGTGATATGCCAGAGCAATGGCAGCATAGTCCTGAGGGAATTGTGCTACTTTTTTCTTCTCCAGTATTTATAATCCACCCACAGCTCCTCTGTAAAAAAAAAAAAAAAAGAAAGAAAAAAAATATGGTCAATCTACTCCCATTCTACTTACAGTCACAGAAAACCAATAGACAATCAACTATAAATAAATTTGGACTCAACAACAAGGTGTGAGAAAAAGATGAAGAGAAAGAAAGAGAGAGAAAGCTGTTTTATCATGGAATGTCTATATTCATTTTCTCTCCTGATCCTCAAATTTATTTCATGATGTTATTACTAATATATTCATCCTGATTTTATTAAATTAAAGCTCTAATAGTTTAGGAATTTGTTCAAGCATGTACAGGAGCTTATGATAAAATATGTACATATAACTTAGTTGAAACACATGAGTTTTTCACATTAAAAACCATAATTCTATAATTGAAATAAGTCACATCTTCAAAAAAATTTAATCAATTGATTCAAGTGTAATATATTCCTACATCTGACAAATAGAAAATAGCAGAAAGTGGAGAATTATATTTTATGTTGACATTAACGATATTACAAAGGAACAAATGATTAACAATGGTGTGGCAATTAACTAGTATACATATCTTGATACATATTTATTCATTATAAACAAGTAGTATGTTTTTATTTAAAAATATCTGATAGCATATCTATGAATATTTTTCTAATTTGTCAGAGAGATTAGAATGGAGAAGCTGGTGGAACAGTGGTGAGGAAGGTGCATTGCAAATCCAAAGATAAGCAGTTCTCGTCAACAAGTTGCTTCTTAGGGAAAAGATGGGCAATCTCCTCTCAAGTTGTTCAGACTTCAAAACTATTCTTGAGTCCCAGCAATAAGTCAGTTGGCAATTTCTCCTTATGTCATCTAAGACTCCAAAATTCTCACTGAGTTCCTGAAATAAGTCAGTTTTGATTCGACAACAATAAATTTGTGTTTTGAATTTTTATCAGAGATCACAAAGCTACATTTCTCATATTTAGGTTGATAAATTTCACTTCTCCACACTAAAATAATCTTTATTTTTATCTTATGTCCATATTCTAGTCCTTCTCCAGAGTCCTAAAGAACAGCAATGTCAGTGTATAGGATAAAATGTGCATAACCTCAGCCACGATCTTCACAATTACTTGCTATGACAAGAGAGCTGCACAATGTCTAAGAATGATAGAAGAAAAAAGATATATTTATTAATTGTATGTGGGAAGGATAGTCAATATCCATCCTGTGTGATAACTGCTACTGAAAACCTGCTGGAGGATCAGCTATGGGATAGTTCCAATTTGATGGTACACAACAACAACATGAGCTATACTGTTGGAGAAGAGTATTGAACATACCATAGACTGCCAAGAGAATAAACAGGCCTGGCCTGGAGAGGGTGAAAACAAGTAGCTCTTTGGAAGCAAGAATTTAAAAGTTTCATCTCACATACTTTGGGCATATAGCCAGGAGGGACTAGTCCTTGGAGAAGGACATCATGCTTGTATGGGTGGGATGACAGTGCAGGAGAGGAAGAACCTATGTGGGATGGATTGACATAGTAACTGGTGTATTAGGGGAGGAGAATGTATTGGAGTCACTGAGATTTGCTTAGGTTGGGCAGGATTCAGAGTTATTGTGCATAGGTTCTCAACTCAATGGCATATAACAAAAGTAGTTCCTAAGGCTGTTCTTTTTTCCCTCTTGTATTATATATAATTTCTAAATCTTCTAAAGTCCTTTATTTTAATTATGCTGAAGACAAGATAGAAGTTAACAAATAGATAAGAAAGACAGATATAACTTGGACAAGAAATGAAATGGTGGCATTTAAAATAGAACTATCTGAAATTAAATCAATAATAATAGAATATTATGAAAAGATATACTCTGATAAACTTGAAAACTAGAGGAAATGGTCAAATTCCTAGAAACTCACACCTTACCCCAATTGAAACAGACAGATGTAGAGCGTTTGAATAGACCCATCACAAAAGAAGACATTGAGCAGATCATAAAACAACTTCCCCCCACAAAAAAAATATCCGGGGTCAAATAACTTCACATATGAATTCTACAAACCATTCGGAGATGAATTATCACCAACTCTACTTAAATTACTTTAAAAAATAGAAAAAGGAACATATTCAATGTCATTCTATGAAGCAAGACTAACCCTAAGACCAAAATCAGGAAAAGACACTACCAATGAAGAAATTGATAAACATATATCTCTTATGAATATTGATACAAAAATCCTTAGCAACAGCCTGACCAAAAGAATCCACCAATTGTTGTTTGTATGTGGCATCGAGTTACTTGTGACTCATAGCAACCCTACATAACAGAGCCCTTAATGCCGTTCTATCCTGTGCCAGCCTCGCTGTCTCAAACACGCTCATTCCCACCACTCTACTTACAAAATCAAACCATCTGATTGAGGGTCTTCCTCTCCTGTGCCGTCTCTCCACTCCACATGATGTCCCTCTCTAAGGACCAGTCCCTCCTTGCAACATGACCAAAGTATGTCAGACAAAACTTCAGAATCCTTGACTCCAAGCAGCATTCTGGTTTCAACCTCTCCAGGACAAACCTGTTTGTTCTCCTAGCAGTCCGTGGTATATTCAACACTTTTCTCCAGCACCACAGCTCAAAGTCATCAATTCTCTTTCTATCATCTCTATTCACTGGCCAACTCTCTGATGCATAGCACGTAATTGTGAAGACTATAGCCTGGATCAGGTGCACCTTAGTCTCCAGCCTGATGTCGTTGCTCTCTCAGTACTCTTGAGAGGTCTCTCACAGCTGACTTTCCCAAAGCAATTAATCTCCTGATTTCCTCACTGCTGTTACCAAGAGTGGTGACTGTGGAGCCAAGTAAACGAAAACTGTTAACTATCTCAATCTCTTCACCATCCATACTGATGCTGCCAAGTGGTCCAGTGGTGAGAATCTTTGTTTTCTTGATATTGAGCTTCAATCCATATTGAAGGCTGCAGTCCTTGACCTTCTGCATACAGATTGAAAAGGTATGGAGACAAAATACTTCCCTGACAAACCGCCTTCTTGATATTGAATCATGTAGTGTCTCCTTGCTCTGTTCTGATGACTGCCTCTTCGTCCAAATATAGGTTACACATTAGCACAATCAAATGTTCTGGGATTTCCATTTGTTTCAGAGTCAGCCATAGCTTGTTGTGATCCACACAGTCAAAAGCCTTTGCATAGTCAAAGAAGCATAGATAGATGTTCTTCTGGTATTCTCTGCTTTCTGCCAAGATCCATCTAACATTAGCTATAATACCCCTCTTCTAAATCCAACCTGCACATCTGGCAGTTCTCTGTTGACATACTGTTCCAACTGTTTTTGGATAATTTTCAGCAGAATCTTGCTTACATATGATATTAATGATATCGTTCGTTAATTTCCTCACTCTATTGGGTCATGTTTCTTTGGAATGGGAACAAATATTGATCTTTTCCAGCTAGTTGGCCAGCTGGCTGTCTTCTGGATTCCTTGGCACAACTTAGTGATCACATTCAGGGCAGCATCTGTTTGTTGAAAAAAATCAATTGGTATGCTGTCAGCTCCTGGAGTCTTGTTTTTTGCCAATTCCTTCAGAGCAGCTTGAACTTCCTTCTTCCTCACGATATAGGCTCTTGCTCATACGTTATTTCATGAAATTCCTCTGTGTCAGCCAATTCCTTCTGATACAGTGACTCTGTGTACTCCTTCCATGTTCTTTTGATACTTCCTGGATCATTTAACATTCTACCCCAAAATCCAACAGTATATTACAAATTAATTCATTATGGCCAATTGGTTGTCATAACAGGTCTGAAAGGATTGTTTAATGATGACAACAAAAAGAATCCGTGTAACTCAACACATAAACAAAGCATAGGACAAGAAACACAAGATCCTATCAAATTATGCAGAAAAGGCCTTATGGAAAATCCAATACCCCTTCCTGATTAAAAGCTCAACAAAAGAGAAATAAAGGGAATTTTCTTAACACAGTAAAAATTATACACGAGAAACCAACGGCCATTATAATTCTCAGTGGAGAAAGAGTAAAGGCATTCCACACTGTGTACAGCGACAAGACAAGGATGGCCACTATCACCACTCCTATTCCATATTCATTAATATCACATCCAAGCAAAACACTGCTGAAGATCACTAAAAAATGGCTAGAATAGTACATAGATAGTGAACTACCACAAGTTCAAGCCGGATTTAGAAAAAGCCACAGCACCATGGATATCATTGCATATGTCAGATGGGATCCTGGCTGAAAATAAAGAACACCAGAAAACTCATGCTTTATTGGCTAAACAAAAACATTTAACAGTGTGGATCATAATGAGGTTTGGCTAACATTGGGAAGAACGGGAATCTCAGAACACCTCATTATGCTCAAGCAAAACATGTACCTAGACCAAAAGGCTGTTGTGGAAAGAGAGCAAGGGACAATACATGGTATAAAATTAAGAAAGGTGAGTTTCAGAGTTGTATCCTCTCTCTATATGTATTCAATCTAGATGCTGAGCAAATTATTTGAGAACCTAGAATCAATGAAAAAGAATGGAGCATCAAGATCAGGGAATACTCATTATAACCTGTGTTATGCAGATGAAACAACCTTGTTGGCTAAAAGTGAGGAGAACTTGAAGTGCTTGTTGCAGAAGATCAAAGAATACAGCCCGCACCATGGATTGCATCTCAGCATCAAGAGGAAAAAAAATCTTACCATTGGACCTATAGGCATGATGGAGGGACAAAAGACTGAAACTGCTAAGAATTTCATCTTACTTTCATTCACAATCAACACCCTTGGTACCAGCAATCAAGACATTAGGACTATTGCACTCTTAGTGATCTAGTGGCAAGAAGGTGAACTGCAATCCAGAAGGCATGCAGTTCGAGGCCACCAGCTACTCTGCAGGAGAAGGATGGGCAATCTCCTCCTGTGAGATTACTGTCTCTGAAAATGCCAGGAGCATCAGCTTTGGATCAGTTCCGACTCTATGGTAAACAACAACGTCAGTTTGATCACTAAGGTGGATCTGATTCAGGCCATGGTGTTTCCAGTCATTTGCTATGTATCTGAGAGCTGGACAGTAAATAAGGATGACAAAAGAATTTATACCATTGATCTGTGATGTTGGGAAAAAATACTGAACATCCAATGAAATACCAAAAGAACAAACAAATATATCTTGGAGATAATGAAACCAGACTGCTCTTTGGATGGAAAGATGATGAAATTTTGCCTCACATACTTTGGGCCTATTGCTAGGATGGGCTATTCTTTGGAGAAGGGTATAATGCTCAGCAGGGAGAGGGTCATCAAAGGACAGGAGGACCCTCGGCCAGATGGGTTAACACAATAACTGCTGTAATGGGCTCTAGTGTGTCAGGAAGTATGAGGATGGCACAGGGTTAAAATCTGTTGTTTATAAGGTTGTTATGGGTCGTACTCCACTTGACAGCACCTAACAACAGCAACAGCAATTCAATATTGCTTTGGAAGTACTTACTCAGGTAATAAGAAAAGAGAAGGAAATTAGAAGCATCAAAATTGGCAGAGAAGTGTTAACATTTTCACTATACATAGATGATATGATAGTATACACAGAAAACTCCAGGAACAGAACAGAAAAACACTGTTAGAGCGAGTAGATTAATTTATTAGAGTTGCAAGGTACAGGATCTATATAAAGTAATTGTTGGCTTTGTCTACAGCAACAAAGAAAAGACAGGAAAAGGAAATAAGAATGCAATTCAATTTACAGTAGCCAATCACAAGATGGAATATTTGTAAATAAATCTAACTAGAGACACTAATGACTCTTATAAGGAAAACTATAAAAAATGAGAAGCAATAAGAGGCCTGAGTAGAATATATTCCCTGTTCATTGACAGGAAGACTCAACATAGTGAAAATGACAATACTACTAAAAGCAACCTATATGTTTAATGTAACCCAAATACAGATACCAAATTCATTTTTCAAAGGTATAGAAAAGGCAATTGGCCGGCTGTTTGGCAAGGAAAACCACTTTCCAAAGCACTTCTGACAAATAAAAATTAAGTGCGTGAATAATGCCGCTATAGACAATGGTGTACAAATTTTTAATTGTGTCTCAGGTCAAATTTCCTTGGAGTATATTTCATGCAGTGGAATAGATTGGTCATACAGAATTTCTATGTTCAACATTTTTTAGGAAATGCCATACTGTCTTTCAGACTGGTTATACTACTTTACAATCCCACCAAGAGTGTATGGGAGTTCCCACCTCTCTACATCCTCTCCAACATTTATTGCTTGCTGCCATACTAAATTTTGCCTCTGATACTTGGGTAAGGTGATATCTCATTTTGGTTTTGATTTGCATCTCTTTTATTGCCAGTTATTTTGAGTATTTTCCCATGTGTCTCTTGATCCTAGAAGCCTTATTCACCATTGCAAGAACACTGAAACAGCCCAAATGTCCACACAAATGGATTGAGAAAATGTGGCATATTAAAAAAATGGAGTACTATGCAGAACTCAGGAACAACAATTTGCTTTAAAAAAGTTACATAACTTGAGAGATACTGGAGAGCGTTATGCTCAGTGTCATAAGGATAAATATTACATAAGACCATTATTGTAAACATAGAAGGATAACTATTAAAACATGTATAGGAACCAAGAGGAAAAAGTGGAGGTGTGAGGACGGGTAGGCATGAAACCACAAGTTTGCACAGTTTGGTGAGTGGAGGAAGGAAGTGAAGGAAATAGGAAAAATCTGGTGAAAAGTTATGATGGGCAAGATCTAATGGTGATTTATTTTATAAAACAAATGCTTAAGAATGATTGTATGAAACACAGTAGGAATGAAGATTAGTGTGAAAAACAATGTATATGAATTTTGTAAGCAAACCAATTTTAAAAAATAAAATACACCATAATGCCA
Source organism: Elephantulus edwardii (assembly GCF_000299155.1). Classification (NCBI taxonomy): domain Eukaryota; kingdom Metazoa; phylum Chordata; class Mammalia; order Macroscelidea; family Macroscelididae; genus Elephantulus; species Elephantulus edwardii. Next base: position 7,641,072 of record NW_006399775.1, read on the forward strand.
CTGTTATAAAACAAAACTGACATGGGAGTTGGGGGGGAAACTAAGAAAAGAGGGAATAAATAATCTACATGGCATTGAAACAGATAAGGGAGAAAATGGTATAAAAGGAACATATGAGTAGGCATTATTGGTATGACAAGAGTCCAGAATAAGAGCAGCAAAATAAAGTGGTCTGGGATCGATAGGGGTAGGGGACTGTATAACAATGAAAGAGCTTTGTTCCCAAAGAAGTAAGCAATCTGGGGGCGGGGTGGGGGGGGGTGAAGGCGAAAAGGGAAGAAAATGTGCAACACCGAATGATTGGAAACACAAGCTCTTTTATAAAATTTCATTAAAAACAAACAAAAAACCCAAAACCCACCAATCATTGTTCAGGTTCTCAATAAACAAGAGTTTTTTTTTTTAAAGTGTGAAGCATAGCACTCCTTGATCTGAAAACACAGTACACGGTAATGGTAACTAAAACAGGGTGGTATTGATACAATGACAGACACAGACCACTGGACTAAAATTGTGAATTCAGAAATTAAACCATCTACCTGTGGTCATTTGATATTTGACAAGGAAGCAAAATTTATCAATGGGAAAACGACAACCTCTCCAACAAATAGTGCAGACAAAATTGGACATCTACCTGTAGAAAACTGAAACAAAATCCACAACTCACACCATATGCAAAAATCAACTCAAAGTGGGTAAGAGATCTAGGAGTAAAGCCCAAAATGATAAGGCTCATAAGAGACAAAATGGTACAAAAGTTAGAAGCCCTCGCTTATGGCATAAATAGCCGTGCAAATATAGCCAAAAGTTCATAATCAGGAGAGGAAAAATAGTCAATTGAAACCTTCTACAATTATTAAGTCCCTGTGTGCATCAGAAAATTTTTCTACTATGTTGAAATAAAAACCTACATATTGGAGAGAAAAAAGCCTTATAACAAAAGTTTACAGAATACTAGTGGACCTCCACAAGAAAAAAATTAAAAGACCAAATTCAAAAAAAATGTATAAAAATACAGAAAAAGACTTCATAAAGGAAGATATTCATTTGAATGGGCAACAAACAGATGAAGAAATTCTCAAAATCAGTGGCAATCAAATGAAATAAAAACAACAATGAGATACCATTTCACCCTAGTAGCAGTAACACAGTTTAATAGGACAGGAAGCAATAAACATTGGAGAGTAGGGAGATGTTGAAACTATCATGCATGGCTCATCAGATTGTTTTATGGTACAACCGCCGTTTAGCATTTCTTCTATGCTCAGGTGAACACAGAAATCCCATTTGACCCAGCTATTTTATTGCTAGGAATATACTCCAAGGAAATTAGAACTAAGACCTGTTTTGAGGTATGAATACCTATGTTCATAGCAGTGTTCTTCATAGCAGCAAGAAAATGGAAACAGTCCAAATGCCCATAAACAAATGAATTATTTAGATATTGTGGTACATTCCCACAATGGAATGTTATGTAGTGATAAGCAACAAATATTTTGTAAAATACTATATAACATGGAAGAGTCTAAAGAGCATTTCCTTGAGTGAACTAACTCAGTCTGATAAGGAAAAATACTGCTCAAGACCATTTAAAAAAAAAATAGAACGATAACTAGTTATCTCCAATAGGGGAAGGGAATAATTAGAAGAGGTAAAAGAAGTTCAAGGGTGTAAATCACAAAGATAGCAAAGTTTAGTGGCAGGTGGAGATAAGGTGTGAAGGAACAGGAAGGATTCAATAGGGAATAAAAAATACAAGGAACTAATAGACATAGATCAATAGTAATTCATTATATAAAATGCAGTATGTATGAATGATTGTATGAAACATATGTAAAAGAAAGATGTACCTAAATTAAACACAATGTAAACAACAAAAAGAAATAGATAAGGAAAGAAACAAAGAGAAAAAATATAATTGACAAGAGGAGACAAGAAATGAGATTGGATAAATAAAAGTAAAATAACGTTTCAAATCTACTATCCTGGAAACAGAATTTCTGGCACCGCTCACTTAATGAGACTCACTATGAACATTAATAATCATTCTGAATAAATAAAGATAAATAATTCCATTTTACAACTTGTACGTACTTTGAGCTTGGTGTCATGAAAGGGTTTTCTCATATATTATGTAGTTTGGCATCCTTATTCAGCAGATATCATGATCCTAGTACTTTTTTAAATTCATGAATAAATTGTAAGAGTTATCTACTCTAGATCACAGAGACAAATTTATGTCTATCTAAAGTCCTTGATCACTACTATGACTGGTGCAGTCCCTGTTCCATTCAATTTAACTGGAAAAAAGTTAATATAAAAGACTAGTTGCAGAGATGTAGAAAACGTTAAAGAAACCCACAAAGGAGAGAAAAACCAGACAGGACTGACAGGAATCCCGTAACCTGTTTCTTAAAGAACCTGGGACTCTGCAGAGGAAGGGACTCCCAACAAGAACTGGCTTAAAACATACAAGCATTTGCTAATGGTGTGAAAATGAGGCCGCAGAAGGAATAGACATTCAGACAGTTTTCCACCCCATATCAGATATCCTGCTATATGTCGTAGAAGACAGAAGGTCAGGTTATATGGACCCATGGAAGGCATATGAAGAATGAATCTAAAAGAATAAATGGAAATCAGGTAGTACATTTCCATTCCTTTGACCCTTCTATCCATCACTTGCATGTTTATTGCAAAGACAAATACTGAATGTTAGACCAATAAAGAGGGGGCTCTGGTGCCATAGTCCTAGGGAATTGTACTGTTAATGAAAGGCATTCCTTCCCTAGTTGGTCTAATTCACTAGTAGCTCTGGGAAGGAAAGATGGGCAATTGCCTCCCATGAACTTTACAGCCTGGGAAAATCTCCTGGAAGTTCAGCTATGAGTTGGATCCAACTTGAAGACAAGTCATTTTGAGTTTTGTTAAGTTAGTAAATAACAGCAACAAGAAATGCATAGTCCCAAAGCAGTTTAGTAACCTAAGTAAATGAATATAAATAAGATAAAAGCAATGACTAGTATTGACACAATAATTTTAATGTGACAACGGGACCACCGGTGGCTTAGTCCATAGAGAGTTTCTCTGCTAACCTAAAAGCCACTCCACTCTGCCAGTTTGAATCTATACTGACTTCATAGGAAAAAGAAGTGCTACCTCCGCTATTTGTAACCTCTAAAAAGATGCCAGAGGGTCAGTCTTGAGTTAGCTCTAACTAAAAGGCAGTGAGTTTGAGGTTTGTTTTGGTAATTTTTGTTGTTGTTGTTGTTTATTTTAAGCAAAGAGCCAGATAAGGAGGAATCACTGAAATGGGGAAGAGCACACAAAATGAGAAAAATGAGGGTGCCTTAGACAAATTCAATTCACATTTTCCCATACCTAGGTCAGTGAATCTTTGGTTTTCACACAACCATACTGTTGCTAGCTTTTATATTTTTTTTTAAGTAATAAAATCATTTCTACTAAACAGAGGTAAAAGAACAGTCAACAAGAGCATCTGATGCCTACAGGAAAAATAGCAATTGGCACTCCAAATATATAACAGGTATAAGAGGAGACCTCACTGCTGGCTACCTCCCATTCTCCCTCATTTCCACCTTCACTCACCATTGTGGATTTCATTTTAAAAACCAAGAGGGAACCTGGTATTTATTATGAACAAATCTTTGTAGCTGTGTGGTAGAAATGCTTTCCTCATGCAAATGCGTAATTGCCAGCACCCTTACCTACTGTTTTACGTGGATAAGGTTCTCATCTACATTGAATTTTGGATGCTGCTGAGACCAATTTGCTCTTCACTTAGGATGGGGGAGACATATGGTTCACCTATTAAGGAATTGTTTCTCTGATACCTGTTGGTCTTAAATAATTTCAATGCCAAGCCATGCAGTAAATTAACACTGTCAGTAGCAGATAACTTGTTCGGGGGTATAATTATCCTTGGTGAAGCCCATCAATTTAATCAAAGGAAATGAGTTTTCTCTTGATCTGTGCAATGTCATCAAATATACTTTTAAAGCCCTGAGTTGCAGACATTTTCCAATATATTTTTGTTGGAAAGTCATATTGCCTTTGCTTAAAAATAAATTATTTTATTTCAAAAGGACACTGAAATTTAATATTTTTAACCTTTCCAAGACTAGCATGAAATATATACTTTAATAAAAGAAAAGATCAACACTCTATAGTAAAATGAAGAAATAGCAAATCCTGAAAATGGCTTCTAAAATGAGCTCTATTTCAGTCTGCCATCAAAAGTGCAGCCAGAAGTTCTTCCTGTTCAATTTTCTGAATAATCAAAGCTATAAAGTTTGGAAAGCAGCTGAGGGAGAAAGTTAGGTTTTCTCTCTTCCTCCACAAATTGTACTTCAGCCCTTTTAATAGGTTGTTTATCGTTTACAGGTCCATGTACCCTACTTCAGTCATGATGCTCTCTCCTGCTTTACACTGTTTATAGGGACTCCATCTTCATCCCCTTGACTCAAAATCAACACAAAAAATGTTGTGAGGAATAAACTATAATCTAGAAATACACTATTTTTGGGAAATCAGGCTTTCTTGTCCTTTCATTGCTAATACTAAATGAACAAATTTGTGCCACTAAAATGATTCTAACAAACCTAAAGCCTTATATTAGAACTTTATATATGAACCAATTTTCAACCATATGCTGTTTAAAACATGGCTCAGAACTACCCTGCCTATTTAAAAGTCAATATTTAAAAACAAATCTAAGAAATCACCCCTATGCCCTCTTTACTGATTATTATTTTTTCTTTTTCACTATTTGTATAGACAACTTCATCTTATACTTAAAGTTTCAGATTGAATTTCTTTAAAAATTATCTTCATTACTTTGTTGGTGGGCACTTGGGTTGTTTTCAAAGCAGCAATAAACGTGGGTTTGCGTATGTCTGCTTGGGTGACAGTTCTGGTTTCTTGAGGGTATATTCCCAGTAGTGGAATTGCTGGGTCAAATGATAATTCTATTTCCAACTTATTGAGAAAGCGCCATACTGCCTTCCACAGTGGTTGCACCATTTTACACTACCACCGACAGTGAATAAGGGTTCCAGTTTCTCCACAACCTCACCCTCATTTGTTGTTTGCTGCTCTTTTAAATTTTGCTATTCTTACTGGGATAAGATGATATCTCATAGTTCTTTTGATTCACATCTTTCTTAGAGCTGGGGATATTGATAATTTCTTTGTGTCTTTTTGCCATCTGAATGTCTTCTTTGATGAAGTTTCTGTTCATATCCTGTGCCCATTTTTCAATTGGGTTGTTTACCTTTATCTTGTGGTGGTGCTTGAGTAATGGATAGAGTGTGGTATATTCACACAATGGAATTCTATGCAGCATTGAAAAACAAGGAACTCATGAAATATACAAAATGGGTGACCATGGAGGATATTTTGTTAAATAAAATAACCTAATCACAAAAGGACAAATACTGCATAATGCCATTGTTATAAAACAGAACTGATACTGGGTTTGGGGGGGAAACTAAGAAAAGAGGGTATTAATAATGTACACTGCATTGAAACAAATGGGGGAGAGAACTGTTTATAAGGAATATATGATTAGGTATTATTTGCATGGCAAGAGTCCAGAATAAGAGCTGCATAGTAAAGTAAACAGGGGAGGGCGGATTGCATAACAATGATTTTTTTTTTTCTCAAGGAGAAATGCAAAGTGGGGGTGGGGGAAGAGCGGGCAGGGAAGAAATAGTGCAACAATGAATGAATGGAAATTCAAGTTCTTTATAATCTTTCATTAAAATCTCAATTAAAAAATCTCTTCATTAGCCACTACACTTAAAGTAGACTGTATTTATTATTTTTTATTTCTTTATCATCTTTACTTTCCACACATCACCTATCACCATTTTAATTATGTTTGGTTATTCATATATTGATGATGTTGTTGTTGTTCTTGTCCATTGTTAGTCTCTAAACACCATAAAAAGAATTAGAGCCACAATGCTTTTTTAACATGAAGATGGAAAATTGCATTTCATATACTTTGGGAATGTTTGTCAGGAATGATCAGTATCTGTAAAAGGGTATCAGGCTTGGTAAAGAACAGCCAGTAAAAGAGAGGAAGCTGCTCAGTTAAATGAGTTGAAACAATGAGGTAAAATACAGCAATTAATAAGACGATGGTGCACGACCAGACAGGATTTTGTTCTGCTGTATCTACTTATTTAACAACATGTTCTTTGAAAATTGAGACTATTGTCTTGTATGTCATTATATAGCAAGGGTATCTCCTTACTTCTGAATGACACATCTCATATTTTCAAACTGTTTCACTGAAACTCTTCTCTATAATGTTGTGACTATTAATTAGAGGGCTGAGACTGCTAAGAAAAGTGTCACTCTTAATTATGAGAAAACATGGACAGCCACAGAAATACAGTAGCTGAGAATTTCTTACCTAGTTTTTGTTGTTATGTGTCATTGAGTATGACTCATAGTGACCCTGTAAACAAAAGATTCAAAGCCTATCCTGTCCTGAATCACCCTCTTCATCTCTGACATACTTGAGCTCGTTGCTTCAGTCATTATGTCCCTCCATCTCATTAAGGCTTTCCTCTCTTTCACAATATTGAGGTATAATCTTCCATTGCTCCGGGTCTCTTCTTACTTCCTTCTCTTTCTTGACTTATTGCTATCGCTAAGACTTCCAATAGTATATTGAATAGGAGAGGTGATAGTGGGCATCCTTGTCTAGTTCCTGCTTTTAAAGGAATGCCGTTAATCTCTCTCCTTTGAGAACAATGTTGACAATCGGGTTTGCACATATGCTTTTTACTATGTTGAAGACATTCCCCTCTAATCCTATTTTGTTGAATGTTTTAATCAGGAAAGGGTGTTGGATTTTGTCAAAGGCCTTTTCTGCACAAATTGATAGGATCATGTCGTTCTTGTTCTTCGCTTTTTTAATGCGATGAATTACACTGATTGTTTATCTTATGTTGAACCATCCTTGCATACTTGTTATGTATCCCACTTGGTCTTGGTGAATTATGTATGTATGTATTTTAAGGTATTGTTGAATTCTATTTGCCAAGATTTTACCCAGGATTTTAGTATCTATGTTCATGAGAGATATTAGCCTATAGTTTTCTATTTTGGTAGTTTTTCTCCCTGGCTTTGGTATCAATGATATGTTTTCTTCATAGAATGAGTCTGGGAGAATTCCATCTTTTTCTGTTTTCAGAAATACATTATGTAGAATTGTTGACCATTCTCTGAATGTTTGATAATATCCAATTGTAAAGCCATCTGGTCCAGGCATTTTTTAATTTTTTGGGGGGGCTGGAAGTTGTTTTATTACCTTTTCAATTTCTTCTTTTGTAATGGGTCTGTTCATGCGTTCAATTTCAGTTTGTGTCAGTTTAGGTAGGTAGTGGATTTCTAAGTAATTGTCCATTTCCTCTGGGCTTTCATATTTGTTTGAGTGTTGTTCTTTGTTGTTATGTGCCGTCGAGTCGCCTGCGACTCATAGCAACCCTATGTATAACAGCCCTAAACTCTGGTCTGTCCTGTGCCAATCGCACTGTCTCTGACACTCCCATCCCAATTATCCCAGTCACTGAATCAATCCCCCTCATAGAGGGCCTTCCTCTCCTGCGCTGTCCCTCCACCCTCCCAAGCATGATGTCCCTCTCTAAGGACTGGTCTCTCCTCACAACATGTCCAAAG
>NW_006399775.1:7650929-7652488 GCF_000299155.1 Elephantulus edwardii
TATTCCCTGCTTTCAGCCAAGATCCCTCTAACATCAGCTACAATATCTCTAGTACCACGACCCCTTCTAAACCCAGCCTGGACTTCTGGTAGTTCTCAGTTTGAGTGTAGTTTTTCTTAATATCCCAAGGTTAACCTTTTTATTTTAGTTGGGTCTGTTCTCTCTTATTCGGATTATTTGTTTCTTTACCTTCTTTTCCTTTGTTAAATTTGCTGTTGGTTTGTCAAAAGAGCTGAACAGAAGATTCCAAATGGCAGCACGAAATGGCAAAGCAAAATATTACAATGAAATGTGTGAGGAGCTAGAGTCAGAAAATCCAAAGGGCCGAAATCATTCAGCATTTCTTAAGCTCAAGGAACTGAAGAACAAATTCACACCTCGAGTTGCTATAATCATGGATGCTTTAGGCAGAATATTAAATGATCAAGGAGGTATTAAAAGAAAATGGAAGGAATTTTTTTTAAATTTTATTTTTTTATTTTATTATTTTTGTGTGTGAATGTACCATCAAATCAGATCTGACTGGTACAGGAGGAGATTGTCGCTCCTTCCCTGGCAGAGCATCTGGTGGATTCAAACCGTGAGCCTCTGGGATTATAGTTGCAGCTCCTTGCCACTAGGCCACCAGAGCTCCTCTTGAAGGAATATTTTGAGTCATTGTATTGAGAGGAATTGGGAAATATGGAAGAATTTAATGAAATAACATTTGAGCAAGAGCCTATGGTGATGAAGGAAGAAGTTCAAGCTGCTTTCAAGGAAATAGCAAAAAATAAGGCCCCCGGAATAGATGATATACCAATTGACATATTTCAGCTAACAGATGCTGCCCTTGATGTGCTCACCAAGTTGTGCCAAGAAATCTGGAGAACAACCACTTGGCCAACTGACTGGAAGAGATCTACATTTGTTCCCATTCCAAAGAAGGGTGACCTAAATGAGTGTGGAAAACTACAGAAAAATATCATTGATTTCACATGCAAGCAAGATTCTACTGAAGATTATCCAAAAATGACTCGAACAGCACATCAGCAGAGAACTTCCAGAAGTCCAGGCTAGGTTTAGAAGGGGTTGTGATACTAGGGATATAGTAGTTAATGTTAGATGGATCTTAGCTGAAAGCAAGAAATACGAGAGGAATGTAGGTCTGTGTTTCATTGAGTATGCAAAGGCGCTTGACTATGTGGATCATAACAGACTGTGGCTGACACTGAGAAGAATGGGAATCCCAGAACATTTAATTGTGCTAATGCGAAACCTATACTTGGACCAAGAGGTTGTCATCAGAACAGAGCAAGGTAACACTGCATGGTTCAAAACTGGGAAGGGTGTATGCCAGGAACGTGTCCTATCTCCATACCTTTTCAACCTGCATGCAGAGCAGATTATCCTAGAGGCTGGGCTCTATGAGGAGAAGAGTAGCATCAGGATTATTGGAAGATCTATTAACAATCTGCGTTATGCAGATGACACAACCCTGCTTGCCGAAACTGAAGAGGACCTCATGCACTTGCTGCAGAGGGTCAAAGACTGCAGCCTTATGTATGGACTGAGGCTCAATG
>NW_006399775.1:7653076-7672015 GCF_000299155.1 Elephantulus edwardii
TGACTGGGGTAATAGGGATGGGTGTGTTGGAGGCAGTGCGACTGGCACGGGATAGAGCAGGGTTTAGGGCTGCTGTACATAGGGTCGCTATGAGTCGCAAACAACTCGACGACACATAACAACAACAACAACAACAACAACAACAAAGAATCATCTAGTTTTTTTGATGGTTTCAATTGGTTTTTTTTCAGATTTCTTTTTTATTTCTTTCTGTTCTAATTCTTTAATTTCTGTTTTTTTAGAGGGTGTCGGGTTTTCTTCTTGATCTTTTTCAATTTGTTGGAGATGTTGGATTAGAGAGTCAATGATCATTTATTCATGCCTTTTGATTTGTTTGCTTATTGCTATAAATTAACTTTGATTATTGCTTGTGCTGTTTCTCAGAGGTGTTTGTAAGTGGTGTTTTCATTGTTATTTATTTCAAGAAACTTTTTAATTTCATTTTTTATTTCTTCTAGTACCTACTCATGTTCAAACAAGGTGTTGTTAAGCTTCCAAATGTATAGCTTTTTCACATTTATCCTCTTGGTTTTTATTTCTAATTTTGTAGCATGTGGTCTCAGAAGATGCTTTGTATTTTTTCTAAGTTTTTTAGTTTATTGATGTTTGCCTTATAACCTAAAATGTGATCTATTGTGTAGAACATTACATGCACTTTAGAGAAGAAGGTGTACTATGCTTTTTGGTGTGCATTAGCCTGTAAATATCTATGAGATAGAGTTTGTTTATTGTATGGTCTAATTCTTCAGCATCTTTGTTGAGTTTCTTTCTGATAGTTCTATCTTTTCTTGAGAGTGGTTTTTTGAAGTCTCCAACTACTATAGTATTGTTGTCTATTTCATTTTTCAGTTTTGTTAGTGTTTGTTTTTTATATTTTGCAGATCTTTCATTTGGTGAATAGATATTTATTACTGTTATGTCCTCTTGTTCTATTGACCCTTTAAGCATTATCTAGTGAACTTCCTTGTCCTTTGTGATAGTTTTTGCATTGAAATCTATTTTATAAGAGATTAATATTGCTACTCCTAATTTTTTCTGTTTGTAATTTGGTTGCCCTTTTATTGTTAGTCTTTCTTTATCTTCATTTTTCAGGTGTGTCTCTTGTAGACAGTATATTGATTTTTATTTTTTTATCCAATCTGCTACTCTTTTTCTCTTCAGTGGTGCATTTAAACCATTCACATTCAGTGTTATTATTGATAGGCAAGGTTTTATTGCTTTCATTTTGTTAAGTTCTTTTTGGTGTTTTTCCTAGTTACTTTGGTACATCCTGCTTTCTGTGGCATCTCTGTAAAAAGGACGTCTCCCAGTGTTTCTTGCAATGGTGATATTGTTTTTACAAACTCCCTTCAGTTCTGTTTTTCTGGGAATATTTTAAATTCTCCTTCATTGTTGATAGACAATTTTGCTGGGTACAGTATTTTTTCTGACAGTCATGTTCTTTGAGTGCTATCTATCATCCCACTGTCTTCTTGCTCACATGGTTTCTGCAGAAAATTGGAACTTTATCTTATCTGCTTTCCCTTATAGGTTAGGCTTTGTTTCTGCCTTGCTGTTTAGAATTCTCTCCTTATCTTTGGTTCTGGCAAATTTGACTATGTTATGCCTGTTTTTTTCATTTTGTGGTCTATTCTATATGGTGTTTGCTCAACTTCTTGAATATATATTCTCTAATTCTTCATTATGTCTGGGATGTTTTCTTCTAGTAATTCTTCCACGACTTTTTCAGTGCCTTTACTTTCTTCTTCCTCTTCTGGGATTCCAACAATGTACATGTTATTTCTCTTGATGGTGTCCCACATTATTCTTAGGTTTTCTTTTTCTTTCCCCTTTGATTCTGCTTTTTGCTCTAGCAGATCAGCTATGACAATTCTATCTTCTATTTCACTAGTTCTTTGTTCCTTCTCTTTAACTCTTTGCATGTGTCCCTCCATTATGTTCACAATGACTAAAACACTGGACCTCATATTTTGGATCATGGTTTCTTGTGTTTACAGTTCCTCTAATGGCTTGTTTGTTTTATCTACATTTTTTTTTTATTTTTTTTAAAGCTCCTCCTGGTTTTTGCTTGCAGTGTCCTGTAATTCTTCTCATTTGACTTTTACCCACTGAAAATATTTAATCATTTTTCTTTTAAAATCTGTGCCTGAAAGTACCATCAGAGTTTCTGGCTTCAGTACATCCCTTGAGACTGTTTCATTTTGGGAGGATGATATCTTGTTTCAGCCTTGTGTAAGAAGTGAGGTAATCTGTTTCTTTTGTCAAATTGCTGTGGTAGAGCTTTTTATGTCTGAGGAGACAGCTGGGTTTTGATCTAATGTCACTGCTCAAGAAGAATGTTGGGCAGGCTTACACATGTGTGGTTGCATGTAGGGTGGTTATATGCACAGATACATGCAGGAGTAAGGGAGACACACAGCAGACCTACATGGGGTGGAGAGCATGTGCAAGGGGGGACCTGAATGGAAAAACCAAGAAGCCTTAATTTTTCCCTCAAGAACTGGGTCTGCCACCACAGTCAAACTCCAGCTGTCTCACTTCCTCCTACTTAAGGTTAATGGGTCCCACAATTGGCCAGCAATCAGCAGTGATCCCCCTCTAAGTACCTGGCTCCAATTCCTGCTCTCCTACTGTTTCTGGTGTGTGGGTCCCACGACTCACTGCTCCCCACAGAGGCTCACTTATCGTTCCCGGACATGCTACTCCCCACTGAGGCTCCTAAACTAATTATTTTAATAATATTTCTCGTTCAAATTCCATCTGTCCTGCTTAAATGTGCACCTGTGTGCATGTGTGTGTGCATGTGTGCATGTATGTGCATGTACACACACACACACACACACACACACACACACACACATACACACTATCCATACTTTAAAAAAAGGAACTTGTGGTATGGAAGGAAGAAGTCCAAGTTAAATATAATTAAACAGAAACTGGAAAGTAGTGTCATATCCTATTAATGTTTTGACAAAAATAATTAAAATACTGGCTGTAGTAGCAACCAATAGGGAACTGCCTGGAAGTACAGCTGGATTCAGAGGACAGCATGGAAGGAAGGTTTATCATTGCTGAAGTCAGATGTATCATGGCTGATGACCAGAAAGGTTGTGGGATGGTTAAAGCTGTGTGCCAAGTTTTCAAAGCTATGATATTCTATGATTTAGTAGTCAACAAATGTAGTTAGGCAGATACATAATAATGTAATCACCTCTAGAATGAGATATCTTATAAGTTCAGAGAACATTATGAACCATATTAAATATTGGCTTTGTTTCCAATCAGCGGAATAAATCTCTCACCTCTTACTTAATGTGGTCTTGTGGAGTAGTAGTAAGAAGTTACACTGCAATCCTAAAGGCAGGTGGTTTGAATCCACTAGCTGATCTGTAGGAGGAGATGGACAATCTTCTTCCATGCAATCAAGCCACCTTTGAAAACCCACTGAAGAGTAGCCATGAATTGCTTCAACTCAAAATCATGCAACAATAACCTAGTATTTAGTCATTCATTTATTCCAGCAAGCCAAACATGTATAACTATTTCCTGATTTACAAATAAGGCAAACTTTTCAAACACTAAACTTGTTGCTGTCAAGTTGGAGCACAATCACAGATGACCCTTCAGTAGGCTTTCAATGGTTATAAGTAACAAAGAAGGGAATTATTCATCTTTTTCCTTTGGAATCACTGATAGTTTCAAACCACAAGAATGGCATCACCTCTGGATTATCAGTGTTACTCTCTATGGATTATATCGGTGCTCTGTTAAATAAAATTAGCCTGCCTAATATTATCGTGGCAATCTCCTCCTATGTGATTCACTACCTCTGAAACCTACTAGAGTGTCAGCTATGGATAGGTTCCAACTTCACAGTAAACAATAAAAACATACTATAATCTTTACAGCCTTGAGAGAAAATATAGAAAGTATAAAATTGTATCTATACTTAACTTTATTTACTATAATTAAGCTTGAAAAATCTATTCAGAAGTCAACAGCATTTTAAATCTCTAAGATCTATAATGATTAGATGAATAAGTGGTAAATAAAGTAATAAAAAACTTTACAGATCATTAAAGCTACTAATTTAAATGTTATAATATATACTATTTTTGAGGCTTTATTAGCCATTTTTGCTAAAATAAAATATTAGTTTGTTGTTGTTATGTGCCATCAAGTCACTTGCAACTCATAGCATCCCTATGTACAACAGCCCTAAACTCTGCTCTGCCCTGTGCCAATCACACTGTCTCTGATACACCCACGCCTATTACCCCAGTCACTGAACCAGTCCACCTCATAGAGGGTCTTCCCCTCCTGTGCTGTCCCTTCACCTTACCAAGCATGATTTCCCTCTCCAAGGACCACTCCCTCCTTACAACATGTCCAAAGTGTGTTAGACAGAGCCTCAGAATCCTTGCCTCCAAGAAGCCTCCTGGTTTAAACCTCTCCAGAATGAGTCTGTTTGTTTACCTAGCAGTCCATGGTACTCTCAGTACTCTTCTCCAGCACCACATCTCAAAGGCATCATTTCTCCTTCTATCCTCCCTAGCCATTGTCCGACTTTCTGATGCATAACAAGTGATTGCAAAGACCATGTCTTGTATCAGATGCACCTTAGTCTCCAGAGAGACACCATTGCTCTTCAGTATTTTGGAGAGGTCCCTAACAGCAGACTTTCCCATTGCAATATGTCTTTTAATTTCCTGTCTACTGGTGCCAAGAGTGTTGACTATGGACCCAATCAAACTAAAGCTGTGAATAGTCTGAATCTCTTCACCATCCATCCTGATGCTGCCAATTGGCCCAGTGGTGAGAATCTTTGTCTTATTGACACTGAGCCTCAATCCATATTGGAGGCTTCAGTCCTTGACCCTCTGCAGCCAGTGTTTCAGGTCCTCCTCAGTTTCAACAAGCAGGGTTGTGTCATCTGCATAACGAAGATTGTTGATAGATCTTCCACAAATACTGACATCACATTTCTCCTCATAGAGCCCAGGCTCCTGGATAATCTGTTCTGCATACAGGTTTAAAAGGTATGGAGACAAGACATATCCCTGGCATACGCCCTTTGCAATTTTGAACCATGCAGTGTTTCCTTGTTGTGTTCTGATGACTGCCTCTTGGTCCAAATATAGGTTCCTCATTAGCATGATCAAGTGTTCTGGGATTCCCATTCTTCTCAAAGTCAGTCACAGTTTGTTATGATCCACACAGTCAAACTCCTTTGCATAGTCAATGAAACACAGATATACATCCCTCTAGTATTCCCTGCTTTCAGCTAAGATCCATCTAACATTAGCTATAATATCCCTGGTACCATGACCCCTTCTAAACCCAGCCTGGACTTCTGACAGTTCTCTGCTGATGTGCTTTTCCAGTCGTTTTTGGATAATCTTCAATAGAATCTTGCTTGCATGTGAAATCAATTATATTGTTCTATAGTTTCCACACTCTGTTGGGTCACCCTTATTTGGGATGGGAACAAATATAGATCTCTTCCATGCGAACCCAATATGACTTTGAGTCTATCCCACCTGAATTTCAGAACCATCTCAGGAACAGGTTTGAGGCCTTGAACACTAATGAGCGAAGACCAGATGAGCTGTTGGAGGATATCAAGAGCATCATCCAGGAAGAGTGCAAACAGTCATTGCAAAGACAGAAGAGGAAGAAGAAAACACCAGTATGGATGTCAGACGAAACTCTGAATATTGCACTGGAGGCCAGAGAAGCCAAAGCACAAGGAAGAATTCAAGATACTAAAGAACTGAATAGAAGATTACAAAAGGCAGTGCAGGATGACAAAGTGAAATATTACAATGAAAGTGCAGGAAGCTGGAGTCAGAAAATCAAAAGAGCCCATCATAGCACCAACATTAAGTATAAAAATTGTTTAGACAGTATTCCCTCAAAATTCACTTTAATCCATATTACTCTCTCTATAAAGTTAAATAATATTAACCAAAACCTTTTTAAGTTTAATCCTTTGTCACTTAAAAACAAAGTGTTATTGTGTTCATAATATTTTAAAATTTTGCGACATTGCAGCATGTCCTACAAGAATATCACATTTTTATTTTTGTATATTACATATGACTTTAATGCAAGGTAGAAATAGAATATACCTAAACAATTTGTGATTCAATAACAGTAATTCACTAATGGCATTTATAATAATTTCCTGTTTGCAAATTATCCCAATCAAATTTTCTTGCCGGGAATGAATCAAAGATGGTAACCAATAGCATCAAATTCATAATAGCCATATAGGACAGAGTAGAACAGCCTTCATAGAGTTGGCCATGTTGTGATCATGACATAAGTGACTACCACATCTTTCTCCTGTGAAGCAGCTAGTGGGCCTGAACTTTTGTTCTTTTTATCAGCAGGCCAGCATTTAACCACTGACCTAACAGAGCTCCTCTGAGATTACCACAGGGACACTTCACTCTTTGGTACCACAAAAGGCATCAAAGTTTTGGTTCCTACTTTTTGAAAAACAAAATTTAAAATAAACACACAAAAAATGTTAAGTAAAATTATTGTTAAGCAATCATTTGGAATTTGCCAGATCAGTATAACATAAGTAATGTGTATTTTCAACACAGTATTCATTGTGATCATAATGTTAACAACACTCATGAATCTTGAAGGCTGAAATGGGCATACGATGTCCTTTATCTGAAGCAATGCCTAGGTTGCCTTTATCCTGAAAGCAAAGCACATCCCAGCAAGAGACAATTCTGATTTGAAGGCACCATCAAAGCAAGGTCATTTCCAGGAGACTTAAAGTCTGAAATCTCAAGTTACTTTAAATGGAAACTTACCCTTTATATGCTAATTATTTCAGTTCAAAGAACAACTCAACTGTTTAAAAAGATAAGATATTTTTGAGAAGATTTATATTAGAGACTTTATAACTTGAAACAAACCCCTCGTTTGCAGGAAACTCAAAAGCAAGAGATGTAGTTAGAATACATTCTTATATTTCAGCTAGCTGAAAAGAGAACATTCAGTGGAAGAAAATGAAATTGGTTCATGTTTTCTCAGTAATCATATCTGACAGATTAATTTCTCTATAGCAAATGGAAATGGTAAACATTTAGATGATATAAACAGTCCTGAAATGTCTACTACAAGTGTCATATTCCTTTCTTGGAATTCAATTCATGAAAAGCTTCTGACTTTCTTATTATTTATTCAGATGGGAAGTCAATGTCTCCATAGAAAATCAGCTAAAAGTCTCTTTATCAGTTATAGATTTTAATTTTTTAATGCTTCATGTAACTTAATACAATAATATTCTATAGGAATTATTTCCTTTATAAACTACGTATGATCCATTCTGTGAGTCATTAAACTATGAATACAGAAATACAATCAATGCTTTTAAGCTGTAGTGCTAGAGAAGAGTATTGAAAATACCATGGACTGCCAGGAGAACAAATATGTCTGTCCTGGAGAAGGTAAAACCATTTTGCTCAATGAAGGAAAGTATTTTATAGCTCTTTCTGACATAATTTGGGCTTGTTGTCAGGAGGAATTAGTCTTTGGCATCATGCTTGGAAGAGCTGAGGATCAATACAAAATAGGAAGACCCTAGATGGATTGACACTGATGTGACACTGGGGTCAGGTGCCTGGGAGATGTTGAGGTTGGCTTAGGTTACTGCAAAGTTCTGAGTCATTGTTCACAGGGTTAATACTATGAGTCATAGTCTACCCAAGGGAACATAATAGCAACAACAAATGGTACAAGTGGTTGTTCTTCTTAGGTCCCATTGAGTTGTGTATGACTTATAGAGACCTTATGAACAAAGAATCTGAACACTGTCTAATCCCATGACATCTTCACAATCTATGACATACCCAAGCCCATTGAGCAGTCACTGCATCAACACACCGGGTCAAGGCTCTTTCTATTTTTCACTATCCCTCCACCTTTCCAAGTATAATGTCCCTCTTTAAGGAATAATTTCTCCTAACAACATGTTCAAAGCATGTGAGACAAAACTTCACCATCTTTCCCTATGAATAACAGACCTGAACCCTGTCCAATGCTGTGCCATTTTCACACTCTCTGACACACTTGAACTCATTAGTGCAATAACTGTCAGTCCACCTCCTTGTGGGTCATTCTCTCTGTCATCTCTCCACTTTCCCAAGCATGATGTCTTACTCCAAGGAATAGCCTTTCCTGGCAACATTTCTAAAATATGTAAGGTGGTATATAGATATATAAAATGAAGTCACACTACTTGCCTAAACACATGTGGTTTGAATCCATCAATCTCTCCTCATAGGTTAAAACAAGGTTCAGCTCTGTTATTCACAGGGTCACTGAATTGGAGATGTTTTGATGACATCTAAAAACAACAAAACACAGGGAGAGAAATTTTCCCTATATCTCCCTCAGGACCACACTTACAGATTTAATCAAACTGGAGCAAGGATATAACATTGACATGCAACTTTCCTGACTTAAACTATGCATTGTTCTCTTGGGATATCTGCATCTTTGTTTCTCAGGATAACAGTTGAGTGCTGTGGGATTTATTTTGTTCTCAGTGTTAGTCATAATTTGTCATGTTCTGAATAGTCAAATGTCTTTCTGCAGTCCATAAAACACAAGTCAAGAATTCCCTGGTATTCAAGAATTTCCTGGTATTCTCTGCTTTTAGCTAAACTTTCTTGTTCCATGCCCTCTTCTGAATTCAGCTTGAATTACTAGCAGTTTCAGGTGTTGTGTTTTTTTGTTTCTTTTTGTTTTGTTTTAATACATTTTCAGCAATAGTTTACTTGTATGTGATTTTGGCTATGGTGGCCTACTGGCAAGAATCTGTGGTGCAATCTTTAAGGCATATGGTTCAAATTCACCAGCTGTTTACCATTAGGATGGACAATTTCTTCCCATGGGATTAACTGCTTCTGAAAACCTGCTGGAAGGTCAGCTATTAGTTGGTTCTGATTTGATAGTTGTTGTTGTTGTTGCTATGTACTGTCAAGTTGCTTGCGTCTCATAGCAACCTTATGCACAATAGCCCTGAAACCTGCTCTATCCTGTGCCAAACTTATTGTCTCTTACACATCTACCTTCATTACTCCAGTCACTACATCAATCCGTCTCATCAAACATCTTCCTCACTTGTGTTGTCCCTCCAAACTTCCAAGCGTGATGTCCCTTTCCAAGGACTTCTCCCTCCTTGCAACATGCCCCAAAGTATGTCAGACAAAGCCTCAGAATGTTTGCCTCCAAGAAGCAGCCTGGTTTTACTCTTTCCAGGATGAACCTGCTTATTTTCTCAAGAGTCTATAATATATTCAACGCTTTTCCCCAGAACCACAGATCAAAGACATCAATTTTCTTTCTATCATCTCTAGTCATTGTACAGATTTCTGATGCATAACAAGTAATTGCAAAGTCTATGGCCTGGATATATAATATATATTTATCTAACTCCCCCAAATGGTATTTTATAGTAAAAAAAAAAATGCATGAAGTTTACATTTGTTTATCAACTTCTCCTCAGAGAGAGAATTGTCTTACGTACCATTATATGAGCTTTCTAAAATATTACTGGATAGTACATTTACAAAAATAGCTCTTGTTGGCAGCAATCAACAAATATAAATGACATGCATTATTTGCCTAACTATGGAATATCATGTAGGTATTGAAATGGTATTAGATCTAGTCCAAACTATGAGCTGAAGCCTTTGGCTCATAACCTACTTAGTGATGACAAAATGAAAGTAAAGAGTGCAAAAATCACACTAATCTAAATAAATAATAAGTGAGAATTTGTCATAAATTTTTTATGAGTGTAGACCCCTCATGTTAGTCTTTTGAAAGTTTTTAAATAGATGTAATAAAGGTTATTACTATGTAAAATATTATGGAAAAATGGACACTTGTTTGGTTTAGAGTTTCTACTTTTCCTCCTTCTCATTTTTCATCTGAATCTTTCCCAGCTACAGGAAGGAAGATGTTGATTGGAGTCACTAAGTCCCGAATTCAAATACTGGTTAGTGTTTTCTTTATAATTATAAAACACAGCAAAAAGCCTTAACTTTTATGAATTTCAGTATCTCTTATTCAAAACTGGCATTTATATATGCTGTAAAAATGGGTTTTCTCTGTGATTAAATATATAAACATACTAACTCAATTGTTTAAACATAAAAAAATGTATCATTCATGCCTTCCAGACAGTCCTCCCCTTTTCCTATCCCACTATATGGCTTAGTGTTTATCCATTTTCTTCCTGTTCTCCCTGGCCCTGGCAGTTCATCCATTTTTGTAACAGTGGTCTTAGCATTATTTGTCCTTTTGTGACTGAGGTATTTCACTCAGCTTAATGTCTTCCAGAATAATTCATGTTGTGTAATATTTTAAAATTTCAGTATTTTTCAATGTTAAATGATATTTTATTATGTGAATTTACCACACAACAATTTGTATCTACTAATTTGTTGCTAGCCACTTTGATAGCATTCATCTGTCTACTGGTGTGACTAATGCTATAATAAAGATGGATGTGCATATAAAAAAACAAACAAACAAACAAAAAACCCTTCACCATCTTTGCCTCCAAGGAACCTTCTGGCTATACATTCTCCAGGATGGATGTCATTCATCTTTTGGTGCTCCATGGGATTTTCAGCACTCTTCTCTAACACCAGAATTCAAGGGCATTAATTTTTCTTTTGTCACCTTTAGTCATTGTCCTGCTCTCAGACAATGGTTAGACACTGGATTAAGTGAAACATTAGCCATTTAGACGTTTGTTGTTTCCTAAGAAACCCTAAATTTAAGGAATCTTCAATGTTAATCTTTCAATTGAATAAGTATAGTGGAAATATATCTATATCTACACATCTATATGTCTACAAATCTATAAGGAGAGAGAGAGAAATATTTTCTGTGATAGCACATTGTGTCAATGTGTTACATGCTTCTGACCAAAAGATAAATGATTTGAATCTACCAGCTGCTCTTTTGAAGAAACATAGGTTGTCTACTCTCATAAAAAAATAATAATTTATAACCTCAGGAACTTGAAGGAGGGTCATTATGTCAACAGTAGTAAAATATATGCATGTATACATGCGTGTGTGTGTCAAATGTGATAATGGTTACCCATGGTGGACAGTGTTGTGTGGAGCTCCCCAAATAAGCTTGGAAGCAGGAGTGGCATCCACTTCCAAAATAGCTTGCCTCCAGAACCACTATGAACATAGAGAAATGATGAAAATTATATAAATGTTCAGGTCTTTCGTTCATAGGTTCACTATGATTCATCTATGACTTGATGGCACCTAACAATAACAGCAATATATATATTTGTAATTATCATGTGCCATTGAGTCACCCATGACTCATAACAATCCTATGTACAATAGCTTTGAACCCAGCCTCATCCTGAGCCAATTTCATTGTTTCCAACATACCTAACCCCATTACCCAAGCTAGTGTGTCATTCCATCTTATCCAGTGCCGCCTTCTCCATCCTTCTAAACATGCTGTTCTTCTTCAAGAACTGGTCCCTCCTGTCCACATGCCCAAAGTATGTGAGATGGAGCTTCAAAATCTTTGCCTCCAAGGAGAAACTTGGTCTCACCCTCTCTAAGACAGACCTATTCTTTCTCCTGGTGCTCCATGATATATTCCATACTCTTCGTCAGCACCACAGCTCAAAGACCTTGACTCTTCTTTTGTCATACTTAATCATTGTCCAGCTCTTTGACCATGCAAAGATCATGGCCTATATAATGTACATTATAGTCTTTAGACTGACATCATTGTTCTTTAGCACTTTGGAGAGGTCCCTGACAGTAGATTTACCTAATGCACTTCGTCTTTTGATTTTCTAACTGCTGGCCATGAGTGTTGACTGTAGAGCTGAGAGAGCTTTAACTGTTAACAACCTCAGTATCTTCTCCATCTACCATGGTGCTGCTAATTGGCCCAATGGTGAGGATCTTTCTTTTCTGAATGTAGAGCTTCAATCTATATTGAGGACTAAAGTTCTTGACATTCCTCAGCAGACACTTAAGATCCTCCTTTGTTTCAGCAATCAGCATTATATCATTTGCATAATACAGGTTGGTGATGCTACAATCCTGATGCCACAGTCTTCCTCATAAAGTCCAATCTCCAGAAAGATTTGGTCCACATACAGATGCATTCCTTTTCTGATTTTGAACCATGCAGTGTGTGTGTGTGTGTGTGTGTGTATAGATATATAGAGATATATGAAAATCTTGTGTATATATACTTTTATGTATTCTTAAAATTATATATTAGACCAACAAGCTGTTGTCTGAACAAAACAATGGAACACTACATGGTTTCAAATCAGGAAAAGTGTGCATAAGGGTAATATAATTTCTTCTTACCTATTCAGTATGGAAGCTGAGGAAATAATTGGAGAAAGTGGATAATATAAAAGAGAATGTGGTATTAGTCTTAGAGGAAGGCTCATTTACAGCTTGCGTTATGCACATGATGTCTCCTCCTGTGTGGTTTACAGCCTCTAAGGAAACAGCTGGAATATCAACTATGAGTCCATTCTGACTTGATAGCAATGAACGATAGTCACACTGAAATATCTGTGAGAAGGAAAAATAAAAGAAGAGTTACGTGTAATTATCAGTTTAATACCTTTCAGCCCCAGATCCACTCCCTCTTCCCCTACTCTGTAATCATGGAAGTGAGCTTACAAATACTTCTTTACAGCTGACATAGTATTAAGCCTGATTAGTGGAAGTCGTTAGAGGCATACTGTAGGAAAAAGAAAGATTTCTAGTATACCTCTTTGACTAGGTTCCTGTAGAAAATTATTTGTTCAAAGTATGTGCTTCTTTAGAGGCATAGTTTAGTCAGTCACCTACAGAAAGCAACTTTCTTTAAGATGCCATTTTTTCTAGGTGTGTGCATTACCTTCGAGTCAGAGTCAACAGATCATTGACCCTCCATCAGGGTTTCAGAGGCTGTAAATTACACTAAAGGAGATTGTTTCTCTTTATCTCACAGAGCCACTGGTAGATTTGAATCTTTTGGCTAACAGTACAACCAAAGGCTTCATTTGTTGGGGGTGTGTGTATGTGTGTGTGCACGCGTATGTGTGTGTGTGTAAAGAGAGAAAGATTGGGAGAGGGAGAGAGAGAAGGAGAAAGAGAAGGTGCCCTGTGGTGGCATCATCTGTAGATTTGCACTTAGGCAAATTTTCCTCTTTAAAGTGAGATCCTTGCTCTTTAAGATATTTAAAGAGGTCTTTGGCAGCACATTTGCTCATTGCAGTATATCGTTTGTTTCTTCACTGCTGATAACAAGATATAATTGTAGATCCAAGTAAAATTAAATTTTTGACAACCTCAATATTTTCGCCATTTGTCATGATGTTTTAAGTGTTCTAGCTATGAAAAATATTGTTTTATATTGAGAGATATAGTCCATACTGAAGGCTATACACTGTTTTGAAGCTTCATCAAGGCTTCACGCTTTTATTTTCTGAAAGCAAGTTTGTGTTGTCTGTATATGACAGGTTGCTAAATTTTCATACCACATTCTTCTTCATATAGTCTAGCTCTTCAAATGTACAATACAGTTTATCAGTTTTTTATGTTGTTCAGATCCTCCGTTGGTATATTTTTTGACATAATGCAGGAAGAACAAGCCATCAGGTTATAAGACCCTCAAAATACAACTGAAGAAGAGCTGCCTCCTGAAAGTAGAGCTTAACTTAACAACTCTAATTAATAATCATACCAGCCATATATAGCAGCACTTCCTACCCTAGATATATATTCTAAAGAATAATATAAGTAGATACATGCACACCAGTTTAATTGCAGAACTATTCACATTTGAAGTTGAAAGGTACAAAAAAAAATTTAAATGTCTGACAGTAGATGAAACCAGTTAAATGCAGCCATCTCACATTATCACTCTTTAACTTGATGTTAACTTATAGAAAATATAAACCATATTTACAATATATCTTCATGATAACAACTAGATAAGTGTTTGTGTAAATAATTAGGTAGTATAGCCTACCTAATTTATGTAAATATGGCACAATGGCTGAAAATATGTA
The DNA here is from genome assembly GCF_000299155.1 of Elephantulus edwardii. Taxonomy (NCBI): domain Eukaryota; kingdom Metazoa; phylum Chordata; class Mammalia; order Macroscelidea; family Macroscelididae; genus Elephantulus; species Elephantulus edwardii. The sequence goes on from NW_006399775.1 coordinate 7,667,184, forward strand.
CTTGATCATAATAGAGACTGTGAAGATGGCACAGGATACAACAAGGTATTGTTCTGTAGTTCACAGGGTTACTATAGGTTGTAGTTGACTCAATGGCACCTAACAATCACAACAACATAGTCTAGCTAAGGACCTCTGGAGGCAAGAGTGTTAAAGTGCTTCCTTCATAACCAAAAGGACAGTTGTTTTACACTAAAACAACTATAGAAGAAAAATGATACAGCAGTAAGCTTGCATAAAGATTTATAGCCTTGGACCCAATGGGTGCAATTCAACTCTGTCCCTTAGGGTTACTATGCATTGGAATGAACCTAAAAGTGGTCTTATTTTTATGTGTCATTAAGTCAAATATAAACCTATAAATATTAGATCTGAACCTTGTCCTATCCTGTGCCATTCTCACAATTTCTGACATACTTGAGCTCATGGCTGCAGTCACTGCATCAATTCATCTGGCTGAGGTTCTCCCTCTCTTTCACTGACACTCGATATTTTGAAGTCTAATGACTTCTCCATGGCACAGCCTCTCCTAGCAATATGTGCAAACTATGTGAAACAAAGCTTTACCATGTTTGCCTACAAAAGGCAGTCTGGCTGCACCTTTTCCAAGACATACTTGTTCATTCTTTTGGCAGTCCATGAGATTTTCAGCACTCTTTTTCAGCACCACAACTCAAAGGTACAACTCCTGCTTCAATCATCTTTATTCGTTTGATGTGTAGCAGGTGATTGAGAAGACCATGCCCTGAATTAGGTGCATTTTAGTCATCACACTGACATCATTGTTTTTCAGTATTTTGGAGAAGTCCCTAAAAGCAAACTTGCCAATTTCCTTCAGTTTTGCTTTTTAGACTAGCCAAATTTACATAGAGAGAAAATAGATTATCACATATAAATGTAGAAATGCACAGAGACCTTTCCACATACAGGGTATGTTGTTTGTTGTTGTTAAGTGCCGTCAAGTCCTGGATGACTCATAGTGACTCTATGAATTAAAGACCTGACCACTTATATAACTTTCAACATTTCTCCACATTCATAGAATAGAGGCAAGCAAGTATCACCAAACACTGTCCACCAGAAATAACCATTATCTCATTTGACACATCAGTGTCACAGTGTTTAAGATCACAGCAACCATGTTTTATCTCAGTATAGCAAATGGACAGATCATTGCTATACCACTTAGAAGAATGTTTCACCAAAAACGATTAAAACCAGGCCCTTAGGCCCAAATGCATTTTTAAATAGGAGGTTATATATGTGTGAATTTTCGTATAAGATATATTTCCAAGACTTTTTTCACTGAGAAGGCCTAAAAACAATGAATATTCTCTTGCAATTAACATACCTAACAACCAGATCTTGTTGTAAGTACTTATTTTACAACAAAAGAAATTTAGGCTCCTTGGAAAAAATATTGATTATAGCATTGGGGTAGCAAAACCACAAGCTGATCCTAAAGTACTGTGTGTTCTAGAAAAGGAGAGGGGATAAAAGTTCAAGAAAAAATACAGAGGAACATATTAAAAAGACATTTAAATAAACTTGAAAATTTTTGACTTGATGAAAGATAAAATAATTTAAGAAACAAAATAAAAAATAAATCTGATATATGAAAACCTAACTAATGAACTATATACCCACAAATCTATACTGATATAAACATATTACTTACGGGTAGCCTGGCGATAAGGAGTTTCACTGCCAATCCAAAGAAATACATGTTGAATCCACCAGCTGCTCTGCAGGAGAAAGACGGACAATATCCATCTCTGTGATTTACAGCCTCTGAAAATTGCTAGAGGGGCAGCTACAACCAATTCCAACTCGATACCACATTACAATATAATAAAAAGAATATCATAGTAATAGTGTTGTAAACAAAATAGACCAAGCAATTATAAAATTATGCTGTTGTTGCTACGTTCCATCAAGTTGGAACCAACCCATAGTTGACCCTGTAGTGAGTTTTCAAAGGCAATCAATCACATAAGAGATTTCTCATTGTTCTCCCATAGAGCAGCAGGTGCATTCAAACCAAGTGTCTTTGTATTGGCAATGGAACTCCTTATAATTAAGCTACCAGAGCTTCCTATTCTAAAATTGTTGTTGTTGTTGTTGTTGTTATGTGCCATCAAACTTTTAAATAGAAGCAGATTCTTTTTAGTCTCAACTATTTCTATCAAGGTATTTATTAACTGTAAAAGGGAATATAGTAACTTTATACTGGAGCAGCCTGGCAAGTATGATTTTAACCAAATTATTTAAATTGGTGTCATCAAGCACTATGTTGACTCAATACAATGAAAGGGCTGCATCACCTTTGCAGAACTCGTTTAATAATAATTATAAAAAACTCAATCAAATTATGAGAAAACTTCAGATAAAATCAAACTGAGGAAACCAAATAATTGAACAAATTAACTGGTTTCTTTTTAAAAGTTAAAATCATGACAAGGAAAACTAGAAGAAAGGTATGTCATAGATGGAGAAAATTTAAGAGAAATAAAAAATCAAATACAATATATCATAAATTGGCAACTAGAACAGAAAAGAAGTTCACTAATGGAAAAACAAAACTAAAAACAACAAAAAAAATCCAAGTGAAATCCAAATGAAGTCTTTAGTAAATACTGTAATGTAATTGTTGTTATGTGTCATCAACTCAGCTATGTTCACACTGACCTTATGCACAACAAATCCGAACCCTAACCTGTCATGCACCATCTTCATAATCACTAATATGCTCAAGTCCATTGTTAAAATTACAAACCTGTTTCTTCTCCTAGCAGTGCATGGTATATTCAACACTCTTCTCCAGCACCACAGCACAAAGGCATCAATTCTCTTTCCGTCATCCCTAGTCAATGTCCAACTCTCTGGTGCATAGCATGTAATTGCTAAGACTGTAGCCCAGATGAGGCACACCTTAGTCTCCAGCCTGGCATCATTGCTCTTCAGTACTCTTGAGAAGTCCCTCACAGCTGACTTTCCCAATGCAATTCATCTCTTGATTTCCTGGCTGCTTGTACCAAGAGTGTTGAGCGAAGTGTTGTGGAGCCAAGTAAACTAAAACTGTTAACTATTTCAATCTCTTCACCATCTGTCATGATGTTGACAATTGGCCCAGTGGTAAGAATTTTTGTTTTCTTGATGTTGATCTTCAATCTGTATTGAAGGCTGCAGTCCTTGACCTTCTACAACAAGCACTTCAGGTCCTCCTCAGTTTCAGCAAGCAGGGTTGTGTCATCTGCATATGCAGGTTGTTGATGACTCTTCCACCAATCTCGATGCCACATTCCTCCTCCTCGTAGAGTCCATCGTCTCAGATGATCTGTTCTGAACACAGATTGAAAAGATATGGAGACAGAATACATCCTCAGAGGACCCCTTCTTGTTTTTAACCATAGGGTGTTTCCTTGCTCTGTTCTGAAGACTGCCTCTTGGTCCAAGTATAGGTTTTGCATAAGCACAATCAAAGGTTCTGGGATTCTCATTCTTCTCAGAGTCAGCCATAGCTTGTTGTGAACCACACAGTCAAAAGCCTGTGCATAATCAATGAAGCACAGATAGACGTTCCCCTGGTATTCTCTGCTTTCTGCCAGACCATCTAACAACATTAGCTATTAATATCCCTAGTAAGACGACCTCTTCTAAATCCAGTCTGCCTATCTTCTTCAGATATTTTCTTGTCAACCAATTCTTTTTGGTATAGAATGCTTTAAGCAGAATATTAAATGGTCCAGGGAGTATTAAAACAAGATGGAAAGAATATACAGAGTCACTGTATCGAAAGGAATTGGCAGACACAGAAGAACTTCATGAAACAACATATGAGCAAGAGCCTATCGTGATGAAGGAAGAAGTTCAAGTTGCTTTGAAGGAAGTGGCAAAAAATAAGGACCCAGGAAGAGATGGTATACCAATTGACATATTTTAGCTAACAGATGCTGCCCTGGATGTGCTCACCAAGATGTGCCAAGAAATCTGGAGAAAAACTACTTGGCCAGCTTACTGGAAGAGATCTGTATTTGTTCCCATCACAAAGAAGGGTGACCCAAAAGAGTGTGGAAACTATAGAACAATATCATTAATTTCATATGCAAGCAATATTCTACTGAAGATTATCAAAACACGACTGGAACAACACATCAGCAGAGAACTACCAGAAGTCCAGACTGGGTTTAGAAGGGGCTGTGGTACTAGGGATATTGTAACTAATGTTAGATAGATCTTACCTGAAAGCAGAGAATACTACAGGAATGTATATCTGTATTTCATTGACTATGCAAAGACGTTTGACTGTATGGATCATAACAAACTGTGGCTGACTCTGAAAAGAATGGGAATCCCAGAACACTTGTTTGTGCTAATGAGAAACCTATACTTGGACCAGGAGGCAGTCGTCAGAACGGAGCAAGGAAACACTGCATGGTTCAAAATTAGGAAGGGCGTACGCCAGGGATGTTTCCTGTCTCCATACCTTTTCAAGCTATATGCAAAACAGATTATCTGGGAGGCTGGTCTCTATGAGGAGGAATGTGGGTTCAAGATTGGTGGAAGATTATCAACAATCTGAGATATGCAGATGACACAACCCTGCTTTCTGAAACTGAGGAAGACCTGAAGTGCTTGCTACAGAGAGTCAAGGACTCCAGCCTCCAATATGGATTAAGGATCAATGTTAAGAACACAAAGATTCTCACCACTGGGCCAATTGGCACCATCAGGATGGATGGTGATGAGATTGAGATTGTTCACAGCTTTAGTTTGCTTGGCTCCACAGTCAACACTCTTGGCACCAGTAGCCAGGAAATTAAAAGACGTAT
>NW_006399775.1:7675765-7714053 GCF_000299155.1 Elephantulus edwardii
CGCTATGAGTCGCAGGCGACTTGACGGCGCATAACAACAACAACAACATCTTTGTAATGAGAACTTGCTTTCATTATAGTTGATATTATACCACAACTCATCTGGTCTTTGCTTCTTAGTATTCAATCCCTTAAATCTGTTTTGAAGTTATTTTTAAACTCACTATATTTTATGTCCAATGGATTTGTTTTCATTTTCTTCAGTTTCAGTTTGAACTAGTATGTGAGCATCTGATGATCTACTTCATAATCAGTACCTGACCTGGCTTTGCCTGATGATATTGAGTTTTCCAATGATTTCTTCTACAGACGTAGTTAATATCATTCTTAGTAATATCATTCAGGTGAGGTTCATTTATATAGACAATATTTGTGTTCATTAAAAAATATATTTGTGATGAATAATTTTGTACATTTTATGTACAATTAAAACATTCAATCTCCAGTTTCATCTCTGATGAGTCTTAATTCTGATGCCACATTGTTCTTCATATAGCCCAGATTTTCAAATGACTGATTTTTCACAACACAGACTAAGTAACTATAGACAATAGACATAGCTCTGTTGCATATCTGATTTTAAACCATCTAATTCTTAATGTAATTTTTTATTTTAAACCATGTGTTGCTGTTGTTGTTGTGTGCTCTCAAGTCACCTGTGACTCATAGTGACCTTATTTGAAAAAGCTCTGAACTCTGATATATTCTGAGCCAGTCTCACTGAGTCTGTCACAGCTACCCCCTCTACCCCAGTTACTGTATCCATCCATCTCATTCGGGGTCTTCCTCTCCTGAGCTGTCCCTTCACCTTCTTCAAAGACTAGTTTCTCTTGTCCACACGCTCAAAATATGTGAGGAGTTACAAAATCCTGGACTCCAATGAGAAATTTGGTTTCACCCTCTCCAATATAGAATTGTTTGTTATCTTGGTGGTCCAAGGTATGTGCAATACACTTCTCCAGCACCACAACTCAAAGGCATCAATTCTTCTTCTGTCATTCTTAGTCATAGTCTAGTTCTGATGGACAGGAAGTAATTGCAAAGAAGATGGTCTTGGTCAATTGCACTTTAGTCCTTAGAATGACATCATTATTCTGTAGCACTCCAGAGAGGACCCTGACAGTGTATTTTCCCAATACATTTCTTTCTGAGTTTCCTGACAGCTGCTGTCAAAAGTGTTGTTTGTGTAGCCAAGAAAGCTGGAATTGTTAACAATCTCAATCTCTTCTCCATCTATCATGGTGCTGCCACTTGGGCCAGTGGTGAGAATCTTTGTCTTCTTGATGTTGACCTTCAAACAATATTGAAGACTCCAGTCCTTGATCTTCTGCAACAAGCACTTCAGGTCCTTCTCAGTTTCATCAAGAAAGGTTGTATAATCTGCAAAACGCATTTGTTGCTGAGTCTTCCTCCAATCCTGATGTCACATTCCTCCTCATAAAGTCCAGCCTCCCAAATGATATGTTCTGTATAAAGATTGATCATGTAGCATTCTGTAAATCTGTAATATTTAATTCAATATTGGGTTTAAATAGATATTCAATGCATATGTGTGGTGTTAGCCTAAAAGTTGACTTTTTTTTAGTCACTACACTTAGTACCCTCTGGTCTCTAACTGCAGAAAGATGGCCTTTGAAATTATCAACAGTTGTGGGACCAGGATAAGAGAAAGAATGCTTTGCATATTGAGCAGAAAGACTTGAGGTTGAGCAAGACTTGTGATCCTAAGACTTGAGGAGGGCAAGACGTGTGGCCCCAAGACTTGAGGAGGGCAAGACTTGTGGCCCCAAGACTTGAGGGCAAGACTTGGGGGAGTCTGGAGCAAGATTCTAATGAGTGTGAGATGCTGGCATTGAGACCCTGGTGATGGTGGTAGAGAGACTAAGGCATTGCTGTGGAGAAATTGTGACAAGGTGTGACCTGAGATTTCTTCTTACATTTGCAACGACCACAGTTAAAGGTTTCGCTGAACTTGTCAAATGTTTGAAGGAGAAGTTGACTTATAACTGTTCTGAGACAAAACTGGCTGGAAGATGCAGAAAACCAGAGGGTTTTTAAATTTGTGTTGCTGAACTGAAACCAGAGCCTGGACTAATTGAGGAATTGCACCTTGGAACTGATGGGCTAAATCCTGAACTTGTATTGTGAGATATTCTTTGCTTCTCCCATTTCCAGCTTACTTCCCTCATGAACAACATTCTCAGTACTACAACTTGGAGTCTGGGAGTCAAAAATGAATACATTTAACTCTTGCTGCTGCTGTGGCTGCAGAGGCACCATGGTGATGCACTATGGGCTCTTTATCTGCTTTCTGCTCAGGGTCAGTGAGGAGCTGTGCTATTCTCACTACCTCTGGTCCTTTCAGAGACACACTCATGACCTTGTGCCTCCATGCCTCATTTTCTGCCCACTAGATATTTGATGTTAGAAAGAGTTGGGTTCATTGTTTCAGACTCACAGACCTATGGTTTGAGTTCGTGAATATGAGGTTTGGGAAGATACAGCGTTAAAATGATTATTGTTCATTCCTATGAAGAAGGGAAGAAAACCTAAAAGGTTACTTTTCTTGTTATTAATGTGGAAATAATAGGTGCTTTATGTCAAAGACAAAAGAGTATGAAGATGAATCTGAGAATCTCCTCAAAAGACTATGCATGATGCTTTTTTCTTTTTTCCCTTATATGTCACAGTGCTATGTTGATATATACTATTAAAAAAATCAATGTTTTTGTTATTAAATGCTAAGATAAATTGGAAAAATGATTAAAGTATTATAATATTAAGACATACTAAAAAAACTAAGACTTTTGTTGATTTAAACTATACTGGACCTTGTTATATTGAGATATATAGATTGTGGAAAGAATGGTACACATTATAAATTAAAGGAAACATTTATGGCAGTGGATATCAATTGTATATTAAAAAGGAAATATTTGACCTATACGAATATTTAGAGTATTAGAATTTGACAGAATGTGTAGCTGTCTAAGAAAGAGTAAGCCCCACCCACTACTCTGAGGAGAGTTACATTTGGAAGCAGAGCAGACAAAAAAGAGATTTTTTTTCTTTTATAAGTGTAGGCACAAGCACAAAAAGAGATTTTTTTTTAGTATATCAGAGGGAGGTTGATGGCCCTCTCCCCCAATTACTGTTTCTGCTCTCAATAGGCAAATATAATATTAGTATTATAGGAAGGTACTTGAAGGGTCAACACCTTCGTTACCAGCAGTCAAGAGATAAGGAGACATAATCATAATGCTCTGGGAACATCTGCAGAGCACCTCTCAAGTTATTTATATTATTTTCCTAAAATATTTTAAAAATTACAATTTAAAATAAAACATTATTGGGAACTCAGAACTGATGTTATATTAGATGATAATTCAAAACTAATATCTCCAATCATAAAAAAGTACAAAATAATTAACTTATATATTCAATTAATGCTATACATTTTAAAAATATTAAACAAAACCTAAAATGAAACCAAAGGATTTCCAAGGACAGATATTAATAATTGATGAGGTAGAGAGTAGAAAAATAGCTGACAAGGACATTAAATCTAAAATACTAGGTATTTTCAAACATTCCAAAATAGACAAATGATTCCCTACTTTAACCCTGAGTGGGGGGAAAGAGATACGGAAAACAAGAGTTGAATATAGAGAATATACTTAAACAGCACTTTTTAAAAAACCAGAAGACACCATTTGTCAATCTCCTTACAAATAAAGATGAAAATATAAATGAAATGGGGGTAAATCCCCATAATTTACAAAAGTTGAACTCAGATTTAACAGAAAATTAAACAAATAGACCTCAATATGAAAACATAATTACTCTGTCACACAATTTACCAGCCAGATGGATTCACAGAGGAATTTAACAAATATTCAGCACCATATGTTGTAAACTGAATTGTCTCCTCAGAAAAGATAAGTGTAAATTTTAAACTCCTGCCTTTAATTGTACCGTTGTTTGGAAATACAGTCGAGTACTGCGCTGTTCCAGTACTATCCAATCTCTAATGTATCCATGGCTCCAAGTACTTTATAGACAGTCAAACGAAAAATTTAAAATATACACAGTAATTCATAACAACAAATGGATGCTAATTTGTAGCATGCATTAAAACATTTTTATTATTGTATTCTCATAATAATAATGATTTTGTGCATTTGCAAGTGTTTTTTATGTTCTCAAAGACTTAAAAGTATTCAAACATGACTATCAAATGTTAGGTTCAAAACTTACTTAACTGATTTAATTTGCATCAAAATTTTATTTAAAAACAAATTTTGGAATGAAATTTGTTCACAATCCCAGAATGTCCTCTGTATGATATGATGTTCAAACAAAATCCCAATCACATCCAAATCTCATGATATCCAATTTAATAGACTACATTGTGAACACTAAGTGATGCATGACTGTACAATCTTTGAAAAATTTGTCAGTTAAATGAACATCATACTAGAACATGTGTCTCAAATCTTGACAGACTCCTAATAAAATATGAATGAGACTTTATAGAAATGAAGTGACACAGAGGAGGAACGAACATAAAGATGGCTATGTAACTCTACTGCTCCGAGCCATGGAACATGTGAAACTTCCTGTTAAGGTTTCTGAGAAAACCTTGTTCTGAAAAAAAAACCCTTGAAATTAGACTTCTCCAAAATTGGACAAGCACTTTGGTTTTTTATAAGCCATTCCATTTGTGATATTTGTCATGATAACCATAGGAAATCTATAACAAAAAGACATTTTTATTGACTATGTTTTCATAAAAGCATTTAAGTCTGTGAATCATAAAAAATTCTACTTGGGCCTGGTTTAAAGTGTTTTGTTTTGTTTTTTTTTGTCAAACACTCTTCTACGTGGTATAGCACTGGTCTGTGCATTGCTGTACAGAGGTAACTCATGGTTGCTGTGATGCTAAACACGATGACACTGATGTACCAAATGTGATAATGGTTATCCATGTTGGACAGTGTTTGGTGGAGCTTCCCATTTAAAACAAGCTTGGAAGCAGGAGTGGCATCCACTTCTGAAATGGCTTGTCTTTGCAAACTCTATGAACAGTGCTCAGGTCTTTCATTCATAGGGTAGTTAGGAATTGTCTACTTGATGGCACTTAACAACAACACTCAAAGAATGGAAATCCCAGAACACTGACTAGTGGTCATTGATCACCTGTAAACAGACCAAAAGAAAGTATGAACAGAATAAGGGGATAAAGGCATCCTAGATGACCTAAATCCAAGAAAGATATGTGTGTCAGAGTTGTATCTTTCACAATACATGATGAGCAAAGTAATGTGAGAAATTTAACTGGTTCCAAACCAAAACAAAGCTACCCCATAAACAACCTGTATATTTTATACCTTTGTATACTGAAATTAAAGAAAATTTGAAGTACTTGCAGAAAAATATCAAAGATATTGATTCCGCTGGCCTCTCAGAGTGGGTGTTAGGGAGCCTGACTGGCAGTAAGCTGTGCAGCTAAAGGGTCCATCACACTCCCCGCCCATATTCTCAGGTAACACTGAAGATGCCAAAACCATGATACATTCGTTCCTCGGGCCAAGAAAAACCTATCTACACACCAGTTCTATAGGATGCATAGCCTTTGCTAGGGAAAAATTATGATTTAACTTCAGAGACATTGTTCCTAACATAAGGAACTATGAGCAGCTGATGTGTTTGGAGTCACAGAAGCCAAGGAAGCTTCATATATAAGCTATTAGATCAAGGGCTCGTCAATGGGAGATAGATGTGAAGGGAGTGGGTAGAAGTGGATGGGTATCCTGGTGGATGGTCGAGCAAAACCTACTACCCAGTGGAAATAATAAAAACATCATGACGCTGGTACAATGACAGGCACATAGACCAGTGGAACAAAATTGAGAATCCAAAAATAGACCCATCTATCTATATGCAACTGATATTCAACAAGGAAATAAAATCTATCTAATGGGCAAATGACAACCTCTTCAACAAATGGTTCTGGTAAAGCTAAACTGCTATCTACAGAAAGCTGAAAATGTATTTATATCTCACAACATACACAAAAATCAACTAAAGGTGGATTCAAGATTTGGGAGTCCAAGAGATACTTAAGAGGAAAATTCAGGCCAAGTTTAGAAGCCCTAATCTACAGTTTAAGGAGACTGCCAAATGTATTGAGAAATGTACAGTCTGAACAGGATAAAATTGATGAATGGGACCTTTAAGATTAACTCTTCCCAAAAAGTAAATAAAGATTAACTCCCTGTGTGCATCAAAAACTTTTTCCAACAAGGTAAACAGAAAACCAGCTGACTGGGAACAAACATTTGACAATACCATCTCAGACAAGAGTCTCATAACGAAAGTAACAGAATATTCCTGGGCCTCCACAAGAAAAAAGACTGTTAACACAATTACAAAATGGGGGGGAAAATGACAAGAGTTTTCACAGAGGGAGATATTCAACTGGGCAACAAACATATTATGACATGCTCCAGATCACAGCAATAAGAGAGATGCAAATCAAAACTACGACGAAGTACTATTTCACTCTAGTAAACAATGGCAAAATTTAACAAATAAATGTTGAAGTGGATGTGGTGAGATAGGAACACTTTTACATTGTTGGTGGGATTGTACATTGGTGCAATCACTCTGAAAAGTAGTTTGATATTTCCTCAAAAAGCTGAACATCGAAATTGCATATGACTCAGATATTATATTGTTACTAATATGTTGTTGTTGTTGTTGTTGTTACGTGCATGCCATCAAGTCACTTGTGACTCATAGCTACCCTATGTACAACAGCCCTAAACTCTGCTCTGTCCTGGGCCAAGCGCACTGTCTCTGACAAACCCATCCCGATTACCCCAGTCACTGAATCAATAACCTCATAGAGAGTCTTCCCCTCTTGTGCACTCCCTCCACCCTACCAAGCATGATGCCCCTCTCCAAGGACCGGTCCCTTCTTACAACATGTCCAAAGTATGTTAGAGGGAGCCTCAGAATCCATGCCTCCAAGGTTTAACCCTTTCCAGGATGAATCTGTTTGTTTTCCTAGCAGTCCACGGTTCCCTCAATGCTCTTTTCCAGCACCACTCCTCAAAGGCATCAATTCTCCTTTTATCCTCCTTAGTCATTGTCCAACTCTCTGATGCATAACAAGGGATAGCAAAGACCATGGCCTGTATCAGATGCCCTTTAGTCTCCAGAGAGACATCATTGCTCTTCAGTACTTTGGAGAGGTCCCTAACAGCAGACTTTCCCATGGCAATACGTCTTTTAATTTCCTGGCTACTGGTGCTAAGAGTGTTGCCTGTGGACCCTATCAAACTGAAGCTGTGAACGATCTCAATCTCATCCATCCTGATGTTGCCAATCAGTCCAGTGGTGAGAATCTTTGTCTTCTTGACACAGAGCCTCAATCCACATTGGAGGGTTCATTCATTGACCCTCTGCAGCAAGCGCTTCAAGTCTTCCTCAGTTTCAGGAAGCAGGGTTGTGTCATCTGCATATCTGCTGATAGATCTTCAACCGATCTTGACCCCACATTTCTCCTCTTGGAGCCCAGCCTTCTGGATAATCTGTTCTGCATACAGGTTGAAAAGTTATGGAGACAGGACACATCCCTGGCATACGCCCTTCCCTATTTTGAACCATGCAGTGTTTCCTTGCTCCATTCTGATGACTGACTCTTGGTCCAAGTACAGGTTTCACATTAGCAGGATCAAGTATTCTGGGATCCCTATTCTTCTCAGAGTCAGCCACAGTTTGTTATGATCCACACAGTCAAATGCCTTTGCATAGCCAATGAAACAAAAATATACATTCCTCTTGCATTCCCTTCTTTCAGCTAAGATCCATCTAACATTAGCTACAATATCCCTAGTACTATGACCCCTTCTAAACCCAGCCTGGACTTCTGGCAGTTCTCTGCTGATGTGCTATTCCAGTCATTTTTTAATAATCTTCAGTAGAATCTTGCTTGCATGTGAAATTAATGATATTGTTTTGTAGTTTCCACACTCTGTTGGGTCACCCTGCTTTGGGATGGGAACAAATATAGATCTCTTCCATTCAGTTGGCCAAGTGGTTGTTCTCCAGATTTCTTGGCACAACTTGGTGAGCACATCCAGGGCAGCATCGGTTAGCTGAAATATGTCAATTGGTATACCATCTATTCCTGGAGCCTTATTTTTTTGCCATTTCCTTCAAAGCAGCCTGAACATCTTCCTTCATTACCAGATGATTTTGCTTATATGTTGTTTCTTGAAATTCTTCTGTGTCTGCCAATTCCTTTTGATACAGTGACTCAGTATATTCTTTCCATCTTCTTTTAATACTCCCTGGATCATTTAATATTTTGCCTAAAGCATCCTTGATTATTGCAACTCGAGGTTTGAATTTGTTCTTCAGTTCCTTGAGCTTAAGAAATGCTGAGCAAGTTTGGCCCTTTTGATTTTCTGACTCCAACTCCTTGCATATTTCATTGTAATATTTTGCTTTGTCATCCCATGCTGCCTTTTGAAATCTTCTATTCAACTCTTTAGTATCTTGAATTCTTACTTCTGCTTTTACCTTAAGAAAATGAGAACCAAGGCTTAAATAGAAACGTGTACACCAATGTTCATAGCAGCATTATTCACCATCACAAAAACATGGAAACAGCCCTGATGTCTAACCACAAACGAATGAATTCCGAAGTTGTGGTACATTCATACAATGGAATATTACACAGCACATACAGAAGCAATAATTTTGTAAATTACTACATAACTTGGGAGGGACTGGAGAGCATTATGCTGACTGAACTAACTCAGTCCTACAAGGATAAATATTGTATAAAATCATTGTAGAATTAGTATGAAGATTCAAGGGTGAATGAGGATAGAGGAATAGGGAGTTAATCAAAGTGCTGTTCAATTAGATGAGTAGGTGGGGTGAAGGAAATGGGAAGGATCTTTTGTAAAAAACAAAGTATTCACCCTTTGTTAATAAATCAGCATATTTTTTTTATTATCTTTGCCTCCAAGGAGCACTCTGGCTGTGCTTTTCCCAAGACATAGCAATTTGTTCTTTTGGCAATCCATCAAACCTTTAGCATTTTTCTCCAATACCGTAGTTCAAAGGCATCAATTAGTTATTATTCTGGCTTCCTTATTCATTGTCCAGATTTCTGATACATAGCAAATGATTGAAAATAACATGGATTGAATTAGGCACACCTTGGTTGTCAAACAGGCATCATTGCTCCTCAATAAATTGGAGAGGTCCTTGACTGCAGATTTTCCCAGTGCAATACATCACTTGATCTCCTGACTGTTGGTACCATGGGTATTGGTTGTGGATCCATGTTAAATGAAGTTATTGACATTTCAATCTTTTCATTCATCTGTCATGATGTTGTCTATTAGTCCAGTGGTTAAAATTGTTGCTTTCTTGATGTTGAGGTGCTATTTAAATTGAGGACTGTATTCTTTGATTTTCTGTAGCAAGTGATTCAAGCCCTCTTTTTTTTTTTTCTATAATTATATTTTATTAATTTTCATAGACATTTACCAAGCCCTCTTTATTTTCAGCATTCTGCATAAGTTACTGATGCGTTTTCCTTGGATCCTGATACCACATTCTTCATTGAGTTCAACTTCTCAAATAACTTCCTCAGCATGTAGATTGAATAAGTGTGGAGAGAGGATACAACACTGACATATATACCTTTCTTAATTTTAAATCATGTGGTGTTCCCTTGCTGTGTTCTCCAAATAGACTCTCAGTCTAGATATAGGTAGGTTGCACATAAGCACAATTAACTGTTCTGGAATCCCCAGTCTCAATCAAATGTCTTTGTATAGTCAATAAAGCAAAAATAGGCAATCTTCTTATATTCTTTGCATTTAGCCAGGATCCATTTTACATCAGCAATGATATCCGTGGTGCCACAGCATCTTCTAAATGTAGCTTGACATAATGTTTAGAATAATGCTCTCCAGTTCCTTCCCAAGTTAGATAGTGATTTCAAAATTATTGCTCCTACCTGCATAATATTCCATTGTGTGAATGTACCATAATTTCTAAAAGTTGTCTATGTATTTTTCTGGGCATTTTAAAAATTATTTTCAGCAATATTTTGCTTGAATATGTTATTAGTAATGTTATTGCTGTTATGGGTTGTCGAGTAAAAACTCACCAATAGTGGACCCTCCGTTGTGTTTTCAGAAGCAGTTCATTGACCAGGAGGAGTTTGCCCATCCTCTTCCCACAGAACAGCTGGTGGCCTCAAACTATGTGCCTTCACAATAGCAGAGCTCCTTTTTTGCCACGAGGCCATGTTTTATAATTTCCACATTCTGTTAAATCACCTTTCTTTGGATTGGTAATAAATATAATGTTGTTCCAGTCAGTTGTTCAGGTAACTATCCTCCAAATTTCCTGGCATAGTCTGAGGAGCACACCCAGGACTGTTAGTTGAAACATGCCATTTGGTATCACATTGATTCCTGGGTTTATTTGTTGTTGTTGTTGTTGTTTTTTCAATAATGCCGTTGGCAAACCTTGAAGTTCTTCATTACCATTGACTCTTGATCATATGGTACTTGCTGAAATATTTCATTATTGACTAATTCTTCTTGGTACAGTTTTTCTGTATATTTCTTATACCTTCTTTAGATGTTTCTGGACCATCCAAGATTTAGCCCATAACACCCCTCAATATTGCAAATTAAGCTTTGAATTTGTTTTCGTTTCTCTCATCTTGAGAAATGTCAAGCGACTTCTTCCCTTCAATTCAATTTCTCTGTAATTGCATTATAAAACTTTGCTTTGTCTTTTTGGACTGTTCTTTAAAATATTCTGTTCAGCTCTTTTAATTCAGCTTTTCTTTCTCTCCTCATTTAGTTTTTTTTTTTAACTTCTAGACACGTTAATGCAATTTCCAGAACTTCTTCTGATATCACATTTTTTTTCTTTTCCTCTGCATTTATAATGACTAGTGGCCTTTGATATTATCCCACAACTTATCTGGACTTTGATCATTGGTATTTAAGATTCAAGTCCAATTTTTAGATGATTTTTAAATTCAGGTGGTATGGACTCAAGATCATATTTTAATTCCCTTGGACCTTTTTAAGTTTTCGTTGGCCTCTCATATATGAGTAATTGATTGTGTGTTCCACAGTCCAGTATCTTACCTTGTTTTAACTACTGATATTAGCCTCTCCAATTATTCCATTCACAGATGTTGTCAACCTGATTTCTATGCAGTCCATCAGATGAGGTCCATTTGTAATGCTGCAACTTGTGTTTTTTAAAAACTGGACAAATTATGTATACTGTATTGAAACAGATGAGGGAGAGAACAGTTTAAAGGTGATATGATAGGGTATTATGGTTATCACAAGATTCCAGAATTAAGGTTGCATTGCATAGTGGAGTGCACTCGGGGAGGAGGGGAACAGGGGTGGGAGGATTGTATAGCAATGAAGGAATTTTTCCTTTACTTTTCAAAGAGAGGAGCGAATGGGGGGGGGCACACAGGGGACGGGGAGTGCAGGGAGACAAGTGCAACAATGAATGAATGGAAATAAAAAAAATATCTGTAAATGTTCATTAAAATTAATAAAAGAAAATTTAAAAATATTTATTTGCAATGAATAATTCATTATATTTTACAAAATTCAAACATTCTATATCTGGCCTCATTTCTGTCACTAAATCTGTAGTTTTATACTGCCATTCTTTCTTCATTGATTCCAACTTTTGCATTCCAGTCATCAATTATCAGTAATGCATCTCAATTCCATGTTTGGTAAATTTCAGACTATAGAATTTGGTCAAAATATTCAATTTCCTCCTCTTTGGCTTTAGCTGTTTAGTGTATATATTTAAATAATAGTCATATTAACAGGCCCTTGGGAATTTTTGCATACAAGTCTAATGGCATTGCTATAGTTGTTTGCTCTGGAATCATTCCTGCTTCTGGCACCTGTAGTTACATCCCTGGACTGGGGACTGCAGCATCTGGCAAGAGCAAAACAATTTTAGGTGATGTGGGAAAGAAATGTATAGTAGGACCAGTGTCCTCCACCATTCCCTCTTGTCCTCTCCCGAGTCTATTGTCCTCTCTCACTCCCTCTTTTTCCAGATGCAAGCTTCTTTTATTGGATTGCTGGGGAATAGAAGAACCCAAAAAGGACTAAAGATGGTGGCTGAGTCATCCATTTTTAGCAGAGTAGTAAAAACTGAAGTATCTGGATCAGCTTAAAGACAATGATATGAGAAGGCAAAATTTTCAGCAAATCCTACCATATAGTAACTTACAAAGACAACATTTCTATTCTATTCTATTCTATTCTATTCTATTCTATTCTATTCTATTCTATTCTATTCTATTCTATTCTATTCTATTCTATTTTATTCTATTATTTCTAAGAAAAAGTAGCAAACCAATATTGTTGTTGTTATGTGCCTTTGAGTTGCTTGCGACTCATAGTGACCCTATGTACAAAAGCTCTAAACCCTGCTCTATTCCTTTCCAATCTCATTGTCTCTGATACACCTATCACCAGTAGCCCAGTGAAAAAATCAATCCATTTCATCAAGGATCTTCCTTTCCTGTACTATCCCTCCACTCCCTCAAGCAAGACATCCCTCTCCAAGGACTGGTCCCTCCTTGCAACATGTCCAAAGTATGTCAGATGAAGCTTCAGAGTCCTTGCCTCCACAGAGCAGGCCGGCTTCACCCTCCCAAAAACAAACTTGTTTGTCATACCAGTCCATGGTATATCAATTCTCTTCTCTAGTACCAAGCAAAGGTCAAAGGCATCAGTTCTTCTTCTATCATCCCTAGTCATTGTCCAGCTCTCTGATGCATAGCAAGTAATGTCAAAGATCATGGCCTGTAACAGGAGCACCTTAGTCTTCAGACTGACATTTTTGCTCCTTAATACCCTGGAAAGGTCTCTGACAGCAGACTTTTGCAATGCAATTCTTTTAATTTCCTGGCTGCTGATACCAAGAGTGTTGATTGTAGATCCAAGCAAACTGAATCTGTCAACAAACCATCTATCATGATGCTGCCAATCAGCCCAGTGGTGAAAATCTTAGTTATATTGATGTTGAGCTTCTATCCATATTGAAGGCTACAATCATTGACCTTCTGCAGCAAGCACTTCAGGTCCTTCTCAGTTTGAGCAAGCAGGGTTGTATCATATACATAATGCAGATTGTTGATGAGTCTACCTCCTATCCTCATGTCACACTTCTCCTCATAGAGCCCAGTCTCCCAGATAATCTGTTCTGCATATAGATTGAAAAGATATGGAGATAGGACACATCATTTTCCCACACAGTTCCCAATTTTGAACCATGTAGTGTTTCCTTGCTCTTTTCTGACGACTGCCTCCTGCTCCAAGTATAAGTTATGCATAAGCACAATCAAGTGTTCTGGGATTCCCATTCTTCTCAAAGACAGCCACAGTTTGTTGTGGTACGCACAATCAAATGTCTTTACATAGTTAATGAAACACGGATAGACATTCCTTTGGTACTCTCTGCTCTCAGCCAAGATCCATCTGACTATAGCTATAAAATCCCTACTACCATGGCCTCTTCTAAATCCGGCCTGCACTTTAGACAGTTCTCTGTTAATGGTCTATTCCAGTTGTTTTGGGGTGATCTTCAGCATAATCTTGCTTGCATGTGATATCAAAATGTGATACGAAATTTCGATAATTTCCACACTCTGTGGGATCACCTCTTTTGGAAGGGGAACAAGTAGAGACCTCTTCCAGTCAGTTGGCCAGGTGGTTGTCCTCCAGATTTCTTGGCAAGACTTGTTAAGCATATCCAGGGCATCATCTATTTTTTTAAATATGTCAAGAGGTATGCCATCAATTCTTGGGGCCTTGTTTTTGCCAATTCTCATCCTCATACGTTGTTTCATTAAATACTTATGTGTCCACCAATTCCTTTTGGTACAGTGACTCTGTATACTCTTTCCAACTTCTTTTAATGCTTCCTGAATCATTTAATACTCTACCCAAAGCATCTTTAAGTATTGCAACTCGAGGTTTGAATTTGTTCTTCAGTTCCTTGAGCTTAAGAAATGCTGAGTGATTTTGGCCCTTTTGATTTTCTGACTCTAGCTCCTTGTACATTCCATCATAATATTTTACTTTGCCTTCCCTCAGTGCTCTCTAAAATCTTCTGTTTTACTCCTTAATATTGATTTCTTCCCTTTGCTTTGGCTTCAGGGTGCTCCGGTGCAATATTTAGTCATTAACATTGTGTAAAACAGTAAATGTTAACAAGCAGACTCCAATATCAAACTGGGAAGATAATTCAAAATGCGAGTTGAGATTTATTTGATGGATTTAAGATTAGTCCAAAACAAAGAAGTATGTTGTTGTTGTTATGTGCCTTAGAATTGCCTGTGACCCATAGGAACCCTATGTACAGCAGCTCTGAACCCTACCCTGTCCTGAGCCAGTTCACTAATTTTGACACACTAACTTCCATTCCATCCAGGTTCTTCCTCTCCCGCACACAATGTTCCATCTGACTTCTGAGCAAGATGTCCTTCTTCAAGGACCTATCTCTCCTGGCCATGTGCCCAAAGTAAGACTTCAAAGTGAGCTTCAAAATCCCAGCTTCCAAGGAGAAACTTGATTTCATCCTCTCTAAAACAGACTTATTTGTTTTCTTCACAGTCCGTGGTATGTTCAAGAATTTCCTCCAGCACCACAATTCAAAAGTGATTCTTCTTTTCTCCTTATTCATTGCCATCCTTCCTCATCGTCCAGCTCTCTGATGCATAGCAAGTAATTGTGAAGACTATGGCCTGGATTTGGTGCACCTCAGTCTCTAGGCTGAAATCATTGCTTTTCAACCCTTTGGAGAGGTCCCTGCCAGCAAATTTCCTCAAGTACAATTAGTCTTTTGATTTCATGAGTGCTAGTGCTAAGAGTGTTGATTGTGGAGATAGGTACATTTGTTAACAACCCTGTTCATCTAACATGGTGCTGCCAATCCGCCCAGTGGTGAGAATCTTTGTATTCTTGATGTTGAGCTTCAATCCATATTGAAGACTATAGTCCTTGAACTTCTACAGCAAACACTTCAGGTTTTCTTCAGTTTTCGTGAGCAAGGTTGTGTAATTTGCACAATGTAGGTTGTTGATAAGTCTTCCTCCAATCCTGATGCCACATTTCTCCTCATAAGTCCTGCTTCTCGAATGATCTGTTCTGCATATAGGTTGAAAAAGTCTGAAGACAGGATGCATTCCTTTCCATAATCTAAGAACTACTTTGGGATCCAAGTAGAGGTTTCACATAAGTACAATTAAGTGTTTCTGGATTACTATTTTCCTCCAGGTTAGCCACATTTTGTTGTCTTCCACACAGTCAAATGCCTTTGCATAGTCAAGGAAACACAACTTTATCTAACGATAAAATTAAATAATTAATATTTATAGATTATAAAGTCACTTATAAAATACTATTCCATCCTATAAAATATTAATTGATAGTTATTCACCAACATAATGATTAAATGCATCATTTTTTTTCACTTTTCTTCCTTACTCATCATTGTCCAAATCTCAAATTCATTGTTATTATTGTTAAGTTCTGTCATGTTGTGTCTGACTCTTAGTGACCCAGTCAACAACAATGTGCTTCCTACTCTATCCTGTACAATCCTTACAATCTCTGCCACACTCAAGCACATTGCTGCAGTCACTGTGTCAATTCAACGCATTAGGCAATTGACAATTGAAAATACAAGGTTTGGGCCAAGTTTACCTACATTCTCAAAATGACATCTTTATTTTTTAACATTGTAACATTTTTGGAGCAGATTTGACCAAAACAATGCATCACTTAATGTCTTCACTTTTGTCTACATGGGTGTTTTCTATCCAAGAAAAATAAACTCATTGTGTTTCAGTGACATGTCTTATCACCATTGTTATTCAATCTCTAGCTGAAGTAATAATTAGAGAAGCTGGGCTACATTCAAGAAAGTAAATTACTATAATCAACACACAAAAATCAATAGCTTTATTACAAACAAAAGAAAACCTTACTAGAAGATATAATGAAAAAATAACTTCACTTAAAGTAATAAACTATGAGGACATTTAATACAAAGTATATAAACACATATCCATTTACTTCTTGCAATTCTCATAGCAATATACCATAATTGATTTACTCGTAAGAGCAATTTTTTTTTCTCTCTCTCTCATACAATTTTGAAGGCCAGAAGTTGGAAATCTAACTACCTTCTGGGCTCCAATAGAGAATATGTTTCACGTTCTTTTTTAGGTGCTGGTCACAGCCAGAAAACTTTGGAAATCCTTGTCGCTCCTTGTCACTTTGTATCACCTGACCTTCTCAATTTGTATCATGGTCTTTTTTATCTCCTCCTTTTGTAAAAGATACAACTTGTATTCAATTAGGACTCGTTTTCAACTTGTATTTAATAATATTTTAATAAGTTATTAAAATATTATTTTACTATATTAACTAACAACACTTTTAAGACTCTATCTCCAAATAAGTGTTCATTCACAAGTACTCTACATTTCAACATTCTTTGTTTGGTGCACATAAAATCATACAGGAAAAATTATAAATTATTTTAACTTGAGCAATACAATCTTCTTACACAGGAACATACTTCATCATAATTATATCATGTTTCTATAAAATAATATATTTAACACAACTCCATAAAAATACTTAATGTGTTTTTAATAAAGTTAGATAAATTGGCACTAAAGTAACGTGTAAAATAAACATGCAAGAACAAGGAATAAGAAACTAAAAGAAAAAAATTATGGAGTGTTTGTTATAGTTGTTACATGCTCTTTCTTGAGTCAATTCTGACTCACAGAGACTTTATCGTGTACTTTACCTGGCACCATCCTCATGATCTCTGCTGTGCTCAAAACTCAAGCCCATTGTTGTTGTCGGGCCAATGTGCTATAGCTACATTGTTTCACTTCTTTGACCAGCTTGAACCTATAGGGTGACAGGATGAACTACTGAAGATTTCAGTTAGTCAAGAGAGAAGTCAAGAGGAACTCATGGTTATGTGTCCTACAGGCTTGTTCATCCTCAGAGCTTTTATTTGAGACAGTTTATAAGCAAGAAGGCATGTTGAATTTACAAAGAAAGATGTTGTTTTTTGTTTATTATCTTAGAAAGAAGCATTACCTAGGGAATCAAGGTTTTGCAGATACATACATCCATGACTGAATATCCTTTTGCCCTGGTTGCGTTCTTTACATTATTTTAATCTAAGCAACTCCCGCGTTGATGAGATTAACTGCTACAATACATGAACTGACAGAGCAGAAGAAGAAAACTGAAATTACAGCAGTAGATCTAAGTAAAAAAAGTAGAGGTTATTAAGTGAAAATAAAATTGAAAGAAAACCTTTTAATAAATGTAACTTGTTAAATTAAATATTAAAAATAAGATTAAAAAATAAAAAAATTAAAAAATAAGATTAGATCTACAGATCATACAATAGAGAAAATAAACTTAATTACATGAGACAGATATAAAAGATAAATTCATTCGTTGTTAAAACAAATTATTGATGAATTAACCATTATTAGTGTAGGCACTTTCCCACTGTGACTTAAACTCAATATGCAATAATAGGAAATATACTAAGCTTAACCAAATGTGTTTGACATGGAAAAACCATCATAATTAAAGTAAAAAATACAAAGGAAAAACTGGAAAATGTTGCAAATACTTAAATGTGTGTGTGTACACAAATGTGTGTGTGTGTGTGTGTGTGTGTGTGTGTGTGTGTGTACACAAATTGACATGTCTCAAGCAACAGATGAAGCCTCGGATGTGTTCATCAATCTATGCCAAGAAATTTGGAAGACAGCTGCCTGGTCAAGTGACAGGAAGAGATCCATATTTGTTCCATTCCTGAAAAAGGATATCATTAATATCACATGTAAGCAAAACATTGCTGAAGATTATCCAAAAACAGCCAGAACTGTTCATTGACAGGGAACTATCTCAAGTTCAAGTGTGGTTTAAAAGAGGCTGTGACACCTGGGTTGTCATTGCTGATGTCAGATCAATCCTGGCTGAAAGCAGAGACTACCAGAAGAATGTCTATTTGTGTTTTGTTGACTATGCAAAGACATTTGACTGTGTGGGTTATAACAAATTACGGCTAGAACTGAGCTATCAATGATTTCATTTTGCTTGGATACACAATCAACACCTTTGGTATCAGCAGTCAGGAAATCAGGAGATATACTGCATATCTTCAGAAATTTCTTCAAAATACTGAAGTGCAATAATGTCAATCTGAAGACTAAGGTGTGCCTAATTCAGGCTATGTTCCTCTAATCTTCTATACATCAAAGGCCTGAAAAGTGAATAAGGATGGCAGAAGAATAATCTATGTTATTGAGTTATGGTGCTGCAGAAGAGTATTAAATATTATAAAATAATAAACAGATATGTTTTGGAGAAAGTAAAACCAGGGTATTCTATGGAGTCAAAAATGGTGAAGCTTCATCTCTCCTACTTTGTACATGTAGTTAGGTCATGTTATTTTTTGGGAAAGGGATATTGTGCTTGCAAAGATGGAGGGTCACTTGAGGAGATGAAGACCCCCAAGAGATGGATAACATATGACTTTAGCAATAGGTTCTAGTGTGTCGGAGATCATAAGTATGGTGCAAAATAGGAACAAGTTCAGATCTGTTGTTAATTGGGTCATTATGAGTTGTACTCAAATCAATGACTCCTAACAACTATACACACACGTGTGTGTGTCTGTGTTTGTATGTATATATAATGTTGGTAGTTTACACAGGATTGATTCCAACTTATGGTGACCCCATGGTTGCAGAGTAGAACTGTAGCAAAGACTTTTCAAGATAATTACCTTTCAGAATGAAATTGCCAAGCCTCACTCCAGAGGAACCTCTGTGTAAGTTAACCTTTCTGTTAAAGGTACAATGTCTACTTATTTGCACCACCTAGAGTTTTAGAATAAGATAAAATATAAACTAAAACTTGCAAAATAAAAATTGTTACTTATAAAACTTGGAAGATTATCGTAATTCTCACCAGTCCCTCACAAGTCAAGTAGTGATTTTCAAAACCATTGCTCTTGCATACTGCATTGTATTCCGTCATGTGAATGTACCATCATTTCTCAATCCATTTGATTGTGGTTGGACATTTAGGCTGTGGAACATGTCTGAATGTACCTTTGTGAATAGTTTTAAGTGTAACAATTTGCCAATAATTTACATAATGGAAAAATAATTCCTATAAAATAAGACATATTCTCTCAAATGTAATGAAAACATAAACATAATAAGCGGTATTTAAAATTAAAAAGAGCTATGTCAAAGAAAATGAGGAAGTTTATTTTAAACAATGGTTCAATACAGTACTTTGATCATATATACCAAGTCTAAAGACAGAAAGTATTCTACCCAAAAATGTACACTAGTAATTTGCATTTTCCTCATAGTAATGTGATTAGCAATTATGAAACTACTTTTTGCAGCATGAAAAAACAATCCAAAGAGAAAGCATACTGAGAATAATGGGAACTAGGTTGCTTGCTTTAAGATAAACCAAAAACAAATGAGAACAGGCGAGGCAATTAAAACAAACCCTGTGGTGCTGTATTTGAATTTAAGCTCTCAATACAAACTCATAGGTCTTATACAGAGATAAAAACAAGTATGTATATATGATTGCATTCATAGATCATTTATCTGTGGCTTAAAAATATAGAAAAATAACAAAATATTACTCATTAGTACTTGTGAAATGTTACTAGAGTTTGTTTCAGAGAACATAATACAGCCTTAAAAGACAATCATTTTTAAAGTTTTATTTGAAACAAAATCTGAGAATTACAAAGAATACGTAAATGTAACAGAAAAGAGTAAATGTTAATAGTTGCAGAATTGTGTTTCTGTTGTTTCTGTGACATAGGAAGTACAGAGTGAGGAGAGAAATAACGGGAAAATTAAAGACAAAAAGAGTTAATGAGAAAATAAAAAGAAAGGGGAAAAAGTATACCCACCACTAAAATAAACAACACAAGCAAGACAGAAAATTTTGGGGTGGGGTGAAAGAGACAAGCTTCATAGAAAATATCTGATTTAAGATGAAAAATATGGATAAAGGTGACAAAAAAATTAAATGTATTCGAGTCCCTCGGCCACAGAAATGGAGTTACTTATGTTAATTGTTGACTATAAATCAAAAGGTTGAATGTACAATAGACTCAGAATTGCTACTGAAAAAGTTAAAAAAAACCCCAACCAACTTCCATGATTATAATCCCTATAAACACACATATATAAGGTTCTTGTGAAGGATCGGCATGACAGCAACTAGTTTTTCAAGAATGAAAATATACACAACTTTATATCAGAACAATTAGCAGCTTTGGACAGGCCAGTTTTCAAATACTAATAAATAACAATAATTTAGAAAAGTTGAATAAGTAAAAACTAGCAAACCTGTAATATAAATGAACATTCTAAAAATTACAAAATTATAAATAATACATAATTTTTAAACATAAATGAAGACTAGTTATTGCCTGAGCAATTTCCAGATACATAGAATCTGTTAGATAATTATACATAGAATGAAAGGTAGTCTTCAAGATATTAACCTTAACAGTGTGGGGTCTGATCAAAATCCAGTTAGCCACCAGGGATCCTATGGACTGCAAGTCCAAATTAAAGATCAAGCAGAAGCCCTCAAGACACTAACTTGCATTCCAAGATTGGTATGTCAAGTAGCACAAAGAGTGCAGAATTCACATATCAATTTACTTCTTGTGGTTCTCATAGCACGACATGCTTGGAAAGGAAAAGGATATGTAAAGAAGAGAAAGACCCTCAACCAGGCGGTTTAACATAGTAACTGCTGCAGTGGGCTTTAGTGTGTCGGTAAGTCTGAGAATGGCACAGGGCTCAGATCTGTTGCTCAGTATGGGTTTTACTCGACTCAACAGCACCTAACAACAACAATAACAATCCTATCCTCAGGTACCAGGGTAAAGCTGAAGAAGGTAAAACCTTTCCTTATCCTGGAAAGAAAATAAAGAACAACCACGAACAAGCTCTAAGATGTGTCCACCATTTTTGTAATGATAATTTTAAGTCTACTTTTTTAATTTACAGTCTAGTTATACACCAATTATGAGGCCAGATTCTAATAAACTCCTTGAAGACAAAATCTAATAATTTTAAATAAAGCAATCAAGTTTAATGTTCATTACTTGAGACTCAAGAATACCCATAAATAATATTCAATGTTTTTCCTAGCCAATGATAATAAGGGTCCAATTGTTTGTTAATATTATTGTCATTAAGTGGCAATGACTCAAATACAACTCACTGCAACCCTGTGAATTATGCATCTGAAACCTGCCCTATCCTGTGCCCTTTTCACCATCTCAGACACACTCTAGCCCACCGTTACAGTCACTGTGTCAATCCATCTCATTGAGAGTCTTCCCTTCTTTCAGTGACCCTCCACTTTTCCAATCATAATGTTCTTTTCCAAAGACAGTTCCCTCCTAACAATATGCCCAAAGAATGAAGACAAAATTTCATTGTCTTTGCTTCCAAAGAGCACACTTCCTGCAATGCATCTAATACATGTTCATTTTTCCTTCTGTAGTTGTTGTTTTTTATTGCCTTCATTGTAGTCTAGCACAACTCATAGCGACCTTATAAACAAAAGGCCTGAAGCCATAACTATCAACATATATTAAAGTCCATAGAGTTTCCAGAGAAATGTTGTTTAGGAAGTGGATTGTCCTTGTTTCTAGGTTGCATGCTTCTTGCAACTCATCTAACACATGTTCGTTTATCCATTTGGTAGTTAACATTAGTAGTTTTTAATTTAGTGAACGAAATATTTCAATAGAGACTAAAAAAGGACGACTATGCTTCAGATTTGAGTTTATAGGGTCACTATGTGTTATCCAATCTGGAAAACAGAGGTTTCTTTCTTCCCCCCCCCAAAGCAGATTATCTAATATTAAATAATTCTAATAAAACAACCCAAATATATTTATTGAGCACAAATACCATTAAATATGCTTATAATATTGACAGTCTGGAAATTTAAAAAATAATTTTAAAAAAATTTTTTAAGTTGGGTTTTTTAATAGTAAAATTCTTAAAGGGTAATTTGAATACAAAATCACTATAATTCTGTTTTTGCATTAAATTTTCAGTTGAACTTTGTTCACTTGACTAAAAATACCTTTCTTTAAAAGTCAACTGTCATCTTTTAAATTTTCACGTAATTTTTTCAAGTGATAATGATAAGCATTTCTTTTATAACTTTGAACAAAAACTACAGTCCCAAAATTTTTACCTGGGTTTTCTGAATAAATCATATGTGAATACAGATCTGGTATTTATAACGCAGCATATATTTTTATAATTCATAGTAGAAGTGTTTTATAATTCACATTTTTATAGAAAAATCAAAGTCTAAATGGAAGAATATATATCATTATATAAATCTGTCTCTTCACAGCGTCAGTATTTCATTTATTATTCATAATACCTAGTTTATGTAGATTAATAAATTGTAATTTTAGCTCTTTTTGATCTTTAATGAAAGTATATTTTGTGCTCAAAATTCTTGAGAAATGACACTAAATATATTATACAACTAGTATTCTTGTTTTTAATCTTGATATTAACTTAGTCATGTGTTGATTATGTACAACTTCTGAAAGTTTTAGAGGACCTCTAATATCACTTGCTACTCCAATCTTTTGGTGTTTGTGTTATCTGTTGGCTACAAAAAATTTTGTTTTGCAGCATGATGGATTTATATATAAAAAATGTTAGAAATATTTGAGATTTATTTAATTTTACTCAGTGGAAAGTTAACTAATATTTTAATAAATTTCATTTATATTAATAGTTGTTGTTGTTGTTATGTGCCGTTGAGTCGCCTGCGACTCATAGCGACCCTATGTACAACAGCCCTAAACTCCACTCTGTCCTCTGCCAATCGCACTGTCTCCGACACTCCCATCCCAATTATCCCAGTCACTGAATCAATCCACCTCATAGAGGGCCTTCCTCTCCTGCGCCGTCCCTCCACCCTCCCAAGCATGATGTCCTTCTTCAAGGACCGGTCTCTCTTCACAACATGTCCAAAGTATGTTAGACAGAGCCTCAGAATCCTTGCCTCCAAGGAGCCACCTGGTTTAACCCTTTCCAGGACAAATCTGTTTGTTTTCCTAGCAGTCCATGGTACTCTCAATACTCTTCTCCAGCACCACAGCTCAAAGGCATCAATTCTCCTTCTATCCTCCCTGGTAATTGTCCAACTCTCTGATGCATAACAGGTGATTGCGAAGACCATGGCCTGTATCAGACGCACCTTAGTCTCCAGAGAGACACCATTGCTCTTCAGTACTTTGGAAAGGTTCCTAACAGCAGACTTTAACTTGCTGGTCTGTCTGATACTTCTCTAAATCTGAACATTCACATAAAGACAGACTAGGAAGAATGATTGGCCATCCACTTCTGAAGCAGCAGGCCTCTGAAAACCCTGTGTACAACGTCTTGGCACCAGCAGCCAGGAAATTAAAAGGTGCATTGCCATGGGAATATTAATAGAATTACCTGGAATTTCAAAGATGAAACCAAACAAATTAATTTAGTTGTAACCATTGACGGGGGGCGGGGGGAGCAAAAACAAAGACCAATTAGTATAATTCTCTGTCTTAGTCTAGATGTTCGGGTGAAATCCACCCACCATGATGACCTGGATAGTGTCCTTCCCAATATCCTTGCTGGTCTCTGATATCAGTGGCATAGCTTCCTGCAAGTCACCAACTATAGCAAACTGACAAATAATGCCATACTCATAGGAGCTGGTTTGAATACATCAAGTGCTCCATAGGAGTAGGATGAATAATATCCTCCTAGTCATTAAGTACCTCTGAAAACCCACTGGAGGGTCAAACATGGGTCAGTTTTGATTCAACAGTACAAAACAACAACATCATAGGAACAAAGTACAAACAAGTACAAAATCAGCTGTAAAATGCAAGTTGCTCCCTCTAATAAAACCAACTGACGGATAAGTGCTGCACCCATAAGAGCAAACCATAAAACAAACAAACACACAAATATCATAAAACATATATTCATGCTACGGGATAGGTACATTGAAGTTGTGCTAAAATATGGGCTGGCCAATCTAGGCCAAGGTTTATGTTGGCCTCAGAAGAATGTAGGCTAGTCCATCCGGCTAAATATGGTATCATTTTAGTTCAGGGGATGGGTGCCTCACAGTCAGAGGAAAAGCCTTCTCTACACTGGGGACTGATTTCAGGTCAGGAGTGTAATAGTCCATAGGCTCTGAGAACTTCTGCCTCCAGAAACAGGTTGGTGTGGGCACAGTTGGAAGTAGAGTGGGACTTGAGAGGTTAGGAGTGAATATTAGGGTAACAATAGGTAGGTAGAAGGGTAAAAGGGTGGAGAGTACATGGCCTACTACCTGGCAAGTAGTGAGGATCAGCTGGGCACAAGGGACAAGGGGAACACTGGACCATTTAAGCTGTGTCATCACTGGATGTTGCTGTCTCCACTGGGCTGGGTTCATACACCATGTGGAAAGCTCTTCATGATGCCCATGTTGTGTTATCTATGGATGTGCGTTCTCTTGTTTTTCCTAGCTGAGATTTCAATTCAGATTCAAAACCTTTTCCGTTGCTGAGGATGCTACATTGTCATTAATATCACATGCAAGCAAAATCTTGATGAAGATTATTTTAAAAATTAGTGGAACAGAACTATTAAAAATACAAGCTGGATTTCAGAGGCCACGAAATGAAGAAAACCGTTGTTAATGTTAGATGAATCTTGAATGAAAACATAGAATATCAAAAGATGCTTTTCTGAGATTTATTAATTACATGAAGACACTTGACTGTATAAATAATAATATGTTATCAATAACATTGAGAAGAATGTAAATCTAAGAATGCTTAGTTATTTGTACTCATGGGTTATCTACATTGGGATGAAGAAGCTGTGGACTAAATAGAACAAGGCAACACTACATGGATTAAAATCAGGAAAAGGTACGCACCAGGGATGTGTCCTTTCTCCTACCTATTTAATCCATATATTAAGAATAGAGTTCAAGCAACTGGACTATATTAAGAAGAATGTGGCATAAGGATTGGAGGAAAACTCATCAACGACCTTCATTATCCAACCTTGCTTGCTTAAAATGAAGAAGACTTGATTACAGTCTTCAATATGGATTACGCCTCAACAAGAAAACAAAAATTCTGACCATTGGGCCAATATGCAGCATCATGATAGATGGAGAAAATAATTAAATTATCAATTATTTCAGTATACTTCGATACACACACACAATCAACACCCTTGGTTCCAACAGTCAAGAAATCTAAAGATGTGTTGTATGGGGAAAATCTGTTGTCAAGGACCTCTCCAAAGTGCTAAAGAACAACAGTGTTAATTTTAAATATGAAGGTGTGCCTAATCCAAGCCATGGTCTTTTCAATTACTTTCTGTCTCAAAGTTGGACAACAAATAAGAATGACGGAAAGGTAATTGAGGTCTTTGAATTATAGCATTGGAGAAGAGTACTGGATATTCCACAGAATACCAAAAGAACAAAACAAGTCTGTCTCGGAGGATGTACACCTCTGATGCTCCTTAAAGGCAAGGATGGTGAAACTTCATCTCACATTCTTTAAGGATGTTGTCAGGAGGGACAGGTCCTTGGGATAAGCATTATGTTGAGAAATGTAGAGGGTCAGTGAAAGAAGGAAAGACCCTCAACAGGTGTACTGAAATACTAACTGTAACAAAGGGCTCTAGAATACCAAAGATTGTGAGAATGACACAGAAAAGTGCAAGATTTAGATCTGTTGTCCACAGATTCACTGTGAATAGTAGTCTACTTGATGGTACACAACGACAACAGCCAAAGTGCATGCACGCACACACACACACACACACACACACACACACACACAAGCTTTGTCTGTTTTATTATTTTTAAGAAAGACGGGAACTTTTACTTTATAATTTAGATAAAAATATCTCCGCTATGGGTTGAACTATCTTCTTCCCCCCCCTCCCAAATTTAGTCTTTTAATTGGTTCATTGTTAAGCATTTTCCTCCCTCCCTTCTCACTTCTCTAGTCCACTTTTCAACACCTCTTTTTTCACATTGTTGTCTAACATAAAATGCCTAATCATATATTCCTACAGATGTTTTTCCCCTACTCTGTTCCAATGCAGTTCTCATAATCTATCCACTCTTTTTTGTTTTCCTCCTAATCTTCTTTATCAGTCCTATTTTATAACACTGGTATTATGTCATATTTGCTCTTTAGTGACTGAGATATTTCACTCAACAAAATGTCTTCCAAGCTCACCTATGTTTTGTACTGTTTTACAAGTTCCTTTTTTCAGTGCTGCATGATATTCCATTGTGTGAATGTACTGTAGTATTTCTAACTATTCATTTGCTGATTGATGGGCACTTGGGTTGTTTCCACTTCTTTGCTATTGTGACTAATGTAGCAATAAACATAGGTGTGCATATATCTGTTTGATTTGTGGCAGCGGTTTCTTTAGGGTCTATTCCTAGTAATGGAATTGCTGGGTCAAATGACATTTCTATTCCAACTTTTTGAGAAAATAAACATGATGAAATATTCAAAATCCCTAGCTTTCAGGGGATTCAACTCAAAACAACTATGAGGCATCATCTCACTCCAGCAACAATAGCAAAGTTTAACACGGCAGCAAATAACAAAGGCTGCCAAAATTGTACAGAGATTAGAACTCTTATTCACTGCTAGTAAGAATGCAAAATAGTATAACCACTATGAAAGGAATCCTGATGCTTTCTCAAAAAGTTCTTCTTTAAAAATACACCTTCATTTACATGTTCTTCATGTAATCTTGTGTGGAAACAGTTTCTTTTACCTTTTTATCATGTTAATGAGGAGTCCTCACAATGGTACGGGTCTTAGTTCTAACTAACTAATGTAAAAAAGCAAAGGTGGCATGGGGATGGCCATACCTGACCTTTACTAACTTCACAAAAGAAAACTGTTCCCATCAACAACATTAACAAGTCAAAACCAATTCCCATGAGTTAGACATGTCTCCTACACTCTTGCATCACTTTTTTACTGACCTCGATACCAATCTTATTTCTTTACTGAGTGCAAAATCTTGTAGATAGTTTACAGACCATAGAGAAACAAAATAAGGACGTCAAAAGGATATAGTTCAGGTTCATAATAGATAAACTCACTCAGGACAGCTTTTGTAAGTGCTCATAGCCCTTACTTAAGCTTTGCACCTTTACACCAGTACTACAGAACTCTTGTTGTGTTGTTGTTGAGTAAAATCGAGTTGGAACTGACCAATAGCTGACACTCCAATGGGTTTTCAGAGGCAGTTAATTGAACTGGACTAGATTGTCCATCCTTCTGCGGCAGAGCAACTGGTATAAAGGCTCTCCCACTCCTCTGTAGTTCTACAATAAACTTAAACAAAGTCATTTGGTCTGGTTCCATGGAATGTGGCAGTCCCTAGGTCAGCTCTATCTCATGCCGGATCTCTGGTTCCCTGCTGCAGCCACAGCTGCTACTGCTGTACGTCCAGTTGGCACAAGAAACTCTGGCTTCAGCAGTTATACAGCATGGCTGCTTATTCTTTGCTGGTGATGAGACTCTCCAATTCTACTGCTAGATATGCTCAACTGAATGGTGAGATTAGCCAATCCACCTGCGGGTAGGCCAACACACTCTATTTACATATTCCTGCCCTGGCAAAGTCATAACTCAATGACTAGAAAAGCCATTTTGAAACCTTAATTAACATCTCAAGTATGCCTTAAAAAGAGAAGAAGACATACACACTACAAGAAAAGATATTTTAGATGGAGGCAC
The DNA here is from genome assembly GCF_000299155.1 of Elephantulus edwardii. Lineage (NCBI taxonomy): Eukaryota > Metazoa > Chordata > Mammalia > Macroscelidea > Macroscelididae > Elephantulus > Elephantulus edwardii. Next base: position 7,703,791 of record NW_006399775.1, read on the forward strand.
ATATACAAAGAGCAAAAAAATGTCAAGAAAGGGCCAAGTTATGAAAGAAGTTGAAAGAGACAAAGATCTTTTCCTAAAATTGAATGATAGAGAACAGTAGAGAGAGAGACAGATTGAGAGAGAGAGAGAAAGAGAGATGCTGACCGTGCTTGAAAGATATCTAGGTTCCAATTTATTTCTTTAAAAATATTCACTTGCGGTATTTTCTGTTTAAAGCAAGTAGTTAACAAAGATAACCTGAAAATTAAATAGAACAGAAAGATTTACTTACCATTTTCTTTTGAATAAACATGTCTATTATATTATTGCATAAGTTTGGGCAAAACAGTATTTCATTTCCATAACCCTATATATGAATAGACTAAGTAATAACACTTGAAAATTTTCAAATACACTACTTGCTAGTAGTTTATGTAGGTATATTAGCTAGAGATATCTTCTTCTATGTGAGAACATTTAAATTATGTATATTTCTGCTAAAAAAATGGGCTGAATTTGGTGGTCTACAGAGGAATATTAAAGTTTTTAAATCTGTCACAGCTGATTGAAAGTACTACATTTCCATGACAGTGTTGAATCTGTTACTACTTGAACTCTCCTAAAATACCCAGGAAGCTCTGTTGGGTAGAGAATTGTACTGTCAACCTAAGGGAAAATGTTTGAATACATCAAGTGCTCATGGAAGAAAGATGGTCAATTTCTTCCCATGTGACTTTGCTGTTTTAGCAAAACCATTGGAAGGTCAGTTATCAGTCAGTTCCAAATTATCAGCAAATAACTCCAAAGATATCTACTTACCTAGAAAGTATTTAAAATAAGCTTTATAATATTAAATAAATATTAAGTTTAGTGCTGAACAGGAACCTTAGGCAAAAGAATTTTTTTTTCAGGTAAAAGAATTTGAATTTTTGTTATTTTTCTTGACATTTATGTCGAATGTCACTAAAATTAAGCTATAGAGCAGATTATTTATAATATATTCATAGAAGTAATATTATTCAACTATTAAGATGAATTTAATTACATGATAAAGTGATTAAGAAATTATTGAGCAATTTAAATACTTAATAGAATATACATGCATCATTCTGTCTACATGAAATTTGTAACAGAAAAAAATAGTTATGGGATTATAATGAGTACTTTTGGTAGATTTTGAAAGACGAGGCTTGATAGAGGAGAAATCATGAACAGGTCTCCTAAATTGTTCATTTTTCAAATATATTTTACTGAGCTTTCTAGCTATAGTTTGCTTGCTTTTCTGTGTATGTTTTCTGAAAATATTTTTTTCAAAGGAAAAACCCATTTGTTCCATTATATTTTTTAAACGTTGTTGATACTTGCTGTTGTGTCGCATACAACTCATAACGACCATTATGTGTGTTAGGTCTGTAAATCACCACCTGAAAGACCACTGGCTCACGCACGTATGAAAATGTCAAGAGTGCTTTATCCTGCAGAACAATCTCTAGCGTGCATGCAGGGTCCACCATTCAGTAGAAAATGGTGACCCAGGGTACAGGTTCACAAGCCTTGTATGGGTTAAGATAGGGCAGTTTTACCAGGATGAGGTAATTGGGAACACGACTGGAGGGTGAAGGAACAGTTACATGGGTCAGTTTGTGACTGGCTCGTGCCTAGGCCAGTCAGCCCTTCTTCTTTTACTGTGTCACATACACACCTTTCCTGTGTCACCTATGCACTCTTCCTGTGTCACGTATGCATGTCCTTGTGTTACATACATTAAACCTCAGAATTGGTTACTTAAACATTACAAGGACATAAGAAACAGATGGCTGACCTTGAGATAAGACCTTCCTGTATTCCTGTGGTTACATGTGGTTGCTTTCTCTCCTAATAGGCTGCCTCTAGAGCAAAGAACTTTTATGGCCTGCTTAAAACAAGCGTGGAGGGAGGAGTGGCATTCACTTCTGTAATAGCTTGCCTCGGAAACCCTATGAACCTGGAGAGAGGATGAAAGGCACCCACCCAAACATTGAAGAGTCTCCTTCATAGGGTCACTATGAATCGCCTGTGACTCAATGGCACTTAACAACAACAACAACAGCTCAGGTGTAAGATGGAGGCTAGGCACAAAATGGAGTCTATGCAGTCCTCTCATGTTCAACAGCTGAGAAGCCTACTCTGTCTGGAGCCAGTCTCACTGACTCCAACATACCGTTATCTTGTGTCAATCCAATTCATCTGGGCTCTTCATCTCCTGTGCTCTTCCTCCTCTCTTCTAAGTATGTGAAGTGAAGCCTCAACATCTTTGCCTCCAAAGAGCACTCTGGCTGCACTTTCTCCAAGACATATTTGTTTGTTATTTTGGCAGTTCATGGGATGTTCAGTGCTCTTTCCTGACATCATTTTTCCTTTGCCATCCCTTTTTATTGTCTAGCTCTCAGATGCACAGCAAATGATCAGAAAGACCATGGCTTGAATCAGACACACCTCAGCCTTAAAATTGTTATCGTGCTCCTCAATAATATGGAGGTCCCTAACTGCAAAATGTCCCAGTGTGTTTGGATTGCTTCCATAAATAACCCTCTTTAATTTTCTACCATCTCTTAAACCTAGCAAAAGCTCCACTTTCATGATGTCCTGTTCTTTTCTAGTTTAACTTCGTTTTCAACATTGATACTCTTCTATTATGAATTTCAAAGTCACTGTCTTGAGTATTGTTTGGTTTTATTACACTAGTTCACAACTCATTTCTCCAGTGAACCCAAAATTATTTCTCCATTGAAGTCAAAGGTATATGATGTCCAGGAGTTGTGCTTTCATTAGCTGTTGTGTTCTTAAGCGTCAACTGGGTGTGGTCAAATGTATAAAAATTTTCTATGAAGAACTGTGTTCTGTGAAATTATTAAAGTTCTCAGATAAAGAATCTTTAGGCTGACAACTTAAATAATGTTTATTTTAAAAACTGATTGTGAATTGTTGTGCATTGTGTAATTGTTGTTGTTGTTATGTGACATTAAGTTGTCTGTGATTCTTAGTGTCTATACAACAGCTATGAAGCCTGCCTTCTCCTGAGCCAGTCTCAGCGACTCTAACACACCGACCCCCCCGTTACCCTACTTACTGTGTTAATCCATCTCATTGAGTCTTCCTCTCCTGCACTAACACTCCACCTTACCAAGCATAACGTCCTTATCCAAGGATTATTCCCACATGGCTGTATGATACAGAGCTTCAAAATCCTATCCTCCAAAGAGAAACTTGGTTTCACCTTCTCTTGAACAAAAATATTTGTTCTCTTGGTAGTCTAGGGTATGTTCAAAACACTTCTCCAGCACTATAACTTAAGGGCATTTATTCTTCTGTCATCCTTAGTCAATGTCCATCTCTCTGATGTATGACATGTAGTTGTGAAGTCCATGGCCTGGATCAGGTTCACCTTAGTCTTGAGACTGACACCATTGCTCCTCAATACTTTGGAGAGGTCCCTGACAACAGACTTTACCAATGCAAGCTGTCTTTTGATTTCCTTACTGCTGGTACCAAGAGTGTTGACTGTGGAGGTGAACAAACTAAATTGTTAACAATCTTTGTCTCTTCTCCATCTATCATAGTGAGGCCAATTGGTCCAGTTGTGAGAATCTTTGCTTTATTGGTGTTAAACTTCAATCCATATTGAAGATTATTAACCTTGACTTTCTGCAGCAACCACTCGGTTCCAGCAATCAAAAAATAAGGAAACACATTGCATTAGGAAAATCTGCAGTTAGGGTGAATTAGGAAAATCTGCGGTTAGGGACCTTTCCAAATTATTGAGGAGTAGTGATGTCATTTTAAGGACTAAGGTGTGTCTGATACAGCCCCCCGCCCCATAGTCTTTCCAATTACCACCTGTGCATCTGAGACCTGGACAATTTATAAGGATGACAGAAAAGAATTGATGCTTTTGAGCTGTGGTGTTGGTTAAGAGCACTGAGCATCCCATGGACAGCCAAGAGAATGAACAGATATGCCTTGGAAAAGGTGCAGCTAGAGTATTTGTTGGAGTCAAGAATGATGTGTCTTTGCCTCACCTACTTTGGGCATGCTACTAGGAGGGGTTATTCCTTGGTGAAGGACATGATGCTGGGAAGGGTGGAGAGTGGACAAAAGAAAGGAAAACCTTCAACTAGGTGAACTGACATGTTCCTTATGCACTGGGCTCTTGTGTATCAAGGAGTGTGAAGATGGCACAGGATAGAACAGGGTTAATATCTTTTGTTCATAGGGTCTCTATGAGTCATACTCTTAACCCTAACTACAACAACAACAAAGCCTTCCATATAAGTTACATCTCCACATAAAGAAAAGAAAACAAAAAATAAAGATTGAAATAGAACTTTCTTACAGAATAGAAAAATAAAAAAGATATATCTAATAAATTAGTGTTTAAGCCTTACCTATTGGTTACAACATGCTACTTGTTACTGTCTGATAAAATCTAAAATACTACTATTTATTTATTTTCCTCATTGACTTAGTTATGATATAGGGTTTTTATACTTAGTACTATGCTTATTATCTTTCAAAGATCACATCAGTATTCTGTAAACTTTCATTGTGGAACTCTTGTCTGAAATGGTATTACCAAATGATTGTTATCAGTCAGTAGGTTTTCTTTTCAAGTTTTTTATGAACACAGGGATTTAATCTTTAGAAGTTCTCATTCATCAATTTTATCCTGTTCAGATTGTACATTTCCGGCTGTATTTGGCAGTCTCTTTATACTGTAGAATAGGAATTCTAAGCTTGACCCCAGTTTGTCTCTTATGAACTTTATGGTTTGTGGGCTTTACTCCCAAATGTCTTATCCACCTTGAGGTAATTTTTTAGTATGGTGTGAGATGTGGATCCTGTTTCAGCTTTCTGCAAGTAGCAATCCAGTTTTGCCAGCATCATTTGTTGAAGAGGCTGTCATTTCCCTATTTGATAGGTTTTGTTTCCTTGTCGAATATCAGCTGACCATAGATAGATGGGTATACTTCTGGGCTCTCAATTCTGTTCCACTGATCTATGTGCCTGTCATTGTACCAGTACCATGTTGTTTTGCTTACTACTGCAGTGTAGTAGGTTTTGAGGTCAGGGAATGCTATAACTCTTACTTTATTTTTGTTTCTCAGAAGTGTTTTTCTTATTTGGGGTATCTTTCCTCTCCAAATAAACTTGATAATTTCCCTTTTGATCTCTTTAAAGAATGAATTTGGTATCTATATTAGGATTTTATTGAATATGTATGTTGCTTTTGGTACGGTGGTCTTTTTTCACAATATTGAGTTTTACTATCTATGCACAGGGTCTATCCATTTCTAGCTATCCATTTCTTTAGATCTTTTATTATATCTTGCAGAAATGTTCTGTAGTTTTCCTTGTAGAGGTCTTTTGTATCTCTAATTTGATTCAATCCCAAGTATCTCAATTTGTGGTTGGCTACTGTAAATGGCATTATTCTCTTGGTTTCCTACTCTGAGTTCTCTTTGTTACTATAGAGGAATCCCTCTGATTTTTGGATATTTATCTTAAATCTTGCCATTCTACTAAACTGGCTTACTAGCTCTGTTTTGTTATTGTTGATGTTGATGTTGATGTTGATGTTGAGTCTTTGGGTTTTTTTATGTACACTATCATATCATCTGCACATAGAGGTAGTTTTACCATCACTTTGCTGACCTGGATGCATTTTATTTCCTTCTTTTGCCCTATTAAGAACTTTCAGTACAATATTTAATAGAAGTAATGACAGTGGACATCCTTGTCTGACCCCTTTACACAAAGAAAATATTTTTAGTCTTTCACCATTGAGAATGATATTGGCTCTTGGTTTTGCATATATACTTTACACTATGTTGAAGAAATTCCCTTCTATTCAAATTTTGCTGAGTGCCTTAATCAGGAAGAGGTATTGGATTTTGCCAAATGTCTTTTCTGTGGCATTTGCTAAGATCATATGCTTCTTATTATTTATTTTATTAAATGGTGAATTATGTTGATTGCTCCTCTTATGTTGAACCATCCTTGCATACCTTTTATGAATCCTACTTGTTCATAGTGAATTATTTTTCTATGTCCTTTTGTATTCTATTGGCTAAGATTTTGTTAAGGATTTTTGCATCAATATTCATGAGAAATATTGGTCTGCAGTTTTCTTTCTTGGTAATATATTTGCTTGCTTTTTGTACTAGGATGATTCTTGCATCATAGAATGATTATGAGAGTGTTACTTCTTTTTAAAATTTTTGAAATAGTATAAGTAGAATTTGTGATAGATCCTTTCTGAATGTTTGGTAGAATTCAGCTCTGAAGCCATCTGATCTAGGACTTTTCTTATGGGGAAGTCTTTTTCTGAGCTTTTCAATTGCTACTTTTGTGATGATTCTGTTCAAGCATTCTATAACTGTCCTTATTAATCTGGGTAGAGAATGAGTCTCAAGGAATTTGCCCATTTCATCTGTTGTTGTTGTTATGTGCGTTAAGTCGCTTGCAACTCATAGTGACACTATGTACAAAAGCTCTAAAATCTGCTCTGTCCTCTCCTGATCTTATTGTCTCCAACACACTCACCCTGATTGCCCCAGTCACTGAGTCAAACCACCTCCCAGAGGGCCTTCCCCTCTTGCGCCTGCCCCCCACCCTCCCAAGCATGATGTTGTTGTCCAAGGACCGGTCTCTTCTTACAACATGACCAAAGTATGTCAGACGAAGCCTCAGAATCCTTGCCTACAAGGAGTAGCCCGGTTTAACTCTCTGCAGGATAAATATGTTTGTTTTCTTAGCAGTCCATGGTACCCTCAACACTCTTCTCCAACACCAAAGCTCAAAAGCATCAATTCTTCTTCTATCCTCCCTGATCATTGTCCAGCTCTCTGATGCATAATAAGTGATTGCAAAGACCATGGCCTGTACCAGACGCACGTAGGTCTCCAGAGACACACCGTTGCTCTTCAGTACTTTAGAGAGGTTCCTAACATCTTACTTTTCCATCGCAATACGTCTTTTAATTTTCTGGCTGCTGGTACCAAGTATTCTCTCAATTCCTGAGGCTTTATCTTTTTGCCAAGTCCCTTCTAGCAGCCTGAACTTCCTCCTTCATCACCATTGCCTCTTGATCATATTTACATATCCAACTGTAAAGTCTAAGATAAAAAGATGGAGACTTTGATCACCATTCTGATTTAGAAATTGATTGGACTTGCACACATTGTGTAGTAGTAATAACGGATGAGTAGAATGTGAAGGACAGCCTTGGTGATAGAAATAAGGCAAAATACCACATGATAAAATTTGATATGATCAATGACTCATTTATTGCAAATGTATTTTATAAAAACAGAAAATATACATGGATCTTGATAGATGAATTCACTGGAATCAAATCAACTTTTTGAAAAGAGATGTTTGAAAAATTCATTATCATCCACCAAAACAAGCTCTTAGCAAAATACTTGAATTATAGGAGCAATGCATTGTCATCCTTGCCTTGAAGGAGCACTCTGGATTCTCATTTACCAAGAAATGTTTGTTACTTTGGCCAACCACCAATTGTTCTGAAGTTGCCTATTGATTAAAAAGTGAAACCATTGTGTTGAAATGTAATCCATATTGAAGGCCGTGGTCCTTGACTTATGCAGCAATATTTGCAAATTCTCTTCACTTTCAGCAATCAATACGTTCATAAATCTTCCTCAGATTCTAATGCCAAATTCTTCATAGATTCTATGAATTTTCTCAGCATACGGATTGAATAGGTATAAAGATTGAAAGAATACATCCCTGATGCATTTCCATATTGATTTTAAATGATGCAGTGTTCCCTTGCTCCATTTTGACAATTGCTTCTTGGTTTGGGTATAGATTTCACATGAAAGCAATCAATCAGTCTTGAATTCCCATTCTCCTCAATGTTTCCCAAAACTTATTATGATCTACACAGTCAAATGCCTTTCCATAGTCAATAAACCATCGACACTTTCTGTTGTTCTTTCCTTTTAGGCAGTATCCATCTGTGATGAGCAATGATATCCCCAGTATCAAGGACTCTTCTAAATACATTTCCCATCTATGCACTGTTCTAGCCATTTTTGAATGATCTTCAGCAATATTTTGTTAGTACATGATATTAATGATATTGTTTGATAATTTCTACATTCTGTTAGATCATCATTCTTGAGAATGGTAACAAATATGGATCCCTTCTAGTCAATTGACCAAGTATTTTTTCTCCAAATTTCCTGGAGTGAATTATTGACCACATACAATGTTGCTTCCATTTGTTGAAACATGTAATTAATGTCCTCAATTCTTGAGGTCTCATTGTTTACCAATACCTTCAGTGCAGCTTTAACTTCTTTCTTCATCACCATTGACTCTTGTGTAAATGATCTGTCCTGAAATTTTTTAGTGTCAATCAGTTCTTTTTTGTCACTGTGATTCTATGTAATTCTTCCGCCTTCTTTTGAAGCTTCCTAGATTATTCAAAATTTTGTCCATGGCATTTCACAGTATTGTAACTAGAGGCTTGAATTTGGTTTTCAGTTCTTTCAGCTTGAGAAATTCTCAGCAAGGTTTTCCTTTTTGTTATCTTATTTTAGCTCTTTGCACATTTACATATTTCATTACAATATTTTGCTTCATTTTCTTGAGTTTCCCTTTAATAGCTCTTCTATTTTAGTATCTCTGTCCTTTATTTTGGCTTCTTGATGCTCTAACACGAATTTTATAGTCTCTTTTGGCATCCATTTTACTTTGTACTTTCTCCTCTGTCTTTATAGTAATCTTTTACTCTCTTCATGGATGATATCCTTGATGTCATCCCATAGTTTCTTCTTTTGATCTGTGGTGTTCAATGCCTCAAACCTGTTCTTAAGATGATTTTTAAATTCATTTGGGATATACTCAAGGTTGTTTTGATTCTTTTAGACTTGTTTAATATTATTCAGCTTCAATTTGCACATGCATTTGAGTAACTTATGGTCTATTGCACAGTCAGCATCTAGCCTGGTTTTAACTGATAAGATACATGAGCACACATTACCCCTATATTGTGGTGGGTTTATTTTGTTTGGTTTTTTCTTTTCTTCTTTAGAGAGCTCAGCATAAGATATGTGATACTTCATTAAAATTCTGCAAATGTTAATGGAATAGATTGTTTTCATTAACGAACAACAGAAGCAGAGCCAACAACACAGTATATCACTGTTTATCTTATCTAACACGGCATAGGCTGTATTACAAGATGGTAGATGACATTTTCTGAGTCAGGAACGGAATCAGGTTTAGTATCTAAAAAAAATAATTCCAAGGAAATGCTAACCTTTTATTCCTATTTAGTTAATCAGACACTGAATTTTTTCACTATGCATTTCAAATGAAATAATTCAGTAAGTTTTAAACAATCTGGAAAGTATTCCTTTCTCTTTAAAGGGTCTTTATTGACAAGTGATATTTAAAACTCCTGAAGGAACAGCTCTAAGGATCCAATCCTTACTGCTTATGTTAATTATGAGTCAATGAACAAGCTAGAGAGGAGATAACAAGTTAAAGCAGTAAACAAGTAAGCAAATTCCCACATGCAAGCACTTTTTCTTATAGAACTTTTGTGCTGACTAGATGTAAATACAGCAATATTCACTGTCAAATATTCTATGCAAACCTCAAACCCAGCTAAGCCTTGTTTTGTCAGTTTTAGAATAAAGGCAAAACATTCTTTTTGAGGCCGTGTTTCTTTGATTTCTTAACCATCTTTAGATTTTTATTTCTTCCTATAATCTATGCTTTCATATGGTAAACTACCACCAATTAGTAACTGCCCCGATACTTTGTACTTTATTCCTTATTCTAACAATCTGCCTTCTCATAAGTAGAACAAAGATAATTAATTCAATTCCATGTACTTTTACAAACATTATTAAATTTATATATTATCCAGAAAATAAGTTAAGCAATACTGTGACTAAAATTGAATTATATGACCTTGTCTTCCTTCTAAGAGCTCATGTTCTCCTGGAAGAAATAATCCTGTAAACATACAAATATAAACCAATATGCAGTATGCCAGCACATGTGGTGATAGGAGTGCACAGAAGGGAAAATAATGCAGATTAACTTCACTTATATGAAAAGACTGTTGTTGTTGTTATGTGCCGTCGAGTCGTTTGCGACTCATAGCGACCCTATGTACAACAGCCCTAAACCTTGCCCTACCCTGTGCCAATCTCATTGCCTCTGACACACCCATCCCGAGTACCCCAGTCACTGAATCAATCT
>NW_006399775.1:7714613-7716521 GCF_000299155.1 Elephantulus edwardii
TCAGTCCATATTGAAGGCTGCAGTCCTTGACCCTCTGCAGTAAGTGCATGAGGTCCTCCTCAGTTTCAGCGAGCAAGGTTGTGTCATCTGCATAAGGCAGATTGTTAATAGATCATCGAGAAAGAAAATGTGCAAACACCATACACAGTTCATTAGTTGCTACCAAGGGCAAGAGGGAAAGGGTACAAAAGAGATTATTAGCATTGGAAAATTTGCATTCCTTAAGAGTACAATTGTTTAGTCAATTAATGGATAACTATCAATAAAATGTAAACTTTTATAAAGTAAAATTGGTGGTCAAAAGATATGTGGCACATATATTTACAACAATAAAAAAGTGGCTGCTGAGGCTTCTTGTTGCTGCTTTAGTTATATTCCATTGAGTCATCCACCTCTCCCGTTGCTTACATAAGGCTAAAACTTCACAAGATTTGATTCTCTGGTTTGGAGACTTAAGGTCATCGTATTATATGGCATCCTATCCAACTGGCTTATAACATGCTTGGTGTTTATGTTTTACCTCCTGATACTATGTAGTGTCTGGTGTCTGAAAAGCTTACTAGTGGTCATAAAAAGGAGAAAACTTGGTCTCTACATGTTTGGAACAATAGAAGAAAACATAAAGTCAGGAGAAGGACATGGAATATGTCCTTAATTGTCTCCTTAAAGAACTCCTTCTTTGGTCGTGAGACAAGAGAAACAAACAATGTTTGGCAAAAGTTACCTAATATTTTGATAAAATATTATCTAGAAAAATCCTGAAAGAAAGGGTGAAAATGTAGAGCAGAGTTTCAAATTTTCATGAACTCCAAATGTTGCGGAGCCAAGAGAACTGAACAAACATTTGAAATTATGGTCCTAATCTAATTTTTAAAACATACACCAGATATATTTCATGAAATCCTCTTAAAAACAAACAACAGTCTAGTTTAAGTAGAAAAATGTCTACTTTGTTGAAGATACTCTTTTAAGTATTACTTTTATGGAATTAAGTGAAAATAATAACTGGAAAAATTATGAACCTAAGGAAGAAGTAAATTTCTATTAATGGAGAAGGAACAAGTCAGGAAAGGAGGGTGAGAGTTCTGCACCACTCAGAAAACATATCCAGTGCCACAAAACTGTGCAGTTAGAAATATTTTAAATGGTTTCTTTTGTACTGTGTATATTCTTAACAACAACAAAATTACAAAGAATAAGGAAAGGTTTAAGGCCTCAAACCTGTTCCTGAGATGATTCCGAAATTCAGGTGGGCTGAAATCAAAGTCATATTTTGGCTCCTGTGGATTCGGTTTAATTTTCCTCAGCTTCAGCTTGAACTTTCATATGAGTAGTTGGTGGTCTGTTCCCACACTCAGCCCCCGGCCTAGTTTTCACACCTGATATTGAGCTTCCCCAGCGGTTTTTTCCACAGATGGAATCGATCCGATTCCTATGCATACCATCAGGTGAAATCCATGTGTATAACCTGCGTTTATGTCTCTTAAAAAACGTATTTGCAATGAATAAGTCATTGATTGTGCAAAATTCAATCATTCTATCTCCAGCTTTGTTTCTGTCACCCAGTCCATGTTTTCCAACTACTGATTCTTCTTCCCTGTTCCCAACTTTTGCATTCCAGTCGCCCATTATTATCAGTGCATCTTTACTGCATGTTCGATCTATCTCTGACTGTAAGAGTTGGTAGAAATCATCTAGTTCTTGTTTGGCTCTGGTTGTTGGTGCATATGATAGTGGTATTCACTGGACTTCCTTGTAAGCATATGGATATAATCCTATCACTCACAATTTTGTACTTCAAGATGGATCTAGAAATTTCTTTTTTAACTATGAAAGCAACTCCATTTTTCCTCACCTTTTCATCTCCAGAAAAATATATCATAAGATTGCCTGACTCAATAGGACTTA
>NW_006399775.1:7717065-7717588 GCF_000299155.1 Elephantulus edwardii
AACTCGTTCAGCATTTCTTAAGCTCAAGGAACTGAAGAACAAATTCAAACCTTGAGTTGCTACAATCAAGGATGCCTTGAGCAGAATGTTAAATGATCCAGGAGGTATCAAAAGAAGATGGAAAGAATATACTGAGTCATTGTATAGAAAGAAATTGGCAGATACGGAAGAATTTAATGAAATAACATTTGAGCAAGAGCCTATGGTGATTAAGGCAGAAGTTCAAGCTGTAAAAAATAAGGCCCCCGGAATAGATGGTATACCAATTGACACATTTCAGCTAACAGATGCTGCTCTGGATGTGCTCACCAAGTTGTGCCGAGAAATCTGGAAAACAACCACTTGGCCAACAGACTGGAAGAGATTTATATTTGTTCCCATTCCAAAGAAAGGTGATCCAACTGAGTGTGGAAACTACAGAACAACAGCATTGATTTCACATGCAAGCAAGATTCTACTGAAGATTATCCAAAAACTACTGGAACAGTACATCAGCAGAGAACTGCCAGAAGTCCAGGCTGGG
>NW_006399775.1:7717988-7723698 GCF_000299155.1 Elephantulus edwardii
CTGAGGCTCAATGTCAAGAAGACAAAGATTCTCACCACTGGACCAATTGGTACCATCAGGATGGATGGTGAAGAGATTGAGATTGTTCACAGCTTTCGTTTGCTCAGCTCCATAAGTCAACACTCTTGGCACCAGCAGCCAGGAAATCAAAAAACGTATTGCAATGGGAAAGTCTGCAGTTAGGGACCTCTCTAAAGTACTGAAGAGCAACGGTCTCTCATGAACATAAATGTAGAAATCCTGACTAAAATCTTGGCCAATGATATATAAAAAAATAATTCACCATGATCTAGTGAGTTTCATAAAAGTTATGCAAAGATGGTTCAACATAAGAAAAACAATCAGTGTAATTCATCACATTAACAAATCAAAGAACAAGAAAGAAAAGCATCAATTGATGTAGAAAAGGCTTTTGAAAAAATCTAGCACACTTTCCTGGTTAAAACACTCAACAAAATAGGAATAGAGGAGAATTTAAAAAAAAAATAGGAAAAAGTATATATGCAAACCTTAGCATCAACATTCTTCTTAATGGAGAGTTATTAAAGGCATTCCCTTTGAGAACAAAACAAGGCAAGGGTGTCCACTATCACCTTTTCTATTCAATATTTTATTGGACATTTAGTGATAGCAATAAGACAAGAGAAGGAAGTAAGAGGCATCCAAATTGGCAAAGAGGAGAAAATATATCTCTCTATGCAGATGATATGAGAGTATACTTAGAAAACCCTAATGATTCAGCAAGAAAACTACTGGACATAGTTGGCCAATTCTGCAAAGTGGCAGGATACAAGATCAACATACAAAAATCTGTTAGACTTCTCTACAGTGACAAAGTAAATACACAAGTGGAGCTAGGAAAAATAATACAATCACAATAGCTATTTATAAGATTAAATGCTTGGGAGTAAATTTAAGTAGAAACACAAGGATTTATTCAAAGAAAGTTACAAAACATTACTACAGAAAATAAAAAGACATCTTGAGAAGTGGAAGAATATACGTTGCTCTTGGATAGGAAGACTAAATATTGCAAAATTTACAACAGTGCCAAAACCAATTTACTTGTTCAATACAATCTCAATACAAATACCAATTCCATTTTTCTATGAAATGGAAAAGAAATTTCTGCACTTTTCTTTGGAATAGAAAGAATCACTGAATAAGCAAAGCACTTCTGAAAAAGAGAAACAAAGTAGGAAGTATCTCACTCCTTGATTTCAAATCCTACTACACTGTTGTAGTGGTCAAAACAGTGTGGAACTGGTACATTCAGAGACACTTGTGTTATTAGAATAGAATTGAGTATTCAGAGATCAGCTCATTGAACTATGGTTTACTGATTTTTGACAAGGAGATGATATCAGTTAAGTGGGGAAATAAAAGCCCTTTAAACTTATAATGTTGGCAAAATTGAAAAACTATCTGATGAAAACTGAAGCAGGACCCACACCTCACACCATACACACACACAAAAACAAACAAACAACACAACTTAAGATTGATCAAAGACATAGGACTAAAATCAAGGATTATAAACTTCATTAGACAAAGGCTTGGAAGAACCTAGAAGCCCTAATCCACAACATGAACAGCCTTACAAGCATTCTGAAAAACCTACAACCAGGAGAGGATAAAATAGATGAATGGGACATTCTAAGAATCAAATCCTTATGCACATCCAAAAACTTCTCTAACAAGGTAAAAAGAAAAACCACAGACTGGGAAAAAATATTTGTTAATGACATGTCTGATAAGAGACTTATATCTAGAATTTATAGAATACTCAGACACCACAAGATAAAAGTAAACAACCCAATTGCAAAATGGGCACAGGATATGAACAGACACTTCATCAAAGAAGACATTCAGATCAAGAGCAAGCATGAAAAAGTGTTCAGAATCCCTAACTCTAAGAGAGCTGCAAATCAAAACAACTATGACATATTATCTCACCTCCATAAGAATATCAAAATTCAACAGAGCATTTGAACAATAAATGCTGGTGACGTTGTGGAGAAACATACCCTTAATCACTGTTTGTGGGAGTGTAAAATATTGCAACCACTGTGGAAGTCAGTATGTCACTTTCTCAGTAAGTTGGAAATAGAAATACCATTTGACCCAGCAAATGGGAATATACCCTAAAGACATCAAAACTGCCACCCAAGCAGATATATTCACACCCATGTTTATTGCTACTTTGTTCACAATAACAAAGAGTTGGAAACAACCCAAGTGACCATCAAGAAATGAATGGATAGAGAAGCTGTAGTATAGTCACACAATGGAATACTATACTGCATTGAAAAAGAAGGAACTCATGAAATGGGTGACACTGGAGGACATGATGCTGAGTGAAATATCTGTCATAGAGGACAAATACTTCATAAAGCCACTGTTGTAAAACATCTAACATCAGGGTTGGAGGGAAAGTGAGAAAAGAAAGGATAAATAATGTACACTGCATTGAAACTGATGAGGGAGAGAACTGTTTAAAAGGAATAGGTGATTAGGTATTATTTTCATGACATGAGTCCAGAATAAGAGATGAATAGTAAAGTGGACATGGTTGTGTAGAGTTTTTATAACAACGATATATTTCTTTTTTTTTTTTCTTTCAAAGAGAAAAAGGAACTGGGGACAAGGGGTCAGCAGGGAGGAAAATGTGCAATAATGAATGAATGGAAATACAAAGTCTCTGTAAACTTTCCTTAAAATTTTAATTAAAGAAAAGACCTGTGTAAAAAGAAATAATACCTTATTATATATTCTTTAAACTACAATGGAATACTATAAAAGATAAAATAGAGATTACATTTTTTATTTGAAGCAAAAAAGACCTCTTCTTTGTATACTCTTTCTAATCCTCAAATATGAAATATTCAAAATTTTTATGGTACTTTTTTGTGAATGCTCAGTTGCCAACTTTAACATATAAAAATATGTAATGATGAGTTAAGTTTGAATTTCATGTAAGTAACAAAAGGATTTTTTTTCAGCTATATTTGGTACATTTGTTAATACTTATTTGGATTTTATATAGAATTAAGTTTAATTTGGCTTCATGTATTTTATCTAGGACCTCAACTTGGATGAAGAGGCTGAATAAGAGTGTGTGTGTGTGTGTGTGTGTGTGTGTGTGTGTGTGTATGAAAGAATAAAAGAGAAAAAGAAAAACTAAGAAGATAGATAGAAAAGAGATATTAAAAGTAAGACACCACAACAAGATAAAGGTAAACAATCCAATTGAAAAATGGGCACAGGATATGAACAGACACTTCACCATAGAAGACCTTCAGATGGCCAACAAGCACATGAAGAAATGTTCAAAATCCCTAGCTCTAAGACAGATGCAAATCAAAACCACTATGAGATATCATCTCACCCCAGTATGAATAGCAAAATTTAACAGAACAGCAAGCAACAAATGCTGGCGAGGTTGTGGAGAAACTGGAACCCTTATTCACTGTTGGTGGAAGTGTAAAATGGTGCAACCACTATGGAAGACATTGTGACATTTTCTCAAAAAGTTGCAAATAGAAATACCATTTGACCCAGCAATTTCACTACTGGGAATATACCCCCAAAATACCATAACTGACACCCAAGCAGATATATGCACAACCATGTTTATCATGGCTTTGTTCATGATAGCAAGGGATTGGAAACAACCTAAGTGTCCATCAACAAACAAATGGATAGAGAAGCTGTGGCATATTCACACAATGGAATACTACACTGCATTGAAAAGCAAGGAACTCAAACAATATTATTCAAAACTGGTGAACCTGGGGGACATTACACTGAGTGAATTATCTCAGTCACAAAGGGACAAATACTGCATAGTTCCACTGTTGTGAAACAGAACTGATATCTAGGCTGGGGGGAGACTGAGAAAGATGGGATAAATAATGTATACTGCATTGAAACAGATGAAGGGGAAAACTGTTTAAAAGGGATATGTGATTAGGTTTTATTGTCATGACAGGAGTCCAGAATGAAGGCTGCTTAGTGGAGTGGACCTGGGGGGAGGGATTGTAAAACAATGGGGGAACTTTTCTTTTACTTTTCAAGGAGAAGCATGTACTGAGGGGGGAAGGGTAGGCAGGGAGAAAAGTGCAACAATGAATGAATAGAAATCCAAAGTCTCTGTAAATTTTCAAAAAATTAACAAAAAAAGAAAGTAAGAGATTGAAAAAGAATGACAGGTACTAAAAGAGGAACATGGAAGGATAAATACTATAATAGAGAAAGAAAAAGAGGCAGACAATAAAATGGTGGGCCTGCAAAGGAATATCCATTTTTAGTAACTTAACATTTACTTGCCTAGGGAACTCTGGTGGGTTAATCTGTAGGGAGTTCTGCTGCTAACATAAAGAAATCCATCATCAGTTTCATGGGAGAAAGATGAGCAATCTCCCCCAAGTGATTTACAGACTTAGAAATCCAGCAGAGGATTAACTAAGAGCTGATTTAGAATCAAAGGCAATGAGAAAATTCTTTAAGTTAGGTCATCAGCTTAAATGCAAGCCTCTGACAATATCTCTGATAAGATTAGGAAGAAAGAACACTAGCCTTAACCACTAATAAACTGTAAATAAAAAGCCAATAAATACCATGGCCTATAGTTAATTAGTTTAACCACATTTTTTTCTTATTAGATCACTCACTAATTGCCACCAAGTTGAAACCAATTTATAACTGACCCATCAGTGAATTTTCTGGGGTTATAAATCCCTTGGGAGGCCCATCTTTCTCTATGTCAGTTCTTTCTTTAACAGCACAATTCCTTATGTACTATGTGAGCTGAGCTCTCTAAACCATGACTGGATACTGATTAAAAAGATCTGGAAGCAATGAATACTCTTCACTTCTAAATAGACCAACCATGAAATGTGACTCATGTTTTAGAAAAGTTCCCCTCTTGCATCATCAAATGTTTCCTTTGTTTGTAACTCTTCCAAAACAATGAAAAAATTTTAATTTCTCCTGTTGTTGTTGTTAAGGGCCATCGAGTTGTAGATGGTTCATAGCAACTCTATGAACGAAAGACTTGAACAACTGTATAATTTTAATCGTTTCTCCAAGTTCATAGTTTCCAGAGACAAGCTATTTCATAAGTAGATGCCACTCCTTCCAAGCTTCTTTTAATCAGGAGCTCCACCAAACAGTCTACCATGGATACTCAGTATCACATTTTATGCATCTATGTCACAGTGTTTAAAATCACAGCAATCACGAGTTAATTCTGTACAGCAAATGGACAGACCCGTGCTGTACCACTTAGAAGAATGTTTGACTAAAACCAGGCCTGAGGACCACAGAATAAAATGACCCACCTTTGACTTAGTAGCATAACTTTCTATCCACCAGGCTCCACAAAGCTCTATGTTGATGTTGTTATTAAGTGTCGTCAAGTAATAGACGACTCGACGCGTAGTGATCCTATGAATGAAAGACCTGAAAAATTGTATAACTTCCATTGTTTCTCCAATTTCATGGAGTTTCTGGAAACAAGTTATTTAGGAAGTGGATGCCACTCCTGCTTCCAAACTTCTTTTTTTTATTATTATTAAATTTTATTAGTTTTAATGAACATTTACAGGGATTTTGGGTTTTTGGGTTTTCATTCCTTCATTGCTGCACCATTCTCTCTACCCTCCTCCCCAGTTTGTTCTTCTTCCCCGGCCATCGGAATGTCTGTTTT
>NW_006399775.1:7724448-7746377 GCF_000299155.1 Elephantulus edwardii
TCGTTTGTTGATGGGCACTTAGGTTGTTTCCAACTCCTTGCTATTGTGAACAAAGCTGCAATAAACATGGGTGTGCATATATCTGCTTGGATGTCAGCTGTGGTCTCTTCAGGGTATATCCCCAGTAGTGGAATTGCTGGGTCAAATGGTATCTCTATTCCACCATACCCTGTCCGCCATGGGTAACCATTATCACATTTGATGCTACTTTAAAAAAATAAATAAATAGAGCTATTGTGCCTCCCTCTAGGTTCTATCCTCTTCTCAACCTTTTTTCCCAGGTATTAGCCCATTCTCTTCTCATCTTTATACAAAACTACTTTGAACTCTTAATATACTATATGTCATTTTTTTTGTTATTAATATACTTTGAACCATTCAAATTAAGAATCCTCACCCCTGCTTTTAAAAATGTTTCAATAAACCTCAAGTTGCAAATTAAGAGTCAGTTTTCAGATTTTATTTTATTTGACCCATCAGAAACTATTCACCATTGACTATTCACTGTATCTTGAAACTCTATTCTTTGTGTCAAGGAAAACACATATCATTGTTTTCTCCTCTCCTTATTAGATTATTGTTTTCTTTTTCAATTAGATATAGTTTGTCTTTGTTACTATTTAAAAAAATATAGAGAAGAAAAATACCTATCAACACAAATTCAACATACATAATTTAGTGGTGCTGTTTATACTCTTTAAGTTACACTTCCTCACCTTCTTATTCCACCATTAACATAAACTCACTATTTTCACTTGTACACAGCATATTGATGGATTTTTGTTTTGGGGTTTTTTTTTTTTTTGTTTTAATCCAAACTGCTACTCTTTTTCTCTTCAGTGGTGCATTTAAACTATTCACATTCATTGTGATTATTGAGAAGCAAGGTTTTATTGCTCTTATTTTGTTGAGTCTTTTTGGTGTTGTTGCTAGTTATTTTGGTCCACCCTACTTTCTGAAGCTCCTGTGTAAGAAGGATGCCTCTCAATGTTTCTTGCAACACTGGTCTGGTTTTTATAAATTCCCTTGGAGGGACAGTTTTTCTTGGTGGGCAGTTGTGTTCTTTGAGTGTTTGGTATATGTCATTCCACTGTCTTCCTGCTCGTATGCTTTCTGCTGAAAAATCAGCTCTTAATTGTATTTCCTCACCCTTATAGGTTACCCTTTATTTCTCCCTCTCTGCCTTGAGAATTCCCTCTTTCTCTTTTCTTCTGGCAAATTTGACTATGGTACACATTGGTGGTTTTCTTTTGGGGTCTATTCTATGTTTGCTCAGCTTCTTGAATATATATTCTCTCATTCTTCATTATGATTGAAAAGTTGTCTTCTAGTAATTCTTGCACAACTTTTTGGTGCCTTTACTTGCTTCTTCTTGTTCTGGAATTTGGATTATGCTCATGCTATTTCTCTTGATTATGTCCCACATTATTCTTAGGTTTTCTTCTTTTTCCTTCCTTTTTTATTTTGCTTTTTGTTCTAGCTGATCAATGATGACAATCCTATATTTTATTTCACTGGTTCTGCGTTCCATCTTTTTGATTCTTTTCATGAGTCCCTCCATCATGTTAACAGCATCTGAAACATTGGAACTAATTTTTGGATTATCTTGTTGTTTTTTGTTTGTTTGTTTTGTTTTTCTAGAGCCTCTAATGCCCATTTGTTTTAGCTACATTGTTTTGGAATTTTTTTAATCTCCTCCTGGGTTTTGCTTGCAGTATCCTGTAATTCTTCAAATTTGTCTTTCACCCTTTGAAAATATTCAACCATTGTTCTTTTTTTTTATCATTGTTCTTTTAAATTCTGTGTCAAAAGTTTCTTTGGACTTTCCAGCTTTAGGAAATACAATGATACTGTGTCACTTTTGAGGGGGATGATACCTTGCCTTGAGCTTGTGTAGGGTGTGAGGTAGCCTGCCTCTTGGGTGACATTGCTGTGGTAGAGTTTCTCATGCTTAGTTCTTGATCTGAAGTCACTGTTTCAGCAGAGACTGTGGCAGGTACACTGCCTGTGTTTCTTTCTGAACTTCTGATCCAAAGGAAGATTTGTTGAAGTTTCAGGGGGGGGGGAAAGGCCTGTGAAAGCAGCCTCTTCTGTCAGGCAACTGTTGTAATTAGGCCACTCCATGGCACTCCAAGGCAATTAATTGACTGGACATGAAGAGATCCAAGGTGGAGCATGGTGATGTGCACTGGGTGGGTACGTGTGCATGATGGGCATGCACATAGATGCACACAGGACTGGTGCACACACAGATGCTCTCAGGATGGGCATGCACAGGGCCCTATTATAGAAAACCAGGATGCCTTGTTTTTCCCTTTGAGACCTTGGTCTGTGTCTCACTCAAACTCCACCTGTCTCACATCCTTCTGCTTGAGTGTAAGGGATCCCACATGGTCCAAACTGCAGTGGACCCCACAACATACCTCACTCAAATTTCAGCTGTCCTCCTTATTTCCTCCCCACAGCTTGCTTCCCACCCAGCATTTCTACCCATCCCTACATAGATCTTCAGAGATGCCCCCAAAATGTGCAAAAACATAAAGTGATATATTCCTGGAGCCTGGTAAAATGTCCTCTCTACTGCAATAATATATACTGTTGATGTTAATTGAGTTTGGAATTCATTAATTGAATTATTTCTTGACAAAAGTTTTAATAATTAAATCTTTATAAAATTCGGTGTGCTAAATCTGGAAAATGGGTATAATACTGTCTATTTTATAAATGACCTTAAAATAAAACATATTAATGCAAAGAATATGGTAAGCATTCGGTGAAAATTTGATGATCTCACTATCATCATCGTTATCATCATCCTTGTTACTGACATCATTCCTTGTTTATTTTTGGAAAAAGAATTAGAATTAAAATCCCCATAAATGTAAATACTCAGAATCAAAAAGAAATAGAAAATTAATGGGACATAAAAAATTAGTGTTTCTCCCATTATAGCACATAGATTCCCAGTTTTCAGAGGAGTGTTAAATTCAGATTTATTTGTAGAACCATGCAGAAGAAAATATCTAATCATAGTATATTTTTCAATATTTTAAATATTTGAAATAGACTTATTCAGAGTAGCATAACTGTTATATTTGCTAGCTGTTCAGCAAATTATTTTCCTCCTTTTCATAGATATATGTTACTGCTCTTATTGTTAACTGCAAGCTAGTTGTCTAAAAATCATAGCTAACCTGTGGACACTTTACCTTAGCCACGTTACATCTTGCAGTATCCTCATAATCACTTGATATACTTGATTCCATTGTTAGCCATTTTATCAATCCAGCTTATCGAGGGCCTTTCTCACTTTCTCTGATCCTCTCCACCTTTGAAACCAAGATGTCTTTTTCCAAATAAATATATAGTTAATCCACATTTACTGTCATCATTGGAAATTAAGCATGGCATGAGTTAAGTTCCAAGTGTAGAATATGGAGTGATATCATTTGAGTCATTTCTCTGTCTTACACATATTTCCTGTTCATGGCACTCTATCTGCAGAGTTTTGTCAGTATCCTGAGTAATTCAGAAATTACATATTTAAGATAAACAATATTCCTTTGAACTGAATCTCTGAATGACTCCTTGGAGCAGAAATTTCACTCCCTTTATATAGCTCAACTAGAAGACATTTCATCAAAATTATTGCATAAGTCATTAAAATTTTACTATGTGAAATCATTGACATTTGGAGTTTTTTACAATAGCTTCTATTGAATATTGAATGCTAATATAATTGCTACCTAAAATATATGGTATTTGCTTAGGAGTAATGGGAAAAATTACATCAGTGAACAGAAATATGAAGATACAAGTTAAGTAGTCACAAAATATTTGCTCAAACTGGAGTCTATAAGTAATTGATAAAGCAGACTGTGTGTTATGAATAAGCTATTGTGGTGATGAAAAAAGAAGTTTAAGCTGCTCCAAAAGAATTGGCAAAAAAACAAGGCCCTAGGAATTGACGGCATAACAATTGACATATTTCAATAAACAGATGCCGTCTTGGATGCGCTAACCAAGTTTTGCCAAGAAACCTGGAGGACTGAAACCTGCCCAACTAATTGGAAAAGATCTATATTTGTTCCCATTCCAAAGAAAGATGACCAGATAAAGTGCAGATATTACTGAACAATATCATTTATAGCATATGCAAGCAAGATTCTGCTGAAAATTATACAGAAACAACCAGGACAGCACAACAAAAAAAGAACTTCCAGATGTGCAGGCTGGGTTTGAAAAAAGCCATGGTACTAGAGATAGTATAGCTAATGTTAGATGGATCTTAGCTAAAAGAAGGGAGTGCCAGAGGAATGTCTATCTGTGTTTCTTTGAGTATGCAAAGGCATTTGACTGTGTGGATCACAGCAAACTGTGGCTGATTCTGAGAAGAATGGGAATCACAGAACACTTCATTGTGGATATGCAAAACTATACTTGGACCAGGAGGTAGTCATAAGAACAGAGCAAAGAAACACTGCATGGTTCAAAATTGAGAATGGTGTACACCAAGAATGTATCCTATCACCATTATTTTTCAATTTATATGCAGAACAGATCATCCAGGAGTTTGGGCTCTAAGAGGAGAAATGTGGTATCAGCGTTGGAGAAAAACTCATCAAGAATCTGTGTTATACAGATGAAACAACCTTGTTTGCTGAAACTGACGATGACTGAAGCATTTTTCAACAAAAAGTTAAGGACTGCAGCCTTCAATATGGATTGAAGATCAACATCAAGAAAACAAAGATTCTCAATACTTTGAATAATTCAGTCAATAACAAAAAGCCTACTGTTCTGGCCAACTTGTGGCTCCTCACAAGAAAGCATATGATGATACGCTTCCATATAAATGACAGTCTGGAAGACCCTTTGGGCAATCCTACTTATTCCCAGAGTTACTTTGAGGCAGAATTAACTCAATGGCATACAACAATAATAATATAATTTAGATAGACACAAGATGGAGAACCTAGAAACAACATCTATATATTAGGAATTTTACATTAAAAGCAATGTAATATTACTTACATCCACAAGAAAAAAATGAAATAAAACAGAATAATTTGATAAATTCTAGAAGCAGGCAAGGCTTTGTAGAAATCTGAATGCTTATTGTGATTTAGTAAAACCATACAGGATAAAAATGTGATAACATCTATTAAATCTGAAAATACATCTAGCCAGAAATTGTTTCCTGTAATATTTAGTAAAATGTAATATGGAGTAAAATGTGCACATAAGTTCATACACACAGTAGTTACAGAACTAGTATCCACAGTGTCAACAAAATGAACAACAACAACAACAATAAAAAAATACACCAAAAAACTAACCCAAAACTAGTAACCATCAAAAAGTTCATCAAAGTAAAATAGATAAATATACTTTGATATATTAATTTTTTATAAATCTCATACAGCAGTGAGCCTGAAAAATCTACAATTACCTGCTCCAACGTGCATGCAGCTTTGTAGAAAAAGTGTTGAGCTAAACAGCACAGACATACCAATATATGCAGAATTATTTCAGTTGCATAAGATACAAAAAGAAGCATAATTACACAATGCTATTCCTTCTGCCATCAAGTCAACTTTGACACATGTCCATCCTCTATGTCTTTCATTCCCTTCATTAGGTTCCCATGACTACAAATCTTAACAAGCACAGACTACCTTATCTTTCTTTCTCCTTCCTTTACGGCAGAAGGTAGGTTCAAAAGGCCAAGCATTTTGTTCATTAGTTTTCAAGGAGCCCTCTACAACACCAAGGCTCCTTTAAGCAAACTAGACAATGATTACCCTAGAGCTGCGGTGAAACAAAGAGGAGAGCCTTGAGGGGGTTGCGAGGTGTTGGTTATGTTGTTTCTTGATTTGAGTGCTTCTTATAGGGTTATGTTATATTGATAGCCACTCTTTTATTTATATGCTTAAGATTATGTTCAAACTCTACAAGTATTAAGAAAGATATATCCAACCCATGACCATAAGAATGAATAAGAAAGAATATCTGGACTTTGGAGCTGAATCAAATAATGTCATGGTATATGTCTTTTACATAGTGTCATGAAGACTGTTATTGATTACTGTCTCTAAAATTACTTGCTCTGTTATTAATAAAGTTTCAATCACAGTTATCTTGTCCTTTTCCTATATATTATTACATAAAAAAATTTGTCTTTTGAATGCATAGATCAATAAACAAAGAACCCTATGCAAACTAGAAGAAAGAAATTGTTCATTGCCAAGGAGATCTGGATTTTGAGTCAAACACTTTTACTTGAGTGGGACTTTAGTTTGCCTTTCTTGAAGAAAAAGAATTTTTCTTCATGGAAATGTGGAAGAGAATTTCATACCTCCCTGGCAGATGGTAGTAGGCACTAGTAAGCTAATTACCAAATTCATTTTTTCTGCATCCAAAACAGAGAGTGAGTATATGTTTCCCAGTCACTCTTTCATGTAGACTGCATGGCACAAAGGTTGCATCTCCCTACCTCATTGAAGATGTCAGCACAAATGATACGTACCATTAAAAAATAAATTCTCATGGTTTTATGCCACTGAAATTTGTAAATTTGTTGCAGAAACTTGCAATATGTAACCACAGTTTTCTTTCCCAAGTGAGCTTAAAGGCTTTCAGCCATTCATCTTCATTATTTCTTATCTGTACAAATTTCATATACTAATTCCCTCTTGCGGGGTTGTTACAATAGTAATATACGATAGCACATGAAAAAGTCTAGAATAGTGTAAGCACTTGCAAATTATAAGGATCATGGGTAATTCAATTATGAAAATCAAATCTGCTCATATTCCTTCCAGAACCCTCTCTGTTAGCAGCATTAAATGTTAAACATTCTACTGCTAGCCATTCCAAACAACTGGATGCACTTCAGGAGCAAGTTGTGGTAGTCTGCTTCCATAAAAGTTTATAGCCTTGATGAGACTGAATTGAGGGTAATAGGTTTCATTTTTTTGTTTTGTTTTGGTTTTAGATTATTTGCCAAGTAGTACCTTTGTATTTTATCAATGTCATATTCTGTTCCCACAATTAATTCTGAGTGATTTTTTTTCTTTTGTCTCCTCTCTCTCTATTGTTGCTTTTTGGTGTCATTAAGTTGTCTACTATTCATAATGACTCTGTAAACAACAGATCTGAACATTAGCCTATTCTGCACCATCTGCATAACATATATAGTGTAAAAAAAATTTAACATATTACTTGAATGGCTAATTTAAATTCTACTTTGCATTATTCCCTTAAAAACACAATACAAAACAAAAATCCAAAACTTATCATACAAAAAATGTGGCTGGTAAAAACTGTCCCAAAGTAAGATTTTTTTGGCATCTTTATGCAAGAATAAATACAAAGAGATATAATTACGCAGTAGTTGACGTTGCTACTTGGTTTTCTTTTTTTATTCCAGTTTGCAATGAGTTTATTTAATTTTGGAAGAAACATTGTAATTTAATAAAACTTTATTGTTACAGTAGTGACATACTTGAAAATACAAATGCATTTTAATGAGTCTTCTAAGTAGTACTTTTATAGAAGGTTGATTCCCTCACAGCTACTAGAGTATGCCATCTGATAACGAAGAATAAGCAAAATTTCAGGACCTTAGGCATTAAGTTCCTGAATGATTTCAATTTATAGTTTATTCATAGAACACTTATATAATGCTGAAATGCATAGATTATTATAAGCATATAGTAAATTTTTCCTGAATCAACCCAAAAGATATTCTGCCAAATTTTTAATCTGTATTATTTACATTTGAATTTCTTTCTAGCTGTGGAATAAGCATATTTCAAAACAGATTCTTGAGCTTCTTTTGTTCTATGAAATCAGTAGTTTGAAATGAAAATAATACAACACAGTCAGTGAATAGGCTGTGGCCACGATTTCGACCCTCAGAATTCAATATGACTATTGAAAGCATTTTAAGAAGTTCTTTCTCACTGGAAAAAGAGGATCTTGTAAATATGACTAATGTCTCTTTCCATTAGAGTGGCATGACATTTTTATTCGTAGATTTTTTAAAATTATCTGTTAGCAGCATATTTCTTAAGCAAGAGAACATTCATTTTGTTAGACAATATCAAAAGTTGATTCTTAACACTAGTAATTGTGTCAGCATAACCAATGACAAGAGACTGAACTAGTGTTCTCTCCTGGAGACAGAGCACAAGAGAAACTAACTATGTGGTAAAGTAGATAAAGATTGAACCACCTATTAGTGTACACACAGATACAGACATGAATATCTTCTTGCTAAACAAAAACTAACCCTGTTGCCATAGTTTAAGCTCATTGCCATTGAGCGAGAGCCTACTCAGAGCTGACTCTCCATTGAGTTTCAGAGGCTATAAATTACAAAGGAAGAGATTGCTTACTTTTTTCCCCTGGAGCCACTGGTGGATTTGAGATGTCAGAGAAGTACGCTCTTTGGATTAGCAGGAAAACTCCCTACAGAGTAGGTAACTAGAGCTTCTTATTTGCCATGGAATTGATAGCAAATCATGTGTTGGTGTTGTTATGTGCTGTCAAGTCGCTTGTGACTCATAGCAACCCTATGTACAACAGCCCTAAACTCCTCTCTGTCCTGTCCCAGTGGCACTGTCTTTGACACTCCCATCCCGATTATCCCAGTCACTGAATCAATCCACCTCATAGAGGGCCTTCGTCTCCTGCGCTGTCCCTCCACCCTCCCAAAAATGATGTCCTTCTCCAAGGACCGGTCTCTTCTTACAACATGTCCAAAGTATGTTAGATGGAGCCTCAGAATCCTTACAAAAACAAAAAAGAGCAGGTGCTGAAACTACTTACTTAAACCCAGGTAAGTTTGGTTTCTTAAATTGGAAATTTAGAGCAATGGTTTCAGTGGACATTACAGTGAATAATCCTCATATTGTGTTTACTGCTTTTATTTTATCACCTACTTCATTTTGTAATGGGATCTTAAATGCGTGTAAGTGTCTATGCAAAGTATAATTGGGATAAGATTCTTGAACAATAAAGGGAGAGAGTTGGGAATAAGCATAATAAATGGAATGTGAGTCCAATTGCTCTGTGAACAATGATTTCTTTGTGATGGATCCAGACGTGGATGAAACTCAGCTACCATCTCTTGGCATTATGATCAAAGATTCCATGTAAAACCTCTAATCACAAGGGAGGAAATGCAGATGAGAATTTAAAGTGGCATTGGGATTCATACTTTCTGGAGCCACTGAAGTTGATTTAACTCTCAAAACTATTTTCTTCAAATGATCTTTATACCTTAAACGAAAATATACTCTGAAGAATTCTTAAAACCAAAGAGAGGTCATGAAGATTGCCTTGAGCATTGCACTTTTTATAGAATAATCTATTTGGATTAAAACTGGCAATCACAACTTTAAGGATTAGATAGGTTCTTAAGTGTTAATGAGTTTATATAAATGAGTCAGAGCAATTTGGTTCCACAATATGAAATATATGATAAACATCATAGATTTATCTAAGTAGATATTGCTGAATCGGTGTATGGTCCACTATTTGTAGTCTCAACAACCTCAACAAATAAAACAAATGATAAAAATCCTAATAATAATTAAGAAGTAACACTGGTAAAAACATCATGTAAATTTTCAGCACAGTGCAAAGCAAAGGTAAATATTGCAAGCACCAATTTGACATTTAGCATTTTCCCCCAATTCTGTATATTTTATTGCTTTGTTATATGTATTGAGTAGAACTCATTCGTAAATTACATGCTATTTTCAGAGGCTGTAAATTGCAAAAGAAGAGATTTCCTATCTTTCTGCTGAAGTGCAGCTGATGGTTTCAAATTTCCTGCTTTGGTCTTTGCAGTGCAACCTCTTACCACTAGCTCACCAGAATCCTTTTATATTTTATTATTACTATATAATCAGGAAATTCCACAAAAATTCTAATAAGGATTATGATGCTTATATTAAAATATTTGCTACAATATCACAAGAGATATCTCTTTAGATAGATTGATGACAGATAGAGAGAGAGAGATTGAGAGAGGGATATGAAAATAGCACTGCTTGGTTAGTGGTAAGGAGTTATGCTGCGAACCCAATGCAATGTGTTTAAATTAACCATCAGCTGTTCCCATAGTGACCTTATTTACAATAGCCCTAAACCCTTCTCTATCCTGTGCCAATCTTATTGTCCCTGGCACACCTATCCCATTACCCCAGTCACAGAATCAGTCCATCTCCTCAAGGTTCTTCCACTCCTCCGCTCCCCCTCCAACTTCCCAAGCATGATATCCCTCTCCAAGGACTGGTCCCTACTTGCAACATTTCAAAAGTATGTCAGATGAAGCTTCTGAATTCTTGCCTCCAAAGAGGAGCCTGGTTTCACCCACTCTAGGAGAAAACTTTCATTCTCTTAGTAGGCCATGGTATATTCAATACTCTTCTCCAACACCATACCTCAAAGGCATCAATTCTCCTTCTCTCATACCTAGTCCAGCAAGTGATTACAAAGACCATGGCCTGTATCAGGCACATCTTAGTCTCCAGACTGACATCATTGCTCTTCAGTACTTTGGAGAGATGTCTGACAGCAAACTTTCCCAATGCAACACGTCTTAATTTCCTGGCTGCTGGTGCCAAGAGTGTTGATTGTGGGGCCAAGAAAGCTGTAGTTGCTAACAATCTCAATCTTTTCTTCATCTATCACGGTGCTGTCAATTCGTTCAGTGGTGAGAAATTTTGTCTTCTTGATGTTGAGCTTCAATCCATATTAAAGACTCCAGTCTTTGACCTTATGCAGTAAATGCTCCAAGTCTTCTTTAGTTTCAGCAAACAAGTTTGTGTCGTCTGCATAATATAAGCTATTGAAGATTCTTCGTCCAATCCTGATGCCATATTCCTTCTCATAAAGCTTAGCCTCTTGAATTATCAGTTCCGAATACAGACTGAAAAGGCATGGAAACAAGACAAAGCCTTGATGCACTTTTTCCCTGATTTGAGCTATGTGGTGTTTCCTTGCTGTGTTTTGAAGACTGCTTCCTGGTCGTCTGAGTATAGGTTTTGCATGAGCACAATCAAGTGTTGTGGAATTCCCGTTCTTCTCAAGGTCAGCCAGAATTTGTTGTCATCCACACAATCAAATGCCTTTCACAGTCAATGAAATACAGATAGACAGTCCTCTGATATGTTGCTTTCGGTCAAGATCCATCTGACATTGGTAATAAGGTCACTAGTGCCACGACCTCTTCTAAATCCAGATTGTATTTCTAGTAGTTCTCTGTTGACGTACTGTTTCAGTCATTTTTGGATAATTTTCAGCAGGATTTTAGTTTTGTGTAATATTAGTTATATTGTGAGATAATTTCCACTCTCTGTTGGGTCAGCTTCTTTTATATAGATATAAATATATATAAATAACTTCGATTATTTTTGTACTCCAAAGAACAGTTATGGAACTTATTAAAATGAAGTCTTTTAGTAAACCAAATCCAATTTATAATTAAAACTTTTTAAAAAGAGGTCTGATGGCATTGTCGCACTGTCCACAAAAAGTTCAGCAATTTGAATCTACCATCTGCTCTACAGAACAAAAAAGAACAATCTACTCCTGTTAAGATTTACATCCACACAAACCTGACAAGGAGTTTCTATGAATCAGTGATATAGCAGGTGGGGTTAATCCTGTAATTACTTATCCTACAGGGTATGATAAAAAACTGCCAAAAGAACAAACATATATGTCTTGGAGAAAGTGCAACCAGAGTGCTCCTTGGAGACAAGGATGACAAAGCTTCATCTCATATATTTTGGTTATGTTGGTAGGAGAGGTTGTTCCTTGAATAGGGATATCAATCATGCTTGGAAAGGTGGAGGGTCAATGAAAGAGGAAAACCCTCAACAAGATGAATCGACACGGTGACTGCAGCACTGCATTCAAGTATGTCAGAGATGATAATGATGGCAAAGAATAGGCCACTGTTGTTGTTCCTAGGGTTTCTATGAGTTATTTTCAACTGCACGGCACCTAACTACAAGGGAAGCCTACAGGGCCTATCTGACAACTTAAAAGTCAAGTAACAGAAGAGCCTATGACTTTAAAGACTCATCTAATAGATATTCAATGATTCTTTGATTCAGGTTTCTCTTAAGGTTTGTTAATAAATATATGCTTTCCGATGAGTTACTTTCAAGAATTTGAGAGATATTATTAGGTATTTTTAACTAAAAAAGAATAGAACATGTTCCATCTTAGAGAAAATTGCTTATAAAAAACTGACACAAATAGACAAAATGTTCAAATGAGTAACCTTGACAAAATAACTCCTCTGGGAAAATACTAATATATGTATATATATATATATATAATAAAGTTATAAATATTTAGGTCAATATAATTTTTTAAAAGCCATGTTCATTAGGCCTTTCTAAAGTCATCTGCATTCTCTTATGTCTAAAAACGTCTTTTGTCTGTTCTCTTCTACTACACAACCAAGGAAGTCCTGTGCTACTCCCTGGGGTAAAAACAAACAAAAATCCATCATTCCTTTATCTCTGCTACTGCAAACCTTCGAATTTTTTATGGTAGCTGATGACTGCTTACCAAGTAGCAGTACATAATGTCCTTGGGTTTTAATTTTCTTGTCTTTGCTTTTGTATTTATTTTCTTAGTAGATTGCTTATATAAATTTTTTTCTTAAACCAACTTCTGCTTCCTAAACATACTGACATCTTCTATTTATATGTGATATAGACAGGAGACATTAAATAATTTAAATTTATTTAAACTAATCTTATAAAAATCACAGGCATGACATCCACTTCCTAAATAACATGCCTCTGGAAACTCTATGAACTTTGATACATGTAGATAGCTGTAGTTTGGCTCTAGGCCTTTTGTTCATAAGGTCATGCTTGAGTCAAAGGCAATCAACAACTACAAGAATCTTATAAAAATCTTCATATTAGTTCATTTAAAAGAATAGATCTTGAAAATGAATACCTTTTTCTTACAAAGAGATTCAGTGTAGAGATATGAAGTTTCTGGGTAGTAAGTATAACTACTTACTCTACTCAGTTATAAACATAGTGCAGAAGTTTAAGCCCATCAGAAAGTACCTTAGGGTTGTGTGTGGGGAAGAGGTCCTGCAATCTGATTACAGAAAATGCTATGGAGCTTAGTTCTCTTGACACAAGCTGACTTAATAGTTTGTTTCTATGAAGCTGGAGGCTATGCTGCTAGTCTTGAAAATATCAGAAGAAGCAGTGCCACAGCTGGACTGGTTTCAGCAGAGTTTCAAATCTATTGAACATTAGGAATCCTAACAATCCACTGCTGAAAATAAGACCATAAAAACTACCGGGCTCACAACACGATCTTGTCTAAGATAGTATTAAGCAATGATTCTCTTATGATAGAAGGCATTCCGTATACACAGTGACAATACCAATACACTTGAATGTAAGCTACAATGTAGAAAATGGCACAAAATTGAACAATGTTTTATCCTGTTGTTCACAGAATCACCATTAATAATAGCTACTTCAACAGCAGCTAGCAACAATAAAAAGAAAAACATATAACTACATATATATGTGTGTCTTTGTTACATAAAAAACATATATGTTACACATATACATGTATGAACATATACATGTTTTGACCTGTAGGGTAAAGAATTGTGGTGTCAGACTAAGGGCAGACAGTTCAAATGTATTAGTTGCTCAAAGGGAGAGAGATGGATAGTTTTCTCATATTTGATTAATAGCTTCTGAAAGTCCACTGCAGGGCTAGCTATGATTCGGTTCCAACTTGATGGCATATGTAATGTTAAGATTTTTTTTTTCAATTTGGCTTTCATAGCCAATGAATTTTATGTTGCCATGTGGATAGGCAAGAATACGTGAATAAGGAGTGTTAGTCTATGCACGAGGGAACTGGCAGACAGAAACTGCAGCCATAGCAGCCACATAGAGAATCAGAGACTTGGGACTACTATGCCACAGAATCAGAGCTAAGATCCTTTTGTCCAAGTTTATAGGGGGAAGAGCCCTAAGTGGTAGGACTGAGTGCCTTGTGAAACTGGCCTAAAGCCATCAGGGTCAAGCCTAAAGTACCTATGAACACATTTCAGAAACTGTCCTGGTTGTATTCAGCTGTTCTTACTGTTATTGTTGATTGCCATGGAGTCTAGCACAACTCATGTTGTGTTGTTGTTGTTAAGTGCCATTGTGTCGCAGGCGACTCATAGCGACCCTATGAAGGAGAGTCCTTGACACTTGGATGCCTTTCGTCCTCTCTCCAAGTTCATAGGGTTTCCGGAGGCAAGCTATTATGGAAGTGGACGCCACTCCTCCTTCCACATTTGTTCAATCGGGGAGCTCCACCACACTCTCTGTCTGCATTGGGTAGCCAGCCACTAATGCATTTGACACATCAGTGTCACAGTGTTCAGCCTCACAGCAACCACAAGGGACCGTGGGACTGCAACTTGTACACCAGGGCTATACGACCTAGAGGAATGTCTGAACAAAAACAATGAAAGACTGCCCTGAGGGCCTCGAACTAAAAGTCACCCACCTTTGTCTAGGTCACATTGTTTTCTCTTCGCTGGGCCAGCTGATCTCTCTCTCTCTCTCTCTCTCTCTCTCTCTCTCTCTTTCTCTCTCTGTTGATGTTATTGTTGTTAAGTGCCATCGAGTCGCAGGTGACTCATAGCGACCCTATGAAGGAGAGTCCTTGATGCAACTCATAGCAATCCTATAAACAAAAAATCGGTAGCCTTTCTATAACTATCATCATTTATCAAAGTTCATAGAGTTTCCAGAGGCATATTGTTTAGGAAGTGGATGTCACTCTTGCTTCCAAGCCTGTCTTAAAATGGGAGCTCCATCAGACACTGTGCACCATGGGTAACTACTATTGTATTTGACACCCCAATGGCACAAGGTTCTGCATCACAGCAACACCAAGTTCCCTCAGTACAGCATATTGACAGAGAATGCTGTACCACTTGGAAGTACTAACAACTGACTTTTAAATGCAAAGGCCCTTCCCAAGGTCTTGTTGACTCTAAACAAGAGCTTTAAATAAAAACCACCAATATAGTATGTATATTCAGTTGTTGTTATTAAGTGCCATGGAGTGGTAGGCGACTCATAGCAGCCCTATGAACGAAAGTCCTCAACACTTTCGTGATTTTCATCCTCTCTCCAGGTTCATAGGGTTTCCAGAGGCAAGCTATTTATGGAAGTGAATGTCACTCTTGCTTCCAAGCTTGTTTTAATTGGGGAGCTCCACTAACCACTGTCCACCATGGGTAGCCATTATCTCATTTGACACATCAGTGTCACAGTGTTCAGCTTTACAACAACCACAAGTTACCTCTGAATGGCAAGTAGACACACCAGGGCTATAGGACCTAGAAGAATGATTGACCAAAAACAATGATAAACAGGCCTGAGGGCTGCTGATTAGAGTTACCCACCTTTGGCTCCATAGCATCACTTTTCGGTCCAATAGGCCAACTGGTCTCTCTGTATATTCAGCTGTCACATTGGATTCTGACCCAAACAAAACTATAAAGATTGTATTGTAATGAGTAGAAAGAGATGTGGGAACTTGGACGATAGATTTTGTTTTGTTAGTTTTGTTTGTTAATGGGGTGTCTGTTCTCTTTTGTGAAGTTGGTAAGGGGCAGATACGGCCATCTTCATGAGGCCCTTACCCTTTTTACAGCACATAGCAATAATATTAATATAAAAAAATACACACACACATTTAACATACATGTTGTTGTTGAGCCACGTTAAACTCAACCCTTCATTGAGCTTCCAAAGTTGCAAATCTTTAAGGGAAAAGAGTCTCATATTTCTCTTCCAGAGTAGTTGGTGGATTTTACATTGAAAATGCCCTGCTAACCTGAAGACCACACTTTTTAATTAATTAATTAATTTTTCATTTCAAAGAACATCTACAGAGATTTTGGAATTCCATTCATTCATTGTTACACCCTTCGCCCCGCCCACCCTCCTGCCCCCACACCCCCTGTTTCCTCCTCGAAAAGCAAAAGAAAAACTCCCTCATTGGTACACAATCCACCCCGCACCTCCCCCAATATCACTCCCAACCCCAAATATAATCCACTCTGCAACCCTCATTCCGTACTTTTATGATAAACATAATGCCCTAAAATAAAATACTTTTAAACTATTCTTTCCCCCATAGACTTCAATGCCGTAAACACAATTCATCCAGTTTTTCTCAGTCTTACCCCCACCCTGATGCCAGCCTCATTCTACAATAGTGGCACCATATAGCATTTGTTCCTTTGTGACTGAGATACCTCACTCACCATAATGTCCTCCAGGATCACCCATTTTGAATAATATTGCATGAGTTCCTTGTTTTTCAATGCAGCATAATATTCCATTGTGCGTATATACCACAGCTTCTCTACCCATTCGTTTGTTGATGGGCATTTAGGTTGTTTCCAACTCCTTGCTATTGTAAACAAAGCCGCAATAAACATGGGTATACATATATCTACTTGGATGTCATTTATGGTCTCTTTAGGGTATATTCCCAGTAGTGGAATTGCTGGGTCAAATGGTATCTCTATTTGCAACTTTTTGAGAAAGTGCCACATCGCTTTCCACAGTGGTTGCACCATTTTACACTCCCACCAACAGTGAATAAGGGTCCAGTCGCTCCACCAACCTCGGCAGCATTTGTTGCTTGCTATTCTGTTAAATTTGGCTAGTCTTACTGGAGTGAGATGATATCTCATGGTTGTCTTGATTTGCATCTCTCTCACAGCTAGGGATTTTGAACATTTCTTCATGTGCTTGTTGGCCATCTGAATGTCTTCCTTGGTAAAGTGTCTGTTCATATCCTGTGCCCATTTTTCAATTGGATTATTCTCCTTTATCTTGTTGTGGTGCTCAAGTATTTCATAAATTCTAGATATAAGTTCCTTATCTGACATGTCATTATCAAACACTTTTTCCCAGTCTGTGGCTTCCCTTTTTACCCTGTTAGAGAAGCTTCTGGATGCGTATAGGGATTTGATTCTTAGAAGGTCCCATTCATCTATTTTCTCTTCTCCTGGTTGTAAATTTTTCAGAATACTTGGAAGACTTTTTATGCTGTGGACCAGCAGCTCCCAGGGAGAAAGATGGGCAACCTCTTCTTATGCAATTTACAACTTTTAAAAACCAGCTAAAATGTCTGTTATGATAAGGTTCTGAATCTTTTTCTTTATAGTTGAATCTCTCAGATTATTTGCTCAGGACAAAGATACAACTCGACACGCATCATTCCTACTTTTAAACTTTTCAGTGACTCCTTGTCACTGAAGAAGAGTTCCATCTAAATCAAATAGTGTGTTATAATTCTGATACTTTGCCAGAGACAATTTCTTAGTATCAAAGGATATTGGAAACACACAGAAAATTTTACAATAATATTGTTGTTGTTTGTTCTGAGGATTCTTTGAAATGGTTCAAAATCATTGCATTCCTATTCCTTACAACACAAGGAAATCACACTCAATATCGTGCTATTCTTACAAATATCTATTATGTTTAAGTCCGTTGTGGTTTTGTGTTTTCACTCTGTCTACCCATCTTGCTCAGGATCTTCTTTTCTTTCACTGACCTTCTATTTTTCCCAGCAGGGTGTCCTCTCGGAATTAGTCTCAGACAACAGGGCAAGAGAATGTGAAAAGAATCTCACTCTCCTTTCTACTAAGGACCATTCTGTGTATCTTCCAAGACAAATTTGTTTGCTTTTTTTGAAATCCAAAACATTTAATATTATTCACCAATATCACAATTCAATGTCATTCATTTTTTCTTCTCTCTGTCTTACTACGCATTGTCACATACATACAATTTTCACTACACACAAAACAATCAAAAATGAGAAGGTTTTTGTCAGGCATGCCTTAGTCTGTAAAGACACGCATTTTCTCTTTAGTACTTTAAAGAGGGCTTTGTATTGAGCAGCAGACTTGCCCAATGATATGCATTTCATTTTTTGTGTATCCAAGTAAAATGAAATACTTTACAACTTGATTCTTCTTTTCTCATGAGGGTGTTTATTGATCCATTTACGAAGCTGGTGGCCTAGTGGTAAGAAGCTTCACTGCAATCCTGAAGGCAATGGTTCGAATCCACTAGCTGCTCTATGAGAGAAAGATAGGCAATTTCTTCCCATGAGATTATCTTCCTCTGAAAATCAACCAGACGTTCAGCTATGGATCAGTTATAACTCAATGATACAAAACAATCCATACTGAAGGTTATAGTATTTGAACTTTATAAATATTTAAAGTCTTATTCATTGTCTGCATGCATAGTTGTGTCATCTGCCTATCATAAGTTGTTACTGATTCCATCTCTAGTACTGATGCCACATCCTTTTCTTTATAGTCAAGTCTCTCAGATTATTTGCTCAGGACAAAGATACAACTCGACACGCATCATTCCTACTTTTAAACTTTTCAGTGACTCCTTGTTCTGTTCAAAGGTCTATTCCTTGATTTAAGTACAGGTGAGCACAATTAAGTAGTCTGGAATCCTATCCTTCTCAATCTTATTCATAAATTATCATGATCCACCAAAACAACTGCATTGTATAATTAATAAAACATAGGAGAGAGACATAATGCTGGGAAGGGTGGAGGGTTAGTGAAGGAAAGGAAGACCCTCAACCAGGTGGATTGACATGGTGACTGCTGCAAAGGGCTCTTGTGTGTCAGGAAGTGTGAGGATGGTAAGGATAGAACAGGATTCAGATCTTTTGTTCATAGAGTCACTTTAAAACATATTAAACTCGATGGCATCTAACAACAACAAACATCTTTCTGCTATTTTCTAGTTTTTTTCAAAGATCTATTTGATGTCAACAAAGATATTGCTCACTCTAGATCTTCTCAGATTGAACTTGCACATCTTGCAGTTCCTTGTAGATGTATTGTTTCTGCCATTGAACAGCAACCTTCTGCAACATTTTATGGGATTTTATGATGAGTATAAAAATAGATCCCCTCCAGTTGGTTGGCCGGGTACCTGTTTTCCAGATTTCTTTATATAGATTAGTGATCCCATCCAGTATGTCATGGAACTTTTTCTTGAAGCTCTTGCGGCATAGTCTGTAGGGAGTATTGCTGCTAATCCAAAGGTGACACCTCTCTGGGAGCTTGAATTCACCAACGGCTCTATGGGGGAAAGATGGACAATCTCCTGTCATGCGATGTATAGCCTAGGAAAATCCTCTGGAAGGCCAGCTATGATGTAGTTCTAACTCAATGGCAACGAGCTTGAGGGCTGATTGCTTTATTTTCATTTTCTTTTTTCTAAGGAGGTATGGTGGCATAGTCTATAGGGAATTGCACCACTAATCCACTAGCTGTGCTTCTCTGTAAATTTAAATCTAGCAGCAGTTTCAAGGAAGACAGATGTGCAATCTGCTCTAAAGTGATTCACCACCTTAAAAAAAAAGAAACCCCAGTGGAGGATCAGCAACGAGTCAGTCCTGACTTGACAGCAATTAATTTTACAGTTTCCTTTTCCCAAGGCATTCAGTGCTGCTTGGACTTATTTTAGAAAAAATGGTCCTTAGTTATATGCTATCTCCATAAATAACTGACTGTGCATTGGCAAATTCTTTCTGGGACAATGATTCTATGTATTCTATATATCCTCTTTTAATGTTTCCTGCATCTCTCAATATTTTTCACGTAGAATTCTTTAGTATTGCAACTGAAGAGTTGAATATGTCCTCTCAGCTTAATAAATTTTAAGCGTTTTATTCCATTTTTACTTCTTAGCTCCAGGTCTTTGTGCTTTTGATTATTATGCTTTGGTTTTTTTTTTTAAGCTGCCCTTATAAATCTTTTATTTAGGTTTCTTACTTCATCATGCCTTCCTTTTACTCTAGCTTCTCTATCTTCTAATAAAAGTTCCAGAGTCTGTTCTATCTTTCATTTTATTAACATTTTAATTTCTAAATGTATTATGTTCTTGGTGGCATCTCTTTTGTTGTTTAGTCTATGTATCAGGTATATCCTTGAAATCATCTCAAAATTCAAGATGGAATTTTGGGGTTTGTGGAATTGTTTTAATTTTCTTCAAATTCAGTTTGAAAATGCATATGAACAACTGAGACTAAGGTTCTAAATTTGTTCTGAGAGATGAAACGGAACATCTGCATCATTATTATTTTTTTTTCTATAAGGATAGTCAACTTGATTTCTGTGTACTCCATCTGGAGAGAACCACATGTATAGTCATGATAGAGATAGATATATAGATGTAAATGTCTGTGCATTATTTTTTTTCACGAAGACATTGACAGTGATTCAGAATGTAATTGGGTAAAAATCTATCATGTAATCTCTGGCCTAATTTCTCCCATATTTTCAGACTACCAACCCTTTTTTGTTTCCAACTTATACACTCCAAAAAGTTAGTATAAATCTTTGATTTCTTCACCATTGGTTTTGGTGCTTGGTGAGTAAACCTGAATAGTCGTCATATTAATAAGTTTTCATATATTCGTTAGGATATCATCCTCACTGGCAGCATTGTACTTAATCAGCCCATCTATTTATGGTCAACTGATTTTTGAAAAGGAGATGAAATCACTTAGGTGGGGAAATAACAGCCTCTTTAACAAATGGTGTTGGCAAAATTGAAAATCTGTCTCCAGAAGAATTAAACAAGATCCCCACCTCACTCCATATAAAAAAACCCACTCAAGGTGGATCATGGACCTAGGACTAAAACCAAGGACTAAAAACTTCATTCAAGAAAAGCTTGGAAAAACTTTAGTAGTCCTAATCCACAACATAAAGAGGCTTCCCAGTATTCTGAAAAATTTACAACCAGGAGAAGAGAAAATAGATGAATGGGACCTTCTAAGAATCAAATCCCTGTGCGCATCCAGAAGCTTCTCTAACAGGCTAAAAAGGGAAGCCACAGACTGGAAAAAAGTGTTTGGTAATGACATGTCAGATAAGGAACTTATATCTAGAATATATAAAATACTTGAGCACCACAACAAGATAAAGGTGAATAATACAATTGAAAAATGGGCACAGGATATGAACGGACATTTCACCAAGGAAGACATTCAGATGGCCAACAAGCACATGAAGAAATGTTCAAAATCCCTAGCTGTGAGAGAGATGCAAATCAAGACAATCATGAGATAGACTCACCCCAGTACGACTAGCCAAATTTAACAGAACAGCAAGCAATAAATGCTGGCGAGGTTGTGGAGCGACTGGAACCCTTATTCACTGTTGGTGGGAGTGTAAAATGGTGCAACCACTGTGGAAAGCAATGTGGCACTTTCTCAAAAAGTTGCAAATAGAGATACCATTTGACCCACACAGCAATCCCACTACTGGGAATATACCCTAAAGAGACCATAACTTACATCCAAGTAGATATATGCACACCCATTTTTATCGTGGCTTTGTTTACAAATGAGTTGGAAACAACCTAAATGTCCATCAACAAACGAATGGGTAGAGAAGCTGTGGTATATTCGCACAATGGAATACTATGCTGCATTGAAAAACAAGGAACTCATTCAATATTATTCAAAATCGGTGACCCTGGAGGACATTATGCTGAGTGAGGTATCTCAGTCACAAAAAGACAAATGCTATATGGTGCCACTGTTGTAGAATGAGGCTGGCATCAGGGTGGGGGTAAGACTGAGAAAAACTGGATGAATTGTGTTTACGGCATTGAAGTCTACGGGGGAGAGAATAGTTTAAAAGTATTTTACTTTAAGGCATTATGTTCATCATAGTTGTACGCAATAAGGGTTGCAGAGTGGATTATATTTGGGGTTGGGAGTGGTATTGGGGGAGGTGCGGGGTGGATTGTGTACCAATGAGGGAGATTTTCTTCTGC
>NW_006399775.1:7747836-7748679 GCF_000299155.1 Elephantulus edwardii
GGAGGGGACAGCGCAGGAGGGGAAGGCCCTCTGTGAGATGGATTGATTAGGTGACTGGGGTAATTGGGATGGGTGTGTCAGAGGCAGTGCGGTTGGCGCAGAATAGGGCAGGGTTTAGGGCTGTTGTTCATAGGGTCGCTATGAGTCGCAAACGACTCTACGGCACATAACAACAACAACAAGAAGTTTGGCAAAAGAAACCAAAGCAAAGTAAAATCAATACTTTTGAGACAATTCTGATTTATTTCAACCCATTGAACTGAGTAGAACTGCACCATTGGTTTCCAAGTCTGTAATATTTATAGGAACAGATGACCACTTCTTTCTCAGCATAGAGCTGAAGATGTCAGAGATTGTGAGGATGGGCCAGGACAGGGTAGGATTCAAATCTGTTTCTCATAGGGTCACTAGAGTTATATTTGACTCAAAGGCATCTAACAATAATAACAATAATGCCTAGGATACAAACTTTTATGTGTTCCATTTCATTTTTGACAGTTTCAAATTTTCCTACTTTTGTACTTCATCTATTCCACATTCCTCTGATCAATGGACATTTGCAGCTATTTTTATGCATTTGGAGTCACATCAACCAAATAAAGGTCCTGCAGTGGCTGAAAGCTTTATTCTACCCACATCATTAAGACAGACTGTACCTTGGGGATGCAGTACTTCTCCAGTTTTATTTTTATTACCTTCTAACCTTAGGGTCTCATTTTCTGGCACTTTATTAGACAATACTTCTTTTTTTTATTATTATTAAATTTTATTAGTTTCAATGAACATTCACAGGGATTCTGGGCTTTCAGTCCTTCATTGCCACACCATTCTTTCCACCCTCCT
>NW_006399775.1:7751684-7756140 GCF_000299155.1 Elephantulus edwardii
ACTAGGCAAGGATGCCCACTATCACCTCTTTCATTCAATATTTTTTGGGAAGTCTTAGCAATAGCAATAAGACAAGAGAAGGGAATAAATGGTATCCAAATAAGCAACGAGGAGGTAAAATTATCCCTCTATGCTGATGACATGATAGTATATTTATTAGACAATATTGTGGTGCTACTAATAGAGTTTTTAAGGGTGCAGTATTTTAGAAGCAGAGGCTAATCCTGCTTCCTAATCTTTTTCTGTCTTGAAGCTCTGCTGAAATTTGCTCATGATGAGTGATCCTGCTGTACTATAATATTGATGACATGATTTCCAACATCATAGTAAGACACTACAATATGACAATCTGACACACTAGTGGTATATTCTATTAAGAAATATGATTTAACAACTTGTCAGAATTCCTCAATGAACAGAAATTCTAAACTCAGGAATATAGTTTGAGAATATAAAAATGTACTAATGTTTCATAAAATTAGAAGAACAAACACAATCTCAAAAAGTAATTTAACCAATCTGGTAGTGATTTTCATCACTTTAATGTGGAGTAAATCATGGTAAGACTGCAATTTGGTTTTGT
Source organism: Elephantulus edwardii (assembly GCF_000299155.1). Classification (NCBI taxonomy): domain Eukaryota; kingdom Metazoa; phylum Chordata; class Mammalia; order Macroscelidea; family Macroscelididae; genus Elephantulus; species Elephantulus edwardii. The sequence continues at coordinate 7,752,268 of NW_006399775.1, forward strand.
TATGTGCTATCAAGGTTGCCTGCAACTCTTAGCAACCCTATCTACGTACAGCAGACCTGAAGCCTGCCCTTTCTTTAACCAGTCTCACTGACTCTGACACACATACCCCCATTGCCCTAGTTACTGTCTCAATCCATCTCCTGTGTTGTTCCTCCACCCTTCCGAGCTTGATAACCTTCTCCAAGGACCATCCCCCACCCCAGCCACGTATCTAAAGCATATGAAATAGAGCTTCAAAATCCTAACCGCAAAGGAAAAAAAATATTTCCCCCTTTTCAAGACAGAACTATTTGTTTTCTTGGCCATTCATAGTATGTTCAAGACTCTTTTCCAGCACCACAACTTAAAGACATCCATTCTTCGGTCATCCTTAGTCGCTGTCCAGCTCTCTGATGCATTGCAATTAATTATGAAGACCATGGTCTGAATCATACACACCTTAGTCTCTAAACTGACATCTTTGCTTGTCAGTACTCTAGAGAGGTCTCTAAGAGCAGATTTTTCCAGGAAAATTAATCTTTTAACTTCCTGACTGTTGGTGCCAAGAGGGTTAATTGCGGAGCTAATCATATAATAACTGTTGGGTTTTGGGTTTTGTTTCTTTTTCTTTCTTTCTTTTCTTTTTTTTTTTTTTAATAACTGTTATCAACCTCAATCTCTTCTCTGTCTGTTATGGTGCTGCCCACAGTCTCAGTGATGAGAATCTTTGTCTTCTATATGTTGATCTTAAATCCTTATTGAAGATTACAATCTTTGTCCTTCTTGAGCAAGCACTTCAGGTCCTCTTCAGTTTTAGCAAGCAAGGTTTCATTTGGGTAACATAGATTTTTTGATGGGTTTTCCTCCAATCTTGTTGCCACATTCCTGTTCATAAAACTTAGCCTCTTAAATGAGTAAATCTGTAAATTATTTAGTACCATATTTTGAAAGCAAAAGTGACATCCTCTTCCTAAACAATATGCCTCTGGAAACTCTATGGACTTTGATAAATGATGATAGTTTATAGAAAAATTTCAGGCCTTTTGTTCATATGGTCACTATGACTTGTGCTCGACTCAATGGCAACCAACAACAACAACAATAAGACATCAGTAACCGCAACAACCATCAAGTTTAAATTATAACATTTTAAAAACTCATTTTGTATTTTAAAAATATTTTGAAAATTCTAACAGTTTTTAGAACTCATTTTGGACATTCTTGGATTATTAATTTTGTAGTCACTGCTGAGTTTTATGTGGAAGAATAAAATTTCTAAAGTAAATGAAAATGACGTTTCATGGAAAAAAGGATATTAAGAACTTTTATCATTTAATATCTCAATAAAACAGTTAATTAATACACTTAAGCTTTGGACACAAGGAAAAGTTAAACTTTATTTTGCTCACATTTTAAAAAGAAACACTATATGTAATAGAATGATAAATATACTCCATTGGAGAAATTGTTTCTGTAAAATGACACCTTTTTCCCTATTCTAGCAAAAAGTGAAGGTGATTGACAATTTAGTAGAACAAACAAAGGCAAAGCAATATCTATGCTGCTGAGTCAATTTTGACTCATAGTGACTCTATGGAGCTGAGCAGAACTGCATTTGGTGGCCTAGTGTTAAGAAACTACACTGCAATCCTGAAGGCACACAGTTCAAATACACGAGCTGGTCTGTGAAAGAAAAATGGGCAATTTCATCCCGAGTCATTAACTGCCTCTGAAAACCTGCTGAAGAATCAGCTTTGGATTGATTCCAACTCAATGATACTCAATAGTAATAATAATAATAAATAATAATAATAATAATAATAATCTTTACTTAGCAAATGGCCATATATTTCTCAGCATGGAGTTGGCGAGTTTGAAGCACTAATATTTTTATTAGCAGCCAGTAACTTAACCACTGTGCAACCAAAATTAGTTTTAGAATAAGAAAAGTATAATAACCACTTAACATTTTAGGATTGACTACTAATAAGAGTCATCAACAACCTGTGATATGCAGATGACACAACCCTGCTTGCTGGAACTGGAGAGGACCAGAAGCACTTGCTGCAGAAGGTCAAGGACTGCAGTCTACAATACGGATTGAAGATCAACATCAAGAAAACAAAGATTCTCACCACTGGGCCAATTGGCAGCATCAGTACGGGTGGTGAAGAGATTGAGATAGTTAACAGTTTTAGTTTACTTGGCTCCACATTCAACACTCTTGGTAGCAGCAGCCAGGAAATCAGGAGATGAATTGCATTGGAAAAGTCAGCTGTGAGGGACCTCTCAAGAGTACTGAAGAGCAACAGTGTCAGGCTGGAGACTAAGGTGAGCCTGATCCAGGCTATAGTCTTCGCAGTTACTTGCTATACATCAGAGAGTTGGACAGTGGCTAGGGATGATAGAAGGAGAATTGATGCCTTTGAGTTGTGGTGCTGGAGAAGAGTGTTGAATATACCATGGACTGCTAGGAGAACAAACAGATTTGTCCTGGAGACGGTGAAGCGGGAATCCTCCTTGGATTCAAGGATTCTGAAGCTTCGTCTGACATACTCTGGGCATTTTCCAAGGAGGGACTGGTCCTTGGAGAGGGACATCATGTTTGGCAGAGTTGAGGGATGGCATAGGAGAGGAAGACCCTCGACAGATCGACTCTGTGATTGCGGTGGTGAGAATGAGTGTATCAGAAAGGGCAAGGTTGGCACAGGATAGAGAAGCCTTAAGAGCTTTTGTACATAGGGTCGCTATGAGTCACAAGCGACTCGACAGTACATAGCAACAGCAACTAAGCTTGTTTGTTTTCATAGGATGAATGTTAAAAATTCACGAAAACTATATCTAAGCAGACAATGCATGCAAACGAAACATGAAACTTGGAATCATGAATCTAAAATAATGGCATCTTTTTTGCTCACAATACAGTTTTGGTTGTGTTTTTCCCTGTGTACGTACAAAGCAGAATTGTAGTAGAACAAGGGGAGGAAGAAATGTGAAAGGGAAGTGTCAATGACTCTGGCTTCTGACCTGTAGAGGCTAGTTATATGTGGTAAAATTTTTAAAGGATGAAATAAAAGATAAATCAAGAGCTGTGTTTTTATCTTGGTTGAAAGCAGAGTATCAGAGGAATGTCTACCTGTGTTTAATTGACTATGCAAAGGCATTTGACTGCATGGATCAAAGCAAACTTTGGCTAACCTTGAGAAGACTAGAAATCCCAGAACATCTGTTTGTGCTTATTAAAAACCTATACTTGGACCAGTAAGCAGTCATCAAAACAGAGCAAGGAAACAACTGCATGGTTCAAAATCAAGAAATGAGTGTAAAAAAAAAGAAAAAAAGAAAAAAGAAATGAGTGTGTCAGAGATATGTCCTATCCCCATATCTTTTTAATCTATACTGGCAACAGATTATTTGGGTGGCTGGGCTCTGTGAGGTGGAATAAAGCTTTAGGATTAGAGGAAGTCTCATTAACAGTCTGTGTTATGCAGCTGATACAACCTTGCTTGACAAAAGTGGGGAAGATCTGAAACATTTACTGCAGAATGTCAAAGACTTTAGACTTAACTATGGACAGAAGCTTAACATCAAGAAAACAAATATTTTCGAAACTGGGCCAATTGGCAGCATTATAATAGAGAGAGAGAAGAGGTTGAGATTGTTAGCAATTTCAGCATACTTGCTTCTGTAATCAACACTCTGAGACATAATCAGAAAATCAACAAACTAATTGCACAAGGACTACAGCCTACAATATAGATTGAGGCTCAATGTCAAGAAGACAAAGATTCTCACCACTGAACCAATTGGCAGCATCAGGATGGATGGTGACTAGAATGAGATTGTACATAGCTTTAGTTTGCTTGGCTCCATAGTCAACAGTCTTGGCACCAG
>NW_006399775.1:7756614-7773582 GCF_000299155.1 Elephantulus edwardii
AGGAGTTTAGGGCTGTTGTACATAGGGTCGCTATGAGTCACAGTGACTCGACAGCACATAACAATAACAGCAACAGCTGTGGAGAACCTCTCCAGAGTGGTAAGGAGCAATGCTGTCAGTCTAGAGACTATGGTCTGCCTGATCCAGGCCATGGACTTGGCAATTAATTGTTATGAGTTAGAAAGCTGGACATTGAATGAGGATGACAAAAAGAAAATTGATGCCTTTGAGCTGTAATGTTGGGGAAGAATATCGAATATACCACAGACAGACAAAAGAACAAACAGGTCTGTCCTGGAAAGAATAAAGCCAAGCTGCTCCATGAAAGCAAGGATTTTGAAGCTCCTTCTCACGTACTTTGGATATGTTGCCAAGAGGGACCAGTCATTGGAGATGTAGATCATGTCTGGAAGAGAAGAGGGACAGCCCAAAAGAGGAAGACCTAAGATGAGATGAATTGACACAGTAACTGAGATGATAGAGGCTGGTGTATAGGATACTGTGAGACTGGCTCAAAATAGGGCAGGATTCAGAGCCATTGTACATAGTCTCAGGAGACTCAATGGCACATAACAAAAAACAACATTTTGAATACATTAATAAAAGTAGCTTTTATTCATCCAAGAGCAGGTATTAAGCATGCAGTCTGGAAAGTAAGTGTTGAGTTCAAAAGATATATATGAAAATTAGATAATTAGGAGATTTCCAGATTTATGAATGGTACTTAAAACAGTTGGGGAAATTCATGAGTTCACATAGAGGATTGTAGAAGTAGAAGAGAATGAGGATAAATTCTGAAGGTTGTTTGGGGTTTTCTCCTTCACATCATAACATGAGAATTGTAAAGGAAGCAGAGGAGTGCTTAGAGAAAGTGAATTCTGAATGAAGATGTCTTTTTTAAAATCAATAGGAAAGTTTTTTTTTTTACATTTTCTCCATTTGGGAAGAGAAGAAGATGAAGTGTAAAACTATCTATTAGTATTGGCTCACTGGAATCAATTTTAGCATTTAAAAAACCATTATAGAGAAGATGTAGATTTGGAAAATGGTTTGGAGCCAGAAAGAGTGAAGGAAAATTAGAAGTCTTTCCATTCCAAGGCATAATAGAACCTTAAGCAAAATCAGAGTTCAAATTAATAGCTCTTAATTCATGTATAAATTTTAACTTTAGCTATTTATTTGTATGGTGATTCTTCAAATCTTTCCACTTCCTACACTTAGGTTATATTACAATAAATAAATAAAAGTGTCATAATTTATACCAAGTTTCCTGAACCCCAAAGCTCTCATGACTCTACTTGTACCTCCAAACAATTTCATAAGACAGTCATACTTTACACCTCTCCATTGTTTTAAGCTTGCAATTCTTTTCCAGCTTCATTACAGCAAGTGAACAGTTCATCTAAATATTTTCTCAATGTTTAAAATAGTATTTTACTTCTACTACCACTCTGGAACTATTTAAATCTACTCAGTTTTGCCACAGCAGCACAGCAGGGAAAAAATGTCAGAATAGATTAAACATCAGACTGTGATAAATGATAGCATCAGTTAAGCATAAAGCAAAACAGAAAAACCATAGAGCTGAGTCAAGATTTACCAGACTGACCAAGGGACCAGATTCCCACAAAACTCAGGTAACAGGAGAGTCTCAGTATTATGGAGACAAATTTAAAAAAATAAATAAATAACTAAGATTAGAACAGAGAGCATAAGGCAACATAGGTTTTTCCAAGGTAGATGTTGAGAGAGAAAGTGATTGAATGCCTTGTTGTTATTGTTATGTGTCATTGAGTCATTTGCAATTCATTGTGACCTTATGTAGAACAGCCCTAAACCCTGCTCTATCCCTTGCTAATATTGTTGTCTCTGACACACCCATCCCATTACCCCAGTGACTAAATCAATCCATCTCATCAAGGGACTTCCTCACTTGCTCTGTCACTCCACCCTCCCAAGCATGATGTCCTTCTCCAAGGACAGGTGCCTCCTTGAAACATGTCCAAAGTAAGTCAGATGAAGCTTCTCAATCCTTGCCTCCAAGGATCAGCCTGGCTTCACCCTCTCCAGGATGAAATTGTTCGCCTAGCAGTCCATGGTATATTCAATACTTTTCTCCAGCAACAAAGCTCAAAGGTATCAACTCTCCTTCTATCATTCCTAGTCATTTTCCACCTCTCTGAAGTAAAGCAAGTAATGGCAAAGACCATGGCCTGTATCAGGTGCACCTTAGTCTCTAGGCTGATATTGTTGCTCCTCAGTAGCTTGGAGAGGTCTCTGACTTTCCCAATGCAATTTGTCTTTTAATTTCCTGGCTGCTGAAACCAAAAGTGTTGATTGTGGAGCCAAGCAAACTGAAGCTGTCAACAATCTCAATCTCCTCACCGTCTATCTTGATGCTGCCAGTTGTCCCAGTGGTGAGACTTTGTTTTCTTGACATTGAACTTAGAAGTTTGTAATTGAAGATTCATTGCAACTCCAAATGTAATTAATTTGAACATTAGTTTTTGTACAGTTCATATGTTTGCATAGATACCAACTTATATAACTTGTTTACTTTTTGCTAATGACTTATTAACAAAATCTTTAATCAAGAAGAAATAATAGACTACCCACTGAGTTGAATTTCTTGAGCATAATAATTGTAAAACTTTTGCATAGGGTATAAAGTAAAAACATATTTGAAGTTTTAAAGCAAAACAAAATTAAGACTAAGATTTAGCATAAGATACATCTCATGAGAAAGTCTAATAAATTGCCCCCACAGAGCTTATCTGCTTCTCACAAGTGATGTCTTATTTCTAGACACAAGTTCCTAAAGTACAGATCCTGGGTTAGCAGCATCATTTTATTGTGAGATCTCAGTAAGTTGAATATTTTTGCCATCTGCAGACCTACTGCATCAGAAACTCTTAGAATGAACCAAAAATGTATGTTTTAAAAGTTCTCCAAATGTCTTTGATACACACTAAACTTTGAAGTACAATGTTCTTGAGAAATATCATCTATGGGAGGTCATGAGAAAAACCAAAGCCTTGAATCTGAAAGAATTGAAAAAGAAATAATAAAGCATTACTGGAAGAACAAGAAGTATCAATTCAGTGTTACTTGTTTTAGCAACATGAGAGTGCGTAACTAAAGTTCAGGCGATACTGACACATCAGATGTTTAGACACTATCAACAACAACAAAGTTGAAAGTGGAGTTTTTACTGTTCTTGTTCAAGATTTTCCAATTAGCCAAAGCTTGGAAACATCAAAGCTAAAGGAAAAGTGGTTTAGGAATGTAATAGTCAACAGAGGATGTAATGGTGACCATCAGCGGCAAAGTAAGCATCCATTAGGTTCACAGTGAACAACTAATCTGCAGTGAACAATTTCTTATCATTTTCCATGACATCAAAGAATCTGTGTCTAGATATGGCCAGTGTCTGCCTCTTTCCCAATCCTGCAGCACCTTCACAGAGAACCAAAGCCTCTTTTCAAATGTAAAATTTCTGAACAATACAACTAGGGAGGTATGCATTTTTTTAAGACAACCAGCCATGTAAGAACAAAGTACAGGTGCCCACTTAGCAGCTAGATTGAGATTTTGCACAAGTTTAGAGAGAATGTGGGTATCCTGCAGAGAGAACTGAATGTGTGGGTGGCTCCTACTAGAAGGCTAATAGCAAAGGTCTTGGTTGCTATTGCCATGTTGGTCTAGCTATTGCCTGATCATATTCAACTCAGGCGGCTTACTGGAAAGGAATTGTGCTACCAACCCAAAGGTGAGTGGTTTGAATACTCCAGCTACTCTGTAGGAGAATGATGGGGAATCTTCTCCCAAGTGATTAATTGCCTCTGAAAGCTCACTGGAGGTCAGCTACAGATTGGTAGACAAAAACAACAAATGCAGGTGCCATCACCTGGAGTCTGAGATCAAGAGCACTCCAGGGACCCTCAGTAACAGGAAGTGATGAATCACTGCACTGCACTGCACTGCCCCAGGAGTAACAGCTGCATAGGTGACTACATACAGTGGGACAGAGGGAAGGATTCGGATGGCTAAGTGGAGGAAAGTGTGTGTTTGTGGGGGGAACTAGACATATGGGAAGTGGTGAGAGCCAGGAGGTTGAATGATTGGAAGGAGAAAGCTAACAAAGAAGATGTAGGGATTTCATTGTGCTTTGATCCACTGCTGTTTGTTCACTCTGAGGTTTTGGAGTGATTTAAAATAATCAAAGGGGAGGGAAAAGAAACCAAAAAGAGCTTCTTTTCACTGTTGTTGTTGTTGTTATGTGCCATCAAGTTGCTTGCGACTCATAGCGATCCTATGTACAACAGACCTAAACCCTGCTTTCCATTACAGATTAAAAAAGGGAGGAGGGGAGTCTGAAATTCAATGTAGTGAGACATTGCCTGAATGGATGTAAAACTATGAATAACTGTATCCATGTTATAAATGTTAGAAGTCTTTTCAGTCTTTATATACAGGTTATCTGAAAGTAATCACTTCATTTATATATGTTGTGTAACTTAGAATGGTAACTGACCTATAGACGGGTTTTCAATTGCAGTCAGTCATACGGGAGATTGCTCATCCTTCTCTCTCAGAACAGCTGGTGGCCTCACACGAAGTGTGTCTTTAACCAGAGGTATCTCATTTAGGACAGAATAGAAAATGTACGTTGTTAATGTTAAATGTTGACCTATCCTTTGGTGATGTGGAAGGAGGAGTGGCATCCACTTCCATAATAGCTTGCTTCCGGAAATCCTATTAACTTGGAGAGAGGATGAAAGGCACCCAAGCATCAAGGACTTTCCTTCATAGGGTCGCTATGAGTCGCCTGCGACTCAACAGCACTTAACAACAACAACAACAACAATGTTAAATGCAGTCGAGTCATAGACAACCCATAGCAACCCTATGAACGAAAGTTCTGAACACAAAACTTTAATCTTTTCTCCAAGTTCAGAGTTTCTGGAGGTAAGCTTATTTTAGAAGTGGATGCCACTCCTGCTTCCAAGCCTATTTCATTTCAGAGATTACAAAAAGCCTTTTTAAATACAAGGCCAAATCCAATCAGCTCATGCCCTGTTGTGAATAAAAGCCACACCCTAGTCTCAATCCCATACCAGAAAACACACCTCATCAGAAAGCCTGGAAATAGCCCCAGACCAGCAGCCAAAAGACGTTAGAATAGAAAATATTCAAAGGGAGATAGAGAGGAGAGAAAGAGAGGAGAGAGAAGAGAAGAGAAAGGGAGAGGAAAAGATGATTTTCACAGAGGCTCAAATAGCAGGTGATACTAAATTTTGTTATCTATAACAACAAGAATAGTTTAAACTGAAATAAGAAACTGCATATTTAAAGATACAATATTACAGCGTCTTTTTTGAAGGTAAAAGGGTTAAAGTTGGTGCTCCAAAGTGCCATAAAATTACAAACATTCATCATTTTAAGAGAAAACCTTGATTCTCAGCTCATTGGTTGATTTCTGAAAAACTCTCACAAGGGTATTTCTTAATATCACATATTGGTGCTAAATGACTAAATGATCTAAAGTGCCTGAATAACATATATATAATATGAGATATATATATATATATATAAAATCTGCTACACCAACATAAAGAATTAGAGTTTGTTGTTCTGCATATTGTTGCATTCTGTGTTATTCTAAAACAATACTTTTAGAGAGAGGGACTTAAAATGATAAGCTAATGAAAAATACGTGGCTGAATGCCATCCCACCCCCCAGCCCCCCTTATTATAAGGCATATTACTACAGAGAACCACTGGAGAAAATGAAGAAGTCAACTGGGCACCCATCCTTATCTTTGGACAGGTTTATAAACAGACTCATTCTGCCTACACTATTAGGTAAGTCCGTGCTGCAGATCCTAAAGAAGAAAACCAGCTCTCATCCCAGAATCTCTATAGCTTCCTTTAGCTAACATGAGCGGAATAAGAAAATTAAGAGATTTGACAACTATACTTTTAGGAGACAAATTTATTTGTGAAGAACTTGTTTAGATTTTTACTTCTTTCTTGGAAATTTAAAAACAGGAGAAAGTTCATTTCGTTTGCATTTTGAGTACCTTATGCAGGGTAGAATTGTACTGGTTTAAATGTCAGGACAGGCTATGATCCTAATTCACATGTACTGAGCTAGTCCTCCATAGATTGCTGTGTTGATTGCACATTGAACCAGGTAATCATCAAATAGTACTTAAATCTCTTTTCTGCTGATCATCATCTGTTTATTTCCCTTAAAAGCCCATACAGAAGCCAGTAGCGCTTTTAGACAAGACTCAGGTAATCTTAAATTCTTTAACCATATACCTTCATAACACAAAAATTCTACTTTATACTTTTAAGACTACAATTGAATGCTTTCCTTGCTGAGATTCAAGTAAATAATTTCTCTCTGTGCACTATTTTTCATCACACTGGTAAAAAAAATCCACATCTTTGGTCTAACTATATATAGCTAGGTGATTTTTTGTTGTTGTTCTGATCAAAGACAGATAAACGCACACACACACACACACACACTAAACATTTCACTCATCATGGAATAAAAAATTTATCTGATGCTTTAACATTTTATAGTCTGAAAAATTGATGAATTCAATTTATATAATCTTGAATAAAATAAATTTAAAAAATTATAAATCTTGAATTTCAGATATTTTGAATCTGGATTCTGTTAGAAATTCACCTAGATGACAAAAAAAACTTGGGAGAAAAGCTGAATATTTGGAAACGCACAGATAGAGAATTTTTATTTCAGACACAAAAGCCTTAGAGTAAAAGAAGAAGTCTAGTACATTGGAACAAAACACCTGTCCTCTCTGAATTGTAGTTTTGTTTGTTGTCTTTTTAAAGGTGATAATTATTCCTGTCTATTTCATGGTGATGAAGATCACACAAAGTCTATCAAATTTATTTCTTAGACCTGTAATAACAAATTATAAAACATTTAGTGTTTTAAAACAACAGACATTTATGAGATCATATTTTTCAAGGTTAAAGGTCAAAATCACTATGTTAGCAGGGCCACACACCCTTTGAAGGTACTAGATAAAGATCGTTCCTATGCCTGCCTAGATTCTGTTTGTATTAAATCCTTAGCATTTTTTTTATGATTGAAACATCATTTTTTTATATCCAACTCTCTCATCTCTCATGTTCTCCCTGTCTGACTAAATGAAACTTATTCTCTGTTGGTAATAACTGCACTGCCAAGAAAACAAACAAATTCATTCTAGAGAGGGTTAAACCAGGCTACTTCTTGGAGGCAAGCATTCTGGGGCTTCATTTGAGAAACTTTGGACATGTTATAAAGAGGGCCAGGTCCTTGTAGAGGGACATCATGCTTGGGAGGGGGGAGGGACTGCACAGGAGAGGAAGACTATGACATGGATTGATTCAGTGACTGGGGTAATCAGGATGGGTGTGTCAGAGGCAGTGAGATCACAGGACAGAGCAGGGTTTAGCGCTGCTGAACATAGGGTCGCTAGGAGTTGCAAGCGACTGGACAACATATAACAACAACAACAAGTGCTTCAAGTGATCTTCACTTTCTGCGAGCAAGAATTGTCATCTCCGTTATGCAGGTTGTTGAATGAGCCTCATTCCAAACCTGAGGCCACATTACTATTTTTATTATCTAGCTCCTCAAACTGTTTTAATTCATCACACAGACTTAATAGATATAGAAAAGGGATAAAACCCTGGTGCGTGTATTTACCGATTGTAAACCGTGCAATGTTCTAATATTCTAGACGAACAACTGGTTCTGGGTCCATGTATAGATTCGTCATAATCTCTATTAAGTGTTCTGGGATTCCCACATGCAGTCAATAAAAAACAAGTAAACGCATTTCTGGTATGATTGGCTTTCATCAAGATCTAACTAACATTAGTAACGATAATTCCCAGTTCCACGGCCTTTTCTACATCCACTTTGAATTTGTGATGAATTTAATGTAAATTTATTTTAACCAGTTATTGTATTGGCTGCAACAAGAAGCCAAGTACTACAGCAATTGTGAAGATACAAAGGTTACTGGAGTGGTTTATTATATTTTATAGCAGTTTGCTAGGAGTCAAATCTGACTCAGTGACATCTAACAATAATCAATCGGCATTCCCCATGCGACCAAACATGGATGCCACTCCCATTAGATATTGTACTGGAAATATTAGTTAAAACAGTAAGACAGTGAAGGAAATAACAGGCATCCAAAATGGCCAAGAGATGGCAAAAATATTACTATATGCAGTTAAATGATAGTGTACAAGAAAGCCCCAAAGACTAAACAAAAAGCAAGTAGACCTACTAGACCAATTTAACAGAGTGGAAGGATGCACAGTAAATATAAAAAAGTCAGTAGGATTTCTCACACCAACAATGAAAGCACAGAAAAGGAAAGCAATAACACTTATAATAGCTAAGCACAGGATGGAATACTTGGGGATACACAAGAGACATGAAAGATTTTTATAAGGAAAATTATAAAACATTGCTCCAAGAAACAATAAGAGATTTCTAACTAAATTGAAAAATAATCCCTATTCATGGATAAGAAGACTTAACATCTTGAAAATGACAATATTACCAAAAGCAACCTAAAAGTTAAATGCAATCTCAATACAGATACTAAATTCAATCATCAAAGAGATAGAAAAGGGAATTTGAAGACTCATTTGGGAAGATGTCCCAAATAAACAAAGCTTTTCTGATAAATAAAAATGGGAGGCATAGCATTCCCCAATCTCAAAACATACTACCCAGAAATAGTGACAAAATAGTAACCAAAACTGTATGGTATTGGAACAACAGTGGACACACAGACATACGGAATAAACTAGAAAACTCACTTGTCATTGTTGTTGTTGTTGTTGTGTGCCGTAGAGTCAGAATTGAACCATAGGTGACCCTCCAGTGGATTTTCAGAGGCAGTTAATCACACAGGAGGAGGTTGTCTATCCTTCTCCTGTAGAACAGCTGGTGAATTTGAACCATGTGCCTTCAGGATTGTAGCACAACTCTTTGCCCCTAGGTCACCAGTCCTTCGTTCCAAGGAAACAAAAGGCATGAAAAGGGGAAATGACAGCCTCTTCAATAAATGGTGCTGCCAAATCTGGACATCTACCTTAAAAAAACAAAACAATACAAATAAAAACCCAAAAACCGGAAACAGGATCCACATCTCACCAACTCAAGTTGTTAAGAGACTTAGGTATAATATAAAAGTCATAAACACTATAAGAAACAAAATGGGACCAAACATAGAAGCCATTGTATATGGCACACATAGGCTGCAAACATAAAGAATGCAGAACAAGAAGAAGATAAATCAATGAATGAGTTCTAAAAATAAAATCCCTGTGCGCATCAAAAACTTTTTCCAATAAGGTGAAAAGAAAGTGCACCTACTGGGAAAAAAATGTATGTCAATGACATTTCAGACAAGGGTATAATAACTAAAGTTTACAGGATACTATATAGGGCCTTCACAAGAAAAGGACTGATAACCCAATAAAAAATCCGAAAAAAAAAGACCTGAAAAGACCCTTCTTCACAAAGGAGGACATTTGGATGGCCAAGAAACACATGAAAAAATGTTCAAAACTACCGACAATGAGAGAGAGTCAAATTAAAATAAATGAGATACCATCTCACCACAGTAAGGGCAGTAAATAATAAATGTTGGAGAGGATTAAGAGAGAGTAAAACTTTCATACATAGTTCGTGGGGTTGTAAAATGGTACTACCACTCTGAGAGGCAGTTGGCATTTCCTCAAAACGCTGAACGTTGAAATCCCATATGACCCAGCTATTCCATGGCTAGGCTTATACTCTGAAAAAAATTAGAACTGAGACATGAAGGACATATGTACATCTAATGTTCATAGTAGTGTTATTTACAGTAAGAAGAAAACTGAAATAGCCCAAAATCTCATCAACAAATGGTTTTAGGAATTGTAGTACATTCACATAATGGAATACTGTATAGCACTAAGGAAAAATGACTTTGTAAAATACTATATAACACATTTATTGTGAAATTGTTGGTAGGGAAAATGACTTTGTAAAATACTATATAACACATTTATTGTGAAATTGTTGGTAGTTTCAAATATTTCTCTATTTATCATGATGTTGCCATTCAATCTATATGCAGAACACATTATTCAATCCTGATACCACACTTCTCCTCATAAAGCCCAGCCTCTCGGATAATGTGTTCTGCATATAGATTGAAAATGTATTGAAATAAGACACAACCCTGGTGGCCCTTCCCAATTTTGAACCATGAAGTATTCCCTTGCTCTGTTCTGATGACTGCCTCCTTGTCCAAGTATAAGTTTTGGATTAGCATGATCAAGTGTACTGGGATTCCCATTTTTCTCATAGTTAGCCAGTTTGTTGTGGTCCACACAGCAACTTACCTTTTCATAGTCAATGAAACACAGATTAACATTCCTCTGGTACACCCTGCTTTCTGTAAAAATCCATCTAACATTAGCGATAATATCCCTACTACCACGACCTCTTCTAAACCCAGCCTGTATTTCTGGCAGTTCTCTGTTGATGCGCTATTCCTGTCATTTTTATATAATCTTCAGCAGAATCTTGCTTGTGTGTGATATTAATGATATTGTTGGATAATTTCCACACTCTATTGGGTCACCTTTCTTTGGAATGGGAACAAACACAGATATCTTCTAGTCAGTTGGCCAAGTGGTTGTTCTCCAGATTTCTTGGCACAACTTGGTGAGCACATCTAGGGCAGCATTTTTTAGTTGAAATATGTCAATTGGTATACCATCCATTCCTGGGACCTTATTTTTGTCAATTCTTTCAAAGCAGCTTGAATTTCCTTCTTCATCACCACAGGCTCTTGTTCATATGTTGTTTCATGAAATTATTCTGTGTCAGCCAATTCCTTTTGGTACAGTGACTCTATACTCATTCCATCTCCTTTTAATACTTTTTGGACCATTTAATATTCTGCCCAAAACATCCTTAAATATTGCAACTCGAGGCTTGAATTTTTTCTTCAGTTCCTTCAGCTTAAGAAATGCTGATCCAGTTTGCCCCCTTTGATGTTCTGACTCCAGCACTTTGCACATTTTGTTATAATACTTCACTTTGTCTTTCTGTGCTGCCCTTTGAAATCTTCTGTTCAGCTCCTTAATATCTTGAATCCTTCCCTCTACTTTGACTTTTCAGCACTCTAGTGCAATATTCAAAGTCTCTTCTGACATCCATTTTGGTTTTGTCTTCCTTCTCTGTCTTTGTAATGACCTTTTGCAATCTTCCTAGATTATATTCTTAATATCCTCCCATAACCCATCTTGTGTTTGCTTATTAGTGTTCAAGGCCTCAAATCCATTCCTGAGATGGTTTGGAAATTTATGTGGGATAGACTCAAGGTCATGGTTGGTTCCCACAGATTTGATTTCATTTTCCTTAGCTTCAGCTATAGTTGCTGGTCTGTTCCACAATTAGCATCTCGCCTACTTTTCACAACTGATATTGAGCTTCTCCAGTGGTTCTTTACACAGATGTACTCTATCTGATTCCTATGCACACCATCTGGTGAAATCCATGTATATAACCTGTATTTATGTTTTTTATAAAATGTATTCATAATGACTAAATCATTGATTGTGCAAAATTCTATCATTCTATCTTCAGTTTCATTTTTGCCATCAAGTCCATGTTTTCCAATCACTGATCCTTCTCTGCTCCCAAATTTTACATCCCAGTCACTCATTGTTATTAATGCATCTTCATTGCATGTTTGATCAATCCCCGACTGTAAAAGTTGGCATAAATTTTCTATTTCCTCTTCTTTGGCTCTGGTTGTTGATGCATATATCTTAATTATACTGGTATTCACTGGACTTCCTTGTACGTGTATGGATATCATCTTGTCACTCACATTATTATATTTCATGGTGGATCTAGAAATGACTTTTTTAACTATGAAAGCAATCACATTTTTCCTCACCTTTTAATCCCCAGCATAGTAGATCATATATGATCATCTGACTCAAAATGCGCCATGCCAGTCCATCTCATCTCTCCAATACCCAGTATGTCAATATTTATGCATTCCATTTCTTCCTGCACCCTTCAGTATGGACTGAGGCTCAAGGTCAAGAAGACAAAGATTCTCACCACTGGACCAATTGGTAGCATCAGGATGGAAGGCGAAGAGATTGAGATTGTTCACAGCTTCAGTTTGCTCAGCTCCACAGTCAACACTCTGGCACCAGCAGCCAGGAAATCAAAAAACGTATTGCAATGGGAAAGTCTGCTGTTAGGGACCTCTCTAAAGTACTCAAGAGCAACGGTGTCTCTTTGGAGACGAAGGTGAGCCTGATACAGGCCATGGTCTTTGCAGTCACTTGTTATGCATCAGAGAGTTGGACAATGACTAGGGAGGACAGAAGGAGAGTGGATGCTTTTGAGCTGTGGTGCTGGAGAAGAGTATTGAATGTACCATGGACTGCCAAGAAAACAAACAGATTCACCCTAGAGAGGGTTAAACCAGGCTACTTCTTGGAGGCAAGGATTCTGGGGCTTCGTCTGACATACTTTGGACATGTTGCAAGGAGAGACAGGTCTTTGGAGAGGGACAACATGCTGTGTAGAGTAGAGGGACAGCGCAGGAGGGGAAGACCCTCTGTGAGGTGGATTGATTCAGTGATTGGGGTAATCGCGATAGGTGTGTCAGAGGTAATGCGTTTGGCACAGGACAGAGTGGAGTTTAGGACTGTTGTACATAGGGTCGCTATGAGTCCAAGCGACTTGATGGCACATAACAACAACATTTCTTACTTAACAATATAGAATTTTCCTACATTCATGATTATCACATTCCATATTCCAATCACTATTGTCTGCTTACAACTCTTGCTCTTCCTTTGTGTTTCCATACTTGAAAGCTCCACTTCAGTTGCACTATCTGCTAGTCTAAGAATGTATTGTGCTTAGGGTTTTCAAAGTCCTGCTTTCAGTAGTGGATAGCCAATCCTTCTTCTTAGGGTGACTTACAAGGTCGATATATTGTGGACTTGAAAACACAGGGCGATTGTATGCATATAATAATAATACTTACATAAAATACAATGTATATTAATTATTCTATAAAACATAATGTATATGAATGATTATATTCAAATCAATAAAATATGTTTTAAAAAAACCAAAATATGCAATGACTCCATTTCTAAATAAAATCATATTCATGGGCATTACAGGTTAACATTTCAACATATGATTTGTCTTCACCATTCAACTCAAAACACCCCTTGACTTGTTTTGGGGATTATATATATGTATTTGTATGTGCTATAAATAGAGCCATGAGTAAAGGAGAGTTTATAGGAATAAAAATTATGAAAACTACTCAACCATCACCATACAACTTCAGGGAATGAGTTCCTGGGTAAAGAATCACAGTATCAAAATTAAGTAGCATAGTAGTCTATAAAATCTATATTCTATATTTTACATTAATGAGTAGCAAATGGGGTCTGAAAAGTTGGCTATCACCTGCTAATTGTTCTTCCCTGTGTGGAACACAGAAGGGTGAAGAAAACAAGATTGTTGTTATTGTTGGTGTTAGGTACTTTTGAGTCGAGTATGACTCGTATAGCAACCCTATCTGTGAAGAACTGATATGAAGCCTTTCCTATCCTGTGCCATCCTGATAATCTCTGACCCACTTGAAGCCATTGCTTCAGTCACAATGGCAATCGTCTTGCTGAGGACCTTCCTTTCTTTCATGACCCTCAATATTTCCAACAATGAGTAGTCTCACTTAGCAACATCCCAAAGTATGTGAGACAAAGCTTCACCTTTCTTGCCTCCAAGGAGCAATCTGACTGTCCTATCCCAAGACATATCTGTTTGGTTTTTGTGTTGTTGTTTATTTTTTTTTTTCTTTTGGCAATCCATGGGCTGTTTGGTATTCTTGTCCAACACCACAACTCAAAGGTGTCAGTTCTTCTGTTATCTTTATTCGTTGTTCAGCTTTCAGAAGTATAGTAAATAATTGAAAAAAACATGGCCTGAATCTGGTGCCCCTTAGTCTTCAAACTGATGCTATTGCTCCAATAAAATCAAAGACTAGTAACTAGTCCAAAATGGGATCATATTTACTTTAGACTCCTCAAATTGGAGACTAAAATATGATTCAGTCCAGCTGTCATTCCTGATCCCTCAGAAAGGGCTATCAATTATACTATAACCACCAAAATGCTGACTCTTAGTCACCTTTCAAATCTAGAACTGAAATCACTTCAGAGATTTAACTTTCAACTGTATTTTAAACATACCAAAAAAGTAACAATAGTAATAAGAAGGAACACATATTTTAGAACAAAAAATATTAAAAGAATGACAGGGTAGTATTTTCCAAAGAATAAAACTCAGAAGGCAAGAAGGGATAGGAAAGGAGAAATGGAAAAAGCAAACACAAGAAAATATGAGAAAAAAAATTGTATTATAATACGTTGTTGTTGTAAAGTGTGGTTGAGTCCTAGACAACACATAGCGACCCTGTGAACGAAAAACCTGAATGCTTGTATAACTTTTATTGTTTCTCCATACTCATAGAGTTTCTGGAGGTAGGATGTTTCAGAAGTGGATGTCACTCCTGTGTCCAAGCTTGTTTTAATGAGGGAGCTCCAGCAAACACTGTCCACCATGGGTAACCATTATCACATTTGACACATCAGTGTCACAATGTTCAGCATCACAGCAATTATGAATTCCCTCTGTACAACAGATGGACAGACCAGTGCTATACCACTTAGAAGACTGTTTGACCAAAAAGATTGACCAAAAATTTAAAATTTAAAAAATAAAAACTTAATTTACCAAAAATTAAAACCAGGCCTGAAGGTCACATAATATAGAGACCATAATAAATGCTGTGAAATATAAACTACACTAAATGTTACATGCAAAAACCAATTTATTTACAAACTTTAACTTAAATTATGATAAAAATTTTGAAAGATCAAGAATAGCAGTGTCAACATTTTAATGGCAGTGGGTTGACTTGAAGGAAAGCAATTCTCCCAATGAAGAAAAGATGTTATCACTACATTTCACAGAAAATCCTCTCCGACTATTGCAAGTTATATAGCTATTGACTTTGAAGTCATCACTATATTGAATAAAATTATATTCTTAAAATATAATTATTAAATCATGTTTATTAGAAATTACTGGGAAATATGGTGTGAAATAGTAAATATTTTTATACATATTTTTGTTAGTTCAAATTTTGTTTGCTAAACTTGAAGAAATGCCTCCATTTAGTAAAATAATACAAACTACATTCTTAAACAACAAAAAGGGGAAAACACCTTATTTTAAGCTTAGAAATGCCATTTATTTATTAATGTTCTTTAGGTTATCTTGAAGGTAATGTTTTGTCTTCATTGAGCTACCAGTGTAACGGATAAATCCAAAGCATATTAATTTACCTGTCTCAGCAGATGCAAAAGCAAAGCTTTCAAGTTGCAAATTTCTGTGGACTTTTCTACAGGCTGATCACTGACACTGTTACCATGGACTCTAGTACTTTGGAAAAAGATTGTTAATGTTTATTTCTAAAATTTTCCACTAAGTAAAATCTCAACTTCACCATCGCCTAGAGAAAGTGCTGATCCAGGAAATAGATTCTCTTCATTTATTTATTCTCCCATGTACGCCTTAGATATCCCTTCATTTATGACCCAATGCCATGTGCCGGACACAGTGCTAATTAAGAAATAAATTCCCTGTGCTCTTGTCCTTATAGCTTACATCGCTTAGGGGCAAAAACACAGAAAGCAACTAGCACAGACTAAAGAGAAAATGTATAAAAATTTATTAGTGAAGCCATGCTTGAATGAATGGTTTCATTAAAAAATATTCTTTGAAGTTATAAAGAAAAAAAATTAGTATGTATCTGTAGTGCCCCAAGAATTTAGGAGCTAATGAGTATAATTAGAATCACATTTAAATCAGAGCTAAATAGCTACTTGTTTGAGTATTATCTGCCTAAACTAATACCTGCCCAGTGACCTACTTGTATCTCCTCCCTTAGAAGTTTCCCCACTCAATTGATTTCATACATCCAGAGTTTTTAAGGTATAAGGGATGCCCTGTTTACACTCCTAAATAAAGAAGGGGAGAGCCTGGTGGCATATCATTATTTTGCTAAAAGATGCAGCTCTACTGTTGCACTGAAGATACAGTCCCTGCTGGTCATTTGCAGATGCTGCCTCACCCACACCACTAAAAATTGTGATAGCTTCCACAGGGTGCTCCCTGCACAAATACACTCACTTCCACTTACACCTGTATGTCCTCGTGCTGAAAATCTTGTCATCTTCTTATTTTAATGTAGATCTTTCATGTTTTGTAGTATGTATGTACCACTTCTATTTTTAGTAGATTAGAATCAGTCAACAAAGAACTAAAGTTAAATTGTTACATTTTGGCTGTATTACCTGCATTCTAAATATGAATGGCAAGAAAGAAAAACACACAGAAAAATATGCAGCCAATATGTTGGTGATTATGATGGAAAATATTTTCAAAATAAAATGCATCCATTTATGTAAATTAAGTAACATATTTAAAGTAACTTTTTAAAAGAAGGGACTACAACAATAATAAGGCATTTTCTTCCCAAGTAAAGCATACACTATGCAATGGGTATATAGTATGCATTTAATGAGGAAAAACAAAATTTTCTTTCAAACTAAGGGATGTGTATCTACTTTTCCAGGAGATATCGTAAGAATTTTCTTACAAAATTCTTGTTATGAATTATATTCTCACCACTGGGCCAATTGGCAGCATCAGGATGGATGGTGAAGAGATTGAGATTGTTCACAACTTTAGTCTGCTTGGCTCCACAGTCAACGCTCTTGGCACCAGCAGCCAGGAAATTAAAA
>NW_006399775.1:7779487-7780126 GCF_000299155.1 Elephantulus edwardii
ATTGGCACAGGACAGAAAGGAGTTTAGGGCTGTTGTACATAGGGTCGCTATGAGTCGCAGGCGACTCGACGGCACTTAACAATAACAACAACTATCAAATATCAACATTTATTTAGTGTAAGAATGGGAGACCATACATAATATACAAGTCAAACCTGGTTCATAGCTTGCTATGTGAAGCCCTCAACATGTTTTTCTATTAGTTACCTATTACTGTGTGGCACATTGCTCCATACAGAGATGCTTAACATAAAGTGAACTTATCATCTCATAGTTTCTGTAGGTCAAAAAGATGGGGCTTGCTTAGTTGTATTCTCTATTCTAGATCTCAAAATTTTCAGCCAGTAAGAAGGCGAGCTGTATACCCACTGAAGTGAATTTAAACTGCTGGAAGAATTAATTTAATTACTAATTAGAACTGAGACTTTCAGTTACTTAGATCCACAAGTAATGTCCATGGAAGCTGTATTCAGGATATCAAATCTCCTTCAAAAGACCTTTATAAAGTTCTAAAGAGAACTTTAAATATTTAGAGGGGGTTTTTTTGTTTTGTTTTGTTTTGTTTTAGAATTTTTTATTTTCTGACTGCTGGTGCCAAGAGTGTTGACTGTGGATCCGAGCAAACTGAAGCTGTGAACA
>NW_006399775.1:7780226-7787652 GCF_000299155.1 Elephantulus edwardii
TTGCAATCACTTGTTATGCATCAGAGAGTTGGACAATGACCAAGGAGGATAGAAGGAGAATTGATGCCTTTGAGCCGTGGTGCTGGAGAAGAGTACTGAATATACCATGGACTGCCAAGAAAACAAACAGATTCATCCTGGACAGGGTTAAATCAGGCTGCTCCTTGGAGGCAAGGATTTTGGGGCTTCATCTAACATACTTTGGACATGTTGTAAAGAGGGACCGGCCCTTGGAGAGGGACATCATGCTTGGAGAGGCAGCACAGGAGGGGAAGGCCCTCTATGAGGTGGATTGATTCAGTGACTGAGGTAATGGGGATGGGTGTGTCAGAGGCAGTGCGATTGGCCCAGGATAGGGCAGGGTTTAGGGCTGTTGTACATAGGGTCGCTATGAGTCACAGGCGACTTGGTGGCACATAACAACAACAACAACAAAGACAGGTGATAAAAAAAAAAGGTGCGTAAATTACCAAACAATATCTACTATCATACACAAACCACATCTTGCTGATGATTATCCAAAAACAACTGGAAAAGTACATCAACATAGAACTGCCAGGAATACACGGCAGGTTTAGAAGAGGCTGTAACTCTAGGGATATTAATGCCAATGCCAGATGGATTTTGGTTGAAAGCAGACAGTATCAGAAGAATGTTTGTGTTTTATTGACTATGCAGAAACTTGATTGTTTGAATCACAACGAATTGTGGCTAACATTGAGAAACATGGGAATGTCAGAGCACTTTATTATGCCCAAAGAAACTTATATTTAGACTAGGAAGTAGTTATCAGAACAGAACAAGGAAACACAGCATGGCTCAAAATCAAGAACAGAATATATCAAGGTTATATCCTTTCTCCATACCTTTTCAATTTATATGCAGAACAGATCATTCAAGAGATTGGACTTTATGAATAAGAATGTGGCCTCAAGATTGGAGAAAGATTCATCAACAATTTGCACTATCCAGATGACACAACCTTGTTCACTCAAACTAAGGAAGACTTGAAGAGTTTACTGCAGTCTTCAATGTGGATTGCATCTCAACATCAAGGGGAAGATGTTCTCACCAAAAGGCCATCTAGAGAGGAGTTTGAAGTTGTTAATAAGTTCATCTTGCTTGGGTCAACAATCAACACTCTTGGCACCGGTAGTCAGGAAATCATAAGATGAGTTGAACTCAGAAAGAATATTATTAGGAACCTCTCCAAAGGGCAAAGGAGTAATAAAGTCAGTCCAGAGACTAAGGCATGCCTGATCTAAGCCATGGTTTTCTCAGTTATTTGCTATATACCTGAGAACTGGACCGAGGATGACAGAAGAAGAATGGATGCCTTTGAGTAGGAGTGTTGGAGAAGAGTATTGAATATACCATGAACAGTCTAGATAACAAAGAGTTCCGTCCTGGAGAGAGTAAAACTAGGTTGCTTCTTGGAGGCAAGGATTGTAAAGTTCTGTCTTACATATTTTGACATTTTTCCAGGAGGGATCATTCCTTAGCCAAGAACATTATGCTTGAAAGGGTGGAGGGTCAGTAAAAGAGAGAAAGACCCTGGATGAGATGAATTGAAACAGTGACTGTGGCAGTGAGGGCAGGTGTGTCAGAGACAGAGATTGGATCAAGATAGGGCAACATTAACAGCTATTAAGAAAGTTTCTTTTGACATATGAAAGAACAGATTAAATAAGAGGCATAAATTGTCAAGAACCTAAGTTATGTAAGAGTTATATTCTCTTTCAGGAGATCAAGAAAGAGAGACTTTCCTTAAATTTGTCACAGTGAATTTGGACTTATATCATCTTAAACTCTGACCAAAAACATTTATGTCCCTTAAGCCTACTATTTTCATTTTCATTATAAGAGTACTCACTTGATAACTGGATAACTAGAATATTTATTGTGTATTTTAATTCAATTTATGTCCCTTAAGCCTACTATTTTCATTTTCATTATAAGAGTACTAACTTGATAACTGGATAACTAGAATATTTATTGTGTATTTTAATTCAATTTATATATCCATCTTGTTGTTGTTTTTAGGTGTGACTGAGTCACATATGAATCATAGTGACCCTCTGAACAGCCAACCTGAAACTTGCACTATTCTGTACTATTCTCGTTGTCTCTGAGACACTATTGCTGAGGGCCCATTGATGAAGTCACAGTGTCAATCTATTTGGTTAAAGTCTTCCTCTCCTTCACTGACCCTTCATCTTTCCAAGTATAAGATTCTTCTCCAAGGACTAGCCTCACCTAGTTACATTTCCAAATTATGAAAGATGAAGCTTCATTGTGCTTGCCTTAGAATGCTCTGGATGCACCCTTTCCAGGATTTATCTGTTTGTTCTCTTGACAGTCCATGAGATATTCAATACTCTCCTCCAGAACCACAACTCAAAAGTATTAATTCTTCTGTCATCATTATTAACTTTCCAGCTCTCTGATGCATAGTAGGTGATTGAGAAGATCATGGCTTGAATCAGGTGCACCTTAGTCTTCAAATTTGTATCATTGCTTTTCAGTGTTTTATAGAGGTCTCTGGCAGCAGAATTGCCCTATGAAATATGTCTCCTGAATTCCTGACTGCTAGTACAAATGGTGTTGATTGCTGATCCATGGAAGATTAAATTATTGATAACTTCAATCATTTCTCCATCTATCATAATATTGACTGTTGTTCCTGTAGTAAGAATCTTTGTTTTCTTGATGTTAAAATGTAATCCATACCAAAGGCTATATTCCATGATCTTATGCAGCAAGAGCTTCATATACTTCTCATTTTTAGCAAGCAAAGTTTTGTCAACAGCATAACGCAGGGTTTTGATAAGTCTTCCTCCAATCCTGATGACACACTCTTCTTCATAGAATCTGGCTTCACTAATTATTTGCTCAGCATACAGACTGAATAGCTATGGAGAAAGGATATAACCTTGACACAGAACCCTACCTGATCTTAAACCATGTACTGTTTTTTGCTCTGTTTACACAACAGCCTCTTGGTCTAGTTATAGATTCCATGCAAGCACAATTAAATGTCCTTGATTCTCATCCTTCTCAATGTGAGTCATAATTTGTTATAATCCACAGAAGCAAACTGAGTATAACTTTGTATAGCCAATAAAAACAAACATACATTGTTCTCTCCTTTCAGCCAGGATCCAAGTGATATCAGCAATGATATCCCTGGTTCCATTACCTTTTCTAAAACCAGCTTGTTTTGTTGAAAGTTCCCTGTTAATGTACTATTATAGACACTTTGGAATAATCTTCAACAATATTTTGTTTATGTGAGATATTAATGATATTGTTGTATAGTTTCCACATTCTGTTGGATCACCTTTCTTGGGAATAGGGACAAATATGAACCTCTTACAACCAATTGGACGGGTTGCTGTCCTCCAAATTTCCTGTCATAAGTTGTTGAGTACATCTAGGCTGAATCTATTAGTTCAAATGTTTCTATTCCATTGATTCCTGGGATCTTATTTTTCCAATGGCTTCAGCGCTGCTTGAACTTCATCTTTCATCACTATTGGCTCTTCTTCATGTGGTACTTCTTGAAATTTTTCAGTGTTAGCCAATTCTTTTCAGTATAGTGACTCTGTGCATTTCTCCCATCTTCTTTTGATGCTTCCTGGATCAGTCAATATTCAAACAATTGGGTGGGTGGAGTAAGGGAATGGGGAAATGGGAAAGATCTGGTATAAAAAAAAAGTATACAGCTCTGTGAGTGAATCAGTAAAAATAAAAAGTCTATTTAAAAAATGAAAATATTGTGCCCATATCATCTTCCAATATTGAAACTCAAGGCTTGAATTTATTTTTCAATTCTTTCAGCTTAAGAAATGCTGAGCCAATTCTAGTTCTTTCCTTTTTGTTTTCTGACTTTAGCTCTTTTCGCACTCTGTTATAATATTTTGCTTTGTTTTCTCCCACATCTTCTGTTCAGCTCTTTTACTTCAGCATTTCTGTCTTTTGTTTTGACTTCACAATGCTCTCATGAAAAAAAAAATCTTACCACTGAACCAATAGGCAGCATTATGAGGGAAGGAAAGAAGATTGAAACTGTCAACAGCTTCATCTTATTTGGATCCACAATTAACTCCCTTGGAACCAGCAATCAGGCAATAAGCAGATGCATTGTTCTGGGGAAATCTGCAGTTAGGGACCTCTCCAAATATTGAGTAATAATTTCAATTTATGTACTAAAGTGCATCTGACTCAGGCCATGGTCTTTCCAATTAGTTGCTATGCATCTGAGAGCTGGACAAGGAATTAGGATGATGGAAAAATAAATTATGCCTTTGAGCTGTGGTTTTGGAGAAGAGCACTGAATGTCTCATGAATGGCCAAGAGAACAGATAGATATGTCTTGGAGATGGTACAGGCGAAATGCTCTTTGGAGGCAAGAATGATGAGGCTTTGCCTCACATACTTTGGGCATGTTGTTGTTGTTGTTGTTGTTGTTGGTATGTGCCGTCGAGTCGCCTGCGACTCATAGCGACCCTATGTACAACAGCCCTAAACTCCGCTCTGTCCTGTGCCAATCGCACTGTCTCTGACACTCCCATCCCAATTATCCCAGTCACTGAATCAATCCACCTCATAGAGGGCCTTCCTCTCCTGCGCCGTCCCTCCACCCTCCCAAGCATGATGTCCCTCTCTAAGGACCGGTCTCTCCTCACAACATGTTCAAAGTAAGTTAGACAGAGCCTCAGAATCCTTGCCTCCAAGGAGCCACCCGGTTTAACCCACTCCAGGACAAATCTGTTTGTTTTCCTAGCAGTCCATGGTATTCTCAATACTCTTCTCCAGCACCACAGCTCAAAGGCATCAATTCTCATTCAGTCATCGGTCATTGTCCAACTCTCTGATGCATAACAGGTGATTGCGAAGACCATGGCCTGTATCAGACGCACCTTAGTCTCCAAAGAGACACCACTGCTCTTCAGCACTTTGGAGAGGTCCCTAACAGCAGACTTTCCCATGGCAATGCGCCTTTTAATTTCCTGGCTGCTGGTGCCAAGACTTGACTATGGAGCCAAGCAAACTAAAGCTGTGTACAATCTCAATCTCTTCACCATCCATGTTGTTAGGAGGTGTTATTCCTTGGAGAAGGACAAGATGTTGGGAAAGATAGAGGATCAGCAAAGGAGAAGAATACCCTCAACCAGACGGATTGACATGGTGACTGTACAATGGACTTTTTTTGTGTCAGGACATGTGAGGATGGTACAGGATAGAACAGGGTCCCAATCTTTTGTTCATAGGGTCACTATGAGTTGTACTCGACACCTAACAACAACAATAGCAACTCCTGACATCCATTTTGGCTTTTTCTTCTTCTCCTTCTTTATAATGATCTTTTGTTCTCCTCATGGAAGTTATCTTTTGTATCCTCCCACAATTTCTCTGGTTTTCAATCATTGTTGCTCAATGCCTCTAACCTGTTCATGAGCTGATTCTTTAACTCAGCTGGGATAAAATTAAGGTCATATTCTGATTCCTCTGGAGAGTTTTAATTTTCTTCAGCTTCAATTTAAACTTGAACACAAATAATTGTTGGTCTGTTCCACCTGTTCCAGTTGGCACCTGGTCTGGTGTTGGCTGCAGATACTACACTTCTCTGATAATTCCTTGAGCAAATATAGTCAATCTGATTCATGTGTGGTTCATCAGTGAAGTCCATGCATAAAGTTGCTGTTTGCGTTTTATTACTCCACAAGGATAAGTATTATATCAAAGCACTAACAATTATTGCAGAATGAATATAAGGATCCAAGAGAGGTGGGAAAAGCTGGAAACAGAGATAAGAGTGTACCGGGGTGGGGTGGGGGTGGGGGATGTGTTAATCATGGAGTTGTACAATTTGATAGGTGAGGGATGAGGGAAATTGAAAGAATTTGTTCTTGAAAACAATGCATTTGAATTTTGTAAATAAACGAGCAGAAAAAAAAAAAAAACCAAACAAACGCCAAAACACCAAAAACATGAAAGAAATGTGGAACAAGGTGGGGAAGGTATTTTCTAAAAATCATTCATTGAGCACAAAAAGCTAGATCATTTGGTCTCTAGCTTCATTTTGTGGCCAAGTCCTATTTTCCTACTACCATTCCTTTCTCATTCTTTCAAAATATTGCATTTCAGTCTCTAATATTTATTAACACATTGATAGCATGATGGGTCAATTTTGGATTACAGAGTTGACAGAAACTGTCAATCTCCTCCTCTTTGGCTTTAATATATGGTTCATTTAGTTGAATAATCATCTTATTAACAGGTTAACAGTATGTGTATGCTTAGTATCCTATCATTCACAGAATTGTACTTCAAGACAGATCTTGAAATTGCTATAAAAGCAACACCTTTTCCTCAGCCTAGTGGTATTTATTATAGCCATAATAGACATACTTAAATTTATTTTGTAATTTTAGACAAAAATTTCACTCTCTGTGGAGTTTATAATTAAAAATTACTTTCCTAGCTATTGAATTTTCTTTTACCATGTGAATAAGCAGGAATATGTAAATATGTCATGTTAGCCTATCAAAAAGGGGATTGGATGGTCTCACCGAGGCACAAAGATATTGGCTACCCCACCATTGAACTGAAGGCATCCAGCAGCAGAGCATGAGTCTTACCAGCAGCAGAGGAGAAGTAAGCAAGCATACAGTGAATGCTCTTCAGGACCAGACATTCTGGCACCAGCTAGACTTTACAGTAGCACCATCAGCCAGTTTTACAGCCATGGCTGAAGCCAAGAACCAGAAAACAAACATGAGGTGGGGCTGACCATGAAACTGTTACCTGAGTCTTTGCCCAAGTTTTTGAACAACTGGGATGAGGTAGGGTGCGGGGAGAGCCAATATTGGAGGACTATGAACTTTTAAAGCCATGAGGCTTAGAAGTCTGAAAGCACATTTTAAAAGCTGTCTTAACTGTATTCTTCCTGTTACCTAGAATAAAACCTTTTACGTTTCTAATACAGTTCTGTACGGTCTGTGAATTATTGTTCACAGATTTTGAATCCTGTAAAGAAGTAAAATTGGTGGTGAAACGAGTTCAAAAAGGTACAAGAGTATGGGGGAACATTTCTGACCTCAGGGGAATTGTTTTTGTGTTGTTGATGCTGTTGATGGGGACACTTTCCCTTTTCAAAGTTGTTAAAGATAATATATGGCCATCCCCATGTGACCACTGGTCTTTATACACTCTGTGTTTACATATGTGAATGGTACATTTCATCATATTTAGGACACTTACTATCAAATACACTACTGAGTCAGAACCGACCCATAGCTGACCCTCCGGTGGGTTTTCAGATGCAGTTAATTACACAGGAGGAAACGTTTCATCCTTCTCCTGCAAAGCAGCTGGTGGATTTGAACCTTGTGCCTTCATGACTGCTGCACAGCTTCTTGCC
>NW_006399775.1:7792066-7805722 GCF_000299155.1 Elephantulus edwardii
TGAAATCAATGACACTGTTCTGTAGTTTCCACACTCAGTTGAGTCACCTTTCTTTGGAATGGGAACCGATATAGATCTCTTCCAGTCAGTTGGCCAAGTAGTTGTTCTCCAGATTTCTTTGCACAATTTGGTAAGTAAAATGAAAGCCATGAAACTAATTTCTTCTCTTTCTTAGCATGTTATCTCTTTTTAACCCAGTTGTACATTTGTTTTCTTTGCATGGAAGTAAAATCCATACTGAATCTAGAATATTTGATCTGCATCAATCTGTGCTTCAAATGTTTTTAATTTTCCATATTCATGGTTGTTTTATCTTCATACCTCAGGTTGCTAGTAAGTCTTCCCCAAAATCCTTGAGACATGTTCTTTTATCATATAGTACAGTTTCTCAGAATATTTTTTCAGCATACAGACTGAACAATACTAAGTAAAAAGGTAACATATACCTTTCCCACCTTTAAACTCTGCAGAATTATCTTGTCCCTTTCTAACTACAGCTTCTTGGTCTATAGTCTTCATGTGATCACAACTGAGAGTTCTCAGAAGATATGCTCTTCTGAGTTTTATTAAAAACTTTTTATTATCCACTCAGCTTAATTTCTTGACTTAATCAATAAAACACAAATATTATCCTTCTGGTATTCTCTATTTTCAACAAAGAATCTATCTAATATCAGGAATGACAGTTCCTTTTCAATATTTTCTTCTGAGTTCAGCTTGTCTTTCTGGTAGCTCCCTGTTGATGTACTGCCCCATTTACTTTTTAATGATCACAGCAAAATTTACTTGTATGTTATACTGACACAGGAACTCCAATTGTACTGTGTATAAAGTAGTGAGCAACTAATTAAAAGTTGAGCATTTTGAACTCACCAGCAGCTTCACAAAAAACAGATTAACAGTCTCTACACACAAAGTTTCAGCCTCAGAAACCCAATGGATGTTTGAAATAACCAGATGACTGTGTATAAGTTGGTTTGTTTCTCCACAATTTCTGCATTTCTTGGATCATCTTCTGTTATAATGTACAAATATGAATCTCTACCTGTTGGTTGGTGAGATATCTATTTTCTAAAGGTCTTGACATAAAGTGAGTAACTTCCCCTCTGTGTCAAGTTCTGAAGAGCAGGGTTTAGGGCTGTTGTACATAGGGTCGCTATGAGTCGCAAATGACTCGACGGCACATAACAACAACAACAACAACAAGTTGTGAAGCCTTTTAATTGACTTTCACTCAAAAACTGAAACCTTATTTTTCTTATTGTCTTGAGTGCAACTTCTCATCTTTCACAGATAATTGATCATACACTGTCTCTAGGGATGAATGAGAGTAGATCAATTCTTGCTGGCACATTCACTCTACGTAAAGACTTTTTTGACACTTCCTGAGTCAAACAATATTTTGCCATAGAAACCTTCACTATTGCAACTTGAGGTTTAAATTATTTCTTCAGTTCTTTCAGCTTGAGAAATGCAGATTGTGCTTCTTAGAGGTTTAATAGTTTCTGCTAAAGGTGACAGAAAAACTTGGAAATAAATAGTGATGATATGTATATAATATACTGCATCTAACAAGTGTCACTAAATTGTATATGTGGAGATAAATATTAAAATAATGACAATTAATACATAAAAACAAAAAATGCAAAAGACAATACTTCAAGATGTCCAAATAATAAAGAACCCACTGTGGTCAAGTGAAGTCTTCCTCAGAGCAACCCTCCACCATGTTTCTAAAGCTGTAAACCTGAACTGGGATTTACGTTACAGAGTTAGTGTCTCCTGATGTTAGCTTCGAAGGCAGAAAGTAGCAGAATTGAAGGATTCTTAGAATTGAGAACTGGGGAAAGTGTGATTATAATGTGTGCATTGCTGTGAATGTGAAAAGCAAAATGTGTATTAATGATTGAGTAAAAAATCAATTTGCCTTGTAAATTTCCACTCAAATCATAATTGAAAAGTTTTCTGGAAAGAGATTGCATTATTTTTCCTTCTCCTGTGGAGTAGTCGATAAATGCAGTTAGTACTTAATCTACTATGCCACCAGGACTCCTTTGGAAAGAGAAGCACCCAAAACGACAGTGGAGAAAATGTTTTCTCAGAACTTCAGAATAGTTAGTGATCTTTTACCCTCAAAATATAAGATTGGAGTCACTATCAAGAAAAGATCCTGAAAGGAAAAGAAAGATATCTTGCTTGTCTGTGTTACTCCACAGGTGAGAACATCACCAGATACACCACTAAGAGGGATAGAGTTGAAAAGAGTAAAGAGTAAACTTGTCGTTAGGTAAGTCAGTAATTTTCTCAAATGTTAATTTACAAGGAGGAAATAGCACAGTATATTTGTATGAAGTAGTTCTGAAATAAAATTGTTCTCAAATAGAAAACAGTAAAGTAGGGTACACATTTCCACAGTGAAAAACTATGTTTGAGGCAGCATGTAATTCACATCACATTCTCCAGCTCCATTATCATCTATTTCCCTGCACTGTTAAAAATAGACATTTACAAGCTGTGTGATAAGAGAAATCTTTTCTTTCCTCAAAGCAAAGTGATGTTCTATTCTGGTTTTAGCAAAATATTACAGGTTAATAATTCAAATATATTTAATTTTCTAATCTGTTTTCTAGAAATAAAAGCAGAGGGATATGCATGAAATAATGAGAGATGCATTACATTTATCAATTATTAAAATTCATTGTAACATTAGTTTATAGAAAATATATACAATATTTTAATTATTCCGTGCAAACAGTATCTCCATGCTTGGAAGAATAACTATAAACTGCCACTGTCATGGGGCTTTCTGTATAAAAGCACATATGTGGTAGAGAAGGCAATTTGTGTTTTTCCTCGTAGATAAACAGCTATTTCTTCATTTTCCAGACTTGTAATTTAATCAAATGAAAATAGTCTTTTTCTTTACTTAGACTTTTAGAAAAACACTTCCATTTTTAAGAAACATTTTTTCTTTTCCCCATACCCAGTGAAAAGAAATCAAGAATGAGAGGAAAAGACAATCAGAAACATAAACTAAAGTCATATTGTATTATAACACAACAGTACTTGACAGAATTGCAGTACTAAACAAGGCTCACCTTAATCTCCGGTCAAACATCCTAAATTTTCAGAGTCTGAATCAACTTTATTCTATTTTCCTACAGCATAGGCACAAGAGTAAAATGCAAGTATACTTACTGACTTTTTAAAATAAAGAGTAAAAGATGATGGAATTACATTTCA
This sequence comes from Elephantulus edwardii, assembly GCF_000299155.1. Classification (NCBI taxonomy): domain Eukaryota; kingdom Metazoa; phylum Chordata; class Mammalia; order Macroscelidea; family Macroscelididae; genus Elephantulus; species Elephantulus edwardii. Next base: position 7,795,310 of record NW_006399775.1, read on the forward strand.
CCAATACCTATTATTTGGTGCATAGTTTACCTCTGAAATTTTATTTCCTATTATTTCTCCACTCTATATTATCTCCTTGTGCCAAACTTCTTAGTTCATTAGATGCACTATGAAAAAAACTCTTCCTCAGTTTTGGAGTTTAAAAAAAAATATCTCATCACGTATACAAACTTATAAAAAGGCTACGTCATGTTTAAATTTCAGGCCTCAGAAATTTTGCCCTTCTTCTGGAAACTTCCTGAAACTTCCAAACCCAGGATGAGATCCTCTTCCTATGAGTCACTATCACATACTTTATCAACCAGTGAATGAGTGTGTAATGACTTCACTACTTCTCTTTGTCCTTCTCTAGGGTGAAAAACACCATATTCACTATATTAACTATAACATTGTTAATTACTTCTATGTTTACAAAACATAGTCTACTGTTGTGAAAAAGGAAATTAAATGTGTGCACATGTGTGTAAAGAAACCCACAGAAAGAGAGAATGTGGGTGGTGCAAGTGGTCAAGGTTGTGAGCTCCTAACTGGAAAACTGAAGTTTAGCTCCACGTAAATGCATTTCAAAAGAAAAGTATGGGTATCAGCTTGCAGAAGTTATCGATTGAAAACTAAAACATACAGTTGTACTCTGATGCACATAGCATCTCTATGAATTAGAATTGACTCAATAAGCACAGTAAAGAAGACATAGATACATACAGATAATCACCACGCGTACATACTGCAACAATCAGTTGCCATTGGCTGAAAAATGTTGTTATTATTATGTACCATTGAATCACTTGTATAACAACCCTATGTACAACAGTGCTGAACCCTGATCTAGCTTGAGGCAACTTCATTGTATCTGACCCAATTTCACTGTCCCTGATACACCTGTTCCTAACACCACAGTCACTGTGTCAGTCCACCTCATCCAGGATCTCCCTCTCCTGGGCTATTCCTTCTCCCTTACAAGCATGATGTCCTTCTCTAAGGATGGGTCCCTCCTGGCAATAGGCCAAAGTATGTGAGATGCAGTGTCAATCCTTGTTTCCAAGGAGCAAACTGGCTTCACATCTATTTGGTCTTTTGGCAGTCCATAGTGTGCTGGATACTCTTTTCCAGCATCACAATTCAAAGGCACTGATTCTTCTTCTAGCATCCTTAGTCATTGTCCAGCTCTCTGATGCGTAGCAAGTAACTGTGAAGACCAAGACTTGGATCAGGCACACCATAGCCTCTAGACAGACATTGTTGCTCATTGTTGTCAGAACCAACTCATAGCTGAATTTTCAGAGTTTTTCAATTTCACAGGAAAGAACTGCTCACTGCAGAAGCTGATAGATTTTAATCATCTGGTTTTGGTTCAGTATAACTCCTTACCAAGTGGATATTCAGAGCTCCCCAAGTGGTGTTTAGAATGATTCAATTTGTCATATTATTGTGGCTCTGATTCTAGAAGCTAACTCCCTGGAATTTTAAATACCAGAATGCTTACTCATGGGCAACATACCTCAATCTTCCTAACGAAGAATTTCCCAAGACCTGGTAATTTATTTTTGGAACATAACTCTTATCAGTCTCAACTGGGTCTTCTTCTATAAAATCCTGGAAGATGACCACTTAAGTTGAAGACACTGTACAGTAACCACAGGTCCTGTGACATCAACCCAAATGATAATATATTTGAATACCTTCTGTGGTTACTGTACAGTGCCTTGCATCTAAGCATCTCATCTTCCAGCACTTTACAGGCCACTCATTGCAAACCTACGTTTAATAGGAGGATTGGCAGGAAATGGGGAGTAAGGATGATAGCAAAAACCAAAATATAAGACAACATTTTGGATTCTGTTGCATTAGTCACCTAATTCTGACTGTCATATTGGTTATTTTTGAATGTTAATCTGGTAATTAATGCACAGAGACCTTAGACTAGAAATTTTTAGATAGTTTCAGTGGAAAAATACTGATATTAAGTTATAGAAATGTGAGCAGCCATAGAAATATGAAAATACATTTCATGTGTCATAACAATTGTTAGAAAGCAATTGTTTTCCTTAGAAAAGGAAAATGTATAACAAGAATCAAATTGAGGAAAAAATCTTTCATGATAAACAAAATTTTGCAGTGTTAACTCTATCACAAGGAATGCAAAAATAATACCAGAAAAGACTTTTAAAAAATATCTCCCTGGTGTCATCATTTGATATTTTGTATATATCCCTCATGGAAGCTGTATTTTTGGTTCACAAGTTATTTAATTGTGATAGTAATAGGACACAATTTTGCTGGGGTGAATTTATTCAATGTGACCTAAACAAATCCATTTTTAAAAGCAGTCATATTTCATTAGACATGGGTTCACAAAAAGAAACTTTTTATGAATTTAATTGGAGCAACATGAGTAAAAGCACATTCCTTGAATTTTAGTGTGTATTATTTTAGTGTTTATTGTTTTTTCATTCATTCCGCAAATAATCATTAAATACCTGCTATGTGAAGAATATTTGTAGTAACAGGTCTTTCTTGTTGACTGATTGATAGCATTCTATCACTCACAGTATCGCACTTCAGGATAGAAGTTGCAATGGTCTTTTTAACTATGAAATGTAATATCATTCTTCTTCAACTTTTCACTCCTCAAATAGTAGATTGTATGTCCTTCTCATTGAATGGCCAATACCAGTCCATTTCAGCTCACTAATACCTAGAATATCTATCTATATGTATTCCATTTTATTTTTTTACAGCTTCCAGTTTTCCTATGTTTGTATTTCATACATTCCACATTCAAAATTTTAATAGTTATTTTCAGCAATTCTCCTCATTTTTTAATGACTTTCCCTCTGGGCTCTATCTCTAATACAATAGCTACCCACCTTTATCTACTGTTCATTGGGTTGTTAAAGGCCTGTTATTTCAGAAGTTGAAGGCCATTATGCTTACTAATCTGTCTTCATGTAGGAGCTCTAATGAAACCTGTCTACTCTGCTTTGCTGGCATTTGACACACTGGGGAATAGCTTTCTGCATCACAGGTATTTATGTAATCCAAATTGACATATTTCAAATAACATATGTAGCCCTGGACATGATCACCAAAATGGGCCAGGAAATTCGGAAAACAGTTTCACGGCGAAGTAAATGGAAGTGATCCATATTTATTTCTATTTCTGACGAACATGGAATATCACAAACAATATCATTATTACATGTGCAAGTAAAATTTTGTTGAAGATCTTCCAAAGTGGCTAGTAGAGTACCTTGGAAAAAAACTACAAGAAGTTCAAATTGGGTTTGCGTGAGATCATGGCACCTAAGCAAGAAAGAGTATGCTTACTTGTAGAAACTTGTAAGTCTCAAGTCCATATAGACAACAGAACAGAGGCTTCTTTAAATCACATTGCTGCAAGGAATAGTCAATGCAAGTTCAGCAGGTCAGACTGTAGATTCTGCTTGTAGTCTTACAGGTGGATGATAAGCAGGCAATTTGGCAGACTGCTTGTTCAGTTCCAAAGAACAAAAGATAAAGTTGGGCAAAATAGAAATACAATACCTCAAAAAAAGTTAAAAGCATGAAAACTTTTCTAGATATCTATCCCTATCTCTATCTATCTATCTATCTATCTATCTATCTATCTATCTATCTATCTCTCTCTATCTCTCTCTATCTATTCAATAAAATCCATAACTTCAAAAAATTCTTGCACGACTGATTTGCAGTTCACAGTGCATATTTACATTGAGGTTATTATATTCTATAAGATCTTAGCTAGGGAATGACTATATAAGTACTAGAAAATTAGAAAGTTATAGGAGAAAATATTTGCATGCAATCACAATCATCATAGTACATAAATACCAAAGGATAAAAGAATAAGTGAATACAGAGACAAAGAGAAGTACAAATTGAAAATGTTTCTCTTGATGGAATTCAATGAGCAGAGACTCAAAATATAAAGAGTAACTGGGTATGCAATGATACCGGAGAATTATTTGAACTACTAGAGAAGCCTTTGGGTTAGCAAAGCAAATCCCTATGGTCTGTATCACCAGAGTTCTTTTAATAGTTTTTCTTTTTAAAAAATGAAGATGATACTGAATGTATAAAATGTATACCTATACATAATCTATGGAGCACTGGTGGCCTAGTGGCAAGAAGCTGTGGTCCAATATGAAAGGTATATGGTTCAAGGCCACCAGCTGCTCCATGGAAGAAGGATGGACAAACTCCTCCCATGCCATTGTCTCTGAAAACCTGAAGGGTCAGCTATAGGTAGATTTTGACTCTACGGTACAAAATAACGATGCATAATGTAATAATCATTGTTGTTATTCTTAAATGTCATTGAGTCAAGCCCAATTCATAGCTGTCCTATGAACAAAAGACCTTAACCCTGTTCTATAACTATGGTCATTTCTCTAAGTTCATAGAGTTTCCAAAGGCATGTTGTTTAGGAAGTGGATGCCACTCCTGCTTCCAAGCCTTTCTTAAACTGGGAGCTCCACCAAACACTGTCCACCATGGGTAACCATTATGGCATTTGAGACACCAGTGGTGCAGTGCTCAGCATTACAGCAACCCCAAGTTTCCTTAGTACAGCAGTTTGACAGAGAAGTGCTGTACCACCTAAGATAATGTTAATTTCAAACACACATTAACACTGAATATTAAAAAGTATTTAAAAAAAACCCTTAGGACAGTGCACCAGGCCCTGATTGGCTCCAACAAGAGGCCCTAGACCAACAGCTCATTGCCAGCCAAAACAATCCAATCCAATCAGCTCACAGTTACAGACAGAAATTACTGCCAAAATGCATAGAAATATTTTCAACTTCACTATAAATTAATTTTAAAGAAATAAAAATAGAATATTTTTCCTGCCAATTTGCTAACATTAAAAATATTTTTGAAATTCAAAGCAACATTGTGAAGAAAAACACATATTCACAAATTCAGCAAAATGGCAATTTTTAGTCTTTCTGAATAGGGTTTGATAATCTGTATCACAAATATATAGCACCAAATGATGAGTCCTTCAAGTAGGAGAGCACTCAAAACATGACTGAGGAAGATCTGTATCCTCAAAGCAGAGTCTGTCTACCTTAACAATGTAGGTGAAGAAAAGGTTCCGGCTAATGAAGAAATTTCATTTGCTAACGTGACAAGATTAAAATATTCCTTAATGATTGAAACATGGAATTGACAAAGTATAAATCTAGGAAAACTGGAAGTTGTAAAAAAAAAAAAAAGAACACATAAAGATCAATACCCAAGGCATTGGTGAGCAGAGATGAACTGGTATTCACCATTTTTATTTCATCATAATCTCGAGGACAACTACTTAGCCAACTGAATTAAAGAGATCCATTTTTATTTTCCATTCCAAAAAAGATGGCTGGATAAAGTCATACACGTTAAATCTGCTGATGATTATCCAAACCCAATTCGGATACTATATTAACAGAGAACTATCAGAAATACAAGCTAGGTCTAGAAGAGGATGAGGTACTAGAAACATTATCATCAATGTCAGATGGATCTTGGCTGAAAGCAAAGAGTACCAGAGGAATGCCTATCTGTGTTTTATTGTCTATCCAAAGTCCTTTAAATGTGGATCAGAACAAACTGTGGAGAATGGAAATGCCAGAACACTTGATTGTGCTAATGGGAAACCGATACTAGGACAAGGAAACAGTCCTCAAAACAAATCAAGGAAACAATGCATGGTTCAAAATCAGGAACAGATCATTCAAGAGGCTAAGCTTTATGAGAAGGAATGTGGCATCAAGTTTGAAGGAAGACTCATCAACAACCTATGTTATGCAGATGACACAACCTTGCTTGCTAAAACTGAGGAGGTCCTAAAGTCAAGGATTGAAGTTTTTGATATAGATTGAAAATGAACAGCAAGAAGACAGATTCTCACCACTGGGCCAATGATCACCTATCACCATGATAGATGGAGAAGAGATTGAGATTGTTAATAATTACAGCTTGATCAGTTTTATACTCGACACTCTTGGCACAAGCAGTCAAGAAATCAAAAGATTAATTGCTCTGGGAAAATCTGCTGTCAGGAACCTCTGTCAGGGAAATTTTCAGGGACCTTTCTAGAATACTGAGGATCAATAATGCCAGTGTAGAAACCGAAGTGTGCCTGATCCAGAGTTTGGTCTTCACAATCACTTGCTATGCATCAGAGAACTGAAAAATGACTAAATACACCAGAAGATGAATTGATGTCTTTGATTTGTGGTTCTGGAAAAGACTATCAGACAAGATTGCAAAGAGCACAAGTAGGTTCACCTTGGCAAGGGTGAAACCAATTGTTCCTTGCAGGCTTTTGAAGCTCCATCTGACATACTCTGTGGCCAACAAGGACTAATCCTTGGAGAAGTACATCATGTTTGGGAAGGTGGAGGAATAGCAGCACAAGAAAGGAAGACCCCAGATGAAATGGATTGACACAATAACTTGGATAAGGAGCGTAGATGTGTTGGAGTCAGTGAGATTGGCTCAGGATAGGGCAGGCTTTAGGTCTGTTGTATGTAGGGTAGCTAAGTGTCATAGGTAACTCCACAACACAAAACAACAACAACGTGATCTACAATGTCATGTAAGGAAAGACCAATTGAAAAATGTTGCTGCGTTCTTAGCCAGAAAGAATACTTCTGGATCTATCCTCAAGAACAATGCTGCCAGAAATAGACTACTACACACATATACGTACAAAGAAAACCTGTAAAGATAGCTACTACTTAAACTACTTAAATATATGAACCAATCATTAAGTGAAAGTTGAAGAAATTGAGGATATCAATCAACTTCTTTAAAGTGAAGTGGACATAAAATGTACTCAAGATATATTAATAACAATTGGCAATTAGTATGCAAAAGTTTGAAACTAATTAATATTGATAATTTGAAATCATAGCTTTAGTGACAGAAACAAGTCCAGAGATTTCATGATAGAATTTTGTACAATCAGTGATTTATTAATTGCAAATACATTTACTAAAAAAAAAATGGTGATTAACTGTCTAAAGACAGTTTATCGTATTCTAATTAATGCCTGATGACCATGCAAGTTTTATGAGATCAAAGTCATCTAACATGAAAAAAGAGGGGAGAAAAGGTTATCACAAAGGTCAGAAAGAATAAAAAGACAAGCTAAAGACAGATGTAATGATGAAGAGAACTGATCAGAAGTATCTATATGGCAGCTATGGAAGATAAAGCAAACTATTATAATGAATCTGTAAAGATCTGGAATTTTAAATCAGATGAGAGGAACATACATGGCCTTTGTTGGACCAAAAGAACTGTAGAAAACATCCATATCTCCAACTTCAATACTGAAGGGTTTTATGGGGAAATATTGAATGACTCAGGAAGTAGCAAAAGAACATCAATGAAGAAAGCTCTGGTGACCTAGTGGCAAGAAGCTGCACTGCAATTCCAAAGTGTGCGGTGTGAATAAACAAGATACTTCTCCTCTGCCAGTCAGATTCAATTTGATATTTATTGTTGTTGTTAGGTGCCATCAAGTCAAGTACAACTCTCAGCAACCCCGTGAACAAAAAATCTGAACCTAGTTCTGTTCTGCACCATCCTCACACTTCCTAACACACAAGAGCCCCTTGTATCAGTGACCTTGTCAATCCAAGTGGTTGAGGGTCTTCTTTTCCTTTCCACTCTTCACAATGTCATATTCGTCTCAAAGGAATAGCACCTGCTAGCAGCATGTCCAAAGTAAGTGAGATGAAGCCTCATCATTCTTGCCTCCAAAGAGCACTTTGGTTGCACCCTCTCAAAGATATCTGCCATTCGTGGGGTGTTCAGTGCTCTACTTCAAGACCACAGCTCAAAGGAATCAATTCTTTTTCTGTAATCTTATTTATTGTCTAGGTTTTGAATGCATAATCAATAATCTAAAAGACTATAGCTTGAATCAGATTCACCTTAGTCCTCAAACTACATCACTACTCCTCAATAATTTGGAAATGTCCCTAATTGCAGACCTTCCCAGTGCAATGTGTCTCCTATTTCCTGGCTGCTCATACCAATGCTGTTAATTGTGGAACCAAACAGGATGAAGCAGTTGACCGCTTCAATCTCCTCTCAATCCAGCATAATACTGCCTACTGGTCCAGAGGTAAAAAAATCTTTGTTTCCTTCATACTGAGAAAGCAATCTATACTGAAGGTTACACGTCTTGATCTTCTGCAACAAGTGCTTCAAGTTCTCCTCACTTTTAGCAAGCAAGGTTGTGTTATCTGCATATGCAGGTTATTGATGACGTTCCAGTCCTGATGCCACATTCCTCTTCATAGAGTCCGGATTCATGGATAATTTTCTCAGCATATAGATTAAACAGGTATGAAGATAGAATACATCGCGGATGCACTCCCTTCCCAATTCCAAACCATGCAGTGCACCCCTCCTCCTTTCACACAACAGCGATGGTACACAACAAGAAGGAAAAAAATAAGATAGATGGACTATACAGAATCACTGTACAAAAAAAGAATTAGTTTGTACTCAGCTTTTTCATTCATCAAGATCCTGTGCTATGAAAGGGAGAAGGCCAATCTACACAGAAGTAATTGGTCAAAAAATAAGACTCCAGGAACTGAAGAACTATCAACTGATGTGTCTTAGCAAACAGACGCAGTCCTGAATGTGATGACTAACCTATGCTAAGAAATTTGGAAGATAGCTGCCTGCCTTAAGGAAATTCATATTTGCTTCTATTCAATTTTTTTAAAAGGTTATAAAAAAGAAAGTGGAAATTCTTTTATAATCTCATTAATATCATACAAAAGTAAATTCTGTAGACTACTCAATAACAGTGCATTAACAGGGAACTTTTAGAAAAGCAAGCTGAATTTTTAAGAATAAAAAGGAAAAGAAATTATCATTCCTGAAATCAGAGGACTCTTCTTGGCTGAAAAGAAAGAAGCTGAAAGATGCATATTTGTGTTTTAATAACTGTGCAAGGATATTTGACATGTGAATTATAATACTTTATGGATAGCTTTGAGAATATTGTGAATTTCAGAATAACTAGTTGTATTTGTGCATGACATATATAGGCCAAGAGGCACTTGTTCAAATAGGGGACATTGTCTGGTTTAAAATCAGAAAAGATATGTGTCAGGGTTGTATCCTCTTACCATATTTATTCAGTTTGTATACTGAGTAAATAATCGGTGTATATTTTCTATATTTCTTTGATTCCATTTATATGACTCAATATATTACTTGATATGATATGTATTGCCCATAGAACTCATCAGTATTGCAATATGGGGCTTGAATTTTTTCTTCAGTTCTTAAAGCTTGAGAAAAGTTAAGTATTCTACCATTTTGTTTTTTAACTTCAGATCTTTGCACAATTCATTATTACACTTTGTATTCTTTTTTGCAATTTATTCATTAATGTAAATTTTTGAATCATCAAATTCCAGGACAAATCTTCTTGCAATATATTACTCATGTCTACTAGGAAGCTCTGGTGACCAAGTGGTAAGAATCTATGCTGCATCCAAGTCTAAGGTCTCCTAGAATCCTCCACTGTGACTTGTATTGTCCCAAAGAAGCTAGCTCCAGAAGCCTGACCTCCCTCCCTGTGCTGGCCACTAACCTATCAGTGATTCAAGATGAGAGTATCCTGCCTGACTGATCAGAAAACAGGCTTTGAAACTGCACTCTTGGCACGGTCAACCAGAAAACAGTGTGGGTGTACATGTATGGGCACATGTGTGGGTATGTGAAGTGTGAAGGCTTGCTTCTGCCTTCTATCTTTAGCTTCCTCTCCTTACATTCCCAAGACTCCCAAATTTTTTGGCACAACCTTCTTTGCATTTGCGGTTTGTAAATAAGTAGTTTAAAACACATACACACACACAGTAAATAAGTAGTTTAAAACACACACACACACAGAGACAGAGAGAGAGAGAGAGCAAATCCAAAACACCACCTAAAAAAAAAACCCCAAACAAACAAAAAACCCAAAAACCCAACCTGAGATGATGGTGGTTGTTAGTGATTTGTGTTAGTGGACCTGGGAAGGCACGAACAAGCAGTGGGGCTCATAAAGAAAAGGTGGCTCTTGAAGTGATTGTACATCGCAAGGGCTGGGGTGAGGGTTTGGCTGCCTGGCACCCCAAAGGAAAGCTGTCAGTTAAAATAGCAACTTTGGCTTATAAAGCTAAAATGGAATCCAGTCCAGCTGTAGCAGGGAATGAATGCTATTCAGTACAAAGCCATGGGAAACAGTGCCCAGGCTCTCATGCAGTATGCAGCAAACAACAGAGTTCATTTTTCTTTCTTTTTTTTTCTATAATTATATTTTATTAATTTTCATAAACATTTACAGAGATTTTGGGCTTCCACTCATTCATTGTTGCACTATTCTCT
>NW_006399775.1:7807907-7817729 GCF_000299155.1 Elephantulus edwardii
GGAAGCCACTGACTGGGAAAAAGTATTCGGTAATAACATATCAGATAAGGGACTTATATCCAGAGTTCATTTTTCTTCTCTGTCTCTTTCCAAAGACCCGCCAGCCTAGGAGCCCTGGGACTGGAGCAGCTGTCTTTCTCTGAAAGCGTTCACTTCATCATCCAGGGTTTTCTTCTTATCCTCCAGATTCTTCTTCTCGTCCTAGTGTAGCCTCTTCAGCAGGTCACATTTCTCAAGCAGCTTTCTCTGCCTCTTTGAGCTCCACTTCTTTCTCTTTTACTCTATGGACAACCATCTGCCTCATCTCCTCTTCCTTTTTTTTGGAGCTCCCCTAGGAATTCATTCCTTTTGGCCTCTTATGTCTCCAGCAAACTCAAGTGTTTGCTGTCTGGGTCGGTATCCTTGAAGCCCGCCTCCTCCAGCTTACAGCAGCGGTACAGCTAATAATTCTGGGTGTGGATCTGCTCCCGAAGATCCTCCATGGTGACCCGAATGAGCACCTCACACAGCTTTACAAAATCACAGTAGGCTTCTTTCTCACCCTGCACCTTTCCCCAAGGATACCGCGGTGCCTTCACAATCCTGATGCAAAACGTCAGCTCTTCTGTGCTGTCAATGATGGCAAACGGCAGGTAGGCATTCATGGTTCCATTGGTCTCTTCCACCGACCCGTCATTTGTGGGCAACTAGTAGATCTGGACCCCATTGCTGACCAGCTCGCTGGTAATTTTGAGCTTGGTGAATTTGCTCTTGGAAATCATCAGATTTGGCAGTTATGGGGATGATTTTCACTTCACGTCACTTCACTTCACTTCACTTCACTTCACTGTTCAGCTTCCTCAGCGTCATGAGGTCCAGAGACTTAGGGGAATTGACCAGTGGGGGTGGGAGTCATGGTAGGTGTGCAGCACTCCGTGAATCTTCAGCTCCTCCTGCAGGTAGGCCTTGAACTGGGCAACAATGAATTCCACAATTGGCTTTGTAGGTGTCCTCCTTGTTGATCTGGTCCCCAAAGCCCACAGTGCAAACAAATGTGAGCTTTAGTCCCATGTTGCTCTCCTTGAGGTCACAGGATTGGATTGCAGCTGGACACCCGGTTACGTGTGGCTAATAGACTCCCTTTCAAACTGTGTGTTGGACAGTGTGTCCATGAGAGTCGATTTACCGGTCCTGTCTCTCCCACACACAGGATGTTGAAGCAGAAGCCCTGGCTGGCTGACTTACTCACCAGCGCGTCAGGCAAGCTGTCAGACCCCACGTGTCCAGTCCAGGGCATAGCTCGGAAGTCTTCACCCACCTGGCAAGCTATGTCGGCTGTTGCCTCTGCTCCTGAGTCCTTCAGGGTTGCTGCAACGACCGCAGCAACTGGAGCTACCACACAGAGCTTTGTATTCTTAAACAGCCCTTTAAAATATTTCTGTTCTTACATTTCATAGTTTCTGCCTTTATCTTTTTTCTAATTGTGAACAAATTTCAGAGTCTTGTCTGATACCCACTTTTGTTTTTTTTTTCTTTTTTAATTTAGTTTGTTTATTTTTCATTTCAATGAACATTTACAGAGATTTTGGAATTCCATTCATTCATTGTTACACCCTTTTCCCCGCACAACCCCCCCACCCCTGTTTGCTCCTCTCCTCGAAAAGCAAAAGAAAAACTCCCTCATTGGTACACAATCCCCCCGCAACTCCCCAAACCCCACCCTCCACCCCAAACATAATCCACTCTGCAACCCTTATTGCGTACTCCTACGATAAAAATAATGCCCTAAAATACAACACTTTCAGACTGAATGAAGTGTGTTTACAGCATTGAAGTCTATGGGGGAGAGAATAGTCTGATACCCACTTTTGTATTTTCTTACTTTTCTCCCTGTGTAATGTACTTAAGATCATCCTACAATTGGTATTGGCTTTTGCTTATTAACATCTAATGCATCAAGTATCTCATTCAGATGATTATTAAACTTATGTGGGATAAACTTAAGATCATATTTCATTTGTCAGGGATTTATTTTCTTTAGCTTCTATTTCTACTTGGGTATAAGTCACTGGGGATATATCACAGTTGGGGCCTGTCCTGGCTTTGACTACTGAAACCGAGCTTCTTCCCTGTCCCAGTTCACAGATGTAGTCAGTCTCATTACTCTGTATTCTATCCAGTGAGGATCAAGTGTATAGTCACTGTTCATGCGATTTTAAACATTCATTTACAATGACTGATTGTACAAAACTCTCTTAGATGTTTTCCAGTATCTTTTCTGGAAAGTTGTCCACCAACCAATTCGTTTTGGTTTCCAATTTTTGTACTCAAGTCATCAACTATTATTATTACATCTTGCTTGTATGGTCAATCAAATTCAGACTACAGAAATCAGTAGAAATCATCAATTCGTTCACTTTTGGGTTTAATGCTTAGTGCAACTGCTTGAATAATAATTGTATTAACTGTCTTCCTTATGGATAGTAGCTTATCATTGACAGTATTTAATTTTCAACAACTTCTACTTTTATTAGTCATACATTTTATGTTCTGTATTCTAAGTATCAATGGATTTTTGCAATTATTTCTCCTATTATTGAATCTTGTCACATAAGCTAAAGAAACTCTTTTATTGATGGACCCTACCTTCTTTCACTTCATCTAATGATAGCCCTTGCTTTGAGAAAGCAGCTCTTCTCCAGTAATATTTTAAGTGTCTTCCAACCTATGTTATTTACTTCCTCTGAAAACCCACTGATGAGTAAATTGTGAGTTAGCTCTGACTTGAAGGCACACAACTACTACCACCACCACCACAACAACAATAACAACATTGTATATAGTGTATATTCTTATATTCAAGAAGTCTCTTATTTGTAATGGCTTACACCATTATTGATTATATGACTTTATTTGAGGTATTTTTTTAAAATTTTCATTACCTGAATTTTCCAGTTTTCTTCAAATACGATAGATAAGTTTGTTGCTGTTGGTATGTGCCATCGAGTCATTTGCGACTCATAGCGACCTTATGTACAACAGCCCTAAACCCTGCTCTATCCTGTGCCAATCGCATTGCCTCTGACACACCCATCCCAATTACCCCAGTCACTGAATCAATCCACCTCATAGAGGGTCTTCCCCTCCTGCGCTGTCCCTCTACTTTAGCCAGCATGATGTCCCCCTCCTGTCTCTCCTTGCGACATGTCCAAAGTATGTCACACGAAGCCCCATAATCTTTGCCTCCGAGGAGTAGCCTGGTTTAACCCTCTCTAGGATGAATCTGTTTGTTTTCTTGGCAGTCCCCGGTACATTCAATACTCTTTTCCAGCACCACAGCTCAAAGGCGTCAATTCTCCTTCTGTCCTCCCTAGTCATTGTCCAACTCTCTGATGTATAACAAATGATTGCAAAGACCATGGCCTGTATCAGGCTCACCTTCGTCTCCAAAGAGACACCGTTTCTCTTGAGTACTTAAAAGAGGTCCCTAACTGCAGACTTTCCCATCGCAATACGTTTTTTATTTCCTTGCTGCTGGTGTCAAGAGTGTTGACTGTGGAGCCGAGCAACTGAAGCGGTGGACAATCTCAATCTCTTCGCCATCCATCCTGATGCTACCAATTGGTCCAGTGGTGAGAATCTTTGTCTTCTTGACATTGAGCCTCAGTCCATACTGAAGGCAGCAGTCCTTGACCCTCTGCAGTAAGTGCATGAGGTCCTCCTCAGTTTCAGCGAGCAAGGTTGTGTCATCTGCATAACGCAGATTGTTGATAAATCTTCCACCAATCCTAATGCCACGCGTCTCCTCATAGAGCCCAGCCTCTCGGATAATCTGCTCTGCATACAGGTTCAAAAGGTATGGAGATAGGACACATCCCTGGCACACACCCTTCCCAAAATAAAAATAAATAAATAAATAAAACCGTAGAAGAAATAATATCCTCAATAACAATAACCTTTGAGTAAAGATATATAGTTATTAAGCAACTTATATAAGATGCCCAGAAATGTCAGTTTAATGAAAAAATGCAATGATAATGTATCATCTAATTGTACTTTTATAAATAAAAGTAAATCTCTTTCAAGAATATTAAGGGAAATAACACTTTTTCAGAATTACTTACCTAGTATCGTACCTTAATGAAAATAGAGGACTAGTGAAGTTTTGATGAGAGTTTGGAACATTCTAAATTCTTAGAACTTCTACAGAAGATTAAAGTATAATACAGATTTTGGACCATGCTAAGCTTTGTCTGTTGTTATTGCTGGTTGTCATTGAGTACAGTTCATAGAGACCGCATGGACAAGAGTTCTGAACCCTTTCCTATCCTGTATCATCCCTGATATTTGAACCCATTGCTATTGTCACCATGTCTATAAATCTTGTTAAGCATCTCCCTCTCCTTTACTGATTCTCCACTTTCCAGGCATGATGTCCTTCTCAAAGGAAAGGCCTCTCCCAGCAACCTGCCCAAAGTATATGAGATGAAGCATTGCCAACCTTGTGTCCAAGGAGACCTTGGCTGCTCTTTTCTCCCCAGAATATTTGTGTTCTTTTAGTAGTCCATGTAGATTCTGCACTCTTCTCAAATGTTATAATTCAAAGACATCAAATATTCCTCTATTATCTTTATTCATTGTTAAATTTTCAGGTGCAGAGCAAGTGACTGAAAAGTTCATGGCCTGAATTAGGCACAACTTAGTCTTCCAGCTGACATTATTGCATCTCAGTAATTTGGAGAGGTCCCCGGTTGTAGACTTGCTCAATGCAAAATATCTCCTGGTCTACTGATTGCTGGTACCAAGGGTGTTGATTTTATATCCAAGTAAGATGAATCTATGACCATTTAAAAGTTTTCTCCATCTATCATGATTCTGCTTATCAGTCCAGTGATGAGGACTTTTATCTGTATAATGTTGACATGAAATACATATGGAAGGATATAGTCCTTCATCTTTTGCAGCAAATATTTAAGTCTTCCTCTCTTTGAGCAAGCAACATTGTATTATCAAACTTGTCCTTAAGGGAAGACAAATTATGACCTGGAGGACTCAATTTTAGGAAACCATTCTCATCATAACTGTTGCATGTTTGGCTCTATGTGCATCCTTAGTAACTGTTCACTTTTTTTCCTTACAAAATAATTGAACTCTTATTGTTGTTGCCAGCTGCCATAGCAGAGGCATTAACACATGTCCACTCAATGCACAATAAAATAAAATTCTGCATGGTATCTGTCACATCAGCCCTATGAACAATACTGGACTGGACAATATTTTCATTAGTGGTGTTTTGGTCTCTTTGTTTTGTTTTGTTTCAGATTTTAATGAAAGTTTCTAAAGAACTTGGATTTCCATTTCTGAGAATTTCTTTTTGAGAAAATGTATTCTAAGAACCTATCATACATCAAACCATCTTAAAAATGATACTTGTTTTGAGTTTGCAAGAACATAGAATCATCTCCAAATGACTAAATTGCAGCAAATAATATACTACTCATTTCTATGGTACTTTCTTCCCTTCAATTGGCAGATATAAAACGTCCTAATAAAATAACACTGTGGCTACTTCTTAAGCTCTTGAAGAATAGGGATAAAACTCAGTCTTTTTTTCCATTAGTTGTATGTGACTTAAAACATTTAGAGCACCTGATAACTACTTCAAAAACTACATGATGAAATAAAAAGCATGTGTGTGGTATGTGTATTTAGACTGTCCTTTACATTTTGGATTTCTCCAAAATTTTTTTCTTTTATTTACATTCACACAGTTGAACAAGACTTAGCAACCTGCCTGAGAAGAATATGAACAAGAAATAAAGATCTTCTGTTTGTTATTTATCAAATAGTCACTGAGATTTTATTTATTTATATGCTGTTAGACATGTAATAATTCATAAGGCTATAATGTTGAAAAAATAGTCTTAAAACTTCAAAGACTGATAGAATTGAGAAAAATCAATACATGAGTGAATGATTCTAGCACAGCAAAAACATGCTGTTCAGTTCTCAGATTCTCAACATCAAAAATGTGCTGTTCAGTTCTCAGGTTCTCAAAGAACTGTGCGTACATTGAGACTAGTGAGTTAGAGTGAAAAAGGCCTTCATGTTTCCAAAATATCAAGATTAGTTTCAAGAAGCCATTCTTCTACAAAATATGTCTTAAAGAATTTTATGTCTACACTGGTCATAGTGTCAATACTTAACAGTCTTCTTCCACTATCTATATAAGGAGAACATTTAGCTACCATTTGCAGTTTCAATAAGTCTGTAAACTATCTGTAGTCACCTCTTTCTAGTAAAGCACTAGACAAGAACAAGGAAAAGGATAACATTGGTGTTGTAGTCAGGATGACGTTTCACTGCTAACCCCAAACCTCAAATTCTGGGTGTTTGAAGCACTGCTTGCTTCGTGGGAAAATGGGCAAATATCCTCCCATAACAATTCAACTGCAAAAACCTACTGGAAGGTAAGCTATGAGTCAGTTCCAACTGGATGGCATGAGGGTTTGGTTTATTAGCGTTTTGTGTAAAATAATGACAATATTACTTTAGAAAGTAATAAGCTAATTGCTTCGAATCCTCATTCCTAATGGCTTATGATCTCATCATACTGTATGTTGTCTCTTTGTCTTCTGTTGAAAGTTTCCAAAAATATGTAATGAGATTCCATGTATATTTATATATAATAATATTATGTATGTATACATTCATAAATTTGACATTTTCAAATAGCTCACATTTTTTGTATTTTTGTTGACATTTGCACTAAGTGAAAGTAAAAACTTCACATTGATTCCTCTATTAAAATGCTAACAATTTCCACATAGAATGATACAGCACATTTATAGTAGTCATACCTCATAATGAGATCAAACGTTTAATTCCATGAAGTTAAGCTAAGAGAGAATAGTTGGCATTTCAATAAAGTCATAGTAAATTTTGGTCTTTGGATAAAATTTATAGAACACTATCGGGCTTTGGGAATATGCTACCATTTTAACCTTAACTTCTTTAGCAGTAAAATATATAAATAAAACCACCTCTTTAAAACGCTTTATCTTAAACCACTTTACTCCCATGAAAGGAAATAAATTAGTTACTTCATCTGATGCCAAAGAGACAGGACTATTTTGTAATTTTTAAAAATATGATACACATCAATCTTACCCTTAAAACAAAAATACTATGTTTGATAAATTATAAAGGTCAAAATGGCTGTGGTGAAATAAGCCAAAATAAAATAGAATACACATTGAACATTATGAATGTAAAGCAGAGATTCAGGTAATTCCATACTCTGCAGAATTAACATTGGAAAGGATACTTTAAAGCTGTACTTTGAGACTTTAACACATATCCTTAGATTGTCCCCAGATGAACTAAGGAGACATAAACTCCCTAAAAAGCAAAGTACAATGAGAAATTTCTCACAACTAAAATGCTAATCTGAACATAATAGCAGTAATTCAATAAGCGCAGGTTATCTCTTTTGTCATATTTCTTTCTGTCTTTTGGTTTTTTCTTTTTTTTTTGTTTTTTTATGTTCCCACTAAATAAAATAAACTAAGTCAGTACTCAATAATCCTTTTAAAAAAACTCCTAAATTGAGGGTCAAATGTTATCAAAAATTCTGAAAATTTTTGTCAGTCTGGGTTAAGTCTATTTTAAATTCAACCAACTGGAAAATTATAACAATTGAACTGGAAAATCAATGATTTGGAAAATTGTGCTTATTGTATGCTGTAATCAAGAAAACGCCCCACGCTACAGTGTAAGGCAAAGACATCTTATACTCCATTTATTCATTTATGCTATTTATATATTTCAAAGTTAGTTCTTGATGAATTAAAATTCCAATGAAACTTGTAACAACTAATTTTAAATAGAACTCAAATACTGTGTTGAAGTGTGCTTATGCTGGTTGTCACAATAGGTTTCCTTTAATATCCTGATTATTAGATGCTTCAAAGTTAGTTCCAGTCCACAGTGACCCTATGTTCAAAACTATACTGCCATGAAGAAACACATAACCTTTTCTGCCAAGATGTTTTACTATAGATCAGCTAAGGAAGCAAAGGTGGATGGATCTTCAAAGTTCAGCCAGCCACTCCCACTGGACTCAACCTCACAAACATCTTGCATTCCAGAGGGCAGAAAACATTATGAAAATATCTTGTAACTGAACAAGAAGGCATGTAGCTTCAACTAAATTTCACTAGTGAAGGATAAAAGTGGGCTCTCCGTCTTATCAACACCCTTGTTTAGCAAGAAGCAGCCAGAGAGTCTGCACCCGAGTCCTAAATAAAGAACCCGCAAATAAAAACAACAACAATATTTTTGTAAAGAAGCCCTATTCCCCAAAAAATCACCCCAAAACATTTGTCTTCTAGATATAAGACTTATATAAAATTAGGGAGGAACGATGGGGTAGTATTAATAAGTTCAGAGTTCTATAAATATTTCTCAGTTATAAAACAATAGTTACACTATAGTTTTATAACTATAGTTATAGTTATAACTATAAAACTCATAGCAGTTTTCTCCAGCTGGCAAAACTAGTTAATGTTTTTTTCTTAGAATTATTTCGGTTTTTTGAAAACAAAAATAGTCATTAGGCATTTATAAAATGAATATTGTTTTTATTGTTGTTATGTGCCATCGAGTCATTTGCGACTCATAGCGACCCTATGTACAACAGCCCTAAACTCTGCTCTATCCTGTGCCAATCGCATTGCCTCTGACACACCCATCCCAATTACCCCAGTCACTGAATCAATCCACCTCATAGAGGGTCTTCCCCTCCTGCGCTGTCCCTCTACTCTACCCAGCATGATGTCCCTCTCCAAAGACCTGTCTCTCCTTGCAACATGTACAAACTATGTCAGACGAAACCCCAGAATCTTTGCCTCCAAGGTGTACTCTGGTTTAACCCTCTCTAGGATGAATCTGTTTGTTTTCTTGGCAGTCCATGGTGCATTCAATACTCTTCTCCAGCACCACAGCTCAAAGGCGTCAATTCTCCTTCTGTCCTCCCTAGTCATCATCCAGCTCTCTGATGCATAACAAGTGATTGCAAAGACCATGGCCACTATCAGGTGCACCTTCGTCTCCAAAGAGACACCGTTGCTCTTGAGTACTTTAATTTTACATAACATGCCTCAATAGAACCTAACAATATTAGGTAAGATATTTCACAAACGGACACTAAATAAAAACTTTATATACCTGTTCTGATACCTACATACTTATCTCAAAGACAAACTTAAGAACAAATAAATTTTGTGGCTCAGGAAATATTTGAACATTTGCTTTTCCCCACTCCCCTCTCCTGAAACAAGCATTCAGTATTAGTACCCTTGGGCTGCTTCAACAAACTATCCCACCATCATGTATTATATGCTACTTGTTTTCACAAATGTACTTTTATTTTTATAAATGTACTTTTATTTATAACCCAATTACAAAACAAGAAAAAGACATGGAAAGAATTTTCACAGAGGAAGATATTCAAATGAAAAACAGACATATGAGGAAATGCAAATCAAAACCACAATGAGGTACCATCTCAGTCCAGTAACAGTGGCAAAGTTTAGCAGGGCAGCAAGTGATAAATGTTAGAGAGGATGTGATGAGAAAGGAATTCTTATACATTGTTGGTGGGATTGTAAAATGGTAACACCTTCCAGAAGTCACTTTGGTGTGTCTTTTCTTTAGTTATGTTGTTGCTGTTGTTCTTGTTGTTGTTGTTATGTGCCGTCGAGGAACTTGCGACTGATAGCGACCCTGTGTATAACAGCCCTAAACTCTACTCTGTCCTGTGCCAATCGCACTGTCTCTGAC
>NW_006399775.1:7818115-7823019 GCF_000299155.1 Elephantulus edwardii
AGTCTCCAGAGAGACACCATTGCTCTTCAGTACTTTGGAGAGCTCCCTAACAGCAGATTTTCCCATGACAATGCACCTTTTAATTTCCTGGCTGCTGATGCCAAGACTGTTGACTGTGGAGCCAAGCAAACGAAAGCCGTGTACAATCTCAATCTCTTCACCATCCATTCTGATGCTGCCAATTGGTACAGTGGTGAGAATCTTTGTCTTTTTGACATTGAGCCTCAATCCATACTGTAGGCTGCAGTCCTTGACCCTCTGCAGCAGGTACTTCAGGTCCTCTTCAGTTTCAGCAAGCACGGTTGTGTCGTCTGCATAACGCAGACTGTTGATAAATCGTCCACCAATCATGACCCCACATTTCTCCTCATAGAGCCCCGCCTCCCAGATAATCTGTTCTGCATACAGGTTGAAAAGGTATGGAGATAGGATGCATCCCTGGGTAAGCCCTTCCCAATTTTGAACCATGGAGTGTTCCCTTGCTCTGTTCTGATGACTGACTCCTGGTCAAAGTATAGGTTTCACATTAGCAAGATCAAGTGTTCTGGGATTCCCATTCTTCTCAGTCAGCCATAGTTTGTTATGATCCACACAGTCAAATGCCTTTGCATAGTCAATGAAACACAGACAGACATTCCTCTGGTATTCCCTGCTTTCAGCTAAGATCCATGTAACATCAGCTACAATATCCCTAGTACCACGACCCCTTCTAAACCCAGCCTGGACTTCTGGTACTTCTCTGTTGAGGTGCTGTTCCAGTCGTTTTTGGATAATCTTCAGTAAAATCTTGCTTGCATATGCAATCAGTGAGATTGTTCTGTAGTTTCCACATTCTGTTGGGTCACCTTTCTTTGGGAACCTTAGTTATGTAAAAGAGTTTAAGTTATCTGTTTACCAGGAGAGGAAATGCATCTTTTCTAGGTTAGCATTTACCTGTTTGGAACTGTTTTTCTTAGTCATATATAAATTTTATCTTAATCTGCCTGTTTACCAGAAAGGGAAATGTGCCTTTTCTGAATTACTAAACTTACATATGGACTGTTCTTTTACTAACAAATGTGTATTGTTAAGTAAATTAGCATCTAAAGCTACCATAAAACATAATGACCGCTCCCTGATCAGTAGGCAGTTTTTGAGGTGAACATGTTGTCCTCTCAGATTTTTTAAAAAGTGCTTTTGGAAAGTGAAAGAAAAAAGGGGGGGGGGAAAGATGTATTATTACAGAGGTATTATCCCTGATAGAAAAAAGAACAAATTTGCCATCATAGGCAAATTAATGCATTCTTTAATGACGTAGGACAAAATTAACAATAATTGTAAAAGATGAAATAAGATTGTTTGGGTAGAATCAAGGTTGTTCTCTCCTGTTGATCCCTTAAGAAGAGTCATCTTTATAAAAAATTTCATCTTATATTTTCATTATCAGTGACCTTTTAGGTTTACGAAAGTGATTATCATCTCTCTTTTCTCACGTAATTGAAAGATTAAAGAAAACTCACTCCATTTGCTAGCTCCATAAAGCTTGGCGTAATTGAAATGCAACTGTAAACTGAAACACAAGCTAAGCAAGATCACCAAAAATAGACATTTTTCCTGCCCTGTGATTTATTTGTTCTTAGTCCAGAAAAAAAAACAGGCTTCTGTTAATCTTGTTTTCAAAGAATATTTTTATGGACAAATCTCTTCTTTTTCTATAAAATGCATAGAGGGAAATGTGCAGACAATTATAGCAATAAAAGTAATATTTTGTTTTCACCAGAGTGATGCAAAACAAAACCATAAAGAGACCACTTTACTCATATTAGGATGGTCCCATAAAAATTTTAAAAGTTAATAAATATGAAAATCTATTCTTAACTTGTAAAATTTTTTAAAGGTGCCAATGTTATGCAAATTTAAAAAATAGAACTACCCTGTAACATAGAGAGAAAGGATGAAAGTTATTCAAGTGTCCAAGTCTTTTGTTTATAGGGTGGATATGAGTTGCCTATGACTCCACTTTTCTTAACAACAACAAGGACCCTATAACATAGTAACCCACTTTAAGACATATATCCAAAGTACTTCAAAGTAACAAATTTTAGGAACAATCACCTATATACACCAGTGTTTCTTGCAATAGTATCCATGTTAGTGTGGAATACAACTTAAATGTGTATCATGGATAGACACTGTATGATACAAACATACAATGAAAGAATATTTAGCCATAAAAAAGAAACTATGTCTTCATACATGCTATAACTTGAATATGTGGAAAGTAAAGAATACTTGAGACACTTGAGGAAGAAGATCAAAGACTATAGAATTAAATAAATATTACCTCTCAACATTATGTACACAAAACCCATCACTCTGTGGGCGAAAGGATAGATAATTGTTCTTGTTGTTGTTGTTGTTGTTGTAGTTATGTGCCATTGAGTCGCTTATGACTCATAGCGACCACCCTGCTCTATCCTGTGCCAATCGCACTGCCTCTGACACACCCATCCCGATTACCCCAGTCACCGAAACAATCCACCTCATAGAGGTTCTTCCCCTCCTACGCCTTCCCTCTACCCTCCCAAGCATGATGTCCCTCTCAAGGACCGGCCCTTCCTTACATGACCAAAGTATGTCACACAAAGCCCAGAATCCTTGCCTCGAAGTAGCAACCTGATTTAACCCTCTCCAGGATGAATCTGTTTGTTTTCATGGCAGTCCATGGTATATTCAATACTCTTCTCTCAGCTCAAAGGCATCAATTTTCCTTCTATCCTTCCTAGTCATCGCCCAACTTTCTGACGCATAACAAGTGATAGCAAAGACTGTATCAGATGCACCTTAGTCTCCAGAGTGACACCGTTGCTTTTCAGTACCCTTTAGAGGTCCCTAACAGCAGACTTTCCCATCCTAATATGTTTTTTTTATTTCCTGGCTATTGGTGCCAAGAGTATTAACCGTGGAGCCAAGCAAACTAAAGTTGTTAACAATCTCAATCTCTTCACCATTCATCCTGATGCTGCCAATTGATCCAGTGGCAAGAATCTTTGTCTTCTTGACATTGAGCCTCAATCCATATTGAAGGCTGCAGTCCTTGATGCTCTGCAGCAAGTGCATGAGGTCCTCCTCAGTTTCAGCAAGCAGGGTTGTATCATCTGCATAATACAGATTAATACATCTTCCACCAATCCTGACACCACACTTCTCATCATAGAGCCCAGCCTCTCGGATGATTTGTTCTGCATACAGGTTGAAAAGGTGTGGAGATAAGACACGGAGATAGGACACATCCCTTGCATACACCTTTCCCAATTTTGAACCATGCAGTGTTTCTCTGCCCTGTTATGGCTACTGCCTCTTGCTCCAAATATAGGTTTCACATTAGCAAGATTAAGTATTCTAGGATTCCCATTCTCCTCAGTCAGCCACAGTTTGTTATGATCCACACAGTCAAATGCCTTTGCCTAATCAATGAAACACAGATATACATTCTTCTGGTATTCTCTCTGCTTTCAGCCAAGATCCATCTAACATTAGCTACAATATCCCTAGTACCATGACCCCTTCTAAACCCAGCCCAGATTTCTGGTAGTGTCATTTTTGGATAATTGATTAGAATAGATGATAGTGGGTGGGGAAATAAATATGTCAATTATTTCATTTTACTTTGATAAAAAATCAACCATCCATGGAAACAGTAGTCAAGAAATCAAAAGACGTATTGCATTGGGAAAATTTGCCGACAAAATGTCTCTATAATACCAAATAGCAAAAATGCCAGTCTAAAGACAAAGATGCACCTGACCCAAACCATGGTTTAATTCAATTTTTCTGTATGCTTATGCAAGTTTGACAGTGAAGGAGGTATAGAAGAAGAATCTTGAACTATGATGTTGGAAAAAAGTAGTAACTATCCTGTAGAATGTCAAAAGAACAAATAAACAAACCTGATTTAGAGGAAGTGCCAGAATGGTACCCCTTAAAGGCAAGGACTGTAAAACTTAATTTCACATATTTTTGCATGCTGTCAGGAGGATCCAGTCCTGGAAATGGGTAACATTCTGGCATGTGTTGGGGGCCAGAGAAGGAGAGGAAGACCACGAATAGGATGATTTGACACAGTGACAATAACGATGGGCTTGAACATATCAGAGATGGTGAGGATAGTACAAGAAAGGGCAAGTTTCAGATCTGTTGCTGGTAGGATGTCTGGGAGGCGTAATAGGCTCTATGCATGAAGTTTGAAAATATTATGTTGAATGAAATAGGTCAACCACAAAGAATAAGTATTGGATGACCTCACACATATGAAAATAAATTATAGGCAAATACATGTATTTGACAAATAATAAATTTTGTAAAAGAGACCAACATTTATCAGTGGTTCCCAAGGACAGAATGACAAGGACAAATGGGAAGATATTGCTTATAAAACATCAGGTTACACAAGGAAAATTTTCACTTATTAAAATAATTACACTGAAGATTAATATAATTATGGTAAATAAATTGTACATTTGAAAAGTTAAACTGACAAAAAATTGTAATTTATTTAATAGTACAAAGAAGTAAAAATCATGGTGTTGTTTTTCTTAAATTTCAATTTTGGGGTAAAGCTTTCATGGTAAATCCAAAGTAATTGGCCAAATACTGTACTTCATACATCTGTAACACTTCTCACTCTATACTTTCTCAGGTCATGAAAGCTTTCAAGTGCCATTCAGGGTATTTATAATAAGTATGGAGAGAGAATACTACTCTGATGCACACTTGTCTTAATATTAAGCCATGTGGATAAATGAATGGGAATCTCAGAACACTTAATTGTGCTCATGTGAAACCAAGAAGCTGTTGTGTGACAGAACAAGTGGATAATACAGAGTTAAAGTTTTAAAAATACATGCTTTGAATTAAATCATTTC
>NW_006399775.1:7825259-7833194 GCF_000299155.1 Elephantulus edwardii
GTTGGACAATGACCAAGAAGAATAGAAGGAGAGTTGATGCCTTTGAGCTGGAGAAGAGTATTGAGAATACCATGGACTGCTAGGAAAACAAACGGATTTGTCCTGGAAAGGGTTAAACCAGGTGGCTCCTTGGAGGCAAGGATTCTGAGGCTCCGTCTGACATACTTTTGACATGTTGTGAGGAGAGACCGGTCCTTGGAGAGGGGCATTATGCTTGGGAGGGTGGAGGGACAGTGCAGAAGAGGAAGGCCCTCTCTGAAGTGGATTGATTCTGTGACTGGGATAATCAGGATGGGAGTGTCAGAGACAGTGCGATTGGCACAGGACAGAGTGGAGATTAGGGCTGTTGTACATACGGTCGTTATGAGTCGCAAGCAATTCAACGGCACATAACAACAAACAACGACAACAACATATGACACCCGCAATCAAGAGAACTATTGAATGGGAGAGTCTGCAGTCAGGGATCATTCTAAATTATTGCGGAGATATGATGTTAGTTTGTGCCTGATTCAGACGATGGTCTTCTAAACTCCTTGCTTTATAGTTGAGAGTTTGAAGATGAATAAGGATGACAAAAGTAAAACAGATTCCGTTGAAATATGATGTTGGGGGGGAAAAGAAATATGATGTTGGAGAAGGGAATATCCCAAGGACTGCCAAAAGAACAAACGTTTCATAGAGAAAGTGTAGCCAGAGTGCTCCTTGGAGGCAAGCATGGTGAAGCTTCATCTCACATATATTGGTCATGCTTCTAGGAGAGGTTTTTCCTTGAAGAAGGGCATAATGCTTGGAAAAGTAGAGGGACAGAGAAGGACAGGAAAACCCTCACTGACATGGTGAGTGAAGCAATGAGCTCAAGTGTGTGAGGGATTGCAAGTTTGGCAAAAGATAGGACAAAGTTCAAATCTGTTTTTCATAGGGTTGCTATGAGTCCTAATTGACTCAACAGCAACTAATAATAAAAATATTGTTCCCTTGATCTATTTGGACAACTGTTTCTTGTTATTTTTGTAGATTATGCATGAGCACGATTAAGTATTTTAGATTCCCATTCTTCTCAATGTTACCCTTATTTTGTTATGATCTACACAGGCAAATGCCTTTGCATAGTCAGTAGGGCACAGATCTACATTCTTCTGGTATTCTTTGCTTTCAGCCAGGATCCATCTTACATCAGCAATAATGTCCCTGGTGCCATGACCTCTTCTGAATCCAATTTGAACATAGTTCTTTATGTCCTGTTCTAGTCATTTTTGGAAAATCTTCAGCAGTATTTTGGTTGCATGATATATTAATGATATTGTTTGCTATTTTTCACATTCTGTTGGATCACCATTCTTGGGAATTGGAACAAAGATGAATCTCTTTCAGTCTCTTGGCCAGGCAAGTCTTGTCCAGATTACTTAGTATAGACTGTTGCGCACATCCAAGGATGCATCATTTTTTTGAAACGTATCAGTTGAATGTCTTCCTCTACTATCATTAGCCCTTGGTCATAAGATACTTCTTGAACTATTTAGTGTTAGCCAATTCTTTTTGGCACAGTGATTCTGTGTATTCCACCATCTTCTTTTGCTGTTTCCTGTATCATTCAAGATTTTGCTCATAGTTAAATGTTGTAACTCTAGATTAGTTGACTACTAAACATAGTGACTTTATGTACAATAAATCTGAATATTTCAATATACCACACAATTCTAATGATTTCTAAAGACTAGAATAGTTGTAAAAAGCACAGAAAATAAATATTCAATATCACCAACTTAACCAAATAGCAATTATTAAAATAGTGTATGGTTTTCTGTATTTTCTCAAAAAATAAAAATAAAATTAAGAGATAAACCTATTAGAATATTTAAGGTGAGACAATATTCTAAATGACATGGCAGAGTTCTTCAATAAGATTTATCCTGTTTTTGCACAGTCACAATACGTTTGCTATTAGGTTTTTAAAAAAAAAACTGCTCTTTACATAATTATTCATATTCATTGTTTTATTCATACATATAGTAGAGGGCTTCTTATATGTGCTTCACACTTTCCTTCTTTGATGACATTATTCTTCAGAAAGTCTTAATATATATTGTGTTTTATAAACTTAATCACCTTTGTACTATGCCCAATATCACTTCATCTTTTCAGTGGGACATGGATGGAATGAAAACCAAATAAACACTAATAACATAAAGGAAATGGTATTAGTTTTTATTTTATTTCCATTCCATATGTGTCTTATTCTCCATTCTCTTACAAACGTTCCCTGGAATTTTATGCTTAATAAAGTATTTACACTCAAATTCTTATGTCATAATGTGCTTCAGCAGTACATTAAGCAAGGGGCTGAACTACCAAGGAATCTTACAGAACTTAAGATTCATTTTCTTTTGAAAATATTTCCTTATCTGTAATTTCCTATAGGAAGTGAGTCGTATCCTACAGAGTAAAAGTACGATAGAGTATGGAAAAAGGATATATCCCAGGCATACACCCTTCCCAATTTTGAACTATGCAGTATTCCCTTGCTCTGTTCTGACAACTGCTTCCTGGTATAGGTTTCATATTAGTACAATCAAGTGTTCGGGGATTCCGATTCTTCTCAGAATCAACCACGGATTGTTGTGATCCACATAGTCAAATGCCTTTGCATAAACAATGAAACACAAATAGACAGTCCTCCGGTATTTCCTGTTTTCAGCCAAGATCTATCTAATATTAACAACAATATCCCTAGTAGCACAGCCCGTTCTAAACCCAGCCTGCACTTCTGGCAGTTCTCTGTTGAATTGCTGTTCCAGTCATCTTTGGAAAATCATCCGCAGAATCTTGCTTGCACGTGTTATCAGTGATATTGTTCGATACTTTCCACACTCTGTTGGGTCACAGTTCTTTGGAATGGGAACAAATACAGATCTCTTCCAGTCAGTTGGACAAGTGGTTGTCCTCCAGATTTCTTGACACAACTTGGTGAGCACATCTAGGGTTACATCTGTTAGTTGAAACACAGCAATTGGTATACCATCAATTCCTGGGTCGGTTTTTCCAATTCTTTCAAAGCAGCTTGAACTTACTCCTTCATCACCACAGGCTCTTGCTCACATGCTGTTTCATGAAATTTTTCTGTGTCTGCCAATTCCTTTTGGTACAGTGACTCCGTATAATCTTTACACCTTTTTTTTTTATATTTCCTGTATCATTTAATATTCTGCCCAAAACATCCTTAAGTATAGCAACTCAAGGTTTGAATTTGTTATTCAGTTCCTTGAGCTTAGGAAATGGTGAGAGAGTTCGGTCATTTTGGTTTTCTGACTCCAGCTCCTCGTAAATTTTATTGTAATATTTTACTTGGTCTTTCTACGCTGCCTTTTGAAATCTTCTGTTCAGCTCTTTAATACCTTGAATGGTTACCTCTGCTTTGGCTTTGGGGCATTCTAATGCAATATTCAGTCTCTTCTGACATGCATTTTGGTCTTTTCTTCCTCCTCTGTCTTTCTAATGACCTTTCGCATTCTTCCTGGATGATACTCCTGATGTCTTCCCATAACCCATTTGTTCTTTGTTAATTGGTGTTCAAGCCCTCAGACCTGTTCCTGAGATGTTTCTGAAATTCTGGTGGGACGGACTCAAGGTCATATTTTGGTTCTTGTGGATTTGATTTAATTTTCCTTAGCTTTAGCTTGAACTTGCATATGAGTAGTTGGTGGTCTGTTCCACAATCAGCACCTGGCCTAGATTTCACAGCTGATAGTAAGTTTTTCTCGTGGTTCTTTCCATAGACATAATCAATTTGATTCCTATTCATACCATCAGGTGAAATCCATGTGTATAACTTGTGTTTATGCTTCTTATAAAATGTATTTGCAATGAATAAGTCATTGATTGTGCAAAATTCATTCTGTCTCCAGCTTCTTTTCTGCCACCAAGTCCATGCTTTCCAACTATTGATCCTTCTTTTCTGTTACCAACTTTTGCATTCCTGTCACCCGTTATTATTTATGCATCTTGATTACATGTTCAATTGATCTCTGACTGTAAAAGTTGGTAGTTTACAATTGATGTTGAGGAAAATATTAGTTTTTAAAGTTTGATTTTTTTAATTAAAATAGTTTACCTTATGAGTTTCAACAGAAATAGTAATAAAATTTTCTTAATATGTTGTGAACTTTCTTACTGTTTAATGTTTACATTCAATATCAATCACTAGTTCAATACATATTTCTGGACATTAAAATAACTGTTGCCCTGGATGTGCTCACCAAGCTGTGCCAAGAAATCTGGAGAACAACCACTTGGCCAACTGACTGGAAGAGATCTATATTTGTTCCCATTCCAAAGAAAGGTGACCCAACAGAGTGTGGAAACTACAGAACAGTGTCATTGATTTCACATGCAAGCAAGAGTCTGCTGAAGATCATCCAAAAACGATTAGAACAGCACATCAGCAGAGAACTGCCGGAAGTCCAGGCTGGGTTTAGAAGGGGTCATGGTACTAGGGATATCGTTGCTGATGTTAGATGGATCTTGGCTGAAAGCAGGGAATACCAGAAGAATGTCTATCTGTGTTTCATTGATTATGCAAAGGCATTTGACTGTGTGGATCATAACAAACTGTGGCTGACACTGAGAAGAATGGGAATCCCAGAACATTTAATTTTGCTAATGCGAAACCTATACTTGGACCAAGAGGCAGTAGGCAGAACAGAGCAGGGTAACACTGCATGGTTCAAAATAGGGAAGGGTGTACGCCAGGGATGCATCCTGTCTCCATACCTTTTCAACATGTATGCAGAGCAGATTATCCGAGAGGCTGGGCTCTATGAGGAGAATTGTGGCATCAGGATTGGTGGAAGATCTATTAACAATCTCCGTTATGCAGATGACACAACCTTGCTTGCTGAAACTGAGGAGGACCTCATGCACTTGCTGCGAAGGGTCAAGGACTGCAGCCTTCAGTATGGACTGAGGCTCAATGTCAAGAAGACAAAGATTCTCGCCACTGGACCAATTGGCAGCGTCAGGATGGATGATGAAGAGATTGAGAGTGTTCAGAGCTTCAGTTTGCTTGGCTCCACAGTCAACACTCTTGGTACCAGCAGTCAGGAAATCAAAAAGCGTATCGCGATGGGAAAGTCTGCCGTTAGGGACCTCTCAAACGTACTCAGGAGCAACAGTGTCTCTCTGGAGACTAAGGTGCACCTGATACAGGTCATGGTATTTGCAATCGCTTGTTATGCATCAGAGAGTTGGACAATGACTAGGGAGGACAGAAGGAGAGTGGATGCTTTTGAGCTGTGGTGCTGGAGAAGGGTACTGAATGTACCCTGGACTGCCAGGAAAACCAACAGATCCATCTTGGAGAGGATTAAACCAAGCTGCTCCTTGGAGGCAAGGATTCTGGGGCTTCGTCTGACATACTTTGGACATGTTGCCAGGAGGGACGGGTCCTTGGAGAGGGACATCATGCTTGGGAGGGTGGAGGGACAGCGCAGGAGGGGAAGACCCTCTATGAGATGGATTGATTCGGTGACTGGGGTAATCGTGATGGGTGTGTCAGAGGTAGTGCGGTTGGCGCAGGATAGAGCAGGGTTTAGAGCTGTTGTGCATAGGGTCGCTATGAGTCGGAAACGACTCGATGGCACATAACAACAACAACAACAATTAGGAAATGAGAGATTAATAAAATACTTTCTCTCATTTGACTTTAGATTGTTTTTAATCATTCTGCCAGACAAGTTCTATTTCACAGTTTTGAGAAACCTTTCATATACTAAATATCTAATTTAATACTTTATACAATTCTGAAATTTATCCCAATGAGGTACTTAATTAAGTAAATCACATCATCATATTGCTACTGTGCCTAATTGCAATATTTATTTTAACATTGCCAGGTTTGATGGCCTAGAGGCAAGAAGCTTCACTGTAATTCTGAAGGCATGGAGTTCGAGGCCACCAGGTGCTCCACAGGAGATGGATGGGCAATTGCCTCCTGTGTGATTAACTACTTCTTAAAACCTGATAGAAGGTCACTAATGGGTTGGTTCTGACTCCACAGTACACAACACTCACACACTACTAACATTTATTGAAAATTTAGCATGATTTCAGCATGAACTAAGGACATTTTTCCATGCCTCATGCAATACTCAAAACAACATTGGATGGTAAAGAATTTTTTTTTTCATTTCACTTGTGTGAAGACTCAGCATCAGTCCATATGATTTACTTGTTTAAGGC
This sequence comes from Elephantulus edwardii, assembly GCF_000299155.1. Classification (NCBI taxonomy): domain Eukaryota; kingdom Metazoa; phylum Chordata; class Mammalia; order Macroscelidea; family Macroscelididae; genus Elephantulus; species Elephantulus edwardii. Next base: position 7,831,497 of record NW_006399775.1, read on the forward strand.
CACTCTGAGACTCAAATAAAAGAGCTTGGTCTACTTGTCTTCTAACCCATGCTGAACTCCTAGCAGTATTCTTCTTTTGAACTACAAGTGTTTCAAAAGTACAGCAAGAGTTATTCCTCTTCAGTTATCCTCCAAAGAACTTTAGGGTCATGAAGCTAACAGACTGTGAAAATTAAAGTACTATAAAAACTAGTTGAACTGCACTATCAAAGAATGCAGAGTCTATAATTAAATTCTATAATTTAAGCAATGTGACCAGAAATTGTAGAGTTTAAAGATGGAAGCAGTCTGAAATTAAATAAGTGGGAAGAATGTTTCATCACAGACAAGTAGTACTGTGTACTGGTTACAAGTGTCCGTTCTGCAACCGGACAGTCTGATTTTTACATCATATCTCTCTCTGGCTCATTCAGTTCCTGCTTCTGTTAAAAAAAAACCCCCAAAAAAACCCCACAAAGCAAAAAACACACCACACACAAAAATATGAAAGTATTTAAAATATAGACACATACATGTACATACTATCATGTGCACATTCCACATAAAAACACACACATATACACATATTAAAAGATAATTCCATAAGAAATATAAAAAATTTTGGAAGGTGGTGTGCACTGTTCTAAATGGGTATGAGGTAAAGATTGAGAGAGACACTCACACACATGAGATTGGTTCTTTTTAGTGGTTGTTACGTGCCGTTAAGCTATGTCATCTTCGTTATACTCCACACACCATAGCTCATTGCTGCAGACACTGTGTTGTCAATCTGCCTTACTGATGGTCTTTCTGTTTACCCTCCCTTTATCTTTCCAAGCATGACATCCCTCTCCAAGGAACAGTCTATCCTAACAACATGTCCAACATATGTGAGATGACATTTTGCCATCCTTGCCTCCAAGGAGTACTCTGATTGCCCTTTCTCTAAGACATATCTGTTTATTCTTTGGACAGTTTATGGGATATTCAGCACTCTTCTCCAACATCACAACTCAGAGGCATCTATTCTTCTGTCATCCTTATTCTTTGTTCAGCTCTCAGATGCATAGCAGATGAATGGAAAGACTATAACTTGAATCAGTTATAACTTGGTCTTTAAACTGACATAATTGCTCTTCAGGACTTTGAAGAGGTCCTTGATTTTACCAAAGCTATACATCTCTAGATCTTCTGACTGCTGGTGCCAAGGGTGGGGTTTTTTTTTGGTTATTTTTGTTTGTTTGCTTTGTTTTGTGGGTCCAAGTAAGATAAAATAGTCGACAGTTTCACTCTTTTCTCAATCTATCGTGATTTGTCCTTCGACCCAGTGGTGAGGATTTTTGTTTTCTTGACAGTGAGATGTACCCTATATTGAAGGCTCAGTCCTTGATCTTCTGCAGCAAGCTTTTAAAATGCCCATCATTTTCAGCAAGCAATATTTTGTCATCCTTGTAACACATGTCGAAGAGTATTTATTCAATCCTGTTGCTACACTTTAAAAAATGTAGCTTCTCTAATGATATACCCAGCAAATATATATTGAATTGATAAGGGAAAAGGATATATCCCTAACACACCCTTTCTCATTCTTAACCGTGTGGTGTTCTTCTGGTGTGTTTTAACAGTACTGATGGACCCCCAAACTGCTGGTCCTGTTCTGTCCCGAGTGGACGGCGAAGACCCAAGACTCCAAGACACCGGCTTGATGCAACAGCAAGA
>NW_006399775.1:7840241-7841701 GCF_000299155.1 Elephantulus edwardii
TTTTGGTGGATTTTTCCCTCTCTTCTGTCTTTTGGAATAAGGTTTTATCTCATCAATATAATTTTTTATTTCATTCCTTATAAAAGACTTAACTAATTGAAAAACTATCCCCTGTTCATAGATTGGAAAACTCACTATTGTGAAAACAACAATCCTAAAAAAAGTAGTCTACATGTACAGAGTAACCCCAATACCAAACTCAATGTTTTAAGAGACTGAAAAGGCAGTTGACAGGTTTATTTGACAAGGAAAGATAACTCTAAATAAGCAAAGCTACTCTTTAAAATGAAAATGAAGTGGAGGCTAATACTATCTGATGTCAAGCTCTACAACACAGCAGAAATAACCAAGTCAGAATGGATGGGTAAAATAACAGATACATAAACCAATTGAATAGGATTGAGAACACAGAAATATCAACACACTTCTCTATGGTTAGTTGGTATTTGACAAGGAAACCAAGAGTTATCAAATGAAGAAAAAAAGAGAATCTCTTCAACAAATAATGCTGACAAAACTAGATTGCAAAAAACTGAAACATGATCCATATCTCACACCATTCACAAAAAAACACAAACAAACAAACAAACAAACAAAAAAAACAGCCAAGGTGGATCACAGGCTTAGCAGTCAAACCCAGATCTATAGGGATCATAAGAAATAAAATGGGACCAAACTTAGAAGCCCTCTTTATAACATATATAAACTTGCAAATATAGTCAGAAATGCACAAACAAAAGAGAATGGAATTGACAAATGGAATCATCTGAAAATAATAAGTGCATCAAATTTTTTTTCAAAAGACTGAAAAGGAAGCTTACAGACTGGGAAAAACTTTTGGCAGTGACATCTCAGACAAGGGTCCCATAACTAAAGCTTACAAAATACTTTAAGGCCTTTACAAGAAAAAGACTGATAAAAATGGCAAAAAAAGACATGAAAAGACTCACCACAGAGGAAGACATTCTGATGGCCAACAACTAACAGACGCATGAAGAAATATTCAAAATCACTGCCAATCAGAGAGATGCAAATTAAAACACAATTCATCCTGGTAGCAATCGCAAACCTTAATAAAATAGAAAGCAATAAATGTTGGAGAGGATGCTGAGAGATTGAAAGTCTTTCATGCACTGTTGTTGGGAATATAAAATATATTAGATGGTAAGTTGGTGTTTCCTTAAAAGCTGTGCATAGAAATCTCATATGACCAAGTTATTCTAATGATAGGAATATATCTTAAGGAAATCAGAACGGAGACATGAACATAAATATATACACTTATGTTCACAATAGCAAGAAATATAAACAGCTGAATTTCCCATAAAAAAGGAATGGATTGAGAAATGGTACATTCATACAATGGAATTCAATGCAGCCCTAAGGAGCAATATAGGTTTTTGTTTGTTTGCTTCCTTGCTTGTTTTTTAATTGAGATTGTAATGAAAGCTTATAGAGAA
>NW_006399775.1:7841801-7850195 GCF_000299155.1 Elephantulus edwardii
CTTATTTGTTCTGCCTTTCTGCTAGCTATTCTTGAAATACTGTTGCCCTGGATACCTGGGTGTGGGGCTTTAAAAATTAACTTAGCTGAGAACTATAGAAACTTAAGTTTAATTCAGCTGAGAACTATAGGGACTATATTAATTTCAATCTTTTCAGTACCTTCTTGGTCTAGGTATAATCCTCGTATGAATACAATTAAGTGTTCTGAGGATTCTCATTCTTCTTCATTTTAACTTTAATATGTTATGATTCACGAAGTCAAATGCCTTTGCTTAGTTAATAATGCACAAATAGACTTTTTTTTTGGTTGGAAGAAGGAATGGCATCCACTTCCATAATAACTTGCCTCTGGAAACCCTTTGAACCTGGAGAGAGGATGAAAGGCACCCAAGCGTCGAGGACTCTCCTTCATAGGGTCGCTATGAGTTGCCTGCGACTCGATGGCACTTGACAACAACAACAACATTCTCTACTCTAAGCCAGCATCCATCTGACATTAGCAATGATATCCTTGGCGCCAAGGTTCTTTTAAACCTAGCCTGAACTTCTTGCACTTCTCTGCTGATGTAATCTTCTAGTTAATTTCAGGAAAAAAAATCAGCAATAATTTGTTTTCATGTGATATTAATCATATTTTTCAATAATTTTAACATTTTGTGGGATCACCTTTCTTGGGACAGGAACAGATATGGACCTTTTCCAGTCAATTGACCAGTAGTTGTTGTTAGGTGCCAGTGAGTCTATGGACAGCCAACCTAAAATTTGTCCTATCCTGTGCCATCTTTCTCATCTTTGAGACACTAGAGCCCATTGCTGAAGTTACAGTGTCAGTTAATGTCTTTGATGGTCTTCTCATTCACAGGCTCTCCATCTTTCCAAGCTTAATGACCCTCTCCATAGAATAGTCCCACTCAGCTACATGTCCAAATTATGAATAATGGAACTTCATCATCTTTGCCTCCCAGAAGAATCCTGGCTGCATCTTTTCCAGGACATATATTTTTGTTCTTAGCCATTCATGGCATATTTAATACTCTTCCCCAGCACCACATTTCAAAGCCATCAATTCTTCTTCTGTCATTCTTTTTCATTGTACAGCCCTCTGATGCATACCAAATGATTGAGAAGACCATGGCCTGAATCAGGAGCACCTGAGTCTTCAGACAGATATCATTGCTCATCAATATTTTGGAAAGGTGTCTGACAGCACACTTGTTTCCTGATTTCCTGACTGCTGGTACCAAGGGTGTTGATTGTAGATCCATGGAAGATGAAATTAACAGCTTCAATATTTTCTCTGTCTATCATAATGTTAGCTGTCAGACTTGTGATTAGAATCTTTTTTTTTCTTGATGTAAACATGTAATCCATACCAAGGCTATATATAGTCCTTGACCTTCTGCGGAAAGCATTTCATATTCTCTTCACTTTGAGCAAGCAAAATTGTATCATCAGTATAAAACAGGTTGTTGATGAGTCTTTCACCAATCCTGATGCCACAGTCCTCTTCATAGGGTCTGGCTTCACAAATTATTTGCTCATCATACAGATTGAATAGCTATGGAGAAAAGATACAACCCTTGCATACACTCTTTCTGATCTTTAGTCATGCAGTGTTCCCTTGCTCTGTCCACACAATAGCTTCTTGGCCAAAGTGTAGATTCTATATAGTGAGCACAATTAATTGTTTTGGGATTCCCATTCTGCCCAATGTGAGCCATAATTTGTGATGATCCACACAGTCAAATGCCCTTGCATAGTCAATAAAATACAAACATGCATTCTTTTGGTTTTCTCTGTTTTCAGGCAAGATCCATCTGGTATCAACAACGACACTGCTGGTGTCATGGCATCTTCTAAAACCAACCCATACTTTTGATAATCCCCCAACAATATACTGTTCTAGCCACTTTTGAATGATGTTTAACAGTATTTTTGGCATGAGATACTAATAATACTGTTCGACACTTTCCACATTCTGTTGGATCACTTTTCTTGGGAATGGGGTCAATCACCAGTAAAGTGAGGGGAAAGAGCATATTCTGTGTTGTGGCCCAATTTCATATTGTTGCTAATTTTTGTGGAAGTGATTCTCACTAAGTGTGTCTTCATCTTTGTACAACAGAACTTCAAGACTGTGACCTTTATGAATATTGCCAGATATTTCTTCCAATAAACTACTGGGTATTTCCCTACCACTAGTATTCAAGCCAGCACCCAGCACGAAACTATCTGTCACATAGGCAATACCTCTGGCTCAATTTTTAACCTCTTAGTGCTATTGAGGTATAACTCATGTATAGCTGACCTTCCAGTTTGTTTTCAAAGGCTATAAACTGCCAGGAAAACTATCCATCTTTTCTGCCCAGAGAAGATGATTTGAGCTGTCTGCCTTTGGGTTGACAGTTCCTTACTCACTAGGCAAAAAGAGCTCCCTTTCAAGCTCCATGATTTTTTTTTTGGTTTTTTTTTTTTTTTTTTTTTTTTTTTTTGCTTCCTAAGCGATTGTAATAATAAAAGTTCCTGGGTGCAAAGTCAAGCTCCATGTTTTTGTTGTTGTTATCATGTACCAGTGAGTCAGAATCAACTCATAACTGATTCTCCAAAGAGCTTTCAGAGGCTTCAAATCACACAGGAGGAAATTTTCCATCTTTCTCCCACACAGCAGTGGATCTGTACCACATGTCTTTGGACTTTCACTAGGCTACCAGACTTCCCTTCCTAATTCCAAGGTTCCTTTCAATCTTGGATTGTTGTTTTTATGCAATTTTGAGTAGGAACTGACTCATAGCTTTAATTCTAGTGTGTTTTCAGAGGTAGTTAATTACATAGGAGGAGATTGCCCATCTTTTTCCCATGGAGTGACTAATGAACTTGAACTCATGTCTTTGAGTTGGCAGCACAACTCCTTACCACTAAGTCACCAAAACTCCTGAAAATAATACATGAAGATTCAAAGTGAAAGCATTCTGATGCATACACTAACAGTTATTACTGTTACGTGAAACAGACACAGTATTTGAGAATACAAGGTCACAAGATCCAGAAACAAAAGACATGAGACTTGAGTTTGGAACACAAAATTTGAGGGGCAGGTTTATAATTTATTTATTTAACAAAACATGGCTCAACATTGCTAATGCAGTGACATGAAGGTCATATGAATTTTAAGATAATTTAAGTTTATAACATTGTTATTACAGCCAAACATTCAACAGGTACATTACCTGGTTAATATTGAGGTCCTAACATATTAGGGGGTATTGAACTACCATATCAAATGTAATCATGAACTTTTGGCTTCTGTTGAAGAATTCTTAAAATTATTCTCCTTTCTAAAACAAAAACTTATCTTTTCTGTAAAAAAAAAACAAAAAAACCGTCAGAGCATTGTCTTCCCTTTAGCAAATAACAATATCTTCTTCTCCATTTGTGTTAATTTGCACACTTTCTTGGCCTTGCATTTCAATTTGTATGGTTTTGATATTATCTTTGCCATGTACAAGCAAGAGAACAGTGGAATAATCACTTTCTGTCACTAAGCTTTAGAGATCTTTCTCTATAAAATAAGAACATTTCTCTCATAGCATTTTTTTCAGAATTAATGGCATTATTAAATGTTCAAAAATAGTTTGTGTCATTATCATCTTATGAATGGTGGATTTCAAGATACTTAAAAAATAAAAATACTCTGATATGTAATACCCCAATTATAGGAAATCAAATCTCAGCTTTATTAATTCCTTCAAAGAGCAATAATATTCTTCAGAGAGAGGCTTTTTGGCTAAGTTATCATAATCACATAATTTTGATCATGAAGGTATAAACATATCTATGTAGAAGATCAGTGTGAGATCCTTCAAAATACCATTACAGGTGTTCTATTAGGGTTTATTATTATTTTATTTGAAATTTCTATCTCTGTTTATGTTGGAGGTTTTTATTTCTTACATAGAGCCTTAACCAGTTATTGTTTCTTATTATAACTAATTATAGAATCTTAGCCCTTTTGTAATTCTCTTGTTAAATTTTTCACAAAACTCAGCAATAAAGCTGTGCTTAGAAATTTTTGAGGAGATGAAAAAGATGACTAAAAACATTTATTTCTGAATACCTGAATATTCATGCCTTTTTATGTCTTTTCTCATATGTCTGACAAGTTGTATTTAGAAATTTTCACATATATAATAGTTATTTCTACATATTATCATGAGATTATTGATATCTTCTTGATTTGTGTGTGGGGGGGGTTTATTGTTAGGTGCCATCGACTTGAATATGTTTCGTAGAGGCATTATGAACAAGAGATCTGACCTCTGTCCTAGCCTGTGATAATCTAATCATTTCTGATATACTTGAGTGTATTGCTGTAGTCATTTTGTCAACCCATATTTTTGAGGGTCTTTCTCTCTTTTATTGACCCTCCAGCTTTTAAAGCATGATTTTCTTTTTCAAGGAATTGTCACTCCTAACATGTAATGTTTGCCTTCACAGAGCATTCTGGATACACTTTCTCCAAGATAAATTTCTGTGTATTCCTTTGACAATCCATAGGATACTAAGTACACTTGTCCAACATCACAGTTCAAAGTCATTAGTTCTTCGGTTTTTGTTATTCATTGTTTAGCTCTCAGACACATAGCAAATGATAGAAAAGATCATGCTTGAGTCAGATACACTTTAATAGTCAAACTGACATCATTGCTCCTCAGTAATTTGAAGAGGTCCCTGATTGTAGACTTTCCTAATGCAAATCACCTCCTGTTCTTCTGACTACTGGTACCAAGGATGTTTGTTGTGGATCTAAGAGGAAATCATTTAACATTTTCTCTAACTAGCATGAGGTTACCTGCTGGTCCAGTAGTGAGAATTTTTGTTTTCTTGACCTTGAGATATACTCTATATTGAAATCTGTAGTCTTTAATCTTCTGAAGCAAGCATTCAAATTATTTGATATATCCAGGTGACCATATCTAAGATATCCACCTGTTAGTTGAAACATGCCAACTAGTATTCCATTGATTTGAGGGGCTTCATTTTATCCAGTGTCTTCAGAGTAGCTTGAACTTCTTTATTACAACTGGCTCTTATCATGTGATACTTTCTGAAATATTTCAGCCTTGAAAAACTCTTTTTGGTATAGTCACTCTTAGTTGTCTATCTCTGAAAGGTGAGTGTATTTCGGCTTGAAAATCTATAAAGTCATGACTTTTAAAAAAAAACATAATTATGTGGTACAAGCATGATTTCCCATTCCAATGAATAGCCTATTCTAGTAGTGTGCCCACAGTATGTGAGATGGCGAGGTACATGGATCAACCGAGACTTGAAGGCTGCACTGTTTGGACCTTGTCACTTCCTTGGCCCTTTGTTTGTTTAAGTGGAAACAGCTCACTTCCACGCAGAAGCAGAAGAAGAGGTAGGAATGTGTTATCAGTCACCAGTTTGCAGAGTAAGAATTTGGAGCAACACTCTTCGGTTTTATCTACAGCTAGGGGAAAAGAATCCATCCCATCAAACTATACAAGGCAAGACAGGACAGATAAACAAGTCTATCAAGTGGGGCAAAGAGAGAGACCTCAGATCCCTGCTTCTCCAAGAACAACTGAATGACAAGCTTGCTTCAGGAAACAGGGAAAGCTGCTGCTGGGAAACCTAATCGTGGGTATCTCTAAAAATCTGCAATATAAATTAAGGAACAAACAAAAACCCATGAAGATATAACAAAAGTTGCCTCACACTACCAAAAAGACAAGAAGCAACAAGCAAGATGAAATATTATGGGGGGAAAACCTGAAGCAACATTCTCCTAAAATAACAAAAGAGATCATAGACCCAATGAATATTCCAGAAACAGGTAGGGGAAAGAAACATATTGATGTGAACTGGTACTTAAGAAGTGACAAATGATGGAAGAAACAGTAGACTAAAGAGGTTCAAGAATTTTAAAAACCATGACAAGATAGAGAGTAATGGACAACATAGTACTAGAAACAACAAAAATGTGTGAAAATGTAATCCAAAATATCAAGATCAAAATGGCAGAACTCTTTGAAATGGTGGAGGGAGAAAAAAAAAACAGAATGGAAATGGAAAGAACAGAGAGTCTGTGAGCTAGAAGACAAGAACCTCAACAGGAACTTACTAGAATTAAAACTGGAGAGAAGACACAAGAAAGAGGATGAAAACAGAATCAAGTGGGATATTCAAACATAATAAAATTATGAGACTAACATACCAGAATTGTGAAAGATGTGAGAAAAATTATGGACATTTACTATAAGAAAATTTTCCAAGTTTCATAAAAAATATATATTCAAGAAGCTCAGTAAATCCAAAACAGACTAAATCCCCAAAGAAAAAAAAAATCCATATAATTGTCAAATTCACCAAACTGAAAAATAAGGGTAAGCTACAAAACCAGTGCAAGAAAAACAGAGTCAACCACTCACGAAGGAGGACCAGTTAGATTAAGCTCTAACTTCTCAGCTAAAACCATTCAAGCAAAAAGACAATAAGATAGTATATATGAAAAGCAGAAAGAAAATAATTGTCAAACAAGGATCCTGTACCAGCAAAGCTATTTATCAAATATGAAAGAGAAATTACATCATTTGTAGAAAAGCACTACCTTAAGAAATTCTTGAAAACAAGATCAACTCTACAAGAAATACTAAGAGAAGTCCTTCACACAGAGGAAGTTAAGGAAAGTGGATGGACCATAGTTATCAGAAACAATAAAAAAGAAATACAGCAAAATGGTAATAATAAAACCTGTTCTTTCAATAATCACACTGATGTGAATGGCTTAGATGTAATTATTAAGAGAGAGCAACAGAATGATTTTTTTAAAAGCCTATAAATAACTTACGTGAAAGACAGACATATCTAAGAAATGAGAAAAAGAGAGATTAAAATCAAAGCATGAAACAGTATATCAAGCAAATGATTTTTATAAAAAAAAAGCATGAGTAGAAACAACTAATTGCTGATAAAATAGAATTCAGGATGAAACCACCTTAAAAATAAGAAAGGGCATTTTTATAATGAATGAAGACACAATAGATCAAGAAAACATGACTTTGGTCAACATCTATGCACCAAATGATAGATCTGCAAAATGAAAGAAAAAAAAAAACTAAAAAAAAAACAAAACACCACACAATAAATAGATTTGAAGAAACAGATAGACAACACCTAAGTAGAAGACTTTAAAACATCACTTTCAACAAAGGACAGGTCAACTCAAAAGATTCAGAAGAACTAAGCTATACAATTAGCCAACTCTTATCTTGTTGATGTTCAATGAGTTTCAATCTATATTGAAGACTACAGTCCTTGGCCTTGGGCAGTAGATGCTTCAGATCCTTCTCAGTTTCTATGAGTAAAGTGGTACTGTCTGCATAGTGCAAGTTATTGATGAGTCTTCCTCCAATTTTTATACCACATTCCTCCTCATATAGACCAGCTTCCTGGGTGAAATGTTCTGCACGTAGACTGAAAACGTATGGAGACAGGAGGTTTCCCTGATGCATTCCTTTCATGATTTTAGATTATGAAGTGCCTTTTTGCTCTGTTCTGATGACTGCATCTTTGTTCCAATACAGGTTTTATATGAGCACAACCAAGTGTCCTAGGATTCCCATTCTTCCCAAGGTTAGCCACACTTTGCTGTGATCCATGCAGTCAAATGTTTTTTATGTAGTCAGTGAAACAAAGACCTACTTCTGCTACTCTCTGCTATTAGCCAAGATCGATCTGATATTGGAAATGATGGCCTTAGTATCACATCCTCTTCTAAGCCCAGTCTGTACTTCTGGCAATTCTCTGTCGACACCATAATAGATGGAGAAGAGTCTGAAACTGTTAACAATTTCAGCTTTCTTGGATCCACAATCAACACTGCTGGAACCAGCAGTCAGGAAATCAAAAGAAAAATTGAATTAGGCAAGTCTGTTGTCTCTCCAGAATGCTGAAGAGCAAAGATGTCAGTGTAGAGACTAAGGTGTGTCTGATCTAGATCTTGGTTTTCACAATTACTTTCTTTGCATCAGGAAGAAACAAAGGCACATAAAAGCAACAATCTTGTAGACATAGGAAGGGAAATTCACCCAACTAAAATTCCATATACTTTATAATCATATGTATATGACACATTCTCCAAAATTGATCATATATTAGGACATAAAGAAAGCATTAAAAAGTTAAGAAATATTGAAATAATACAAAATGTCTTCCCAGACCACATGACATTTATGAAACAAGAAATTACAACAAAAGTATAAAGGATAAAACATACCTACATAGAAGTTATAAAACACCCTGTTTAAGCAGTATTGGGTTATATTGTTGTTGTTATGTGCCTTCAACTCATGTTGTTATGCTACGCATAG
>NW_006399775.1:7858880-7860517 GCF_000299155.1 Elephantulus edwardii
CTCTCATAGAGCTAGGGATTTTGAACATTTCTTCATGTGTTTCTTGGCCATCTGAATGTCTTCTTTGGTGAAGTGTCTGTTTATATCTCGTGCCCATTTTTCAATTGTGTTCTTTACCCTTTATTTTGTTGTGGTGCTCGAGATTTTATAAATTCTAGATATTAGTCTCTTATCACACATGTAATTCCCAAATATTCTTTTTCAGTTTGTGGCTTTCCTTTTTTACCCTGTTGGGGAAGTTTTTGGATCTGCATAGGGATTTGATTTCACTCATCCATTATATGCTCTCTTAATTGCAGGTTTTTTTCAGGATGCTTGAAAGGCTGTTCGTGTTGTGGATTAGGGCTTCTAGAGTTCTTCCAAACTTTTCTCTGATGAATTTTATAGTCCTTGGTTTTAGTAGTAGGTCCTTGATCCACTTGGTTTTTCTGTATGGTGTGAGGTATTAGTCTTGCCTGAGTTTTCTGCAGATAGTTTTCCAATTATGCCACCATTTGCTAAAAAGTCTGTCATTTCTCCACTTACCTGATTTCATCTCCTAGTCAAAAATCAGTTGACCATAATTAGATGGGCTGATTTCTGGGTTCTCAGTTCTATTCCATTTATCTATGTGTCTGTCATTGTACCCGTGCCATGCTGTCTTGACCACCACAGCACTGTAGTAGGATTTGAAATCAGGCAGTAAGATGTCTCCCACCTTGTTTCTCTTTTTCAGGATTGCTTTGCTTTTTCGGGTCTCTTTCTATTCCAGATGAAACTGGAAATCACTTTTTCCGTCTCATTGAGGAATGGACTTGGTATTTGTATTGAGATTGCATTGAGCGTGTAGATTGCCTTTGGTAGAATTGTCATTTTCACAATATTGAGTTTTCCCATCAAAAGCAAGGTGTATTCTTCCATTTCTCCAGATTTCTCTTTGTTTCTTGTAGTAATGTTTTGTAATTTTTTTTAAATAGGTCCTATTTTTTTTAGTTAAATTTTCTCCCAAGTATTTAATTTTTTTATTAGCTATTATTATGGGTTTGCCTTAGCTCCAGTTCTGTGTTCTCTGTGTCACTGTAGAGAAATCCAATTAATTTTTGTATGTTGATCTGTGTCCTGACACTTTGCTGAAGTGGTCAACTATGTCCAGTAGTTTTCTTGTTGAGTCTTTAGGGTTTTCTATGTATACTATCATATCGTCTGCATATAGAGATAATTTTACCTCCTCTTTACCAATTTGGATATCTCTTATTTCCTTCTCTTATTGCTATCACTAAACTTCCAATGAAATATTGAAAAGGAGAGGTGATAGTGAGCATACTTGCATAGTTAATGTTCTCAAGAGTAAAGCCTTTAATTTCTTTCCATTGAGAATGATGTTGGCTCTTTGGTTTGTGTATATACTTTTTACTATGTTGAGGAAATTCCCCTCTATTCCTATTTTGTTAATTGTTTTAATCAAGAAAGGGTGCTGGATTGTGTCAAAGGCCTTTTCTGCATCAATTGACAGGATCATGTGGTTCTTGTTCTTTACTTTGTTAATGTGATGAATTACACTGAATGTTTCTCTTATGTTGAACCATCCTTACATATCTGTTATGAATCCCACTTGGTCATGGTGAATTATATCTTGATGTATTGTTGGGTTCTATTGG
>NW_006399775.1:7861123-7863185 GCF_000299155.1 Elephantulus edwardii
TGCATCTTTGTTCCAATACAGGTTTTATATGAGCACAACCAAGTGTCCTAGGATTCCCATTCTTCCCAAGGTTAGCCACACTTTGCTGTGATCCATGCAGTCAAATGTTTTTTATGTAGTCAGTGAAACAAAGACCTACTTCTGCTACTCTCTGCTATTAGCCAAGATCGATCTGATATTGGAAATGATGGCCTTAGTATCACATCCTCTTCTAAGCCCAGTCTGTACTTCTGGCAATTCTCTGTCGACACCATAATAGATGGAGAAGAGTCTGAAACTGTTAACAATTTCAGCTTTCTTGGATCCACAATCAACACTACTGGAACCAGCAGTCAGGAAATCAAAAGAAAAATTGAATTAGGCAAGTCTATTGTCTCTCCAGAATGCTGAAGAGCAAAGATGTCAGTGTAGAGACTAAGGTGTGTCTGATATAGATCTTGGTTTTCACAATTACTTTCTTTGCATCAGGAAGAAACAAAGGCACATAAAAGCAACAATCTTGTAGACATAGGAAGGGAAATTCACCCAACTAAAATTCCATATACTTTATAATCATATGTATATGACACATTCTCCAAAATTGATCATATATTAGGACATAAAGAAAGCATTAAAAAGTTAAGAAATATTGAAATAATACAAAATGTCTTCCCAGACCACATGACATTTATGAAACAAGAAATTACAACAAAAGTATAAAGGATAAAACATACCTACATAGAAGTTATAAAACACCCTGTTTAAGCAGTATTGGGTTATATTGTTGTTGTTATGTGCCTTCAACTCATGTTGTTATGCTACGCATAGCGACCCTATGTACAACAGCCCTAAACCTTGATCTATGCCTTGCCAATCTTACTGTCTCTGACACACCTACTCCCATTACACCAGTAACTGGATCAATCCATTTCATCAAGGGTCTTCCTCTCCTGCAGCGTCCCTCCACCCTCCCAAGAATGATGTCTCTCTCTAAGGATTGATTCTATCTTGCAACATATCCAAAGTATGCCAAACAAAGCTTCAGAATCCTGGCCTCCAAGGATGATCCTGGCTTCACCTTCTCTAGGATGAACTTATTTCTTTTCCTGGCAGTCCATGATATATTCAATATTCTTCTTCAGCACCGCAGGTCAAAGACATCAACTATCCTTCTATAATCCCTAGTCATTGGCCTGCTCTTTTATGCATAGAAAGTAATTGCAAAGTTCATGGCCTGTATGATGTGCACCGTAGTCTCCAGACTGACATCATTGTTCTTCAGTACTTTGGAGAGGTCCTTGACAGCAGACTTTCTCAATGCAATTCATCTTTTAAATTCCTGGCTGCTGGTACCAAGAGTGTTGATTGTAGAGTCAAGCAAACTTAAGCTGTCAACAATCTCAATATCTTCACTCTCTATCATGATGTTACCAATCATCCCAGTGGTGAGAATTTTTGTTTTCTTGATGTTTGATTTTGAAGGCTGAAGTCCTTGACCTTCTGCAGCAAACGCTTTGGGTCCTCCTCAGTTTCAGCAAGCAGAGTTGTGTCATCTGCATAATGCAGACTGTTGATGAGTCTACCTCCAATCCTGATGCCACACTTCTCCTCATTCAGCCCAGACTCCCAGATAATCTGTTCTGTATATAGATTGAAAAGATATGGATGTAGGACACATCCTTGGTGCACAACCTTTCTAATTTTGAACCATGAAGTGTTTCCTTGCTCTGTTCTGATGACTGCCTCCTGGTCCAAATACAGGTTTTTCATAAGCATAATCAAGGTGCTCTAGGATTCCCATTCTTCTCAGAGTTAGCCTCAGTTTGTTGCCATCCACACAGTCAAATGCTTTTGCAGAGTCAATGAAACACAGATAGACATTCCTCTGGTACTCCCTGCTTTTGGCCAAAATCAATCTGACATTAGCTAAAATATACCTAGTGCTATGGCCTCTTCTAAATCCAGTCTGTGCTTCAGATACTGGTTATAGAAACTAAAATGTAAAATTTAAAAGTTCCTTGCAAGTAATGAAAAGGAAAACACACCAACATACCAAAACCTCTAGAACATAGCTAAGTCAGTC
>NW_006399775.1:7863285-7892329 GCF_000299155.1 Elephantulus edwardii
TTTTTTCCACCCTTTTATATTTAGTCATTTTATTTTCTCTTAAATTTTAGGATATGCCTTTGTAGAAAGCATATTGATTGATGTTGAGTTTTTATCCACTTTGTTACCCTTTTTTCTGTTAAAAAAATTTTTTTCTGTTCAAGCGACTCGATGGCACATAACAACAACAACACGTTCAGTGTGAGTATTGACAGGCAAGGTTTTATTGTTGAGTTATTTTTGGTGTTTTTTCTGGTTGCTTTGATCCATCCTGATTTCTGTGTTATCTCTCTAAGAAGGACATCTCTCAGTGTTTCCTGCAATGCTGGTCTTATTTTTATAAACAACTTAAGTTCTGCTTTTCTTATAATATGCTATCTCTCCTTCCTATTTGATAGACACTTTTGCTGGGTATAGTAATCTTGTTTGACAGGTGTGTTCTTTGAGTGTTTAATATATGCCATTCCACTGTATTCTAGCTCACATGGTTCTGCTAAGAAATTGGCATTTAATCTTATTTGTTCTCCCTTATTCTTTGTTTCTCTCTCACTGCTCTCAGGATCCTCTCCTTATTTTTACTTCTGGCAAATTTGACTATGATGTGCCTTGATGTTTTTCTTTTAGGGTCTATTCTATATGGTGTTCACTCAGCTTCTCAAATATATATTTTCTCAGTCTTCATTATGCTTGAAATGTTTTCTTCTAGTAATTCTTCCACAACTTTTTCAGTGAGAACATGTTATTCCTTGAAGGTGTCCCACATTATTCTTCAGTTTTCTTTTTTCTTCCTTTTTGATTCTGCTTTTTTGTTCTTGCAGATCAGTGGTGACAATTCTATCTTCTATTTTACTAATACTGTATCTCTTCAGCTCTGTTCATGTGTCCCTCCAACACGTTAAAAGCATCTGAAACATTGGTCCTAATGTTTTAAATTGTCATTTCTTGTTTGTCCAGTGCCCCTAATGCCTCATTTGTTTTATCTGCATTGTTTTAGATTGTTGTTTTGGTGGTGGTGGTGTTGTTTTCTCTTGGTTTATGCTTGCAGTGCCCTGTATTTCTTCAAGTTTGTCTTTCACCCATTAAAAATATTGAATTATTGTTCATTTAAATTCTGTGTCAGAAAGTTCCATCAGACTTTTTGGCTTCAGGAAATCTATTGATACTGTGTCACTTTTTGGGGTGCCATCTTGCTTTGGGCTTGTGTAGGGTGTTAGGTAGTTTACTTTCTACATAACATTGTTATGGTAGAATTTTCAATGCAAGAGGCAATAGCAGGCTCTTGGTCAGAAGTCATTGCTCCAGAAGGAGATGGGGCATCTATTCTGCCTGGGTTTCTTTCTGAACTTCCGACTCAAGGGCATACTTGTTTCAGTTTTGGAAAGAAAAGGCCTGTAAATTTCCAGCTTCTTGTTAGACAATTGCTGCAGCTAGGCCATTCCAAGTTGTTCCAGGCTATAGGTAGATCATGCTTTGGGAGGGAAAAGGAAATGAATCGGGTTCATTTGTGACACTGATGTCTCTAGTGCAGTTCAGAAAGGTGGCAGTGGTTTGTCCTCCAGGCATTTGGATTGAGGTATCCAGGGTGTAGACCCAGGTCCTCCGGATGATGGGTCCAGGACTTCCCTGGTGGCTCAGGCAAGACTTCTAGATACCAGAGTGGGACTTCTGGGTGTGGGCCATGACTTCTGGGCAGTGGAGAAGGGCTTTCATGTGACAGGGGTAGGAATTCCAGGCAGCAGCGCCTGGAATTCCAGGAAAAGGCTTGGGCAGGCTTCCAGAGAGCAGGCAGGAGTGTTCCTGCAGTTAGATAAGGTCCTTCAGGCATGTTCAGGGGGGGCAGGTGGCAGGAGCAGGTGCCTCCAGCCAGAGGTGTTGGGGCCCCACCAGTCTGCAGTGTAGTCTAGTGCTCTAGGGAAGAGATCAGTCCAGGACACATTAAGAAATTGTCAAGTCAGGTACCTACTTAATTGACTAGACACACGGAGACGTAGCTGCGGTGCAGAAACGCAGGCACGGCATGGAGATGTGGAACAATGAGGAAGTTTAGAAAACATATGTTAACAACTCAGTCACATAAGGCCAAATATTGCATAAGACCATATTTGTAAAAATAGAAGGATACGTGAACAGGATATGTGTAAATGTCCAAAGGGAGAAAGGAAAGGAAAAATGGAATGGAAATCACTGGAATAGAAGTTAGTGGTCAAGTAGGTGCAAAAATAAGATTCAATGGAGATTTTAAAATATGGCATAATAATAGGTATAGACCAGTAGCTATATAAAATACAATGATTTTGTAAAGCAATATATGCATGAAGCACAAGTATATGAATGATTGCATGCAAAACTATATAAATATTAAATAAAGTAAAAAGGGGCTTATTAAAATGACATATCAACTAAATCTACACCAAAGATAGAATGTATATACTAATTGAGAACTTTCGTGGCATAGACTGTTGAGTGCATCCAAAGCTACATTTGTTACATTTGTTAATTGAAACAAATCAATTGGTATACCATTGATTCCTGAGGGCTTATATTTTTGCCAATGTCTTCAATGAAGCTTCTACTTCCCCCTTTATTACCATTGGTTCCTGTTCATATGTTACTTCCTGAAATGTGACAGTGACTCTCTGTATTCCTTCTGAGTCATTTAATATATTATACACACAAACCACATACACATACATAAACAGGTTTTGTTTCTGCAGATAACTCATTCCAAAGTGTAACACAATCAGTAAACAATACTGTTGAAGGATGTAATCCAAGCTGGCCTTAAAGCTTTCACAAAAAAATAAGGCTCCAGGAATTGATTGAGCACTTACTGAGAGTTTTCAACAAAAATGATGTAACTCTAGACATATTCACTAGTCTATGCCAAGGAATTTGGAACTTACTTGGCCAACTAACTGAAAGAGATTCATATTGATGCCAGTTCCTTTGCTAATCCAATATGTGGAAATTATTTACTCAAATGTTTAATGTCATATGAAAGTAAAATCTAACTGAAGATAGTTAATAATGGCTGGACAATTACTCTCGGTGGGAATTGTGAGAAATTTAAGTTGGATTCAGAAGAATAGTTAGAAAGTACCTAACTAGAGAAAAATTTTTATAGGAAAAAAAAAAACAACAACAACGAAACAAACCCAAATTTCTATGGAAACAGCCCACAAAAACCTTACAGGTTGTCAATTCCCCACTCTCCCCTGTCCCTCCTTTGATATTTCCATGAAATGGGGATTATAAGTCCTGAGCCCTCTGGACCATAAATTTATTCCAAGGACCAACAGAACTTTCCTTTTTTTGTCAACTGTATTTTGTTTACCATTGTATTTTGCCTCTGGGCCTGGGTCTTGGCCAAATTTAGTTCTTTTTGTGCATGGGTGACATTCTCTATTGATGACAATCAAATAATGAGATTTTATTTTATTATTATGTCTGTCAATTTGAAACAAGGATTAAGTCTCTTTCAGATGAAAGATAATTTGATTTATTGGGTGTTGTTTGCTTGCATAAGAATATTTCTCATTTCTATTCTTAGAAAGAACAACTATTTGAGATATATATCTGTTTTTCATTTTTGTATTTCTGTGGATTTTTTTTCTAACACGTTTTAACTTGAAAAAGTAAAGCTGCCAATTCTCTGTGGATTGGTGTATATCTGTAATAGAAAAAAGCCTTATCTGTCATTGTGTTGTATTAAATGTTTCTACTTCCAGAGTATACTGATAAATTTAATTGTGAATTCTCTTGAAGTAAAATATCACTTTTTATTAGTTTACAGATGAATAATTTTTCTATAAATCCAATATTTTGAAATACAAGAATTTTTTTCTAAAATCTACTTATAAATGTTAAAATATGTTTTACTTCTAGTAAAAAATGCTTTTCAGATAAAGTGCTAGCATACAAGTAGCTTTTTCTATAACAAATTCAATTCAGACAAAGTGAATCCTAGGACATAATCAGATTTGTTTAGTACTTTTTATTTCAAAACATCCATTCATCATTTTCTGATTTTATTGGTATTATAACTCTATCTTTAACGATTTGAAAAATCTTGGATCTTTCTTATTACTCTGAAAAATATAAATTTATTATAATTTTTAAGCATATATAGAAATCAGGTGAATACCTACCTACATTATCTTTACTGTTATAAAAATACAAAATTATATCTTCAATTAAGTATTTATGTTCTGTAATCTTAAGGAATTTTTTAATAAAATGGTTAAGCACTTACTTGATAACTAAAAGGCCAATGGACAAATCCCCCAGTCATTTCACAAGATAAAGAACTAAAAGGCCAATGGACAAATCCCCCAGTCATTTCACAAGATAAAGATCAGAGGGTCTTGATCAGACAGACTTCTTGTAAAGGTATTGCAGTTATTGTTATGTACCATTGAGTCATTTGCGACTCATAGTGAGTCTATGTACAACAGCCCTAAAACCTGCTCTATCCAGTGCCAATCATTTTGTCTCTGACATACCTACCCCCATTACCCCAGTCACTGAATCAATTAATCTCATAGTCTTCGTCTCCTGTGCTGTCAAGCATGATAGTCATTGTAACAAAAGGAATTGACAGACATAGAAGAATTTAATGAAACAGCATTTGAGCAAGCCTGTGGTGATGAAGGAGGAAATTCAAGCGTCTTTGAAAGAATTGGCAAAAAACAAGGCCACAGGAATTGATAATATACCAATTGACATATTTCAACTAACAGATGCTGCCTTGGATGTGCTCACCAAGTTGTGCCAAGAAATCTGGAGAACAACCACTTGGCTAACTGACTGGAAGAGATCAATATTTGTTCCCATCCCAAAGAAGGGTGACCCAACAAATTGTGGAAATTATTGAACAATATCATTAATACCACACGCAAGCATGATTCTGCTGAAGATTATCCCAAAAAGACTGGTATAGCACATCAAAAGAGATCTAGCAGAAGTGGTAAAGGTCTACTGCCTTTTAAAATATATGGGAAGTTCTACCCTGTCCTATAATGGCCTATGATATGGAATAAAATGTATGACAGTGGGTTTGGTTTTTTGGTTAGTCTGTCACCTTCAACATAATTTCTAAGATCACTAGTTTTTTTAAGGTTTAATATTATTGTGTTTGCATATGGCTTCATTATTTTACCATGTTAATTAATTTGTTTATTTTGCTATTGTAAGTAGCTATTGGGTGAAAAGAGTTCAATTATAAATGGTTATATTATTAAGGTTCATAGCTTTCCTTATCTAATATGCCTTAATTAGATGGAAAACTTCAAATTATCTCTCTTGATTTTTTGTGCCAATAAAAATAGTTTCTATTTTTTGAGGGGAGGCATAACTTGGTTAAAAGTTTGTATAGTTAAGTGTAAATAGATTATAATAGAAGTTATTATGATAAAGAAGTATAACTATATATAAGAACCACTATTTGCATGAGTTTTTTGGAAAAAAGAAAGAGAATAGACCTGCATTAATGTTGAAAGTTACAGTTTAAAATCAAATATGAAAGAATATGACTTGCAAATGGAAATTCTTTTGACTTGAATTCTAATTCATTCTGATAATAAATCTCTTTTAAATGTAGTTAAATGTGCTGTCTTGGAAAATTAGGCTTAGTTTGATAAATTTATTTGTGAGAATTTTTTAAAAGATCACAGAAATATTTTATAGTCTGACATTATCTTAAAGCAAATCTAATTTTTTCTCCTTTAAAAATGTCTTGCTATTCTATGTCTATTTAGGCTATTCTTTATTGTGGCGATGTTGTGTACTGTCGAGTCGGAACTGACCCACAGCTGATCCTCCAGTGGCTTTCACAGGCAGTTAATCACATGGGAGGAGACGGTCTATCCTACCATGGAGCAACAGGTGGATTAGAACTGTGTGCCTTCGGGATTGCAGCACAGCTTCTTGCCACTTAGAGCACCATAGCTTCCTATTCTTTATTACAGATAATGAGAGACTGTACTTTATCTTCTGCTTAATCCATTCAGAAATCTGAGATTCTAAATCTCATCACAAGAACTTTCTCTTCAATATACTGATGATGCTACTTATTTATTTAAAAATATAAGAGGACTTCTTCATTTCTGAGAAAAGCAAAATTTTTTAACACTTATTAATAATAATAAAGAATTATAATAATAAAAATATGCTAAGGATTTCCTTGTTTTCAGTCACCTATATTCTTGTTTTAAGATGTATATCTTCTCCAACTATTCTCAAGATTATATTCTCAATTTAAGGAATGAAAATTTTCAAGCTGACTTTTACACTAAAACTATCTTTGAGTTTCCCCAGATGGCCACTGAAATGTCTAAAAAATATGTTCTTTCACCTTGTAAAGAGATGAATGCTAAACAGAATTTTGTTTACGTGGAATGCTGCATATTTCTCAAATAGCTCAACACTATTGTGAGAGAACATGAGAAGAGATGTCATCTAAAAAAATGAAGCTAATTTAGGCTAATTTTACATGTGTTAAAAAAATTAATGCAGTTACATTTCAGAGCTAATATAGTTTACAGTAAGGCCTTGGAACTTTGTCAAGGCTCCTATTGTATGTAATATGTTCTGAGCCTCAGGAGAGATAGTCTTTATGGAACTGTTATTTATTTTAACAACAAAAGATAATAAAATTCTTACGATATAACAGTACTATTTACCCTTATAAAAATATCATTCTAATATTTGTGTTAGGATAATAGTTACAGCTCTTTAGTCATCAGCAACATTATTTTCTTGTATTCCACTCTTGCATAAAGGTTCATATTTGTCTGAAGATTAGAAATAAGTTTCATCAAACTACAGAAAGATTGTACCAGTAACCATTGTTACTTCAGTGAATATTGCTGTTAAGTACAGACTTCCAAAATAATTTTGATTAGCTCACGACTAGGAGCTATTATAGCATTTCTCCTTATATGTGGTCTGCAACCAGCCTCTCCAAAGGAGATAGGTGGACAGTCTCCTCCTGTGAAGATGGACAAACTTGGAAATTTGATAAAGTGTCTCCAAAAATCAAAATAGACAAAATGGCAGTATTGGTGGGGTTTTTTAATTCTGTTTTTATTTTGTGTATGTGTGTATGTGCACCATCAAATTGGATCTGACTGGTACAGGAGGAGATGTCCCTCCTTCTCCAGCAGAGCATCTGGTGGATTTGAACCACGCACCTTTGGAATTGAAGTGCAGTTTCTTGCCACTAGGCCACCAGAGCTCGCTCATTTGGGTTTTTTTTAATAGTTGAACAATGGTCGGTATCAGGAATGTATATCACTAAACCCACGACTTAACTTGTTTTTTTTATTTAAAACCAAATAACTTCTACACATAATTATGAATGCATAAAGAGTAGAAGACAAATTAGATAACTGGGACCTCATAAATATTAAATATTATTGTTAAACAACAGACTTTATCAAAAGAATGAAAAGAAATGCAAACTAGGAAAAATATCTTTAGGAATGAATGTCATTAACTAACAAGAATCTAACCTCACCAAATATGTACACAACTCTTCAACAACTCAACAGTATAAAGACAAATAACCTGCTTAAAATAAGATTATAAAATACATGTAAACAGTTTATCAGAGAGAACATTTAAACAGCCTGAAACACATGAGATGTTCATGATCTTTAGTAATTGTTTGGTTATTTTTTTTTTATCTTTAATTTTTGTTAGGTGCTGTCAAGTTTGCTTCTACTCAAACTGCACATGTGACTGAATGAAAATCTGCCTGATGTTGTCTCATATTCACAACCTGTAAGATTATGAAGAGCCCTTTAATGGCTCCTTGTAAGCCCAATGTTACAGCCACTCTATCGATTCACTTTGTGGAGTGTCTTCTCTTCCACTGCTCCTCTATTTTAGCAAGCTTGATATCTTTCTCCAAGAACTAGTGCCTATCAGACCAACTTGCCCAATGTATGTGAGACAAAGCCTCCTCATTCTATCTTCTCAGGAACACTTTACACTTTTCCCCAAAGACAGTTTCAGTTTTTCTTTTTTTGGTTGTTTTGTTTTGATTTGGTTTTTTTGGAGTTTTTTGGTTTTTGGTTTTTGTTTTTGACAGTCCATAGTATGTATGCTCAATACTCTGCTCTAAATACAGAATTTAAAGGCATCAATTCTTCTTTGGCTTTTCTCATTCATAATATGGAGCATTTACATGCTGTGATTGCAAATACCATAATTTGAGCCTGATGCACCCTGGTCTTCAAACTGACATCCTTGCTCTTTAGCACTTTGAGGATGTCCTTGGTAACAAGAGATAGATCTGTTGCAATCTGTCTTTTGATTTCTTAGTTGCTACTTCCATGGGTGATTATTGTGCATACAAGCAAAATATCCTTTGCACTTGAACTTTTCTCTCTTTATCAGAATTTTTATTATTCCAGGTGTGAGAAGTTTTGCCTTCAACAAGTTGAAGTGTATATTATAATGCGTCTTAGAGTTGTGATTCATCATTAGGTAATTCAAGTATTCTTTGGTTTATTGCAACAAGTTTGTATCATCTATATATTGCATATTGTTTATGAGTCATCTTCTGGTCTTCATGTGGTGTTACTTCAAACAGTACACCTTTTCAGATCATTTACTCAATATACTAACTGGATGGGTTTGGGACAAGGATACTACTTGGGTACATACCTTTATTGATTTTTAAAGCATGCTGAGTCACCTTGTTCTATTAGAACAACCATTTCTTTGGTAGGCACACAGGTTCCACTTGAGCACAATCAACGGTTCTGGAATTTCTATGATTTTCAATATTATTCATAATTTATTATTATCCATATGGTAAAATATCTTGGCAGAGTCAATAAACACAAGTAAATATCTTTTTTTTTAAATTTTATTTTATTATTTTTGCGTGAGTGTACCATCAAATCAGATCTGACTGGTACAGGAGGAGATTGTCTCTCCTTCCCCGGCAGAGTATCTGGTGGATTTGAACCATGCGCCTCTGGGATTGTAGTTGCAGATCCTTGCCACTAGGCCACCAGAGCTCCCCTACAAGTAAATATCTTTGTGTTATGCTTTGCTTTTAGTCAAGATCTGTCAGATGAATTCTAATGTTGCACTCATTTGTTGAAACACCTTAAATGGTATCATGAAGCTTTATTTTATAGTCAATGCCTTCAGTATAGCCTGAACTACTCCTTCCTTTAGTACTATTATTTCTTGATCATATACTATCTCTTGAAATGATCGTTGTTGTGGTTGGTATGTACCATCATGTCAGAATCAACTCATAGCTGACACGCCAGTCTGTTTTCAGAGGTAGTAAATTGCACAACAGGAGATTGCTCATCTTATTCATAAAGAACAACTGGTACATTTGAACTGTATGCCTTTGGGATTGCAGTGCAGGACACCAGGCCACTAGAGTTCCCCAACATCTTATTTTGAAGCAATTAATTTTGGAATATTAATTATGGAGTTACATGCGACTTAAGGGGTTTTCTTTTAATCAATTTTTTCATCTTGTTTTATTTTTTTGTAATTTACCTCCAAGTCTTCATTATAATATTTTTATTTGTCTTCTTAAGCTGCCCTTTGATACCTATTTAGCTTTCTTATTCCTCATGTCTTTGTTTTATTTTGTTGCTGTTGTTAGGAGCTATCAAGTAAAACATTACTCATAGCAACCCTATAATGCAAACTTTATCTTACACTGTGCTCTTTTTATCATTTTTGACACATTTGAGCTCTTTGCTACAGTCACTGTGTCAATCTATCTCATTGATGGTCTTCCTCTCTTGCCATCCCTCCGCTTTTTTCCAAGCATGGTGTCCTTTCTCCCCTTACAACACGCCCAAAGTATGTGAGATGAGGCTTTATTATCTTTGTCACCAAGGAGCACTCATTCAAGGCTGCAAATTTTGTAAGACATATCTTTTTAATCTTTTGATATTTCATGGATATTAAGTACTCTTCTCCAACTTCACAATTCAAAGGCACCAATGTTTCTGTCATCTCAGAGGCATAGCAAATGATTGAAAAGGCCATGGCATGAATCAGGGGCAGCTCAGTGTTAAAAGTGACATCATTGGCCCTTACTAAACTAGAAAGGTACCTGACAGCAGGCTTTCCCAATGCAATCCATCTCCTAATTGTCTAAGTATAGTATGATAGGGGTTGATGATGGGTCAAGTAAAATTAAATCTGAATTGACAACTTCAATTTTTTTTCTTCCCTCTGTCATGATGTTGCTTATTGTCAGAGATTCATGAGAATTTTTATTTCCTTGATGTTGAGATGCCATCCACATTGAAAGCCATAGTCCTTTACAGAAAGCATTTCAAGTTTTCTTCACCTTCAGCAAGCAGGATTGGGTCATCTGCATAATGTATGTTGTTGAGGAGTCCTCCTCTAATCCTGATGCCACATTCTATTTTTGAGTCCACATTTAGCTGATCTATGTACTAGGGAGCTCTGGTGGTTTAGTGGTAAGGAATTGCATTGCCAATCCAAAAACACTCTGTTTGACTTCACCTCCACCAGCTACTCTCTGGGAGAATTATACACAATACTCTCCTGTGTGATTTATTGCCTCTGGTGGGTCAGCTGTGAGTTGTTGCTGGCTCAATCATACTAATAATAAAAAATTAAAAAATCTATAGAGCATGTTTCTGAAAATATTCTGACATCCATTTTGGTCTTTTTTTTTCTTCTTTCTCATTTTTATGTCTTTTTAATGACTATTTGATTTCTTCTTATACAGAGTACTTGATATCAACCTGAAAAATCATCCTGTCCTCTTGCTATTAGCACTTAGTGCATCAAAATTCTTTTTGAGATAATATCAATGTTCAGATGAAATACACTCAATGTCATATATCAGTTCTAATTTTTCTTTTTCTTCAGCTTTAACTTGAAGGTAAAATGAGCATTTGATAGGGTGTGTTCAGAGTCAGCTGCTAGCACATTCTATGTAGTGATATTGAACTTCAACAATATTTCTTCTTAAGATGGTGTTAATTTGGAGTCTGCATTTTAGCTAATGAGGCCCACATGTATTGGTACATTTATTTAATTTTTTTAAAAATATCAATATGTACACCAGGGATGTGTCCTGTCTCCATACCTTTTCAACCTGTATGCAGAGCAGATTATCCG
Source organism: Elephantulus edwardii (assembly GCF_000299155.1). Lineage (NCBI taxonomy): Eukaryota > Metazoa > Chordata > Mammalia > Macroscelidea > Macroscelididae > Elephantulus > Elephantulus edwardii. The sequence continues at coordinate 7,874,407 of NW_006399775.1, forward strand.
AGGCGTTAGGATTGGTGGACGATCTATCAACAATCTGCGTTATGCAGATGACACAACCTTGCTCGCTGAAACTGAGGAGGACCTCATGTACTTACTGCAGAAGGTCAAGGACTGCAGCCTTCAATATGGACTGAGGCTCAATGTCAAAAAGACAAAAATTCTCACCACTGGACCAATCGGTAGCATCAGGATGGATGGTGAAGAGATTGAGATTGTTCACAGCTTCAGTTTTCTCAGCTCCACAGTCAACACCCTTGGCACCAGTAGCCAGGAAATCAAAAAACATATTGTGATGGGAAAGTCTGCAGTTAGGGACCTCTCCAAAATACTCAAGAGCAACAGTGTCTCTCTGGAGACTAAGGTCCGCCTGATACAGGCCATGGTTTTTGCAATCACTTGTTATGCATCAGAGAGTTGGACAATGACTAGGGAGGACAGAAGGAGAATTGACGCCTTTGAGCTGTGGTGCTGGAGGAGAGTATTGGATGTACCATGGACTGCCAAGAAAACAAACCGATTCATCCTAGAGAGGGTTAAACCAGGTTCCTCCTTGGAGGCAAGGATTCTGGGGCTTCGTCTGACATCCTTTGGTCATGTTGTAAGGAGAGACGGGTCTTTAGAGAGGGACACCATGCTGGGTAGAATAGAGGGACAGCGCAGGAGGGGAAGACCCTCTATCAGGTGGATTGATTCAGTGACTGGGGTAATCGGAATGGGTGTGTCAGAGGCAATGCGATTGGCACAGGATAGAGCACGGTTTAGGGCTGTTGTACATAGGGTCGCTATGAGTCACAAACGACTCGACGGCACATAACAACAACAACAATCAATATTTCAGTCATTGTTTATACAAAATTCTGTCTTAGGAGTGCCTGCCTCATTTCTATCACTAAGACGATATTTTTATGACTACAAATCCTGCATTTTTTTGCTTCCAATTTCCTAATTGTTTGGATTGGCTATAATGTTAGTATTCTTTGTGTAACACTACAACAAACCTGCCCCCAAGATTAATATCATAAATGTATACCATCTTTTAATAGAACAGAGGAAGCCCCAAAATCTATAGATTGTTCAGGGTCAAGGAGACAACTGACTGCAGTAAAACACAAATTTAGAATATTTTCAATATTGTTGTTGTTGTTGATAGACTTCGAGTCAAGCACGACTAATAGCTACCCTGTGAACAAAAGGCCTGAAGCCCCTCTACAATTATTAACATTCAACATTTATCAAAGGCACACCTGCTTCCAAACTTGTCATAGTATGTTATTGTTGCTATGTGCCACTGAGCTGCCTAGAATGTATAGCAACCCTATGTACAGCAGCTCTGAACTGTTCCCTGTCCTGAGCCAGTCTCACTAATTCCGACACACCACCCCCCCTTGTCTCAATTACTGTAATCTAATCCAGAGTCTCTTTCTCCTGAGAAGTCTGTCCACCATTCCAAGCATGATGTCCTTCTTTAAGGACTGATCTCTTCTGGTCACCTGTTTAAAAGTGAGGTGAAGCTTCAAAATTCTAGCATCCAAGGAGAGACTTTGTTTAACCCTCTCCAAGCCAGACTCTTTGCTTTCTTGGCAGTACATGGTATGTTCAAGACTCTTCTCGAGCACCAGAACATGAAGGCATCTATTCTTCTTCTGTTAGCCTTAACCATTGTCCAACTCTATGAAGCATTACAAATAATTGAGAAAACCATGACCTGCATTAGGTGCACCTTTGTATTTAGACTGGCATCGTTGCTCTTCAGTACTCTGAAGAGGTCCATGACAGCAGATTTTTCCAATGAAATTCGTCTTTTGATTTACTGTCTTCTGGTGTCAGGAGTGTTGATTTTGAACCTGAACAAGCTGTGATTCCTAACAACCTCAATCTCTTCTCTAGCTAATATGGTGCTGCCAGTTGGTCCAGTGGTGAAAATCTTTGTCATCTTGATACTGAACTTCAATCCATATTAAAGACTACAGTCCTTGGCCTTTTGTAGCAAGTGCTTCTGGTCTTCTTCAATTTCAGCAAGCAAGGTTGCTGAATCTACTTCTGGATCTGGCTTTCAAACTGAGTGGAATCTTCTGTGAATATTTTCAATAGTAAAAGTTTATCTTTTCATCAAGTAGCAAAGGAAGGAATGTCATTTACTATCACTGTGGGGGTTGGTCAGAGGATATGGTGGCCTAATAGTAAGAAATTGAGCTGACAACCCAAAGGTGGGCAGTTCAAATCCATGAGCTGCTTCATGGGAAAAAGATGAGCAATCTTCTCTGGTCCCATTTAAAACCTCTGTAAACCAACTGGAAGATAAATTATAAGTTAATTACATAACAACCTAACATTAGGGGTTGGGTAAAATAAACTCAGCAGGTTAAATTGGTATTCAGTAATTTTTTCCAGTTACCCAGAACTTCTCAAGAACATACTTAAGTATGCGTTTCTCGTACATACGTTTAATAAATCTGCAATTAATTGGAAAATAAGAGTAATATTACCTAAATAGAGTATAAACACAAGAATATGCAACCAAATAAATGGTTATATGCTAGAAGCAAATAACAAAAACAGATTCTGTGAATCTTAAAAAATAAAGCATGTGGTTCCTTGGGGATTTAATATACTCTTGAGCCCCTACCCTTCTAGAATAGTGCTGAAGGAGAACAGAACTCAGTCCCTTTGTTATTGCTGTTGTTGTTATGTGCCCTCCAGTCACCTGTAACTTATAGTGAACCTGTGTACAACAACTCTGAAACCTGTCCTGTTCTGAACCAGTCTCACTCTGACACACCTACCCCCATTTCCCGAGTTACTGTATCAATCCATCTCATCTTGGGTCTTCCTCTCCTGTAACATACTTCCACCCTTTTGAGCATGAAGTCCTTCTCCAAAGATAGGTCCCTCCTGACTTCGAGTCCAAAGTATTTGAGAAGGAGCTTCAAAATCCTAGCCTCCAAAGAGAAATTTGGTTTCACCCTCTCCAAGATGGACCTATTTGTTTTCTTGGCTGTCCATGATTTTGAAGACTCTTCTCAGCACCACAACTCAAAGTCATCAATTCTTTTTCTGTCATCTGTAGTCATTATCCCGCTCTCTGATGTTTAGCAAATAATTTATAACAGTGGTTATTTCAGAGGTAGCCAAAGAGAATAATGCAAAAAAATAATCTCCCAGAAGATGGAGCCAAAGGCCACAGAGAACGACAGGAAGGGAGCATGTACCAGAGAACAAACCACCGCTGCTACTCACTGCCTTGTAGTCAGCTCTTACTCGTGGTGACTGGAAGAGTAAATCCATCCAGTTTCTGGAACTGTAAATCTTTACAGAAGGGCATTTCCAATATAGTTTCCATGGGGATATGAACTTCTGATCTTTTTGTTAGCAGCCTTGTACATTAAGTGCTATGCCTCCAAAGCTTCTCAAGACCAAATTGAACATAATTCTCAGTTGGAACAGAATCCCTATGAGGTGTGAAGTGTTAAAGCATTAAGCTACAAGAGTTAGATATTCTAATCCATGTGGACACACCTTTGAAGAAAGGCCTGGTGATTTATTTCTGAAAAAGCAATTATTAAAAACATATAGAACTCAGATCAACCCTGAACTCAACAACAGTTGGTTCATCCTGTCTAGCTTCATTTCAAAATTGCTCCCTACCATTAACTATTGTACTCCTAAAATATGTTTCCTTTTTTGAAATGAGAAGTCAGAAGTCCATCTCTGCAGTGTATGAGAGTATTTGGCGTTTATAAAGGTGTGAGGTCCTGTATGGCAATACAAACTGTATAATTTGCCATTGCTTTACCCTGGCATTCGCTTCTCTTTCTTTCAAGATAAACTGGGTACCATGGTGCTTCTTTCATACTTGTGGGTAGTTGTGTACATAATTTTGCACAATTACTTGTAAGTAAAAGTGAACTTTGTCACTTAAGGCTAACCATTCAGTTCATAGTGTAAGACATGCTCAGGAGTATTTTTCTCTCTTGGCCTGGTAACTGGCAACAGTCACCTTGCCAGATCTTGAGTGACAGCAAGGAGGCAAGTCTCCCAGCAAACCAAAAATAGACACACAGATATATGTAGAGAAACTGTGACTATCATTTGATGTCACTGGGATCTTACAACATTTCTTTATTTATCTGTTACTTTAACTTAACCTATCCTATCCCCGACTAAAATAGCATGTCTCTGGAAACTCCGTGAATTTTTATAAATGGCAATAGTTGTGGAAGAGCTTCAGGTTTTTTGTTCATGGGCTCACTCTGAGTGGTGCTGGACTAGATGGTAATCAACAACAACAACATCTTATTTCTTACAGAGCAAAACAAGCTTTAGGCATTTTATCTTTTAAAAAATAAATGTTATGTTATTATTTCTTTAGAGGGAGCTCTTGATGGTGTAGTCCATAGGGAGTTTTGCTGCAGATAAAGGCAGCAGATCTCAGTTGGATCAAATCTATCATTTGTTCCAAGAGAGAACAGTGAGTGATCTCCTTCTGTGAGAAAACTCATCTGTAGAAATTAAGCTGACCAAGGCAGGAATTTCCTTGGTTAAAGACAAAGTAAACTCCCTATCTTGGAGCAGCATAACCTTGATTCTCACACTGAAGCTGCCTTTTGATATAGATGTTGTTATGGAAGCAGGGAAGGCCAGAAATAAGAAAAGATACAGTATCTCAATTTGTAGTTGGATTTTGTAAGTGGTATTGTTTTCTTTATTTAATTCTCTGGTTCTCTTTGTTACTGTAGTGAAATCCTACTGGTTTTTGGATATCAGTCTTATAACTTGCCACTCTATTAAACTGGCCTACTAGCTCTAAAAGTTTTTTGGTTGAGTCTTTGGAGTTTTCTGTGTATACTATTTTATCATCTGCATATAGCAACAGTTTAACCATCTCTTTGCCAATCTGGATTCCTTTTATTTCCTTCTCTTGTCATATTGCCTATCAAGCATCTCCAAAACATTATTGAATAGAAGTGGTGACAGTGGTCATCCTTGTCTGGTCCCTGTTTGCAAGGAAAACATGTAGTCTTTCTCCATTGAGAATGATGTTGGATATTGGTTTTACATAAATACTTTTCACGATGTTGAGGAAATTCCCTTCTATTCCAATTTTGCTGAGTGTCTTAATAAAGGGTATTGGATTTTGTCAAGTGCCTTTTTGGCATCAATTGTTAAGATCATATAGTTATTATTTACTTTGTTAATAGGATGAATTAAATTGATTGTTTTTCTTATGTTGAACCATCCTTGCATACCTGTTATGAATCCCCCTTGGTTATGGTAAATTATGTTTTTCATGTGCTTTTGTATTCTATTGGCTAGGATATTGTTTAGGATTTTTGCATATATATTGATGAGAGCTATTGGTCTGTAGTGGGGGGTTTTCTCCTCATGGTATTATCTGTGCCTAGTTTTGAGAGTTATGCTTGCATTATAAAATGACTCTGGGAGTGTTCTTTCTTTTTCAGTTTTTTTAAATAGTTTAAGTAGAATTGGTGTTTCATCTTCTCTGAGTGTTTGGTAGAATTCAGCTGTGAAGCCATCTGGACCAGGACTTTTCTTATGGGGAAGTCTTTTTATGACCTCTACAATTCTTCTATTATGATGAGTCTGTTCTGTCTTTATCTCTCTGGGTAGGGGATGTATTCTAAGGAATTTGTCCCTTTCCTCTAATTTTTCAAATTTATCAAGATACAGCTTTTCATAGTACTCTGATATTGTTGGTTTAATTTCCTCTGGTTCTGCTGTGACGTCACCTCTGTTATTTCTTAATTGAGTTATCTCTGTCTTCTTTTTTTTTTTATCCTTTTGTTAAATCTGCCTGTGGTTTGTGAATTTTATTGACCCTTTCAATATTTGGGAGTGCACCTAACTAGAGATACAAAAGACCTATACAAAGAAAACTACAGAACATTTCTGCAAGACACAATAAAAGACCTAAAGAAATGGGAAAATGTGCCCTGTTCATGGATAGGAAGACTCAATATTGTGAAAATGACAATCCTACCAAAAGCAATCTACATGTTCAATGCAATCCCAATCCAGATACCAAATTCATTTTTCAAGGAGATTGAAAGGGAAATTGTCAAATTTATTTGGAGGGGCAAGAGACCCCAAATAAGCAAAACACTTCTGAGAAACAAAAGTGAAGTAGTAAGCATAACATTCTCTGACCTCAAAGCCTACTACACAGTAGTAGTACCCAAAACAGCATTATACTGGTACAATGACAGGCACATAGACCAATGGAACAGAATTGAGAACTCAGAAATAGATCCACTATCTATGGTCAACTAATATTTGACAAAAAAATCAAAGCTATCAAGTGGAAAAATGACAAGATCGTCAACAAATGGTGTTGACAAAATTGGACTTCCACCTACAGAAAGCTGAAACAGGATCCACATCTCACACCATACACAAATATCAACTCAAGGTGGATCAGAAACCTGGGACTAAATCTCCAAACCATAAAGTTCATAACAGACAAACTGTCATCAAGATTAGAAGCATTAGTCCGAGGTATCAAGAAGCTGCTAAATACAGCCAGAAATGCAAATATGGAGAGAACAAAAGTGATGAATGGGACTTTTTAAAGATTAAATCCATGTGTGCATTTTTCCAACAGGGTGAAAAGAAGACCTACCGACTGGAAACAAACATTTTGTAATACCATCTCAGACAAGAGTCTCATAACTAAATCTACAGAAGACCCCTGAGCCTCCACAAGAAAAAGATGGATAACTCAATTACAAAATGGGTAAAACACATGGAAAGAATTTTCACAGAGGAGGATAATAAAATGGCAGACACATGAAGAAATGTTCCAAATTACTAGCAATAGAAGTTGTGTAAATCAAAACCACAATGAGGTACCATTTCAATCCATTAAAAGTGGCAAAGTGTAACAAGGCAGCAAGTAATAGATGTTGGAGAGGATGTGGTGAGAAAGGAACTCTTATACATTGTTGGTGGTATTGAAAATGGTACAACCATTCTGGAAAGCAGTTTGATGCTTCCTCAAAAAAGCTGAACATAGACATTCCATATGACTCAGCTATTCCAATACTTGGAATATAGCCTGGAAAAAAAAATGAGAACTGAGATACAATTTGAGACTTGTACAGTACTGTTCCTAACTGTTATTCACCATTGCAAGAACATGGGAATAGATAGCCCAGATGTCCAACCCCAAATGAATGGATTGAGAAACTATGGTACATTCATACAATGGAATACTATGCAGCATGCAGAAGCAATGATTTTGTAAGTTATTACCTAACTTGGGAGGGACTCGAGAGCATTATGCTGAGTGAACTCAGTCAAACAAGGACAAATATTGTATAAAACCATTATTGTAGAATAAGTGTAACGACTCGGGGTGGAGATGGAGATTGGAAGCAGAGGGATAAAGAGGTGCAGGGAAGGGGGGATTAATCATGGGGTTAAATAATTTGATGGGTGGGGGGTGAGCAAAATTGGAAGAATCTGTTTTGTAAAACAATGCACTCAAATTTTGCAAATAAGCTACTATAATATTAATGAAAAAAGAAAAGATACATTAAAAAACATCTTGTATACCTATTAAGGAATTTTTCTTTTACTTTTCAAAGAGAAGAATAAGCTAGGGGTGGAGGGGTGGGCAAGGAGAAAAATGCAACAATGAATGAATGGAAATCCAAAATCTCTGCAAATGTTCATTAAAATTAGTAAAATAATTTTTTAAAAGAAATCTTGGAGTCCTCTTAACATATTTTACTAATCATGCAATGAAAAAGTTGCAAATAGAAATATCATTTGATGAAGCAATTCCTCTACTGGAAATTTACCCTAAAAAATCATAACTGATATCCAAGCAGATATATGTACATCCACATTTATCGCGGCTTTATTCACAATAGCAAGGAGTTGGAAACAACCTAAGTGCCCATCAAGAAACGAATGGATAGAGAAGCTATGGTATATTCACACAATGGAATACTACGCTGAATGAAAAACAAGTAACTCATGCAATATTATTCAAAATGGGTGACTCTGGAGGACATTATGCTGAGTGAAATATCTCAGTCACAAAACAACAAATACTGCTTAGTGTCATTGTTGTAGAACAGGACTGACATCAGGGTTGGAGTGAGAATGAGAAAAATTGGATATATTATGTATACATTGAAACATATGAGGGAGAGAACAGTTTAAAAGCGATATATGATTGAGTATTATGGTTATGGCAAACGTCCAGAATGAAGGTTGCCTAGTGGAGTGTACTAGTGGAGTGGGGAGGGGGATTGTATACCAATGAAAGAATCTTTCTTTTACTTTTCAAAGAGAAAAGCAAGAGCGAACTGGGGTGGGGGGAGCACGGAGTAAAATGCAACAATGAATTAATAAAAATCTAAAATCTCTGTAAACCTTCATTAAAATTAATAAAATATAAAAAGGAAAGCCTCTCAATAAAAGCTATGAGGTTTACACTCAACTATGAGCTCCTCTCCTCCTTCCTTTTGACTAAGAAAATACTTGAAAAGTTTATTCCATAGTTTGGCACTTTCCTGCGGATCAGACAAGGGCATCATATGGTGAACTCAAAGTGGTATGGGATCACACTCACTGAAGACTCAGCTACAAGTAGGTTCTGACTCACTGGCAACAAGTTTTGAGTTATTTGTTTTAACCTGCAGTCTTCTCTTCTGGTGAAAAATATTTCATGAGCATAGAATCGAGTGGATCTTACCTTCTATATCACTCTCCTGACTTTCCTTCTCATCAGTAAAGAACAGTGATTTTTTTTCCCAATATTGTCAATGAGACATGGGCTTCTTCTGTAACAGAATGCCCTAAGAAATAGGCTGTTGTAACTAGGTGCTGTTGAGTCACCTACCACTCATATCAACTCTATTTAAAACAGTTCTGAAGCCTGTCCTGTCCTGAGCAAGTCTCACTGACTTTGACACACCTACCCCTATTGCCCTAGTTACTATATCAATCCTTCTCATCCTGGGTCTTCCTCTCCTGTGCTCTCCCTCCACTCTTCCAAGCATCATGTCATTCTCCAAGGATTGATCCCTCCTGACCACATGCCCAAAGTATGTGAGATGGAGTTTCAAAATCCTAGCCTCCAAGGAGAAACTTGATTTCTCCAAAACAGATCTATTTGTTTTCTTGATGGTGCATGGTATGTTCAAGACTCTTCTCCAGCACCACAACTCAAAGGCATCTACTCCTCTTCTGTCACACTTAGTCCTAATCCAGCTCCTTTATGCATAGCAAGTAATTGTGAAGACCTTGGACTGGATCAGTTGCACCTTAGTCTCTAGGCTGACATAATTTCTCCTCTAAACTCTGGAAAGGTCCCAGACAACAGATTTACCTAATGGAATTAGTCTTTTGATTTCCTGACTGCTGATGCCGAGAGTGTTGATTGTATTAACAACCTCAATCTCGTCTCCAAATGGGTAGCCTAGTATCTGAAAACTTCCTAAGTAAATATTCTTTATATACATTCATTAAGCACTTTCCCCAAAGATGTCAATAAACAAATATACAGGGTTATAAACAGAAAATTAACATGCAGAGATTCAGATAGTCTGTAAGTAGACTATTTACTGCTACATAACAACCCATTTCACTACTATGAAGCCTCATAGACTCTGTAAGAGACAGGAAAACTTCTACACATGATATATCCAAACTATAAATCTTTATGGAAGCTGACTGTCTCACTTTTCTTCTGAAGAGCAGCTGGTGGTCTTGAAAATCTACCTATCTTACAATTAGTATTTTAAACAGCATACCATCAGGAGTCTTCTTGCATAACAAGGCAATCCAAAATATCTGTCCATATTACTCTTCATTCTCAAGGAAGAAATACTGAGATCACATACACACACACACACACACACACACACACACACACACATAGAGTGGCAATAGCCTCTAAAGTGGAAGTGCCTATGCACACATTTTTCGCATGTTCCTGCTCCCACTGTTTTTGTTGTGTACCACTGAATTGGAATTGACCTATAGGTGACACTTCAGTAGGTTTTAAGAGGCAGTTAAATGTACGCGAAGAGATTACCCATTTTCTTCCCGTGGAGCAGATGATAGATTCAAACGATGTATCTTTGCATTTCCAGAAGTTGCACTACAATCCCGAGGGCATCGGATTCGAGGTCACCAGCCGCTGCACCGGAGAAGGATTGCCAGTCTCCTTCCATGCGATTAACTGCCTCTGAAAACTCACCAGAAGGGGTCAGCTACGTGTTGGTTGGAACTGAACGGCACACAACAGCAACAACATGCCACCAGAAATACTCTGATTTCCTGTTGTGAAAGCAGGTCATAGAAGAGAGAGAGAGAGAGAGTATTACAAAATGATGTGGGTTTTTTGCGGGGCCATTATATTTATATGGAAAAATATTTGACCTTACCTGTAATCAAATAAGGATATTTAAGTAAGACACATTACTCTTAATTATCAATCTTGCATGGTAAGAGTGGTATGAACATTTTACTGAAATGTAATTAAACAATTTTTACAATATTTTCTAAAGTGTTATTATTCTAGTTCAATTTCCAGGAATCCTCAGGCAATAATTAAATATTAAGACAAAAGTATACAAAATTAATCATTTTTATTCTATTTAAAGTGGGGGAAATGAAATAGGGTAAAGTTTCTGTACATTATTAAAAGAAATATTATGTATTCTCTATAGAATTATTCTAAATAGCTATTAATTAAAAAGGAGCTCTAGTGGCTTAGTAGTAAGGAGTTGAAATGTCAACTCAAAGGCAGGAAGATCAAATACACCAGCTTCTCCATGAGAGAAAGATGGGAAATGTCTTCCTGTGCAATTTATAGCTTCTGAAAACCTGCTGCAGGGCCAGCTATGAATCAGTTCTACATCCATAGGACATAACAACAACCTAATGATAAATATATATGTAAGAATTTTATACATAACAGGGCATAAAAATTAAGGTTCAGAAAAGGAAGAAATTTTATAGTACTTTTGTTTCCCCTGGGTGTGACTGAATCATATATTCTTATCTATGCATCTATTTTGTGTGTATTTTAGTATTTTTTTTTGGTTGTTTTGGTGTGTTTTTGTCTGTTTTTATTTTGTGTTATGTACCATTGAATCAGATTCAACTGGCATAGAAGGAGATTGCCCCTCCTTTTCCAGTGGAACATCTGGGGATTTGAATCATGTGCCTTCAGGATTGCAGCACAGCTTCTTGCCACTAACTCACCAAATATGTGTATTTTAAGTGTATGTACTTAACCATAAATATATAAAGCGAGAACAGCTGGTGAATCCAAACAACCTGCTTTTGGATTGGCAATGCATGTGCCTACCCACTACACTAGGTCATCAGAATGTACAGGCTTATGCAAATTTTATACACACAGATATACGGTATACTTAGCTTCTGTCAAGTAAATTTATAGCCATCTCAGGTGGAAGTCAATTTACAGAGTTTTGACATTTGGCAAATCAGTCATTGGACCTATCTTTCGAAGAGTGCCTAAGTTAGTTGAAACCACTTTCTGTCTAGTAATTGAGTGTCTAACTAATAGCACTGCTACCCCGTGACTGTCATAATGTGGACATACACATTATGTTTTAAGCACAGGATTATCTGTGTAGTGCAAATGATTAACATTCTCAGTTAACTAAATTCTTAGCAGTTTGAGTCCCTCCATAAGGAGCATGATTCTATATGACTCACGTGGGGTTTTTAAGGGTTGGAATGTACTAGATGGCAGCAAATGGTTTTGGATTTTTAAGAATACATAATTTTTGTGTGTTTTTCTGTTTGTTTTAAAAGGACTTTGATGTAAAGCTTTCTTGATTCTGAATTCTCATCTAACTCCTTATTTACATAAACATGGAAAGTAACTAACTTCTCTGTAGCAGTTTTGTAATCTGTAGAAACCACGAGCAATGAGACCTACTTCAAAAAATCATTTTGTGGAATAATTCATGTGACTCATCAGTCATTGTCATTGAATCGGAACAACTTATAGCAGACCCTCCAGTGCGTTTCTGAAGGAGGTGATAAATTGTATGGGAGCACACTGTTCAACTTTCTACCTCAGAGCCATTGCTGGATTAGAACTGCTAGGGTTAATGGTGCAACTCTCCAAGGACTAGGGTTATGCTACCAGAAACTCCTAGTTCATGTGAAAAATCCTTAAAATTTTCTAGCTTATAGTGAACCATCTCAAAAAGTGTTAGCTATTGTTTTTGTGTGTTTTTAAAATACATTCCATTCACATTAATAGGAAATATGTTCTTCAGAACAAGGAAATATTAAAAATTAAAGATGCCGTTCTTCATCTCCTCAGTGGTCAATGAAATATAAAATAATTGGTCAAACTTTGATGGACAATGGAAGTTTACACAGCCTGTAACAATCTCCCCATAAAATATTTCTTATTTGCCAAACAGAGGGAAGGAAGGAATACGGAGAGAAAAGGAGAGAGAGGAAAAAAAAATAGTAATTTTTTAGTAGAAAAAAATCTGTCATATGTCAAATATACTAAATAATGAAAGTTAATGTTAACAGGACTGGAACAAATATCTTTAGAGAGGACAAACATTTTTCTTTTGGATAACTGCTTATCTGGCACATGGCCTCTGGCCTCTTGAGGAGCGGCAGGTATGGAGGGCTCTGGGAGCTTGTGGTGTTCTTTTTGCCCCAAGTGGGGGTTGGCAGAGTGGACTTGCCAGATGATCTGGGGGTCTCTGGCCCAGAGTATGCCAACATTTGGCCATACCAGAATGGTAAATTACTGAAGGGCCCTCGGGACTGCGGCGCTCAGGCCTGTTTTTGATTGTTTTTGTTCATTTTTCTAGGCCCTATAGTCCTGGTGTGTCCACTTGCCATACAGCAATAATTTGTGGTTGCTTTGAAGCTGAACACCATGACACTGATGTGTCAAATACGTTAATGTTTACCCATGGAGGAAATGTTTGGTGGAGCTCACTGATTAAAACAAGCTTGGAAGTAGGAGTGGCATCCACTTCCATAAAGCTTGCCTCTGGAAACCCTATGAACCTGGAGAGAGGATGAAAGTCACACAAGTGTTGAGGACTTTCCTTCATAGGTTCGCTATGAGTCACCTACAGCTAGCTCAATGGCACTTAACAACAACAACAACAACTGCTTATCTAAGGACATCTGAATGATCTCAGAGCACCAATAAAGTCCTAGGATAATATGAAACTTGTATTCACTTTAAAAAAGAGAAAAGTAAACTGGGGTGGGGAAGGGAGGAAAATTTGCAACAGTGAATGAATGGAAGTCCAAATTTTCTTTAAACTTTTTAAAAAATATCAGTAAAATTTAATATTTTTTTTAAAAAGAAACTAGCATTCAGTTATTGAAAAGAGTCACATATTTCTATTGTGTCTCTATTGTAGTTCTAGTATATACTTATTTTTGTTTCTGAAACAAAGTCTAGGATAAACTGGGCAACTTTAATCGAATACCTATATCCTTCATTTTTTTTTAAAGTTTGCCATACTTTGCTTGTTTCTATGAATTTCTTAAAATAGTAACTGTTTTGGTTAACTGAAAAATAAATCAAGAGGATTTTCTCATTTATAAAATGAGGGTAACAGAAGAAAAGCTAGTGTTCTACATTCATTTTCCAGCAAGTTGTTAAAAAAGTAAAACACACCTCAAGCAGCAAGAGTAGAGCTTCACAGATATTTTGTAAGGATCTGAATTAAGCATCTCACACTCAAACCTGTTGCTGTAGGGTTTACATGGTTTTGATAAACTTTAGCAGGTTTGGTTTTGAGCCTAGGAATGATCAATTTTGCCTTCCTTCTGTGAAATTCAGGACTCAGAACGGTTGTCACTATGGGTTACAGGCAACTTGAAGGTATATAACAAGAACAATAGCCTTTTATCTTCTGTAGCAAGTACTTTAAATCATTCTCACTGTTATTGAGCAAGGTTGTTCTATCTGCATAACATACGTTGTAGTTGTTGTTGATAAGTCTTCATCCTATCCTGATGTCACATTTATCTTCTTAGAAAATACCATTATGTAGACTGAAGATAAAGCAAATCCCAAAATGATGTCAGAAAAGACTAAAAACTTTAGCAAGTTAGTTTCTAGACTAACATCATTGCCTCTCAGTACTCTGGAGAGGTCCTTGACTGAAGATCTTCCCAGTGCAATTCATCTTTTGATTTCCTGAATGTTGGTGTTAAGAGTGGAGATTCTGGAGCCAAGTAAGCTGTAATTGTTAACGACCTCAATCTCTTCTCCATCTATCATGGTACTGCCAATTGGCCCAGTGGTAAGAACATGTGTGTTCTTGATGTTAAATTTCAATCTATATAGAAGAGTATAGTCCTTGACCTTCTGCAGCAAGCACTTCAGGTCTTCTTCAGTTTCAGCAAGCAAGGTTGTGTCATCTGCATACTGTAGGCTGTTGATGTGTTTACCTCAAATCCTAATGCCATTTTCCTCTTTCAAAGCCCTGCTTTCAAATGATCTGTCCTGCATACAGATTGAAAAGTTATGGAGACAGGATGCATCCCTGACACCCTCCTTTCCTGATTTTTGAACCATCCAGTGTTTTCCTGCTCTGTTGTAAGGACTCTTACTGTGTAATAAGAGTATTAGTTTCTCATAAGCACAATCAAGTTTTCTGGGATTCCAATTTTTCTGAAGGTAAGCCACAATTTGTTGTGATCCACACAGTCAATGCATAGTCAATGAAACACAGATATTTATTCCTCTGGTATTCTTTGCTTTCTGCCATGATCTGTCTAACATTGGTAATAATGTCTCTCGTGTCAAGACCTTTTCTAAACTCAGCTTATAATTCTGGTCATTTCTGGATGATCTTCAGCAAGATTCTGCTAGTGGGTGATATTAGTGATATTTTTCAATAATTTTCACACTATGTCGAGTTAACTTTTTCTGGAATGAAAATAATTATGAATATCTTCCAGTCAGTTTATCAAGTAGTTGCCCTCCAGATTTCTTGGCAAAACTTGGTGAGTACATCAAGGGAAGCATCCGTTTGATGAAATACATCATTGATATTCCATCAATACCTGGGGCTTTTTTTTTGTTTTGCCAATCCCCTCAGAGCAGCCTGCACTGTCTCATTCATCATCATTTCCTCCTGATCATATGTTGTTTCTTGAAATTCTTCTATGTATTTTTTTTGTACAATGACTCGATATACTCTTTCAATCTTCTTTAAATGCTTTCTGAATCATTCAATAAATTTGCCTATAGCATCCATGTATTTTAATTCATGGCCTGAATTTGTTCTTCTTTTCCTCCAGCTTAAGAAATTATGAGTGATTTCAGTCTCTTTGAATTTCTGACTCTAGTTCCTTGCACATTTCCTTGTAATACTTTGCCTTGTCTTCCTGTGATGTCCTTTAAAATCTTCTATTCAGCTCCTTAACTTTTTAAATTTCTTTCTTTTGCTTTGGCTTCTAAGCACTCTAGTGCTTAGAATACTCAGAATCTCTTCTGACATCCATTTTGCTCTTTTCTTCATCTTTCTTTGTAATGACTTTTTACATTCTTCATGAACGATATGCTTGATATCTTCCCATAGTTCATCTGGCCTTTGTTCATTAGGGTTTAACGCCTCAGAACTTGGTTTTTAAATTGAGGGGGTATAGACTCAAGATCAAATTTTGATTCCTATAGATATAATTTGATCTTCTTTAGCTTTAATTTGAACTTTCATGTTAGTAGTTAATGGTCTGTTCCACAATCAGCACCTGGCCTAGTTTTCGCTGCAGATGTTCAACTTCTCCAATGACTCCTTCCACAGATGCAGTTCATCTGATTCCTGTGCATCCCATCCAGTGAAATTCATGTGTGTACCCTGAGTTTATATTTCTTATGAAAGGTATTTGTTATGAATAAATCATTGATTGTACAGAACTCTATCATTCTATCCCCAGCCTCACTTCTTTCACCAAGTTCATATTTTCCAACTACTGATCCTTCTTCCTGGTTCCCAACTTTTATAATCCAGTCACCAATTATTATTAATACATCTTGGTTATATGTCAAATCAATTTTTAATTGTAAAAATTTATAGAAATCATATATTTCCTCCTCTTTGGCTCTAGTTGTTGGTACATAAATTTGAATGTTAATGGTCTTCCTTGTATACTTATGGATATTATCCTGTCATTCACAATATTGTATTTCAAGATGGATCTAGAAATGGTCATTATAACTATTAAAACCACCCCATTTTTTTTTCTCACCTTTTCATCTCAAGCCTTCAATATGGATTGCATCTTAACAACAAGAAGATAAAAATGTTCACAACTGGAACAATAGACAACATCATGATAGATGGAGAAAAGTTTGAAATGGTCAATGACTTCATCATCTTTAAATCCATATTCAACAGTATTGGCATCACTAGTCAAAAATGATAACTATAAAAATACATAGCATTGGAAAAGTTTGCTGTCAAGGACCTACCCAAAGTTCTGAGGAGTAATAATGTACATTTAAAGACTAAAGTATACCTAATTCAGGCCATAATTTTATCAATTATTATCTATGCTTCTGAGAGCTGAAAAACAAAAAATTGATACTTTTGTGTTGTGGTGTTGGCATGACTATTTCATGGACTTCCATAAGAACAAATAGATATGTCTTTGAGAAGGTGCAGTCAGAATGCTCTGTAGAGGCAAACATGGTCAAGCTTTGTCTTATATGCTTTGGAAATGTTGTTAGAATATAGTATTCTTTGGAAAGGAACATCATGTTAGGAAAGGTGGAAGGTCATTGAAAGAGAGGAAAACTTTCAACAAGATGGATTGACACAGTGACTACAACAATTAGCTCAAGTATATCAGACATGATGAGGATGACACAGGATAAGATAGGGTTCAACAACAGCATATGTCTCTGGAGATGTATATTGTTGTTGTATGAGTATATGATAATTTACTATAGGAATTTTTCTGCTTCCTATATATTATTCTCTTTAATAAATAGTAAATTCTTATCTTTAACATCTAACTGTAATCAATGTTGTGATTAAATAATTTTACAGTAATTATAATCCTTATTTTACAGGAACACAATGACTGGCAGTTGTCCCATTACCTCAGTTGCCGTGTAAATCCATCTCATCCAGGATCTTTGTCTCCTTCAATGAAACTTCACCATTCCCTGAATAGTGTCCTTCTTCAAAGACTGGTCCCTCCTGGCAACATGCCCAAAATATACACAAAAGAGCATAATAATCCTTGCCTCTAAGGGCAACCTGGTTTCTAAGACAGACCCATTTGTTCTCTTGCCCATCCATAAATGTTCAAAATTCTTCTTTAGCACCACAATTCAAAGGCTTTGATTCTTCTGTCATCCTTAGTCATTCTTAGTCATTGTCCAGCTCTCTGATGCATAGCAAGTAAATAAAAAGAGCACAACCTGTATCAGATACACCCCAGTCTATAGACTGTCATCATTACTCTTCAGCACTCTGGAGAGGTTCCTAACAGCAAATTTTCCCAATGCAATTTTTTTATTTATTTTCTGAATCAGGTGCCAAGAGTATTGATTACAGATTTGAGCAAACTGAAATTATGAACAATCTCAACCTCTCCGCCATCTATTATAGTGCTGACAATTGGCCCAGGGGTGCGAATTTTTGTTTTTTTGATGTTGAGCTGCAATCCATATTGAACACTGTAATCTTTGACGTTATACAGAAAATGCTTCAGGCCATCTTCAGTTTTTGCAAGCAAGGTTGCATCATCTGCATAACAAAGGCTGTTGATGAATTGTCTTCCAAGTATTTACACATATCACTAAATACATATGTAGAATGTGCATTAGAAAACTATCTTAGATTGGGTTCTCTAAAGATGTGTGTGTGTGTGTGTGTGTGTGTGTGTGTGTGTGTGTGTGTGT
>NW_006399775.1:7892429-7921103 GCF_000299155.1 Elephantulus edwardii
GAGAGAGAGAGAGAGAGAGTGAGAGACATTATCTAACAGGTAGGGAATTCAGCTACCAACACAAAGACAAGAAATTCCATTCATCAGCTTTTCCACAATAGCAATGTGGACACTCTCTACCCTTAGTAAACCTGCTGGACAGTCAACTTTGATTTGATTCCAACTAAGTATTGTGTGTAAACGTGTGTGTATATGTGTATACATGTGTCTCTGTGTGTGCAACACATCTATATAAAAAAGAGAAAGATTTATTTCAAAGAAATGGCTCACATACTTAAAAAAAAACCCCAAAACAAATAACCCCACAACAAAATTCAAACTCACTGCTATCAAAAGCTATAAACTGCATGAGATGAGATTTTCTTTCTCCAGCAAAGCAGCTGATGGATACAAATTGCTGACCTTCAGGTTCATATAGAGGATGGCTTGTCTGTGGTGCCTAGGGATTCTCCTGATTCACACAGCTTGTGAGTCTAACAAAGCATAAGAGAGAAAGTAAATTCAAGGATAAAGAGGAAGCAAAGCAGATGCAGGATCTAGACTGAACAAATCAAGAGAGTTTTGCTAGTCATCCATATATAGTAACTGTAGACCATATTCTTGATGACAATTCCTTTCAGTGACTAGTTGCAGATAGCAGAGCTCATCATGGAATTGATTATATTATGAAAAGTTTCAACAATGAAAAATAATCAGCCTCTTGAATGAATTGCTCAGCAAACTCATTGAATAGATATGGGGAAATGATATAACCCTAATGAATATTTTTTCTGATTTTAATCTTTGCAAAGTCCCTTTGTTCTTTTAGGAAAACTGTTGCTTGGCCTATGTATATGTTTCATATACTCAAAAATAACTGTTCTGGTATTCCTATTTTTGTCATTGTTATTCATAATTTATTATGGTCCATACAGTCAAATGCCTTTACATACCCAATAATAAACCATTGAATAAGGTTGTTATTCTCTACTTTCAGTCAAGATCCATCTGATATCAGCAAAAATATTCCTTATGTCACAATCTCTTCTGAATCTAGTTTGAACTCCTAGCAGTTCCTTGCTGTTGATGTTCCAGGCATTTTAAATAATCTTCAACAAGATTTTATTTGTATAGTATGTTAATTACATTGTTTGATAATTTCTAGAGGACTGGATAGCTCTCCTAGTATAAGGGGAAGTATATGGAGTATAAGAAGGAGAAAGTGGAATCATGATTAGAGAAAGTCATTCAACGGTCTGTTATATAATTGAAACAACGTTACTTGCAGAAAGTAAAGAAGACTTGAAATATTTACTGCACTCTTCCATATGGGTTGCATCTAAATAGCAAGAAAACAAACAAACACAATCCATACAAGTAGATCAATAAGCAACATTATTATAGGTGGAGAAAAGATTGAAATTGTCAACAATTTCATTTTAATTGAATCCACAATCATTACCTTTGGTAGTATAAGTTAAAAAATAAAAAATGAAAGTTAATTTAGGGGAAATTGCTGCTAAGGACCGCTATAAAGTGTTAAAAAATTAATATCAGTTTAAATCTTAATCTTCACCTGATCCAGGCTTTAGTACTTTTGTTTACTATGCATCTGAAAATTGGACAATGACTGAGAGAGACAAAATAATACTTGCCTTTGAATTATGGTGTTGGGGAATAGTATTGGATATTTCATGGACTGCCAACAGAATAAACAAGTCTTTGTTAAAGGAAGTATAAAATGAGTGCTTTTAGAGGCAAGGATGGTGAAACTAGATATCACTTACTTGTAAGGGCATGTTTTCAGGAGGACTAAGTGGCGTTAGGATTGGTGGACGATCTATCAACAATCTGCGTTATGCAGATGACACAACCTTGCTCGCCGAAACTGAGGAGGACCTCATGCACTTTCTGCAGAGGGTCAAGGACTGCAGCCTTCAATATGGCCTGAGGCTCAATGTCAAAAAGACAAAAATTTTCACCACTGGACCAATCAGTAGGATCAGGATGGATGGTGAAGAGATTGAGATTGTTCACAGCTTCAGTTTGCTCGGCTCCACGAGTGCTCTTAGCACCAGTAGCCAGGAAATCAAAAAACGTATTGCGATGAGAAAGTCTGCTGTTAGGGACCTCTCTAAAGTACTCAAGAGCAACGGTGTTTCTCTGGAGACTAAAGTGCGCCTGATACAGGCCATGGTTTTTGCAATCACTTGTTATTCATCAGAGAGTTGGACAATGACTAGGGAGGATAGAAGGAGAATTGACGCCTTTGAGCTGTGGTGCTGGAGAAGAGTACTGAATGTACCATGGACTGCCAAGAAAACAAATAGATTCATCGTAGAGAGGGTTAAACCAGGCTGCTCCTTGGAGGCAAGGATTCTGGGGCTTCGCCTGACATACTTTGGACATGTTGTAAGGAGAGACAGGTCTTTGGAGAGGGACATCATGCTGGGCAGAGTGGAGGGACAACGCAGGAGGAGAAGACCCTCTATGAGGTGGATTGATTCAGTGACTGGGGTAATCGGGATGGATGTGTCAGAGGCAGTGAGATTGGCACAGGATAGAGCAGGGTTTAGGGCTGTTGTACATAGGGTCGCTATGAGTCGCAAGCAACTGGACGGCACATAACAACAACAACAACAAGTTTTAAGAGAGAGCAAGTTAGAGAGTCAATTAATGAAACAAGATTCTCACAAGATGGATTGACACAGTGACAGAGACCACGAAGACGGTGCAGGACAGGGTAAGATTCAGATCTTGTTGCTTATTGGGTGGTTAGGAGTCATAGTTATCTTGTCTGTATCAAACAACAGCAATAATAAGATCAAGTAAATTTTTATATCACATCAGATCTCACCAGGAGAATGGTTGCATTGAATCAGATGAGCGAAGGGCACGACTATACCAACTTAGAAACTTGACACATAAATTCAACCACAAAAAATACAAAGTGTCTATATGAGTGAAGGTGAAGAAAAATTAACAGAGAGATTGAAGAAGATAACATTTTTGTAAAATAAAAGAGGGCCTTGACACAAACAAATGATGATTATTTAGCTTGAATTATCAGTGCAGGTCCATCAATTTAAGATTCTAAGTAATAAAAAATATACTAGAAAATAAGGCAGGCCAACAACTCACATTTTCTGTCCACCGTTTGGAAAACATACTAAAATAAAATTATATGAAAGAGAGAGAAGTTATGACTGCAGTAGTGACATAATAAAAATATAAGGTAAGTATCAGTAAATTAAGATGAATCCATTTCAGAGAAAGTGAAAAAAAATATTATTATACCCAGAAATATAAACAGATGGAAAACATAAAATGTGATTATATTATTCAACTAACAAGTAAATTCCTTAGAAAAGAAAAGCACAAACCATTAAAGAAAAAACTACTGTTTCAGATGATGGGTTTGGTTTTTCAGTCAAGTGCAAACAACTGCTGAGAACTTGATGTGTAATTAAGAAATCTCAGAAGACAAGTATAAAGCCAAACTTGAAAAACTGTGTTGGTGAGGAACAAGAGTAACATTGATTATATTTTTCTTATGCATAAACGAGATCTTGAAGGCCAAACAAATAATCTTAAACTCACTGTTTTTGAGTCAGAACTGTCACTTTACCCTCCAGTGTGTTTTCAAGGCTGTAAATCACAAAGTAAGAGTGTTCATCTTCTTCCCAGGAGCTGCAATAGATTTAAGTCACCAGAGAGGTGCTAACTTCGGTTAGCAGTGCAACTCTCTATAGACTAGACCACCAGAGTTTCTCAGAATAATCATATAATAGATATAAAATTATTAGAGAAAATGAGCATTCATTCAACTGACATTAATGATCATTGTCATAGGGATGGGAAAAAACCCCACTATTATTATTAAGGTAACACTACCAAAATAAATACATACATACATACATACATGCATACATACATAAATAAAGTCTAGAGAAGAAAACTCTCAAAAATCACTGTTAAAATATATAAAGAGTTAAATGCCTACACAGCACTTTTGTACTAGTCAAAGCAGGAAGTTCATTGTGCTTCCTATAGGGAGCTTTGGTGGCCAAGTGGTAAGACACCTCATTGGAATCCTGAAAGCCACTGGTTCAAATCCACCACCTGTTCTGTGGGAGGATGGTCAGTTTCCTGCAATTAATAGCTTCTGAAAACCCTCTGGAGGGGCAGCTATCATTTGATTCTTACTCTATGGTACTGAACAACAATGTACAAAAAAATATGAAGAGGTCATGGTATTAGAGACATTATTGCCAATGTCAGATGGATCTTGACAGAAAGCAGAGAGCACCAGAAAAATGTCTATGTTTCATTGACTATGCAAAGACACTGGACTATGTGGATCACAACAAATTGTGGCTTACCTTGAAGAAAATAAGAATCCCAAAACATTTGACTTTGTTCAAGCAAAACCTATATTCCAACCAGGAAGCAGTAATCAGAACAGAGCAAGGAAGCACTACATGTTTAAAAATCAGGAAAGGAACATATTCAACAGAGACTTGTATACCAATGTTCATAGCAGTGTTATTTTTACCATTACAAGAACATGGAAACAGCCCAAATGTGCTAAGTGAACAAACTCAGTTCCATAAGGACAAATATTGTATAAGACCATAATTTTAGAATGTGTATGAGGACCCAAGGAGAGGGGGGAGGGTGGAAGTAGACAGGTAAGGATAGGCAGAGGTGGGAGATGGGTAGTGGTTAATCATAGAATCACACAGTTTGATGGGTGAACGGAGAGGTGGGCAAAGGAAATAGGAAAGACTCAATGTGAAACACAATATGTACAAACATTGTAAGCAAAACAGTATAAAATAAAATTGTTTTCAAAACAAACATTTGAAAAAAAAATCAGGGAAGGAGTGTTTTAGGAATGAATATCGTCTCAATATTTTTTAAATCTATATACAGAACAGATAATTCAGGAAGCTGGGCTTTATGAGGAAGTAAATGACATCAGGATTGGAAGAAGATTCATCAGCAACCTATGTTATGCAGATGGCACAGCCTTGCTTGCTGAAACAGAGGAGTACCAGAAAAGCTGGCTGCAGAAGGTCGACTGTAGTTTTCCATATGGATTGAAACTGAACCTCAAGAAGACAAAGATTCTTATCACTGGGCCAATTGGCAGCACCATCAGAGAGAAGAGATTGATGTCATTAACAGTTACAGCTTGCTCTGTTCCACAAACAACATTCTTCACACAGGCAATCAGGAAAGCAAGAGATAATTTGCCCTGAGAAAATCTGTTGTCAGGGACCTTTCCAGAATATTGAGAGGCAATGATATTAGTCTAGAGACTAAGGTGCACCTGATGTAGGCCATGGTCTTTGCAATTACTTGTTATGCATTAGAGAGCTGGACAATGACTAAGGATGATAAAATAATTGATGCCTTTGAGTTCTGGTGCTAGAGGAGAGTTTTGGACATACCATGGGCTGCCAAGAAAACAAATAGGTCTGTCTTGGAGAGGATGAAACCAAGTTTCTCCTCAGAGGCTAGAATTGTAAAGCTCTGGCTCACATATTTGAGGCATGTGACCAGGATTGACTAGTCCTTGAAGATCCCTGGAAGGGTGGAGGGATGACACAGGAGAGGAAGACTCTTAATGAGATGGATTGACATGGTAACTGGGGCAATTGGGGTAGGTGTGTCAGTTAGTGATACTGGCTCAGGATAGGGCAAGAGTTGTGGTACATAGGTAAGGTCATTATGAGCCTCAGGTGACTCAATGGCACATAAAAACAACAACAGCAAAGACTTTTGAGATTATTTGCTGTTTTGAATTGGTTTAAGAGAATCTTCATCTTATGTGATTCTTTGGATAATCAACATCTATTGTCACTTAGTAAATTGATGGTCTCAGAAGGTTGCAAAATCTTTACTAATATCTGGAGAAAATGATATTTTAATCTGGAGAATATTATACTTTCTTTTTTAATCAAAACACATTCAGTATAAGTCCATCTTTAATTCATTAAAAAGTCAAATCAAATCTACTGTCAGTGAGTAAGTTGATTCCTGGTTCTTAGATCCCTTCATTGATTTTCTTAAGCTATTCATTTTAAAGAATATATTCTCCCAAAGACAGATTTTTTTCCAAAAGCATAGATTAGTGTATTCAAACTGATGCAACACACTATGCCTCGAGAGTTTTTCTTGAATCATTAGATCTTTATATTTTTTTCTTTAGACTATGTTACTTATTTATATATACATCCCTTATAAAGATTTAAAAATATAATTTAATTTTGTTATTTGAAATATAAATCTGTATCTTACTAAAACACCCAGGAAACAAAAATGATAATCTCAAGTGAAACAATTATGCAGATGAGACTATTTTGGGAAATTTCTTACACTGTTCACTTGAATATAAATCAACATTTTTTTTCAGGAGAAAAAAACTTACAATTTTAACAATATAGCTATTATTTTCTCTTCAAAGTATAAAATATAGTAAAAAAATGTATAATGGATGAAATAAAAGTGTCCTTCATGACCACATCTACTTCTAATGCATTTACTCCAAGAAATTTTATAGATATAAAAATGCAAACTCACAGTCAAAGACACAGATTGGTGTTCTGGTCAGTCTTTAGAAGAAAACAAGCTCAAATTTGTGCTGTTTATCAATTTTTGAAGTATAAAGGCTCTTACTGGATTGATACACTACCATTTACATCATGAAGTTCTAAAGACATGTAAGAAACCTAGGGTCATAGGCTTAATCTAAAACATTACCTTGTTTATCTACTTAAATTTTATATAAGCCATAGTATTCCATGCACAGGTTCGTATTAACAGTTATTATTCAATTCATTGTGTACAGTTTTAACTTTTTTTTTCTTCATAGCAATTCCACTCAGCAGACACTCTGAATATTACACTATAACACAGAAAAACCAAAGCAAAGGGAAGAAATTAAGAAGTTAAGGAGCTGAACAGAAGACTTCAAAGGGCAGTGCAGGAGGACAAAGCAAAGTATATTATAATGATACGTGCAAAGAGTTGGAGATGGAAAGTAAAAAATGACAAACTCACTCAGCATCTTAAGTTGAAAGAACTGAAAAACAATTTGAAGCCTTGAGTTGCAATACTTAAGCATACTATGGAAACAATATTGAATGATCCATAAAGCATTCAGAATAGCAGAAAAGAGTATACAGAGTCATTGTACCAAAAAAGGGTGACACAGAAGAATTTCATAAAACAATATATGTTCAAAAGGCAATGGTGATGAAGGAGGAAGTTCAGACTGCTCTGAGGAATTGGCAAAAACCAAGACCACAGGAATTGATGGAATACCAATTAATATATTTCAACACATGCTGTCCTGATGTGCTCATTAGGTTATGCCAAGGACAACTACCTGGCCAACTGACTGAAAAAGATCCATATTTATTCTAATTTTAAAAAAAAAAAACCAAACTAAAAACAAAAACACATAACCCAACCGAGTGTGGGGATTATAAAACAATTAACATTGATATCACACACAAGCAAAATCCTGCTGAAGATTATAAAAGCAAAAAAATGGCTGGAACAATACATTGACAGAGAACTAACAGAAATACAAGCTGAAGAAGCTGTGGTACTAGAGACATCATGACCAAAATACAAGCTGAAGAAGCTGTGGTACTAGAGACATCATGACCAGTGTCAGATGAATCTTGGCTGAAGGTCAAGATTACCAGAAGAATGTCTATCTGTGTCTCTTTGACTATGCAAAGACATTTGACAGTACAGATCACAACAAATTTTGGCTAACCTTAATTGTGATTGTATGAAACCTATACTTACCAGTAAGGAGTCATCAAAAACACTGGAAACACTGCATGGCTCAATATCAAGAAGGAAGAGTGTCAGGGATGTTTCAAGTCTCTATATCTTTTCAATCAGTATGCAGAATAGATCATGCAGGAATTATGCTATCAGGGACCTCTCCAAGGTGTTAAAGATTAATGATGTCAACGTAGAGATTAAGATATACCCAATCCAAGCCATGATCTTCAAAATTACCTCATGCTCAAAAAGGGGGAGGGATGGTGCAAGAGAGGAAGACCCCGGATGAGAAATATTCACACAGTAATTGAGGTAATGGGGATTAAGTGTGTCACAGTGACCTACCTCATCCTGAGTCAGTCAGTGAGACTGGCTCAGGAAATGGCAGGTTTCAGGGCTATTGTACATAAGATCACTATGAGTTGTGGATGATTTGACGGCACATAAAAACAACAACATCATCTACTCAACCCATTGCCTTGAGTTGGAACCAACTAATAGCCCCTCTGGCAGGTTTTCAAGGTTGTAAATTGCACATGAAGAATTTACTATCTTTTCCCCATGAAGTTACTGATGGATTGAAACCACAAATTTTGGTTGGATTGGCAACACACTAGCAAACCGTTGTTGCTGTTGTTGTTTGTGCTGTTGAGTTGACTACTACTCATAGCAACTCTATGAACGGTGGTTCTGATCCTTTCCCTATACTGATCCAATATCACCATCTCTGACACACTTGACCTCATTGGGACAGTCATTGGATCAATCATCTTATCCAGGGTCTTCAACGTCTATATTGACCCTCTATCCTTCTAAGCAACATATTTTTCTCCAAGGACACTCCCTTCTGCAAACATGCCCAAGGTATGTGAGATAGAATTTCAGAATAGTTCAAGAAGCAAATTGAATTCCTCCTCTGTAGGAATGGCCTGCTTGTTCTCTTTGCTGACCTTGCTATGTCCAATACTCTAGCACCACAACTACATTTTTTTTTCAAATATGTTACATGTAGGAAAAATATAAAATGTATTTGAACTTTATATTTTTCTAATATTTTTTGTACTTTGATATACCAATATTATTTTCATTAGTCATAAGGCTATAATTAATAAGCTTTTTAAATAAAATGTTATTTAAATTGTAATTTTAATAAACATTTATAGGGAAGTCAGATTGTCACTCATTCATTGTTCCACATTTAACCTCTTTCACTCTCTTCTTCCTCCCCAGTTCACTTTTTATTTTTCAGTATTCATTCATTTTTGCACAATTATCTACTTCTCTCTCTCTCCCTCCAAGTCCTCTTTGCAGTGATAGACCTATTATTCTGGGCTAATGTTGTACATATAATGCCTACACATATATTCCTTTTAAACAGTTCTTTCAACTAATATATTCAATATATTTCTTGCTAGGTGCTGTTGTGTCAAGTAGGACTCAGAGTTTCTATGATTATAAAACAGTGCGCATTTTTTTGTCATTTAATTATGATAAAATCCTAGAATTTATATTGATGGATTTAAATATATATATAGATATTTCCTGAGTTCTAGTTTATTTTTACACTAATAGCATATAGTTTCTGATCTTTTACAATGACTTCCTCTTCCTCTGCCAAGAGGTAACTCATAAGTCTTACTATGATAATTCATTTTGCAAGTTACTGAAAAATTTAAGGGAGCCTGTTTACGAACTATCTCTTAGGGATGGCCAACAAAATAGAAGGCAACACTATTTTTTGTAAAAATTAGTACTGGTTTCTTTTCCCTCCTCATTGCTGCTGCTGATATGTGCCTTTCAGTCTGAAGCAATTCATAGCTGACCCTCCAGTGAGTTATCAGAGGCATGGGGGAAGAGTGGCCATTCTTCCCCTGTGGAGCAACTTGGGGATTTTGAACTATGTGCATATGGTATTGCAGCACAGCTTCTTATCATTAGGCTTTTGGATGTATAATTACATTAAAAATCATTGTAGTAATTAAATAAATGACAGTTACCCATTGAATGATTTTTAAGTCCTGAGTAGAAATGAAAGTTATTCTTTCTGTGCAGTTATTTCATAAAAAATTAGACCATATTAAAGAATTACACTGAAGTCAAAGAGGGGTGGAATTATCCAAAAGCAATGGACAATGATTTAGACATTGTGTGTATAGCAACTGAGAGTCTAGAACAAAGACATACATTACAAAGTGAATTCAGAAGGGGGAAAGGAGGAAAAGGTGTATAAATTAATGAATGAAAACCATCTTCTCTGAAAACTTTCCCTAAAATCACAAGAAAAACAAACAAACCAACCCAAACATGAACTAAGCACAAGCCTGAGTTAGGATTAATGGAACTTCTATTTTTTGTCTTCTACAGTTAGTTACACCTGAAAGGCCAGTGACTCATAAACATCCCGGATAAGTATAAAATTGTGCGTCATCAGGCAATTATAGATTGTTTGAGTGAGTTTTCACGAATAAATTATTCAAGACAATAATAATTTATCCCATTGTCAACTCATAATTGTCCCTCCAGCTGTAAATTGTCCCTCCAGAGACTGTAAATCACAGGGAAGATTGCTCATTTATTCTTCCTGGAGCCACTGGTGTATTTGAACTTACCACCATTAGGCTGGCAACACAACCCCCGACAAACTAGGCCACCAGACCTCAATAATCTTTAGATGGCCTTAAATACTCAGGACCCTATTGTGAATCAAGATGTTTTTAGTTTCCAGAACAAAGCTGATTCAGTTGGGTAATTAGATGAAATCCCAAATGTTCACATGAATGGGAATTTAATGGATAATGGGGATAATATGAGATGAGCGAGTATACACAATAATTAAAGCTCACTTTTCTAAACAACTTATTTTGATAAAGAGCTGAAGAAAGGCCAATAGCTTCAGAGCATGTGAAAAAGGAGTATTTAAGTCTTTTTAAATATATGAGTTAATGAGAATGGTAAGATTCTAGTAGAATATTAAAAAAGATGAAGAAGAAGAGAAAAAGTAATTACTGAGAAGGGTAAAAGTAATAGGTTCCATAATAAAATTATAGGAATTAAGTAAGAACAGGAGAATTTCATCTAAAGGAAAAGGTGGAAGAAGTAATTCTTATGCAGCATGTTTATATTCCCTTTTAAATTTTTTTGATAAGGGAGTAAAACTTACAGCAGATTAGATCAAAGTAGAGAGAAAAATAAGAAGGAAAGAAGGAAGAGAAGTGAGGAACAAGAAACATGAAAAGAAGGAGAGAGGGCAAGAGGGAAGGAAAAAAAGTATGTTATTTTAGAAAATAAGAAAGAAAATATACTAGGAAATGCAGTTTAAAGACCAAGATCTTTTAATATATTCTTCATGTATAATGATGAATTGAAGAAGGTTGATTGCTTTTTTTAAATTTTTCTTTGATAATGCTCAAGTGTTTGGGAATAGGTATGGAATTGGTAGTGAGTCAAGTATAATGGGGATGGGATAGGGTTTTGTTTGACAAATGTGTCATGAGTGGGAAAAAAATGAGAGAAAGATAATCTTTAAAAAGTATGATTTCAGTGGTACAACTTATCATTTAAGCAGCATTATGAAAGTGCTGATGACATTTTTTGAGGGAGGTAGTCAATGGTTATTGGTGAAAACATGATAGATCATTTGACTGATAGTATACAATAGGCACTATTTGACTGGCATGTGAATTCTACAAAAAATTTTTAAGAATAAAATTGTGTGAACAATTGTTACTAGGCCCTTGTCCAAAATGGTATTGCCAAATTTTTGTTACCATTCTGTAGGTTTTCTTTTCACCCTGTTGTAAAAAGCCTTTTAATGAACATGAAGATCTAATTTTTAGAAAGTCCCATTCATCAATTTTATCCTCTCCAGATTGTGCATTTCTGGATGTATTTGCCATTCTCTTTATACCATATGATAAGACATCTAAGCTTAGTCCCAGTTCATCTCTTATGAACCTTATGGTTTTATGGTTTACTCCCAGGTCTCTGATCTACCTAGAATTGACATTTGTGAATGGTGCGAGATGTGGATCCTGTTTCAGCTTTCTGCAGGTAGCCACCATTCGTGCCAGCACCATTTGCTGAAGAGGTTGTCATTTCTCCATTTCTTAGATTTTATTTCCTTGTAGAATATTAGTGATCACAGATAGCTGGGTCTATTTCTGAGTACTTTATTCTGTTCCATTGGTCTATGTGCCTGTCATCATACCATGCTGTTTTGGTTGCTCCAGAAGAAAAAGATTGCTAAACCAATTACAAAATGGGGAAGAGACATGGAAACACTTTTCACAGAGGAAGACATTCAGGTGGCCAACAGACACATGAAGAAATGCTCAAAATTACTGGCAATAAGAGCGATGCAAATAAAAACCACAATGAGATAACATCTCACTCCAGTAGTAGTGACAAAGTTTAACAAGACAGCAAGTAATAAATGTTCGAGAGGATATGGCGAGATAGGAATATTTACACATTGTTGGTGGAATTGTAAAATGGTGCAACCTCTTTGGAAGACAGTTTGGTGTTTCCTCAAAAAGCTGAATATAGAAACTCCATGCAACCCAGCTATTCCACTACTAGGAATAAACTCTAAGAAAATTAGAACTGAGAGACAAATGGAGATTTGTACACCAGTGTTCAAAGCATTGTTATTCACCATCACAAGAACATGGAAACAGCTCACTTGTCAAATCACAACCAATGGATTGAGAAATTGTGGAATAGTCACACAATGGAATACTATGCAGTGCTCAGGAGCAACAATTTTGAAAAATACTATGTATCTTGGGAGAGGTTGGAGAGAATTACACTGGATTCACTAACTGTCTCATAAGGACAAGTAATGCATAAGACCATTATAGAAAGATAACTAGTAAAACATGCATGAGAGGAGAGGTAAGGATAGGTAAGTGTGAAACAGGGTTCCACAGTTTGCAGGGTGGAAGGAGGGAGAAATGTAAATGGGAAATATCGAGGCAATAAGACAGGGTAATGATAGGTAAGGTGATTAATAATGCTGATCAATTTTATAAAATATAATGCATGAGAATGTATGAAACATAATGTAAATGAAGAACAGTGTTAAACACAAAGTATACAAACTTTATAAGCAAATCAACTAAAAAAATGAATAATAGTGTGTGACGATAAAGGAGAGCCATTTCAGAAAGTAAAACCTTACAGGAATGTAGTTATGTCATGTCGTTGATGAAGTTCATGACAGTAAATAAGAAATTTTGGAAAATTTCAAAGACATGCTGTGGTAGAAGGTAGAACATGCACTACAAAGCAGCTTTATCCTGTCGAGCAGTAAAGCTAAATATGAAATCAACTCTTTCATTAAGATTTTTAGCTTTTGAAAATTCTGTAGGTTTGTGATGAGTTGAAATTAAGTGGATGATAGTGACTGAGAGATAATTATTTGTAAATTATTGGTAAGTATCATGGATTTCTTTACTATTGAGTATATTTTCTATTTTATATACTGTGAATTTATTTTAAAAATATTCACTTTATCATGCCAAAAGTTTTGCCTACCCTTATAGCACAGTGTGTGAGTTATAACAAGAGCTCCATGAATAATGTTCAATAAATAATGAGTGAATAATATAAATAAAGCTGTATTGAGTTAAAGGTGAATAAACCTCCACTGCCTTAGTTCTTTCTGGTTTAGTATAAAATCATTTTTTCTTAGCAATATCTTTGCATGGATTACAAGTCATTTGCCATCAGAAAGAAATTAAATCAGAAAATTAGACGTCTCAAAATTTATATACTTAGTACATTTCTCATGTACTTACTAAGATAAGAAAAGTATCAAATAAGAGGCTACCTTTGTAGTTATTTTTATCACAGTAAAACTGAAGATGG
The DNA here is from genome assembly GCF_000299155.1 of Elephantulus edwardii. Classification (NCBI taxonomy): domain Eukaryota; kingdom Metazoa; phylum Chordata; class Mammalia; order Macroscelidea; family Macroscelididae; genus Elephantulus; species Elephantulus edwardii. The sequence goes on from NW_006399775.1 coordinate 7,906,086, forward strand.
ATTATATAAAATTGCTCAAATATTTCTACACCTATAGCTTAAGTCTGTGAAAATCTGTCTCTCTTTTCAGAAAGGATTCATGACCTTAAAATGTATCTGTACATTTATATAACTTGAAATAAAATTTGATGACATGGTTATGAGTCAAAATATATTTATGTTTCATTTCTATTTGGAGTCCATTCTAAAAATTCAGGTATATATTTAAATATTTCAAGATATTTTTAATATCTTGCTCTCCTAAAAGTAGAATTAGATAATCATGAGTTTACTCATTCATTCATTCATTGACAAAAAATTATAAAAATATATTAAGAATCAAATTTATACATGACAATATTTAAATTTCAATTATTAATCTAATAATAAAATACGTGTATGTACATGAGCCATTTAACTTTAACATGATGGTATTGACATACTCTTTTATTTAATATTTACTAAGATATATGAAGCATTGCCAGAAATTAATGCATGTTTGTTGACTATATGAATAAATGATTAAAGCAAATGTATTAGAAATAAGAAAGTGATAAATTATATTTCTACCACTTGTCTCTTAATGGTGTAGTGTAATAATGACTTTTGTGTTACTGTGATGTTATAAACTATACAAAAGCATATGAGGTTTAAGAGAGATAACTCATAGTTGATAGATTTCAACGATGTTTTCAGAAAGCAAACTAGTAAGAAGAACGTGGAAACTTAATTATGAGAAGAAAAAACCGTCATTCAAAATTTTATGATAGCCGCTAAATATTGCTTTATAAAGTATCAGAAGATGAGTCCCTCAAGTTGGCAGTAACTCAAATTACAACTAGAGCAGAAATACCTCTCCAAAGAAGAGTTGTCTGAAATGATTTATTGTTGTTATGTGCCATCAAGTTGTCCACAACTCATAACAACCCTATGTACAATAGCTCTTACCCCTTGCCATATCTAGAGCCAGTCTCACTGATTCCAAAACATCTACCCCTTTCATCCCAGTAAATGTATCAAGCCATCTGTTCTAGGGTCTTCTTCTTTTGTGCTGTCTGTCCACCCTTCCAAGCATGATGTCCTTCTTTAAGGACTGGTCCCTCCTGGCCACATGCCTAAAGTATGTGAGAAGGAGTTTTCAAATCTTTGCCTCCAAGGAGAAGCTTGGTTTTATCCTCTCCAAGACAGATTTATTTGTTCTCCTGGTGGTCCATGGTATGTTCAAGACTCTTCTCCAGCACTAAAACAAAAAGGCATCAATAATTCTTCTGTTATCCTTGGTCATTGTCCAGCATTCTGATGCATAGCAAGTAATTGCAAAGACCATGCCTAAATCAGGTGCACCTTAATCTCTAGGTTGACATATTGATCTTTAACATTCTGGATAGGTTCCTGACAAAAGACTGCTCCAGTGCAATTTGTCTTTTAATTTCCTGACTGCTGGTGCTAAGAGTGTTGATTGTGGAGGTGAGCAAGCTGAAATTGTTAACTACCTCCATCTCTTCTCCATCCATCATGGTACTGCCAATAGGCCCAGTGGTGAAAGTCTTCTTGATGTTAAGCTTCAATCTATAGTGAAGATCATATGCCTGGACCTTCTGCAGCAAATGCTATAGATGGAATGAAATTTTCAAGACATGCATTTGCTGATGTGCTGTAACCCAAATTGAGAAGAAGTAGTTGCAAATATTCATTAGTAATTGAATTACTAATCGTAAGTCTGAATCATAGAAAATGAAACATTGTTAAAAATTAATGAGTTTACTTAAATATTGACATTATTGAACTAAAACGGACTGATATTGGCTATTGTGAAGCAATCATATGGTCTACTATGTGAGAAATAACAAGTTGAGGAAGGATGCCTTCACATTAATTGTCTAAAGAACATTCCTAATCTATCTTGGGATACATTACTATTTATGATGGGACACGCCTACACCTACAAAGAAGACCAGTTAATGTGCTTTTTTCTTTACTCAAATATTTGTACTAACCATTAAATCACTAATACTGCTATAAATAAATTTTAAATCATTACTAAATTCTATAGTCTGAAACTGATCAAATAAGTAATCAAGTTTGATTGGTAATTACTGGAGATTCAATGAGTAAGTTGGAAATGAAAGATCAGTAGTTGGAAAATTTGGTCTTGGTGATAGAAATTATACAGAAAAGTATAGATAGACTTTTGCAAGCCTTTTTTGAACAATATAACTGACAGCCTTAAAAAAGCAATGGTAGAGCAGATATTAAAGCACCTGACTCTTATCTAAAAGATCATTAAACCAACCATCCACCTGTAAGAGAATGACAAAGAAGCAGAAAGTTGTTAGAAAAATTAAAAAATAGAAAGTTTAGTAATGGAAGTCTTCTCTGTCCTACCAGTTTGCAATAAGGAGAAAATAACTGTAGAGCAGTGGGTTGAGTTTGGATACACTTGGACCCTACTGGGTGGAACACACAAGGTTCAAATCAATAAAAAGGGACAATGGGAAAGCTCAATAGTCACAACAAGGCTCAAGGGTGACTGTGTAACAGACCATTAATTACTCATGTATGAGCTCAAGTTGAAAATGAAGAAAATTAAAGAGTCTGTAAGTCTACGTACAACGCAGTGCTGTATTTTAGACTTTCTTATGTTTTTTAAAGAGTACAGCAGTTTGGTCTCATTTTGTCTCTTGTTATCTAATGGTTTGGGTTTATCCTAGGTATTTGACCCACCTTGAGTTGATGTTTGTGTATTGTGTGAGTTTTGAATCCTATTTCAATTTTCACCAGGCAGATGTCCAGTTTCATCAGCACCATTTGTAAAAGAGGTAGTAAATTCTCCATTTCATAGGATTTCTTTCCTTGTAATATATCAGTTGCCTGTAATAGATGGTTGATTACTGGGTTCTTGATTATATTTCATTGATCTATGCATCTGTCATTACACTAGTACTATGTGTTTTGGCTACTACAACTGTGTAATAGCTTTGAGATATGGGAATGTGATGACTACCACTTCATTTTATTTCAAAGAACTTTGCTGATTAGGATTTCTTTCTTTTGCAAATAAAAGTGCAAATTCCCTTTTTCATTTCTATGAAAAATTAATCTGGTATCTGTATTGGGATTGCATTGAACATGTAGGTTGTTTTAGGTAGGATTATAATTTTTACAATGCTAAGTCTTCCAACCCATGAACAGTGAATATTTTTCAAATTAGTTAGTTATCCTATTGTTTCTTGGAGTAGTGTTTTGTAGTTTTACTTCTAAAGGTCTTTTATGTCTCTAGTTAGGTTTATTCATAAGTATTTTATCTTGTCATTGGTTATAGTAGATGGTATTGTTTTCTTAATTTCCACTTCCATGTTTTATTTGTTGGTGCAATGAAATTCCACTGATTTTTGTATGCTGATCTTGTATCCTGGCATTCTACTAAACTCATCCACAATGTCTAACAATTTTTTGTTGAGCTTTTGAGTATTTCTGTGTATACCATCATGTTGTTATGTGTTGTCGAGTCACCTGCGACTCATAGTGACACTATGTACAACAGTCTTAAACCCTATACTATCCCTTGTCAATCTTATTGTCCACCATGCATATCCCCATTACCCCAATAACTGAATCAATCTATCTCGTTGAGGGTCTTCCTCTCCTGCACTGTCCCTCCACCCTCCCAAGAATGATGTCCTTCTCTAAGGACTGATCCAGCCTTGCAACAGCTCTAAAGTATGTGAGACAGAGTTTCAGAATCCTCGCCTCCAAGGTGCAGCCTGGCTTCACCCTCTCCAGGTAAAACTTGTTTGTTCTCTTAGAAGTCTATGGTATACCATCATAGAATCTGCATATAGTGATAGTTTTACTACATCCTTAGTTTTACCACATTTTTGTCAATTTGGATGCCTCTTACTTCCTGCTCTTGTCTTATTGTCCTAGATAGTACTTCCAATACAATGTTGAACAGGAATAGTGATAGTAAGCATTCTGGTTGTGTCAGTTTGGGTGGTCTCTAGTTTGGGTGTGTCTAGGAATTTGTCAATATTACCTAGGTTTACAAATTTTTCGGAGTATAGTTTTCCATGTTAATCAATGATATTGTTCAATAATTTCCATACTCTGTGGGATCATCTTTCTTTGGAATGGGAACTAATATAGATCTCTTCCAGTCAGTTGGCAAATGGTTGTTCTCCAGATTTCTTGGCACAACTTGGTGAGCACATCTAGGGCAGCATCTGTTAGTTGAGATATGTCAATTGATATACCATCTATTCCCGGGACCTTATTTTTAGCCAATTCTTTTAGAGCAGTTTGAACTTCTTCCTTCATCAGCAAAGGCTCTTTCTCATATTTTCTTTCAAGAGATTCTTTTGTGTCTGCCAATTCCTTTCGGTTTAATGGCTCTGTATACTCTTTAAATCTTCTTTTAACACTTCCAGGATCACTTAATATTCTGTCAAAATCATCCTTAAATATTGCAACTCGAGGCTTGAGTTTCTTCTTCAGTTCCTTGAGCTTAAGAAATGGTGAGCGAGTTCAGCCCCTTTGATTTTTTTACTTCTGATCTTTGCATGTTCCATTAAAATACTTTGCTTTGTCTTGCAGTGCTGTCTTTTGAAATCGTCTGTTCAGTTTCTTAATATCTTAATTTCTTCCCTCTATTTTGGCTTTTTGGCACTCTAGTGCAATATTCAGAGTTTCTTCTGACATCCATTTTGGCCTTTTCTTCCTCGTCTGTCCTTGCAACAATGTTTGTACTCTTCCTGAATGATATTCTTGATATCTTCCCATAACTCATCTGGTCTTGGCTTATTAGTGTTCAAGGTCTCAAACCTGTTCATGAGATCATTCTGAAATTCAGGTGGGATAGACTCAAGGTCATATTTTGGTTCCTGTGGACTTGATTTCACTGTCCTTAGATTTAGCTTAAACTTGCATATGAGTACTTGGTGGTCTGTTCCACAATCAGCACCTGGCCTAGTTTTCACAGCTGATATTGTGATTCTCCAGTGGTTCTTTCTACTGATGTAATCCATCTGGTGGTTTAGAAGGGGTCGTAGTAGTAGGGATAGTGTAGCTAATGTTAGATGGATCTTGGCTGAAAGCAGGGCATACCAGAAGAATGTCTATGTTTCATTGATTATGAAAAGATATTTGACTGTGTGGATCACAACAAACTGTGGCTAACTCTGGGAAGAATGGGAATCCCAGAGTACTTGATGGTGCTAACATGAAACCTATACTTGGACCAAGAGGAAGTCATCAGAACATGGTAAGGAAACACTGCATGGTTCAAAATTGGGAAGGGTGTACGCCAGGGATGTGTCCTATCTCCATATCTTTTCAACCTATATGTAGAACAGGTTATCCGAGAGGCTTGGCTCTAAGAGGAGAAGTGGGGCATCAGAATTGGTGGAAAATTCATCAGCAATCTGAGTTATGCAGATGACACAACGCTGCTTGCTGAAACTGAGGAGGACCTGAAGTTCTTGCTGTGGAAGGTCAGGAACTGTAACCTTCAGTATGGATTGAAGTTCAACATCAAGAACACAAAGGTTCTCACCACTGGGCCAATTGGCAGCGTCATGATGGATGGTGAAGAGATTGAAACTGTTCACAGTTTTAGTTTGGTTTGCTCTTCAATCAACATTCTTGGCACCAGCAGCCAGGAAATTAAGACTTACTGTGATGGGAAAGTCTGTGGTTAGAGACCTCTCTAAAATACTGAAGAGCAACAATATCAGTCTGGAGACTAAGGTGTGGCCTGATACATGCCATGGTCTTTGCAATTGCTTGCTATGCATCAAAGAGCTGGCCAAAGACTAAAGATGATAGAATGAGAATTGATGACTTTGAGCTGTGGAGTTGGAGAAGAGTATTAAATATACCATGGACTGCTAAAAGATTGAATAGGTTTGTCCTGAAGAGGGTTAAACTAGGCTGCTCCTTGGAAGCAAGGATTCTGAAGATTTGTCTGACATACTTAGGACATTTTACAAGGGACGTCATGCTTGGGAGGATGAAGGAACAGCACAGAAGAAGAAGGCCTTCAATGAGATGGATTGATTCAGTGACTGGAGTGGGGGTAAGTGTGTTGGAGACAGGGAGATTCGCACAAGATAGGGAAGAATTTAGGGGAGTTGTACCCAGGGTAACTATGAGTTGCAGGTGATTCAACAGCATATAGCAACAACAACATAGTTTTCCAAGCCTATGACATAATAAGCTTGTAAATATAGCCATAAATGCAGAAATAGGACAGGATAAAATTGATGAATAGTATCTTTTGAAAGTCACATCCCTGGGTGCACCAAAAATGTTTCAAATAGTGTTGAAAGCAAGCCCACAGGCTGGGGAAAAGTATTTGGCAATGACATTTCAAATAAGGGTCTCATAACTAATATTTACAGAATGCTACAGGTTTTGCACAAGAAAAAAAAACACTGATGACTCAATAGCAAAATGAGCAAAAGTCATGAAAACACTCTGTACAAGGGAGGACATTTGGATGGCCCACAAACTCACGAAGAAATGTTCAAAATCACTGGCAAACTGAGATGCAAATCAATAATAATAAAGAGATACCATTTCACCCCAGCATCAGTATCAAAGTTTAACATGAAAACAAGCAATAAATGTTGGAGAGGACATGGAGATATGGGAACTCTCATGCAATGCTTGTAGGATTGTAAGATGGTACAGTCACCCTAGAAGGCAGTTTGGTGTTTCCTCAAAAAGCTAAACACAGAAGTCTCATAGGACCCAATTATTCCAGTGGTAGGAATATACTCCAAGGAAATCAAAACTAAGTCACAAACAGAGAAACATACACCTGTGTTTAAAATAGTGTTATTCACAATAGCAGGAATATAGAAACAACCCAAATTGCCATCAATAAATGAATTAAGAAATTGTCCTACATTCATACAATGGAATACTATGCAGTGCTAAGGAAAAATTATTTAATAAGAAAATAACATCGGAAAATCTAAGCATGATGAGTGGACTCAGTCACAAAAGGACAAATATTATATAAGATTATTATTTGGAAAAAAAGGAGGAAAACCAAGAAGAATGGGTAAAGAAAAAGCAGATGGAAAATACAAGAGAGAAAAAAAACACACTAACTTAGCAGAAGTTAGTAGATGGATGGGAGGGACTGGAAAGAGTAGGAAAGATTCAGTAAGGACTTGAGAAAACAGAGTAATAATGGCATAAATCAATAATAATTTATTCTGTAAAATATAATGTATATGAATGATTGTTAAAACACTAGGAACATGAATGCACACAATGTCTATGAGAGATTATTTGCAAACAAATAAAAAAAAGTATACTAATTTGTGTAACCAACCTATTATATACTCACCAAAATTTTCCTTCAAATATGACAGTGAAATTGGGATATTTTCAGATTACCAGCAAATAATAGAATTTGTAAAAACTAGACCAAACCTACAAGTCTACTAAAGGGAATTGCTTGCTATCTGTTGTTATGTGCCGTCGAGTCATCTGCGACTCATTGCGACCCTACCTACGTACAACAGTCCTAAACCCTGCTCTGTCCTGTGCCAGTCTCACTGTCTCCAACATACCTATCCCCATTACTCTAGTCACTGAATCAATCCACTTCATAAAGGGTCTTCTTCTCCTGCACTGTCCCTCCACCCTCCCAAGTGTGTGTCACTCTCCAAGGACTGGTCCTTCCATGTAACATGCCCAAAGATGCCAGATGAAGCTTCAGAATCCTTGCCTCCAAGGAGCATCCTGGTTTAACCCTCTTCATTATGAACCTGTTCATTTTCTTAGCAGTCCATGGTATATTCAATACTCTGCTCCAACACAACAGTTCAGAGGCATCAATTCTCCTTCTATCATCCCTTATCATTGGCCAGCTCTCTGATAGGTAACAAGTCAAAGACCATGGCCTGTATCAGGTGTACCTTAGTCTCCAGAGTGACACCATTGCTCTGGAGAGGTCCCTAACAGACGACTTTTCCATTGCAATATGTCTTTTAATTTCCTGGCTGCTGGTGCCAAGAGTGTTGACTGTGAAGCCAACCAAACGAAAGCTGTGAACAATATCAATCTCTTCACCATCCAGCCTGATGGTGCCAATCAGCTCATTAGGGAGAATCTTTGTGTTCTTGATATTGAGTATCAATCCATACTGAAGGTTGCAGTCCTTGACCTTCTGCAGCAAGCACTTCAGGTCCTCTTTGGTTTCAGCAAGCAGGATTGTGTCATCTGCATAATGCAGATTGTTGATGAATCTTCCACCAATTCTGATGCCACACTTCTCCTCATAGAGCCCAGCCTCTCGGATAATCTGTTCTGCATATAGGTTGGAAAGGTATGGAGAATGGATACATCCCTGGTGTACACTGTTCCAAATTTTGAACCATGCAGTGTTTCCTTGCTCTGTTCTGATGACTGCCTCCTGTTACAAGTTTAGGTTTTTGCATTAGCTTGATTAAGGGTTCTGGGATTCCCATTCTTCTCAGTCAACCACAGTTTGTTGTGATCCACACAGAACTGCTTCTAGTAAGCATCATAGAATAATAGGCAACAATTAGCATGCATGATGATATCAATTATATTGAGGGATCTGGACACAAAATATTCACAAAGCATAATAAACATATTACTGATATTGCTGTTAATTTGACTGCCATTCTTAGTGACCCTGTGTACAACACATCAGAACCTGGAACTATTTTGTGCCGTCATCATCATCTCTGATGTACTTAACCCGTTGTTACACTATGTTTATCCATCTAGTTGAGATTCTACCTCTCTTTCTCTTACCCTCCACCTTTCCTAGCATGATGTCATTCTCTAAGGACTGTCCACTCCTAACTACATGTCTAAAGTATGGAAGACAAAGTTTCACTATCCTTGATTCCCAGGAGGCTGATCACACTTTCTCTAAAAGAAACTTGTTCTTTTGACAGGCCAAAAAGTATTCAATACTCTCCAACATCACAACTCAAAGGCATTGAGTATTCTATCATCCTTTATCATTATTCAATTTTCATATATGTAGCAAGCAATATATCATCAAAAGATTATGCCTTGGATCAGGTCTTACTTAGTCTTGAAACTGATGTCTTTATTTTTTAGCACTTTGGAGAAGTCCTTGACAGTAAACTTTTCCAGTGTTTTATATATTATGATGTCATGACTGCTGATAGTAATGCTCTTGACTGTGGATCAAGCAAGATGAAATGGTTGACAGTTTAAATCTCTGTGTGTGTGTGTGTGTGCATTTATGTATTTATATACACACACAGTGCGTTTAAACATTATTGTGTGCCATTGAGTTGGAGCCAACCCATCACCAATGCTCCACCAGGTTTCTAGAGGCAATAATCTCAGGGGGCAGGAGATTGCCCATTCTTTGAAATGTTATCATTTAAATATTAGTAAACATTGTTCTTGCTACATGCCATTGAGCTGCCTACAACTCACAGTGATCTATGTACAAAATTTCTGAACCTTGCCCTATCTTGAGATATCTTCATGGTCTTGTGATCTTCATGATATACTATTTCATTGTTGTAGTCAAAGAGTTAATCCATCTTTTTGGTTTTTCTCACTTTTTCTGACTTCCACCTTTCCCAGCCTGATTTTTCCCAAGGAATTACTGCTCCTGACGACATTCTCAAAGGATATGAGACAACGTTTCACCATTCTTGCCTAAAAGAAGCACCCTAGTTTTACTTCTTATATTTGTTTATTCTTTGGGTAGACCATGGATATTCAGTACTCATATCCAACACAACTTAAAGGTAACGATTCTTCTTCTGTTATCCCTATGTATTGTCTAGTTTTGGGTGCACAGGATATAACTGAAAATATCATGGCTTGGATAAAGTAAATTCAACAAAATATATAAATGAAATTAATATCTATATACCCAAAGGGAGCTCCTGTGGCTTAGTGGCAAGAAACTGTGCTGCAATTGTAAAGGCACAAGGTTTGAGGCCACCAGCTGCTCCACAAGAGCACGATGGGCAATTTCCTCCCATGTGATCAACTGCATCTGAAAACCCACTGGAGGGCCCAGCTATGGACTTTCTGATACTCAACAGCAACAACACACCTAATGATACACCTCAATAGACATACATCAAGCACTAAGAGATCTGAAGAGAGAAATAGAACTCCACAATAAAAGTAAGGTATTTCAGTATACCACTTCCAATGAATGACAGAGGACTAGAAAGAAAATCAAAGATGCAGAACTAAATTATAATATTAACCATTGGTTGTCATAGAGGTATACAGAACATTCTATCCAGTTAGAGCACAATATATTCTATTCCCCAGTGCACACTGAGCATTCTTCAGAACAGATCATATGTTAGGTTGCAAAGTAGGCCTCAATAACTTAAAAATCACTGCCCCCATAGCTAAAAGCATACAAAATTTTAAGCAGATTCTTTGAATAGCTGGACTATATGAAGAGGAATGTGGCATCAGGATTGGTGGAAGCACCATCAATAAAAATAGTTATGCAGATGAGTGAGAAAACCTGAACTTGCTACAGAATATCAAAGACTGCAGCTTCAATATGGATTGCATCTCAATGTCAAGAAAACAAAAACCTTTGTCACTGTACTGATGGACAAGATCATGATAGATGAAGAGAAGATTGAGACTTCCAACAACTTCTTTCTTGGATCCATAGTCAATACATTTTGCACTATCAGTTAGAAGATCAGGAGACTTATCTCACTAGGAAATCCTATAGTCAGTAACCTTTCCAAATTATTGAAGAGTAATGATGTCAGTCTGAAGACTAAGGTGCACCCGATTCAAGCAATAGTGTTTCAATTACTTGTTATGCTTCAGAGAGCTGGACAATGACTAAGGATGTCAGAAGAGTTGATGCCTTTGATTGTACAGAAGAGTGGTAAATACAGTAAATACGCATGGACCATCAAAAGAACAGATATACCTTGGAAGTACAGCCAGAGTCCTCCTTGGAGGCAAAAATGATGAAGCTTTTTCTCATATCCTTTGTACATATATCTAGGAGAAATTATTCCCTTGAGAGGGCTATCATGCTTAAAGAACATGGTTGGAGAGGCAGACTCTCAACCAGGTGGGTTAACACAGTCACTGCAGCAATGATTTTGAGTGTTTCAGAGACTGTGATGATGGCACAGGATAGCACCTAGTTCAGACCTGTTGTTCAAAGGGTTGCTAGAAGTGATACTTGACTTGATGGCACCTAACATCAACAACACCACCACCAAGCTAACACAAAGAGAGGTAGAAAATTTGAACAGATCCATCATAGCAGTAGGAACTAAAAAGGTTACAAAATTATGTTCAAGCAAAATTCCTGGCCTGATGACTTCACAATAAATTATTTATCATAATAGAGTGGGATTATACTAGCTTTAACTCAAGGAGAATTCAATACTAGACAATCAGTGTAATCCACGATATCAATCAAAGAAAGGAAAAGAACCACATAATCTTAATTGTTGCAGGAAAGACAGCAGACAAAATTAAACATGTGATGAAAATATTTAAAATAGGAATATAAGGAAATTATTCAACATAATTAAAAACATATATAATAAATCAAAGGCCAATATGACTGTTAATGGAGAGTGAAAGAGGGCACCCTGCTTGTGAACAGGAAAAAGATAAATTTGCACAGCCCCACTAACAGCAAGCAGTTCTTTATTTGCTGCTGACTCAGACTCACAGTTATAGTATCAACAATGGGATTTATTAGGGACGGAAATTGTAGAGTAAGGAAAACAAAGAATATCACCCAATGTAAACCCCAGTTTTAGCGAAGGAACAGAGTCCCAAGGCACAGTTTCTCAGTAAGGCCAAACTCTGGTTTCAATTCAGCAAGCAGCTTTTTCTTCCATCAAATATGCAAGAGCAGCAAAATCTGTGACCAGCACAAATACAAGAAGCCTCAGGTCACACCTTGCCGCCATTGTTGTTATGTGCCGTCTTGCAACTCATAGTGACCCTATGTACAAGAGCCCTAAACTCCATTCTATCTTGTGCCAACCTCGCCGTCTCAAACACACTCATTCGCACCACCCCAATCGCAGAATCGATCCATTTCTTAGAGGGTCTTCTTCTCCTGTGTCTTCCATCCACTCTCCCAAACACGATGTCCCTCTCCAAGGACCAGAGTATGTCAGAGGAAGCTTCAGAATCCTTGACTCCAAGGAGCATTCTGCCTTCACCCTCTCCAGGACAGACCTGTTTGTTCTCCTAGCAGTCCATGGTATATTCAACATTCTTCTCCAGCACCACAGTTCAAAGTTACCAATTCTCTATCATTCTGCCAGTCTTACAATAAAAAAAATTTAAAAAAAAAAGCTAGAGTTTGCATTCCACCACCAGGGCTCGCTCTCACCAGGGCTTGCTGCCATAAACTATGTTTACCTCAAGTCTTGTTGCTCAGTGTTGGAAGCACTCCTTTAGTTAATCTAGTCCCTCAGCTGATGCTGATTTGCAAGATCATCTTCATGAAATTAAGGTAGCTGGAGACAAGAGGCTAAAAAGAAAGGAAGGGGGGGAGGAGAGAGAGAGAGAAGAAAGGAAGGAGGGAGAGAGGGAGAGAAAGATTTGAAGGCAGGCAGGCAGACAGGCTCCTTACCACTAAGCCACCAGAGCTTGAAAATTATATTACAGATAATAGAAGAACAGTTGCAAAAATACATTAAAAGAGAAGTGTCAGAAATTTAAGCAAGAGTCAGAAGAAGGCATACAATAAGAAATATTACAGATGTCAAACTGATATTGGCAAAGTAGAGAATACCAGAATGATGTTGACCTGTGTTTTATTTTCATGCAAAGGTGTTTAACTGCATGAATCATAACATTTTGAAAAAAAAGATAATTTCAGGACACTTAATTTTGCTTATGTGAGACCTTTATCTAGTACAAAAAGCAGGTTTTTTTTAACAGAACAATGAGATTCTGCATGTTACAACATCAGAAAATGTGAATCAATATTATATCATTTTACCATATTATTAAATTTGTAGGCTAAGAAGGCAATCCAAAGAAGCTAAATTATATAAAGGACACAGTATTTTGATTGGAATAAGAATAATTAACCAACAATGATACACAGACAATACAACCTTGCTTGCTAGCGGGTAGCCCTTAATGATAATCAAAATTTACAGCCTTCAATAAGTATTACACCTCAACATAAGTAAATAAAAATTCTTCCTAATCTGAACTTAAACAACAACAAACTGAACTAACACACAATGAGAAAATACAGAAATTGTCGAAGATTTCCTGTTAATTGGATTCACAATCATTGCCCTGAAAGCAGTAGTGAAGCAATCAGTCACCTCTTGTACTGACAAATCTGCTGCAAGAGACCTTCAAAGAACAGTTGTAACAAAACATCAAAAGAGAAGTGTCAGAAACTTAGGCAAGAGTCAGAAGAAGGCATAAAATAAGGTATATAACAATCAAATGATATTAGCTGAAAGTAGAGAATGCCAGAAAGATGTTGACCTGTAGTTTATTATTATGCAAAGATTATTTAAAGAGCAAAGATGTCTGCTTGAAGACTCAATCCATGCTATTTCCCATCATCTCAAAAGTATGCAAATGAGCCAGGAATAGTAGAATTGAAGCAAATTAGAGTTATAGTAAAAAACATTGAATATAAATATCTTGAGCTGCTAGAAAAATGAATCAATCTGTCTTGGGTAAGTACAGCAAGAATGGTCCTTAGAAGATTGATGGTGATACTTCATTCATCTCAGGTACTTTGGGCATGTCATCAGAAGGACGAGTCCCGGAAGAAAGACATCATCCTTGGCAAAGAAGAGCATCAGAGCAAAAGGGGAAAATCCTCAACAAGATGGATTGACACATACAGGCTGCAAAAATAGAATTGTGAGTAAGCTACAGGAGTAGGCAGTGTTTCTTTCTTTTTTATATTGTTGCTAAAAATCTAGTCAGAACTGAATGGATGATATCTAATAGCAACAACACATTTATATAGAGAGATATTTACATTTTGTGAGTGTTAGATAATTCCCATAAAATCACTTTAAAATCCAAGAACAGCTAAAATGCAATTATTCTTACTAACCAATGACTAGATTTTTGCCCCTTCATAAATTTCCAAAGTTTACAAATTATTTAGAGCGTAGATCATTTAGGAACACATTTTCTTTAAAAATACACAGTAAAATACTGATTATAGCTAAAATGAAGTAACCTGTGTTTGGCAACCGATCTGAACAGACAAAATATAAAAACTAACTAAAATAAATATATGAGAGAACCTTAAGCAACAAGGACTTGACAGACCAAGTTTCCACCTGGAGAGAAGGGAAATATACTGAGTTGAGCCTAATGTTCTCTTCTGCTTTTTGATCAAGTGATTTTCCCATTTATAAGAAGATCAGTGACAAAAGACTGAGCAGAAACTTCAGCTTAACGTTTTCTGCAGGGGAAATAAAAATGGAATTACATGCTACCTAAGCAGGCAGGACATGAGGGTCCAAGATCTGGAGAAATGTTAACTAAAGCTGAAATCCTGAGATTCTAGTTTATTTTTATCCTCAAGGTATTTTCTGATTCTTCAACTTCTTGGACCAGAAAATCATGGAGTGAATCATAATGTGGTAACCCAGACTCTGAAAATACAAGCAGAGTATATAACGGTCTTACAAGTTGAGATTTTAAAAATGGAATTGAATATCTTTTAAGGAGGAAGGTTTGGTAAATTGTGTTATATCCAAAGAGGATGAAAGTCTAGAAATAGTTTTGCTTACAAGAATCAAAGGTATGTGTTACTATTCTAGTTCTTACCAAAAGGAAAGATACTATCCCTTTGAGGAATATAACATTGTTGTAACTATAATTTTCTAAAAAAATGTTTGCATTCAACTAAAGAAAAAGTAAATGCTATGAAATATTAAAACATGAGATAAAATGAAGAAAAAAGGTAAGAGAAACTGGAATTGTCAGATAGTGACTTTAAAAGAGATAAATAAAAATATTTTCAAATATATACATGTTGTTGTTGTT
>NW_006399775.1:7923786-7933961 GCF_000299155.1 Elephantulus edwardii
GGGCATTTTGAGTCTGATGACCATATGATATATTACTCTGGAGATGAAAAGACAAGGAAAAACGGGGTTGCCTTTATAGTAAAAAAAGTTATTTCTAGATCCATCTTGAAGTACAACATCGTGAATGACAGGATCATATCCATACGCTTACATGGAAATCCATACGCTTACAAGGAATATATACATAGACATTTTAAAAATTATAGGAAATTCAGGATAGGAAATCACTTGAAATAAAAAAAGACATTTAATATAAGGCTTTAATTCCAGATTACAAATAGCCAAAGATATAATCAATATATTGGAATATGGGTAACTAGAAAATAATTATGTTGAAACATTGGGGAATAATGGGAGAAAATTCACAATACTGCATAACAAATCTTTGAATACAATGAAAAGTCTACCTTTACAAAACTGAAATCTTAAGAAGAACAAAATTGTCTACCTCATTCCTTGGCAAAACCAGTAAGTCAAATACAGTATCCCAAAGCCGCACCCCAAAATTTGTGAATGCAAAGGAAATGACACCTAACTATATTGTAATGAAATGTCTCAAACTAAAGATAAAGAAGGAATCACAAAGAAGCAATGTGACCCACGGATGTCTTTCCAACAGAAATAGTAAAAATCAGAAGGCAAAATAATTATTTCAACAGCTAAAAGAAAACAATTACCCAGACTCTAAATTCAGGAAAATCTGTGCTTTAAATATGAAGATAAAATGAAGACATTTAAATTACATTAATATCTTTCACTAAAAGATAAATTAAATAAAATCACAAATAAGATGCAATTTTAATCATCACATTAACCATTCAAGAAGTCTATAAACTTTTCCAGGGAGTAAAACAAACAAACCAAAATATTTTCTTTTGGTTAAACTTGAACTGAAACATAGCATTTCCTTCACTTAAAAATGTAAACAACAATCCTTATTAAAATATTATTGAAGTTACATTGGTACCAAGGGAAGCTTCATGTGTTATCATATCACATATCATGAAATAGCATTTATGCTCTGTATGCAATTTTTAATTTGATATTTTTTAAAAAACATAGCACATACAATTCTGGACCATAATTGTAAATTATAATGTCATTATTAATTTATTGGTGTTCCTTCAAAATAAGTCCCACTTTAGTCTCTAAACTGACATCTTTGCTCTTTAGAATTTTGGAGAAGTCCTAGACAGCAGATTGACTACTGCTTCTATAGGTATCGATTGTGGATCCAAGTAAAACGTAATCGTTGATAACTTTAATCTTTTCTCCATCTATTATGCTGTTGCCAATTTGTTCAGTGGTGAGAATTTTGTTTTTTTAATTCAGACGCCCATTAGTTTTTGGCATCTTACCATCAAGAAAATAAAACTCATTTTTAATTGTTGCCTATGCATCTGAAAGTTGGACAGTTAATAAGGAAGACAATAAATGAACTGACACCTTTGAGTTGTGGCATTGGTGGAGAATGCCAATTATCCCATGGGATGCCAAAGAACAAACAAATCTGTTGTGGAGAAAGAGCAGTCAGAGTGCTCATTGGAGGCAAAGCTGGTGAAATTCCATCTCACATACTTTGGGCATTTTGTGTGGAGGGACTAGTCCTTGGGAAAGGATCTCATGCTGAGAAAGTTATAGAATCAATGAAAGAGACGAAGACTCTCTACTAGGTGGATTGACACAGGATCTACAACAATGGCTTTTGCCTGGTACAGATTGTGATAATGGTGCAGAATAGAGCAAGGTGCTGACCTTATGTTCACAGGGTCACTATGAGCCAAGGAGGAATTGAAAACACCTAATAAAATATGTGTAAAAGCCTAAACCTTGTATCTGTAAATAATGACCTTCTTTGAAAATAGCTCCATAACTTCAGATATAAAAAAGATCCTTTCAGATATAGACACACACAAAGGGCAAGCAAATGCCATACAAGGATTGTCTACAAACCAAATTAACCTAAAGAACCATAGAATGACTGGGGCTTTCACTAAGGAAGGAATGGGAATGGTCTGGACCTTGACATACACTTTTAACTTCCAAAATCATACAAAAATAAAAGACTGTGTTTTAAAGCTTTCCATTTTGAAACTTGTGTTATTGTAACTCAAGCAATAAGAAAATGGATCCTTAAGAAGGCCCCCCAAAAAAAGGAAGAATACTGGAAAAGGTAATTATTTAGGTTAAACTCCGTAATTTATAATTTCATTTTTATTATTTTTTCCTTCGTGCAATTTTTAGTTCAATTCCTAGAAAGTCCAGGAAAATAAGGAGTCCATGGAGAGAGGTCTGTACATGGTGCCATAGGTTCCCACAAATCAATTTTGTTATTCATGTGGATGTTACCGCTGAATCTGAAAATTGAAAAAAATAAAACAAAACAAAACAATAGAACAAACAAACAAAAACCCTCACTCCATACAAATAGGCTCTAGTTAGTTATGTCTGCCATTGAGGAGAGCCCACATTCATTCTTTTACAAGCCCAATGTGGCATGTGAGATGTTTACAGAGAGAATTTTTGTAATTTTATTTTGGTTTGATTTTTTTCATGAGTTGAATGAAAGTTTACTAGGGTACCTGGTTCAACCTTTCATGCATATTTTGTTTTATGTATTAATTATAATACATACAATGTAACTATACCCTTTCCACTTCCTCCCTACCATTTTCATTTCCATCTATTCTCCTATCCTTTTCTTCCCTCTCTCCTTAGCTTTATCCCTTCAAAAGTGCTGATCATTAATCTCACATGGTTGATTATTCTAAGGAGTGATTCCCTCTTTATTGTTCATTTAAAAAGTTGGTCTGATGTTTAACTGAAAGCTGAACCAGAGGATTGAGTTATGTTCCAGGTTTGAAGGATTCTTAAGACAATCATCTTGTTGATATCACCAGTCCTACTAAACCAGTAAGTAAGCCTAGTCAGTTTTACAATTTTAATTTTTGTCACATATATTTTACCTATCCTGTCCAAAACTTTCCAGTGTTATCACTGTCAGATTAGTCAACATTGATAAATGGACACTATCTAGATTTCTGGTATAAATTTCCTGGAGTTTGAGATTTGAATGATTCATTAGCCCTTTGCATTAATTCATTATTTGCATCTTTGATTTTCTTCCCTATTCTTTGTTCTGGACTATTGCTGTTAGGAGTTGTTGAATTGAGTACTGCTCATAGCAATCCTGTGAACAACAGATCTGAACCCTATCCTAACCCCTGCCATCCACACAATATCTGACACAATGAAGTGCATTGCTGCAATCACTGTGTCAACTTACCCAGGTTGAGGGTCTTCCTCTCTTTTGCGGCTCCTTCTCCTTCCCAAGCACGCTGTCCCTCTCCAAGGAATGACCTCTTCTAGCAAAATGCCCCAAATATGTGAAATGAAACTTCATCATTTTTGCCTCCATGGAGTGCTCTGGCTGCACTTTCTCTAAAACATAGCTGTTTGTTCTTTTGCAGTCCATGGAATCTTTAGCACTATTCTCAAAAACTGCAGTTCAGAGGACTTTGAGACCAATAGTTGAATCTTTTTTTGTTAAATATTTTTTATTGATTTTCATATAGTAACACCTTTACAGTACATTTCATCCATATACATTTTCCCTACTAGTTTATTTACAAAATTTGAATACAAATTTGAACAAATTCTTTTCATTTTCCTCACTTTCCCACCCATCAAATTGTACAACCCAATAATTAATCCCCCCTTTCTCCTGCACATTCACATCCCTCTGCTTCCAGTCTCTCCCATCCCCCCTGGATCCTTATACTCATTCTACAATAACGGTTTTATACAATATTTATCCTTATGGGACTGAATTATTTCACTCAGCATAATGCCCTCCAGTCCCTCCCAAGTTAGATAATAACTGATAAAGTATTGCTCCTGCATGCTGCATAGTATTCCATTGTGTGAATGTACCATAATTTCTCAATCTATTCATTTGTGGTTGGACATTTGGGCTGTTTCCATGTTCTTGCGATGGTGAATAATGCTGCTATGAACATTGGTGTACAATTCTCAGTTTGTGCCTCAGTACTCATATTCTCAGGGAATATTATAAATAGCGGAATATTTGGAGAGACAAGAGATTTTGAATAAGCAAAACACTTCTGAGAAACAAAAATGAGGATGGAGGCATAGCACTCCCTGATCTTAAATCCTACTATACAGCAGTGGTAAACAAAAAAGTATGCTACTGGTACAATGACAGGCACATCGACCAATGGAACAGAATTGAGAACCCAGAAATAGGCCCAGGAATCTATAGTCAACTGATATTCGACAAGGACATCAAAGCTATCAAATGGGGAAATTGTAAGTTCTTCAACAAACTGTGCTGGCAAAACTGGACTTTTACCTGCAGAAAGCTGAAACAGGATCCACATCTCACACCATACACAAAAATCATATCAAGGTGAATCAGAGACCTGGGAGTAAAGCCCAAAACCATAACATTCCTAAGAGACAAACTGGGATCAAGCTTAGAAGCTCTAGCCCAAGGTATAAAGAGACTGCCAAATACAACCAGAAATTCACAATCTAAAGAGGATAAAATGGATGTATGGGACCTTCTAAAGAGAAAATCTCTATGCACACCAAAAACTTTTCCCAACAGGATGAAAAGAAAACATACAGAGTGGGAACAAACATTTGATAATTCCATATCTGATAAGAGTCTTTTATCAAAAGTTTACAGAATATTCCTGGGCCTCCACATGAAAAAGACTGGTAACTCAATTACAAAATGGGCAAGAGACATAGAGAGAATTTTCATGGAGGAATATATTCACATGACAAACAGACACATGAAGAAATGCTCCAAATCACTGACAATAAGAGAGATGCAAATCAAAACCACAAGCAAGTACCATCTCGCTCCAGTAAGGGTGGCAGAGTTTAACAGGGCAGTAAGTAATAGATGTTGGAGAGGATGTGGTGAAAAAGGAATTCTTAAACATTGTTGGTGGGATTGTAAAATGGGGCAACCCTTCTGGAAGGCAGTTTGGCACTTCCTCAAAAAGCTGAACATCGATATTCCATATGACCCAGCTATTCCACTGCTTGGAATAGTTGAATCTTTTAAGATCCCAGTCTCTTCTACCCAATGTAGGTTATAGAATTTTATCTCTGTGGATATTAGGGCAATTAACTTTGATGTTCCACCCTGTACAAGTCTCATGGACTTAAGGTCACAACTCCTTCACTCAGGGTAATGGATTATAATTTAAAGGTTTACATATCTTTGTCTCTACTCTCTCTGCTATGTTTAAGTAAATTTATAGCATACAATAAATTAAATGTAGAAATATCATCAGTCCAATCAATTCATGGTTGTGGATGTAGTCCCTTTAACCTGAGTTCTCCTGCAATGCCCCAGGGTTCATCCATAAGGCCTTGGAATTTGCCATTGCCAGGAGCATCAAAATCACAGGGTGGTGGAGAATAAACAGGTGGATATTTGGCTAGGGACAAGGTGGGAGAGAGGTACTGAAGGAAGGGTCAAGGAGAGGAAAATGAGCATGATGCTGGAAGGACAGGGAGAGGGTGGCAACCAGAAGCGTAACCTAAGGTGGGGTATTGGGGCAGCACCAACACTTAATCTGTTACCTTTGTAATGAAGAAGGGTCTTTCATCTGCTATTTTGGGTAAAATTCTTGTCTGTCAGATATTGCTCTAAAGCTGAGCATTCAAATTTAAGACAGACTAGGAAGAAGGATTAGACTTCCTCTTCTAAAATAACAGGCTTTAAAACAGGCCTTCAAAAATCCTAATACAATATGGCACACTTAAGCTAGGAGATATGGCACCAGAAGCAGAGCCGAAATATAGGAAATTACAAAGGAGGATGAAAAGTTGCAAACAGACACTAGTGATTGGAATGTGGAATGTGAGAAGTAAAAACATAGGAAAATTAAATATTGTTAATGACGAAATGGCACACATGAATTTTAACACACTAGGCATTGGTTAAATGAAATGGTTGGGCACGGAACATTTCAAGTCAGAGAATCATATGGTCTACTACACCAGAAATGAAAAGATAAAGAAAGACGAGGTCATATTCATTGTAAAAAAGAGCATTTGTAGATCCATTTTGAAATAAAATGTTGTGAGTGACAGGGTAATATTTATTTGTATACAAGCAAAACTGGTTAATATAACTATCATTCAAATATATGCACTGGCAACAAGAGGGAAAGAGGAGGAAATATATAATTTCTACCAATATTTTTTAATGAATGCATACTTTATTCATTCTTTCCATAGTTTTTAATTTAAAAAAAAAATTATTATTATTTATACCATAGTTCACTTTCCTACAATTATATGCACTGGCAACAAGAGGGAAAGAGGAGGAATTATATAATTTCTACCAATATTTTTTAATGAATGCATACTTTATTCATTCTTTCCATAGTTTTTAATTTAAAAAAAAATTATTATTATTTATACCATAGTTCACTTTCCTACAGTTATCCATATACCTTGTTTCATTCATGTACATTTAGTTTTAATCACTATTTCTGTACATTGTCTTGGGTGTATGTGTTTTGTTTTTTTTTAAATTCTGACTTATTTACAAAGTTTCTTTTGCAGTCAAGATAAATCAAACATACAACCAGGATGAATTAATAATAATAACAATGATGATAATAATAGGTGACTGGAAATGCAAAAGTTGAAAATAAGGAAGAAGGAATGATAATAGAAATACATATGCAAGTTCAAACTGAAGCTAAAGATAAGAAAATAAAATCCACAAGAACCAAAGTTTGAACTTGAGCCTATTCACCTGAATTTGAAAACCATGTTAGGAACAAGTTTGAGGCTTGGACACTAGTTAAGCAAAGAGCAAATGAGCTGTGAGAAGATATTGGGAATATCATCCATGAAGAATGCAAAAAGGTGATCACAAAGACAGAAGAGGAAGAAAAGACCAAGTTGGACGTCAGAATAGACTCTGAATATTGCACTAGAGTATCAAGAAGCCAAAGTAAAGGGGAATAATTGGGATGCTAAGGAGCTGAATACTAGATTTTAAAGGGCAGTTCAAAAAGACAAAGAAAAGTATTTTAATGAAATGTGTAATAAAGACCTGGAATCAGAAAAATCAAAAGAGATTAACTCAGCACTCTTTAAGCTGAAGAAACTGAAGAGTAAATTCAAACCTCAAGTTGCAATACTTAAGGATGCTGTGGAAAGAATATTGAATGATCCAGGAAGCATCAAAAGAAGAGAGAAAGAGTACACACAGCCACTGAACCAAAAAGAATTGAATCACACAGAATTCATGAAACAACATATGATCAAGATACGATGATGATGAAGAAAGAAGTTAAAGCTGCTTTGAAAGAGATGGCAAAAACAAAGCCTAAGGAATTAGTAACAAATCAATTGACATATTTCAACAAAGAAATGCAGCCCTGGATGCATTCACCAGGTTGTGACTTCCCAAAAAATAGGTGAAATTATTAAAAAATATTACTAATATCACATGCAGCAATATTCTGCTGAATATTATCCAAAAACAACTGCAAGAGAACATGAACAGAGAATTGTCAGATGTGCAAGATGTGTTTAGAAGAGGCCTTGGCACAAGGTACATTATAGACTATATTTGAGGGATCTTAGCTAAAAGCAGAATACCAGAGGAATGTCTATCTGTGTTTCATTGGCTATGCAAAGGCATATGACTGCGTGGATCACAATAAATTATGGCTAACTTTGAGAAGAATAGGAATCCCGGAACACCTGCTTGTGCTAATGTGAAACCTATACTTGGGCCAGGAAGCAGCCATCAGAACAGAGCAAGGAAACACTACATGGTTCAAAATCGGGAATTGTGTACAGCAGGAATGCATCCTGTCTCCATACCTTTTCAATTTATATGTGGAACTGATAATGTGGCTGGACTTAATGAGGTAAAATGTGGCATCAGGATTGGAAAAAGATATATCAACAACCTGAGTTATGTAGATGACACAAACTTGCTTGCTGAAACTGAGAAGGGCCTGAGGTATTTGCTACAGAAAGTCAAAGACTGCACTCTTCAATATGAGTTAAAGCTTAAAATCAAGAAAACAGATTCTTACTGCTGGGCCAATTGACAGCACCATGATAGAAGGAGAAGAGATTTTGATTATTAACAATTTCATCTTATTTGGTTCTAAAATTCACACTCTTGGCACCAGCAGTCAAAAAATTAAAAGACTAATTAGCTCAGGAAAATCTGCTGGCACTGACCTTTCCAAAGTGCTGAAGAGCAGTGATGTCAGCCTGAAGACTAAGGTGAGCCTGAACCATGTCATCTTCATAATTACCTGCTATGTATCAGAGAACTGGACAATGTCCAATGATGATAGAAAATAAATCAAAGCCTTTGAGTTGTAATGCTGGAGAACAGTTTCGAACATACTGTGGATTGGCAAAAAGAACAAAGCAGTCTGTTCTGGAGAGTGTGAATCCAAGCTGTTCTCTGGAGGCAAGGATTTTGAAGCTCCATCTCACCTAGTTTGGGAATGTTACCAGGATAGTCTAACCCATGGAAGACATCAAGCTTGGAAGGGTAGAGGGGAAGATAGGAAAGACTCTGGATGAAACAGATTGACACAGTAATTGAGGTAGTGTGCCGAGACAGTGAAATTGGCTCAGGATAAGGCAAATTTCAGACTTACTGTACACAGAGTCCCTATGAGTTTCAGGCAACTCAAAGACACACAACAGCAACAATATCTGTTCATTTTGCCTAAATGCCATGCATCCTTTTGAAGATCAATGCTTACTATTGTTACTATTGCAAGATTATGTATAGTGTTCACTTCTGTTAACTGTATTTATTGATCATAACCTTATATTTTCCCTTTCTGTTTAGTTGTCTTAATATGTCTATTATTCAGTTACTGATTTTCACTCTCTTCACTCTCCTTTCCAATCTCTGGGAACCTTCCAAGCATGTTTAAAACTTTATATCAGTGGATTTATATAATATGTATCATTTTTATATTTAATTTATTTAACTTAAAATAATGTCTTATTGTCTAGGCTTAACCATATTGCATGATATTTCATGAGTGTATATAACTGAATAAAATGAAAAATAAAAAGTAAATGTTTAGGGGTTTTAATAAATGTGCAAAAAGAACATCTGAAATATAAAGGAATTTAAGCTATTTAGATGTAGCATTGTATAAAAATAAAAAGACTAATTTATAGTTGATTTAAAAGATAATGCATAGTAAAAATTTAGACTATTTGCTAAGAGTAGCATGTTTTTATAGTAATATTTTCAGAATAACAAATAATTTAGGAAAAATCAAACAATACAATTGTTTGATACAAACAAACACAGAACTTGTTACAGAAGAGAGTCTTCAAATAAAATAATGCAATTGCTAAAGAAAGATGAGAATGTATCACACAAATTAAGGGAATGCTGATGTTGCTTGCAATTTTACATAAAATAGAATTTTAACCCAGAACTCATGATTAGAGATAGACAGTGTCTTTTCATAAAAATGAAAGGTGCAAGTAACAAGGAAGATAACAATTTTAAATATGTATAGCAAAAGAGATAAGTGCAACAATGAATGAATTCCAAAATCTCTGTAGATGTTCATTGAAATGAAAAATAAAGAAATTAATTTCTAAAAGAATAATAAATCAAAATACTTTTCACATAGAAAAAGAAAAGGTAACATTAATAAAGTAAAAAATAAAAGTAAAACTAGACAATCTGAAATCATAATTGAAAGCTGCAGTAAGCACATATGTCTGTTTTACTGATTGGATGAGCATATGAAACTAAATGGACAAAAAGAAAACGTGAAAAACATATCTATTGAGCTGTGGTGCTGGAGAAGAATATTTAATATACCATGGACTGCTAAGAGAGCGAACAGGTTTATCCTGGAGAGGGTGAAGCTCGGCTGCTCCTTGGAGGCAAGGATTGTGAGGCTTCAATTGACATATGTGGGACATATTACAAGGAGGGACCATCATTAGAGAGGGATATCATGCTTGGGAGATAGAGGGAAAGCCCAGTAGATTCAGTGTCTGGGATAATGGCGGTAGGTGTGTCAGACACAGTGAGGTCGCCACAGGATAGAGCAAGGTTTAGAGCTGTTGTACATGGGGTTGCTATGAGTCGCAGGTGATTTGAC
>NW_006399775.1:7934436-7936054 GCF_000299155.1 Elephantulus edwardii
AAATTATTAAAAAATATGAAAACATAAAAATATAACTTTAATCAGTTATGATACTAAATTATTATCTTTGAAAATAAAAAATACAAATTACAATCAATGCTATAGATATATGTCCTGTTAACTCAGTGACATCAGTTAAGGACAGACTCAGAACTTGCCCTCCAATGGGTTTTCAGAGCCTAAATTGGTAGCACAACCCTCTATTCACTAAGCCACCAGATCAAATGAAGTTAAAAGTATGGAAAATGCAGTATACATTTATCCTACCTTTCTTGGTCTTCCTCCCTCCAACCTTGATGTCAGTCCCATTTTACAACAGTGGTACAATGCAGTATTTATCCTTTTGTGATTGAGATATTTCACTCAGTATAATATCCTCCAGGGTCACCCAATTTGAATAACATTTCATGAGATCATTGTTTTTCACTGCAGCATAGTATTCCATTGTGTGAATATACCACAGCTTCTCTATCCATTCGTTTGTTGATGGGCACTCAGATTGTCTCCAGTGTTTTGCTATTGTGAACAAGGCTGTGATAAACACGGGTGTACATATGTCCTCTTGGGTGCCAGTTGTGGTTTCTTTGGGGTATATTCCCAGTAGTGGGATTGTTGAGTTAAATGGTATTTCTATTTGCAACTTTTGAGAAAGTGCCATACTGCCTTCTATGGTGGTTGCACCATTTTACCCTGCCACCAACAGTGAATAACGGTTCCAGTTTCTCCACAACCTTGCCAGCATTTGCTGTTTGATGTTCTGTTAAATTTTGCTATTCTTACTGGGGTGAAATGATGTCTCATAGTTATTTTGATTTGCATCTCTCTTAGAGTTAGGGATTTCTTCATATGTCTGTGTGCCATCTGAATGTCTTCTTTGGTGAAGTGTTTATTCATATCTTGTGCTCATTTTTCAGTTGGGTTGTTTTCCTTTATCTTGTTGTGGTGCTCAAGTATTTTATACTGCATTGAAACAGATGACAGAGAGAATTGTTTAAAAAGGATTTATCTTTTGCTTTTCAAAGAGACGCGTGAACTGTGGAGGGAGGTAGAGGAAAAAAGTGCAACAATGAATGAATGGAAATCCAAAATCTCTGTAAATGTTCATTCATTCCCATGGCAATAGGCCTTTTAATTTCCTGGCTACTGGTGTCATGAGTGTTGACAGTGGAGCTAAGAAAACTAAGGCTGTGAACAATCTCAATCTCTTCACCATCCATCCTGATGCTGCTAATTGGCCCAGTGGTGAGAATCTTTGTCTTCTTGACACTGAGCCTCAATCCATATTGGAGGCTGCAGTCCTTGACCCTCTGCAGCAACCACTTCAGGTCCTCCTCCATTTCAGCAAGCAGGGTTGTGTCATCTGCATAAAACAGGTTGTTGAGCCAGGACTTAAAGAAAAGGGGGGGGGAACCCAACAAAAACAAAAACGAAACAAAAAACCTCACAGAAGAACAAAAAAATATAAACCAAATTTATAGCATATTTCAACAGCACTTGGAAAAAGTTGTCCAATATTGAAGATTTCGTTTCTTTAGAATACAAACTGCTGTTTGGCCCTACCACATTGGTCCCATCAACCTAAGCAAAAGGAAGGTACTGGACATCTTTATAGAGAAGT
>NW_006399775.1:7941507-7951672 GCF_000299155.1 Elephantulus edwardii
GGGGGGGGTTTGTGCGGGGAGAAGGGTGCAACAATGAATGAATGGAATCCCAAAATCATTGAAATGAAAAATAAACAACCTAAATTTTAAAAAAAAGAAATGAATAAAAAAAAAGGAACATGGGAAAGAAAAAAAAAACAACAGATTGTTGATAGATCTTCCACCAATCCTGATGCCACATTTCTCCTCATAGAGCCCAGCCTCCTGGAAAGCTCACAAAATGATTGTTTGCTTCCATAGAGTGGATTACAACTCATTGAAATCATGTGAATAACAGATTGTAACCTTTCCCTGTGCTGCTCAAGTCTCATACTGTCCACCGACATCAAGTTATTATTGCAATCAACATGGCTATCTATATCCTTATCTCTTTCACTTTACCACCATTATGTCTTTTTATTTC
The DNA here is from genome assembly GCF_000299155.1 of Elephantulus edwardii. Lineage (NCBI taxonomy): Eukaryota > Metazoa > Chordata > Mammalia > Macroscelidea > Macroscelididae > Elephantulus > Elephantulus edwardii. The sequence continues at coordinate 7,941,911 of NW_006399775.1, forward strand.
CCCTGACAAGATGCCCAAATACATATGAGTAAATTTCATTATCTTTGCCTCTAAGGAACACATCAGTTGCACTTTATCCATGACATACTTGTTTGTTCTTCTGGCAGTCCTTGAGTTGTTCAACACTTTCCACCAACACCACAATCTAAAGTCATCAATTATTCACCAGTCTTTTTTATTCATTATCCAACTTTTACAGATATAGAAAGTAATGGACTATAGCATGGCTTGGGGCAGATATATATTATACTTTAACTAATAACCTTGATTTTTAACACTTTAGAGAGGTCCTTGACAGCTTTTCCCAATACAAACTGTCTTTTCTTTTTAATTAGACTTTTTTTAATGTATTTTCTACTAGTTTATTTACATAGTTTAGTTTGAATACATTGTTTACAAGAACAAATTCTTTCCATTTTCCTCACCCCCTCATCAAATTATACTCTGAGAAAATGAGAACTGAGGCACAAACTGTGATTTGTACACCAATATTCATAGCAGTAAACTATCTTTTGATTTATTAATATCTTTTGATTTATTAATTCCTGCTACTGTGAGTGTTGATTGTGGAACCAAGAGTATTGAAATAGTTCACAACTTCAAACTTTTTCAGCTTATCAGGATATTGTCTATTTGTCCAGTTATGAAAATTTATTTTTTCTTGATATTTAGGTGCACCAATTCATATTAAAACTGTAGCATTTGAACATTTTTAGTAAATTCTTCAAATAAATTTCTGCAAGTGAAATTGTGTCATCCACAGAAGTATGTTGCTGAAAATTTTTCTCCTATCTTAAGGTCATATTCTTCTTAGTTTGTCCTATTTCTTGAATTATTTGTTAACGTGCTTATTGATCTAGTATGGAAAATGTATATAATCTTGATGCATATTTTTCTGGATTTTAAAACACACAGTATCCTCTTGTTTTGTTTGAATGATTGCTTCTTAATCTATGCAGAGGTTTAATAAAAATGAATATATCTTAAAGTGAACAAATTATTTTGACCTGGCTAGTCATTTTCAGTCATATGAACAATAGAAATATGAGAATGTCAAGCTTTGAATAACACAATTTTCTAAGGAAACTTAAGAAATACACTTAGCCTTTGGAAGTAGAAGAGGTGAAGCTGGAATAGAGTTAGTTACTTGCTCTCAAAAACCACTAACTGTATGATCATTGTAGGAGGAACTTGGCCAAAAAGGTAGCCATGGACAGAAGGACAGAAATCCAAGGAAAATTTATATGGCATTGATGTAGAATGTGTTGAGGTCAAGAGTGAGGATACTATGGGTTTCAAGTAGCAGAGGTGATGTTTAGGAGATAGTATGCTTTATATATATATATATATATATATATATATATGAATGGAAAGGAAGTAAGCTACAGTAACATCCTCAGTGTTGGTGTGGAAATGAAGATAAAAATTTGTTCTGTTAGGTGTAGACATATAAGTGTGTGTGTGTGTGTGTAAGAGAGAAAGAGAACCCTATTACAATTGTAGGTTCAAGCAAGAAACACAATAGATCATTCAAGCATTGTTTGCATTAAAATATTTAACCTTCATTATGATTCCCTAAAGATCTATGCTTGTTATCATGTCCATGCTCCATCCCATATTAACTAAGTTGTAGTTTTATGTGATAAATAATATTAATAGAGTGAAGTAATTATATGGAACTTCTGACAGTAGGTCATAAGCATGATTGCAGCTTTTATTTGTATATCTAAGTGTTTGTTCTAAGAGAAGCCAGTATTCCTGCTATGAGAACACTGAAGCAGACCATGGATAACACACAATGCCAACGTCTCAGTCGTGTGAACAAGCTATCTTGGAAATTAGCTTCCAGCCCCAATTTTACACAACTAGAGTTTGAGCTGGTGTGTTACTACACCTCCATAGGAGACCTTTGTCCAGAACTAGAACCACCAAGGTTAGCTAACTTGAATTCTTGCTTAATAGAAACTGATATACAGTAAGCCATTGTCATTTTAATTCAGAACATTTGGGGATGGTTTGCTATGCAGATCTATATAATCAGAACACAGTTTTATATCAATCACTTGTTGTTAATGTCCTTACTACACCAGTTCAATTATTAAAGAATATATTTAATATAAGGAGCACTGATAGCCTATTGGAAAGAAACTATACTACAGTCCTCAAGGCATGTATTTTGAATTCATCAGCTGCTGCTATGCAGAAGGATGGGTAATCTCCTTCTGTGTGACTGACTGCCTCTGATAACCCATGAAAAGGTCAGCTATGGGTCATTTCCAACTTGATGGTACACAACAACACGCTCAATATGTATTAATTTTCAAGTGGATAAATCTAGCAAACAGCACACCAAGTTATAAAATTAGTATTAGAAATTGGACAAATTATTGTAGGATGCCTTCTAAAATGATATAACACTGCATATAACACAGTATCAAGTCTCCAATATTCCTGAAAAATTATATAAACTAATGTAATTATGAGAATGTCCAAATCGAGACATACTTTTCATCCCAAAAATGTTAACATTATAAATGACAAGAAAATATAAAGGGACTCTTTCAGATGGAAGAAAAAGAAAGACATAAATCAAATGGTATATACGATCCTAAATTGAATCTTTGACTACACGAGTGAAAACAGGGGGGAAGTTGGCAATTATACATGTGTCTTTTATTGTTGCAAAAGACATCACTGGGAAAACCATGCAATTTTCATTTACTCCTCATAATTGTATTTTATCTAACTGATTTTTCTAAGTATGCTAGGAATATATAGACCAGAGCTCTTGCTCCTGGTAATATGTAAACTGAAGTATTTAAAGGTAATATTATATGCTTGCAATTTGTCACAAATAGAGAAAACCAGAAATTCAGTCTTAATTATCTACAGTTGCAATAATAGAAATACCAAAAGTGAGAGGTTTAAACAAACAAAAATTTATTCTATCAGAGTTTAGAAGACTAGAAGTCCACGTTCAAGGTACTGTATGGGAAACTTTCTCTTACTGTTGCCTTTTTAGGAGGTTTATGTTGCTTTAGTTTTCCTCTTTTTTATCCTTGGTGATCTTCAGGAGACATGGTACTTATACTCCTAACTGTACTATGTCATCTTCAGATTCACTTCAGTCACTAAGGCTATACATTCTATCAGTCCTTCGTCTTTGTTTTTAATGTAGGCATTCTAATAAATTATTATTATCAATGTAAATTAATTGAGCAGTCAATTAACTTAAGAATGCAAAAATTGGTAATTTTTTTCTCCAGTTTTTCCTTTGATTTTAGTCATTGGTGCATATATTTGAATAATATCTGTATTAACACGTTTTTCTTGTATGCCTTTCAACATTATGCTATTACAGACAGTGTTTCCAGGAAAGATACTGAAATATTCTTTTTGAAAATGAATGCATCATTATCATTCCTCTTCAATTTTTCATTGTTGACATAATAGATCATATGATTGTCTGATTCAAAATGACCAATACAAGCCTTATTCAGCTAACTAATGCCAAGGATGTCAATCTTTATGCATTCCACTTCATTTCTCACACTGCCAAGTCTTTTACATACATATTTCATACATTCCATGTTCCAATTTTTACTGGATGTTTGTGACTGTTTCTTTTCATTTTGAATCTGGTCAAATGAGCAAATTAATGTCCTTCACTAGGTGACAGCTTTACTGCATCCATGTAATTAAGGCAGACAGTATTCTGAGGAAGTAGTCCTTCTCCAGATCATTCTAAGTATTTCAAACCTAGGGGGTTCATCTTCCAGCAAGATATAATGTTCTTTCATTATTCACAGTTTTCTAGGGCCTGTTATTTGAGAAGAGGATGGCCAGTCCTAGAATCTCCACTGAAACATATCCACCGTGAGTGACCAGCTGGCATTTGAAATATCTATGAATCAGCATTACAGCATGACAGAAATCTACTGCAGTATTGCAAACTGACAGACATGTGGTATATGATCACATTTTGTACAATAAAATAAATTCTTATTGTAAATACCTATACTAAAGAACATAAACAAAAACTACATATGTGGATATCACTTGATAGACTATACAGAAATCACACGGCCTATATCTGTGGAAAGAAATTCCAGAGGCTGATTGTGGAATAAAAACATCCACTACTCATTTACAGGTTCCAGTTGAAATGGAAGAAAATGAAAACTGGTCCATAAAATACAATCTTGAATTCATCAAATATGAATTTCAAAAGCATCTCAAAATAGATTTGATAAACTTTTCAATGACTGAATTAATGAATACTAGAAGAATTGTGGGATGACTTCAAGGACATCACCTAAGAAGAAAGCAAAAGGACATTAAATAGACAGGAAGTCACACAATAGAACACTACACAGCACTAAGGAACAATGATTTCCAAAGTATAGTATACCATGGGAGAATCTAGAAAGCATTGTTGTTGTTGTTGTTATGTGCCGTCGAGTCGCTTGCGACTCATAGCGACCCTGTGTACAACAGCCTTAAACTCTGCTCTGTCTTGTGCCATTCTCACTGTCTCCGACACTCCCATCCCGATTACCCCAGTCACTGAATCAATCCACCTCAAAGAGGGCCTTCCTCTCCTGCGCTGTCCCTCCACCCTCTCAAGCATGATGTCCTTCTCCAAGGACCGGTCTCTTCTTACAATATGTCCAAGGTATGGAATCGAAGGGTTTCAGCAAAGAGATGCAGCCTTGAACATTTCTTACTAAGTTTAATATGAAAAATTTGGAAGATAGCTACCTGGCCAACTAAGTAGAGGAGATCTATATTTGTGGTGATTTTAAAAAGTGACCTATTGGAGAAGTTTTTGGATGTGTATAGGAATTTGATTCTTAGAAGTTCCCATTCATCTATTTTATCTTTTCCTGTGTAAATTTTTCAGGATGCTGTTGATTGTTGGGAGATGTTGGGACATTGTTGATGTTGTGGATTAGGACTTAGAGTTCTTCCAAGCTTTTCTTTAATGAAATTTATAGTCCTTGGTTTTAGTCCTAGGTCCATGATCCACCTAGACTTGTTTTTTGTGTATGGAGTGAGCTGTGGATCTTGCTTGAGTCTTCTGCAGATAGTTTTCCAATTTTGCCAGCACCATTTGTTAAAAAAGGCTCTTGTTTCTCCACTAAACTGATTTTATCTCCTTTTCAAAAATCAGTTGACAATAGGTACATGGGCTGATTTCTGGTTCTCAATTCTATTCCATTGATCTATGTGTCTGTCATTGTACCAGGAAGCCACAGACTGGGAAAAAGTATTTGGTAATGACATGTCAGATAAAGGACTTATATCTAGAATTTATAAAATATTTGAGCACCACAACAAGATAAAGGTAAACAGTCCAGTTGAAAAATGGGCACAGGATATAAACAGACACTTCACCAAAGAAGACATTCAGATGGCAAACAAATACATGAAGAAATGTTAAAAATCCCTAGCCCTAAGAAAGATGCAAATCAAAACAACTATGAGATATCATCTCACCCCAATAAGAAAAGCAAAATTTTACAGAACAGCAAATATCAAATGTGGGTGAGGTTGCTGAGAAACTGGAACCCTTATTCACTGTTAGTGGAAGTGTAAAATGGTGCAACCACTGTGAAAGTCAGTGTGGCACTTTCTCAAAAAGTTGAAAATAGAGATACCATTTGACCCAGCAATTCCACCACTGGGAATATACCCCAAAGAGACCATAACTGCCACCCAAGCAGATATATACACATCCATGTTTATCGCGGCTTTGTTCATAATAGCAAGGAGTTGGAAACAACCTAAGTGCCTATCAACAAACAAATGGATAGAGAAGCTGTGGTATGTTCACACAATGGAATACTACACTGCATTGAAAAACAAGGAACTCATTAAAAATTATTCAAAATGGGTGACCCTGGAAGACATTATACTGAGTGAAATATCTCAGTCACAAAAGGACAAATACTGCTTAGTGCCAGTGTTCTAAAACAGGACTGATATCGGGGTTGGGAAGACTAAGAAATATGGGATAAATAATGCATACTTCATTAAAACAGATGAGGGAGAAAACTGTTTAAAAGGAATATGTGGTTAGGTATCATTGACATGACATGAGTCCAGAATGAAAGCTGCAGAGTGGAGTGGACCTGGGAGGAGGGATTGTAAAACAATGAAAGACTTTTTCCTTTACTTTTCAAAGAGATGAGTGTACTGGGATCGGGGGGAAGAGGTGGACAGGGAGAAAAGTACAACAATGAATGAATGGAAATCCAAAGTCTCTGTAAATTTTCATTACAATTAATAATAAAAAAGTGACATAACAAAATGTGAAAGTCATAGAACAAAATCATTAATAACACAGGCAAGTTAAATTTTAGTAAAGATTATTCAAAGATCATTGGGGCAGATCAATAAGGGGGAACTGTCATGGGAGAATTGAAATGAGGAGGAATTGAAGCACTTGTTGCAAAGATCAAGGAATACAGCCTTCAGTATGGATTGTGTCTCAATATCAAGAAAACAATGGTTCTTATTACTGGATCAGAAGACAGTGTCATGTTTGGTGGAGAGCAGATTGAACTGTCAATAGCTTCTTCTTGCTTGGATCCATAATTAGCACCTTTGGTATGAATAGTCAGGAAATAAAGAGACACATTGCACTGGGAAAATCTGCAGTTAGAGACCTTTCAAAATTATTGAGTAGTGATGTCAGTTTGAGGACTAAGGTGTGTCTGATTCAGGCCATGTCTTTCTCATTACTGGCTATGCATCTAAGACCTAGATAAGGAATAAGGATGACAAGAAAAGAATTGATGCCTTTGAGCTGTGGTGTTGGAGAGCACTGAACATTCTATGGATTGTCAAGGAAACAGATGTGTCTTGAAGAGGGTGCAGTGAGAGTGCTTTTTGGAGGCAAAAATGATGTGGCTTCACCTAATATACTTTGGACATATTGCTAGTAGGTACTATTCCTTGGAAAAGGACATGATGCTGTGACGGCTGGAGGGTCGGCAAAGGAGAGGAAGACCTTCAACCAGGTGGATTGACAAGGTGACTGCTTCAAAGTTCCCTTGTGTCAGGAAGTGTGAAGATGGCACAGGACAGGACTGGTTTAGATCTTTTGTTCATAGAGTTGGTATGAGTCGTATTTGACGTGATGCCTCCTAACAACAACAAAAAGAAGCCAGAAATTTGAACTAGTCAGAAGAGATGACGGAATCAAGGACATCATTGCTGAAGTCAAATGGATTCTAGGTGAAAGATGTTATGTTTATTTTATCGACTAAAAGAACACATTTGAGTTTGTGAATAGTAATAAATTATGGATAACATTGAGAATAAAGGGAATTTCAAAACACTTATTTGTGCTTATGCAAACCCATGAGTGAATAGGCAAAGCAGCAGCTATTTGAATGAAATAGTTTATTGCATGACTTAAAATCAGGAAAAATGCACAGCAAGGTTATATTCTTTCTTTCTATCTGTTCAGTTTGCATGCTGAAAAAATAATTCTAAAGATAGATGATATGAAAAAGAATGTAGCATCAGGATTGGAGGAAGATTCATTAACAACCTGCATAATGCAAATACAAAACTTTGATTGCAGAAAGTAAACTTGAAACACTTAATGAAGGTCAAATACCATATCCCCTTTAACATGGGTTACATTTTAACAACAACAACAATAAACAAAACAAAACAAAACCCAAAAATCCTCCCAGAGGACCAATAGGTCACATTACAATAGATGGGTGAAAAAATTTGAGTAACAAGGATTTCATTTTACTTCTCTCGACAATCAACACTCATGACAGTTAAAAAACCAAACATGCATTGCATTGGGCAATTTTGTGGCCAAGGTCCACTTTAAATTGCTAAAGTATACTAAATTCAACAGTTTGAAGACTTAATTGGGCCTGATTCAAGCCATGGTAGTTTCAATTGCATCATATTCATGTGAAAGCTGAACAATAAACAAGGAACTCAGAAGAATAATTAATGCAGTTAAACTACTGTGTTTATGAATAGTACTGAATACAATTTGTTGTTGTTGTTGATGATGATGATGTTGTTGTTATGTGCCATCAAGTTGCTTGAGACTCATAGCGACCCTAGGTACAACAGCCCTAAACCCTGCTCTATCCCTTGCCAATCAAATTGTCTCCAACATGGCTATCCACATTACCCCAGTGACCGAGTTAATCCATCTCATCGAGGGTCTTCCTCTCCTGCACTGTCCCTCTACCCTCCAAAGCATGACGTTCCTCTTGAAGGACTGGTCCCTCCTTGAAACATGTCCAAAGTATGTCAAACAAAGCTTCAGAATCCTTGCCTCCAAGGAGCAGCCTGACTTCACCCTCTCCAGGATGAACCTGTTCTGTTTTTTAGCAATACTCTTCTCCAGCACCAAAGCTCAAAGGCATCAACTCTCCTTCTATCATTCCTCCTCATTGCCCAGCTCTCTGATGCATAGCAAGTAATGGCAAAGTCAGTGGCCTGTATCAGGCACACCTAAATCTCCAGACTGACATCGTTGCTCCTCAGTACTTTAGAGAGGTCTCTGACAGCAGCCTTTGCCAATGTAATATGTCTTTTAATTTCCTGGCTGCTGGTACCAAGAGTGTTGATTGTAGAGCCAAGCAAACTGAAGTTGTTAACAGTCTCAATCTCTTGACCATCTATCATGATGCTGCCAATACCACTTAGACTTCAAAAAAAGTGAAGATCTATGTCTTGGAGTAAGTACAACCAGGATGCTTCTTAGAAGCCAGGATGGTTAAATCTTATCTCACATGCTTTGTGCATGTTGTTAGGAAATACAAATCCTTAGGAAAAGGCATCATAGTAAAAAAGAGTAGATGGTCAGGAGAAAAAAAGAAGATACTCAACAAGTTGGATTGACTTAGTAACTGCAACAAAACGTTTGAGGATAGTGGAGATCATTTGGAAGGTATAAGGTAGGTCAAGGTAAAGATCTGTTCTTTGAATTGCTTTAAGTTGCAGTTAACCTGATGGCACCTAAAAACAATAACATCAATTTCACTTCTTCATTTCTTATTTAATATGCTTCTTTTCTATTTAAAAAAAATTGATTCAAAACACATCTACAGTAAAAATGTCTCATTAACATAACAGAAAGCCCAGACTTATATTTTAAAGATGAGCACATTTCATTCCTTAATATATAACAGATCATGTAATAACAATAGATAATATGGGTAAAAAATGAAAAGGAACTTTTCAGTGTTTGTAACTGTTAACTATAAGAAATAAATTTAAGCAATTAAGTAGGCACCAGTGCAGCTCTAAGGAACTCTAATGGCCTAGTTGTAAGAAGCTGTACTCTAATCTTAAAGGCATACAGTTCCAATCTACCAGCTGCTTCGCAAGAGAAGGATTAACAATCTTTTTCTGTGTAATTAACTACCTCTAAAAACCTGCTGGAAGGTCACCTGTGGGTTGGTTCCAACTTCATGGCAAACAACAACAACAATAACAGCTTAGCTCCAGTTTTAAAATATATATCATAAAAACTGAGATTGTTCACAGCTTTAGTTTGCTTGGCTCTACAGTTAACACTCTTGGCACCAGCAGCCAGGAAATTAAAAGATGTATTGCGATGGGAAAGTCTGCTGTAAAGGACCTCTCCAAAGTACTGAAGAGCAACAGTGTCTCTCTGGAGACTAAGGTGTATCTGATAGAGGCCATGGTCTTTGCAATCACTTGTTATGCATCAGAGAGTTGGACAATGACTAGGGAGGATAGAAGGAGAAT
>NW_006399775.1:7951939-7953076 GCF_000299155.1 Elephantulus edwardii
TGAAAATTTTAGAGTCGGGTTCTATGTAAGAAATTTATACTAGATCAACTCTTAACAATAACATTGGTTCAGTCTTTCACATTTTTTAAAATTAAGACCCAGCCTTGTTACAAAATGTTACATGTAATTCTAATACAAAATACATACTGTAGTTAAAGCCTGAAAAGAGTAAATTTTCCTGAAAGACTTGATTTTCAAAGGAATAATTGTGATATCCTGGAATTAATTTTAAAAAAAATACAATATCACTGCTAATCTGTAGATTCTGACTCAGGCTTGCCCTTGAATAAATTTCCTAGATTGTAAATCTTAACAGGAGGAAACTTTCTATTTTTTCTTTCTCAGAGAAAATGGTAGATTTATACCTCTGATCATTTGTTCAACAGTCTAGTATGTGACTCACTGCACCAGTCGGCAGCTTGTCTTGAATCTCTCAAAAAGACTCTCAAATTCACTGCAGTGTAGTTAGAACCTGCTCACAGCTGACCCTCCAACAGGTTCTCAGAGGCTGTAAATCTCATCAGAGGAGATTGCACATCTTCCTCACATGAAGCTGCTGGTGGATTCCAATGGCCAGAAAGATATCATATGTAGGTTAGCAGTCCAGCTCCATTCTAATTTGTAAATATGCTCATAAATTGTTGGGTAAGAGGATATAATTTTTGGTTTTAGTTGTATTTTTGTTGTTGTTGTTGTTGTTGTTTAATGCCGTCGAGTCGTAGACAACTCATAGCGACCCTATGAACAAACAGCCTGAACACTGTTCGTACACAGAGTTTCCAGAGGCAAGCCATTTTGGAAGTGGATGCCGCTCCTGTTTCCAGGCTTGATTTAGTCGGGAAGCTCCAGCCAACACTATCCACCATGGACAGTCCCGGAAAAGCAGTCCACATCAAAGCTTGCCACGATTCCTGCACTCTCCACCACCATGCTCCTGCCTTCTGGCAAGGAGAGCTTCCCACGAACCTGTGAAGGCGTGCTTGACAATGTGTTTGACGTGCAGGTTTGCTCTGTCCCTGGAGTGAGGCTAGCCAGCCTGGGCCTAGGGTTTGAACCAGGAGGTGGCCTTAAGCCGAAGGAAGCTGGGAAGGAAGCGGGCATGTTGTTCCTGGTTTGGCTGGTGCCTTCACAGGCTCT
>NW_006399775.1:7953841-7955163 GCF_000299155.1 Elephantulus edwardii
TTCCCACCACCGCAAGTACATTCCACTATGCAACCTTATTTGTAGACTCTTGTGATAACCATAATATCCTATCATATATTGTTTTTAAATTATTCTCTCCCTCATCTGTTTCAGTGCAGTCTACATAATTTATCCAGTTTTTCTCAGTCTTACCACAACCCTGATATCAGTCCCATTTTACAGCAGTGGCACCATTCAATATTTGTCCTTTTGTAAATGAGAGGATGCTATTTTATTATCTCAGTTTGTAAAACAAGACATTACACTTTAACTCTTCAAATTATATAAAAGTAAAGTCATCATAACAAAACTCATGTCTCAGAAAGTCAACAGCTATGTATAAACCACATTGTTTCTCACACTTTAGATATGGGACTATATCCATTCATTGCAAATTAACTTCACAATGCCTTTGTGTTGGAAGCACAAGTGGCATCCACTTCCTAAACAACATGCCTCTGGGAACTATATGAACTTTGAGAAACAATAGTATTGAAACACTTTAGTTATTTTGTTCAGAGGGTTGCTAAGAGTCATGCTAGACTTGACATGGCAATCAACAACAATGACAACACCACAGTGTGATGTGTGTCTTTGAAAATGTTCATTTTACTCAAAAATTATACCCATGCATTACATTTTTGAATTTAAATTATATTTCACATGTCATATTTTTTCACTTATGCTAAGTTTTGCTAGAATAATAATAGCAAGTTGCTCTAATGATAAAAATTATGAACTCAGTATTTAAACTATCAATAAAATCATTAGTGATGGACATACTTCAATTGTGCTTGTATATGAAGATAGATTAAGTAGCAAGCAGAACTTGCGGTCCATTTCTGGAATAATTTTCCCCTGCAAAAGCTAGTAACATCAGTTTAACATTGTCTGATATAGTACCAGAATATGAAGTTCCAGATTGGAAGGCACTCTAAATGTAACTGTGGAAGGGCTACCACCTCAAGGTAGTGACTTAGTCATTGCTATCAACTTGGACTGACTCATAAGTGACTTTCCAGGAGGTTTCTAGGGTTGTAAGTTTCACAGACAGAAATTGCCCGTCTTTTTCCCATGAAGTGGTTGGTGGATATAAACCTCCAGAGAGACTTGAACTCTGGGATCCCTATGTGCTTATGTTTTACAGAACAGGCAAAAACCTGTGACTATGAGGATCATAAAAAAACACAGATAATATAGAGGATAATGAAAATTCCAGAAAATGAAATCATCCTTATTCATAATCTTTCCATAGAGAAAGATTTGAGGGACTCCATTTTGTAACCAATATGTCATTTTAAAATATATGTGTGCCTCTAGAG
>NW_006399775.1:7956653-8034111 GCF_000299155.1 Elephantulus edwardii
AGCATTGAGGACTCTCCTTCATAGGGTCGCTATGAGTCACCTGTGACTCGATGCCACTTAACAACAACATATATGAGTAAACAGATTAAATGAGAGGTAGCAAAAATCATGCCAAGAATGAATAGAAAACTTTATTTTACACTCAAAGAACCTGTTTTTCATGTTATTAAGTGCTATAAAGTTGCTTTGACTCATAGCCACCCTAGATAGAATAGAAAGAAACACTTTTACAGTCTTTTACCATCTTCAAATTAATTGCTACATCTGAGTCCATTGTTGTGACCACTGTGTCCCGTCACTGTGTCAACCTATCTCATTGAGTTTTCCCTTTTCTCTCGGACTTTCTACTTTATTAAATACTGTATCCTTCTGCAAGGACTGGTACTTCTTGATAACATGTCCTGTGTGAGGTGAAGCACTGACAGTTTGCTTTCATCATTTGTAAGGAACATTATGACAGTACTTTTATAGTAGGTTCTTCCTTTTCCTTTCATCTGATAGCCCAGGCTATCATCAATATTCTTCAATAACACAGTCTTCAATATGACCATAATCTTCAATATGGCTTGAAGCTTAACTAGAAGAAGGTCTTCCCAATCAGAAAATCATTCAAGAAGAAAAAAGATTCTCACCACTGGACAAATTGGCAGCACCACAATAGAAGAAGAAATTGAAGTTGTTAAAAATTTCAGATTGTTTGGCTCCACAATCAATACTATTGGGATCAGTAATCAGGGAATCCAAAGAAAAACTGCATTTAGAAAATCTGCTGTTAGGGACCTCTCCAAAGTGTTAAAGAGCAATGTTGTCAGTCTAGAGACTAAAGAGCACCTGATTCATGGTCTTCACAATTACTTGCTGGATAGTGACTACAGATGACAGAAAAAGAATCTATGCCTTTGAGCTATAGTGCTGGAGAAGAGGATTGATCATATCATGGACCGCCAAAAGAAAACACAGGTCTGTTTGAGAGAGGGTGAAACCAAGCTGCTCATTGGAGGCACAGATTCTGAAGCCCTTCCCATATACTTTGGGTATGTGGCCAGGAGAGACCAGTCCATGGATAATGTTATCATGCTTGGATGGATGGAGGGACAGTACAAGAAAGGAAAACCTTGGATGAGATGAATTGACACAATAATTGAGGTAATGGGGGTAGATATGTAGGAGACAGTGAAACTGACTCAGAATAGGGTGGGATTCAGAGATATTATTGTACATAGGGTTGCTTTGAGTCACAGGCAACTCAGTGGCATATAACAACAATAACAACATAATTTAAATGAATTCATTTCCTTTGGTCTTTCTTATTTATTGTGCAGCTTTCACATCCATGAGTTGGTTTTTTTTAATTAATTTATTTATTTTTATGTACCACTGAGTTGTCTGTGACTCATGATGAATCTATGACCATCACTCTGAACTCTGTCCTATCTTGAGTCCATCTCATTGTTTCTGACACACCTACTCTCATGGCTTGGGATTGTCCCCTCTCTCTCTTTCTCTTATTACCACTAAACTGGAATAAACTCATAGCTAACACTCCACTGGGTTTCCAAGGCTGTAAAATGCTTGGGAAGAGACAGCACATCTTTCTCCCACAGAGCTTTCTTAAGTTTTGGGGGGATTTGAATCAGGAGAGAGTTGGGGCCTTTGGACTAGTAAAACTCCCTAACTAGCCCTTTAAATAACATCTTTGCTTTTTAACACTTTAAAGAAGTATTTTGCAGCAGATTTTCCCAATATAATTAATATACCTTTGGATTTCTCTCTTTTTTTAATAATGTTGTTGTTGTTGTTATGTGCCGTCGGGTCGTTTGTGATTCATAGCGACTCTATGTAAAACAGCCCTAAACCCTGCTCTATCCTGTGCCAATCGCATTGCCTCTGACACGCCCATTCCGATTACCCCAATCACTGAATCAATCCACCTCATAGAGGGTCTTCCCCTCCTGCGCTGTCACTCCACCCTACCAAGCATGATGTCCCTCTCCAAGGACCTATCTCTCCTTACAACATGTCCAAAGTATGTTAGACGAAGCCCCAGAATCCTTGCCTCCAAGGAGTAGCCTGGTTTAACACTCTCCATAATGAATCTGTTTGTTTTCTTGGCAATCCAGGGTGCATTCAATACTCTTTTCCAGCACCACAGTGCAAAGGCATCAATTCTCCTTCTATCCTCCCTAGCCATTGTCCAACTCTCTGATGCATAACAAGTGATTACAAAGACCGTGGCCTGTATCAGGCACACCTTAGTCTCCAGACACACCGTTTCTCTTGAGTACTTTAGAGAGGTCCCTAACAGCAGACTTTCCCATTGCAATACGTTTTTTTATTTCCTGACTACTGGTGCCAAGAGTGTTGACCGTGGAGCCGAGCAAACTGAAGCTGTGAACAATCTCAATCTTTTCGCCATCCATCCTAACGCTACCAATTGGTCCAGTGGTGACAATCTTTGTCTTCTTGACATTGAGCCTCAGTCCATACTGAAGGCTGCAGTCCTTGACCCTCTGCAGCAAGTGCATGAGGTCCTCCTCAGTTTCAGCAAGCAGCGCTGTGTCATCTGCATAACGCAGATTGTTGATAGATCGTCCACCAATCCTAACACCACACTTCTCCTCATAGAGCCCAGCCTCTCAGATAATCTGCTCTGCATAGAGGTTGAAAAGGTATGGAGACAGAACATATCCCTGGTGTACACCCTTCCCAATTTTGAACCATGCAGTGTTAACCTGCTCTGTTCTGACGACTGGTCAGTATTTATTCTTAGCTTACTAGCTTACTTCTTCCCCTCTTAAAGTTCATATACTTTGTGTTTAAAACTATTCTTCATTAATATTGTGTTTCATACAATCAATCTCATGCATTCTATTTTAGAAAATTAGCTGTGAGGGACCTTTTTGAAGAGCAATGACATCAGGCTGGAGACTAAGGTGCACCTGATCCGGGCAATAGTCTTTGCAATTACATGCTATGCATCAGAGAGTTGAAGAATGAATAGGGATGATAGAAGGAGAATTGATGCCTTTGAGCTCTGGTGCTGCAGAAGAGTGTTGAATATACCATGGACGCTAGGAGATCAAACAGGTTTGTCCTGGAGAGTGTGAATCCAGAATACTCCTTGGAGTCAAGGATTCTGAAGCTTTGTCTGACACTTTGAGCATGTGGCAAGGAGAGACTGGTCCTTGGAGAGGGACGTCATGTTTGGGAGAGTGGAGGGACAGAGGAGGAGAGGAAGACCTTTGATGAGATGGATCGATTCTGTGATTGTGGTGGTGGGAATGAGTGTGCCTGAGACAGCAAAGTTGGCACAGGATAGAGCACTGTTTAGGGCTCTTGGACATAGGGTTGCTAAGAGTCTCAAGTGACTCGATGACACGTAACAACAACAACAATCACCATTGGACCTTGCTCATTCTTACCCTGTCTTTTCACCCTCATCCTTCCCATTTCTCTTCCCTCCAACCCTCCACCCACCAAACTGTGCAACCCTGTGATTTTGCTCTTACCTATCCTCAAGTTACCAGAAGTAAGTTCCCTCACTCTGTAAGTTCCCACACATTTTACTTGTTATCCTTCTATTTTTAAATAATGGTCTTGTGCAATATTTATTTATCTTTATGAGATTGCATTAGCTCACTCAGCATAATGCTCTGTAGCCTCTTCCAAGTTATGTAGTATTTTTTTAAATCATTGCTCGTGAGTGTTGCATAGTGTTCCATTGTGTAAATGCATCATAATTTCTCCATATATTAGGCTGTGGTTGGACATTTGGATTGTTTCTATGTTTTTGTGATGGCGAATAACACTGCTATGAACATTGGTGCACAAATCTCCATTTGTGTCTCAGTTCTAATTTCCTTGGGATATATTCCTAGTAGGGGGATAGCTGGGTCATATGGAGTTTCCTTGTTTAACTGTTTGAGATAATGTCAAACTGTCTTCCAGACCGGTTTGTACCATTTTACAATCCCACCAACTATATGAGAGTTCCTACTTCTCCACATTCTCTCTCCAGCATTTATTGCTTGCTGCCCTACTATGCCACAGCTGCTGGGGTGAGATGGTATGTCATTGTGGTTTTGATTTGCATCTCTCTTATTGCCAGTGATTTTCAGCATTTCTTCTGTGTCTGTTGGCCACCTGAATGTCTTCTGTGAAAAGACTTTCCATGTCTTTTGCCTATTTTATAATTGTGGTTTCTTTTTTATTTCCTAACTGATGCTTCTATGGATGCTAATTTTAGATCCAAGTAAAATGAAATCTTTGAGAATTCAGTTGTTTCTTCTTATTATTCTGTTGCTTTTGGTTGAGGTATGAGGATCTGCCCCCCACCGCCCCAACGTTGAGAGGTAATCTCTAGTGAAGTCCGTAGTCATTGAGCACTAAGTGTTCATCAGTTAAGTGTTTCAGGTCTACTTTGTTTTCAGGAAGCAAGTTGTTATCATTGGAGTTCTACAGATTCCTAACTAATCTTCCTCCAATATTAAACTCACATTCATGTTTATGTAGTTCAGTTTTTAATGTTCTTTCTTCATCACACATATTGAAAAAATATGGTGAATGGGTACAACCTTAACACATAACTTTGCAGATTTCAAAATGTGAAGTATCCCGAGTTCCCACCAACAAATCAGTGGATAGAAAAACTGTAGTACATTCACACAAAGGAATATCATGCATCACTGAAAAACCATGAACTCATTAAACACTACACACCCTGAGTGGGCCTGGAAGACATTATGCTGAGTGAAATACGTCGGTCACAAAAGGAAAAATACTGTATAACACCACTGTTATAAAATAGGACTGATATGGAAGGTTAGTGGGGATAAGAAAGAATATATAGATAATGAATAGTACGTTGTAGCTGATGAATGTAAGAACTATCTGAAAGGAATATATGATTAGACATTATATGTATGACACCAAGCTGGAAGAGGCGTATTGCAAAGTGGACTTGGGGAGGAGAAGGGAGAAGGAGGGAGGGAAACATGCAATAATAAATGAAAGAAAAACTCAATCTTTCTGTAAATATACATTAAAATAAAAATTAAAAAAGAGAACAGGTCCTGGAGAGGGTGAAGCCAAGCTGTTCTTTGGAGGTAGGGATTTTGAGACTCCGTCAAATATACTTTGGACGTGTAGCCAGGAGGGATCAATTTTTGGAGAAGGACATCATTGTGGGAAGGGTCAAGAGAAGGTGCAGGAGAGGAAGACCCTAGAGGAGATGGATGGACACAATAACTGGGGTGACAAGAGAGGTGTGTCAGAGACAGTGAGATTGGCTCAGGATAGAGAGTTCAAAGCTATTGTGCATAAGGTTGCTATGAGTACTAGTCAGCTCAATGGCAGATAAGAAGAACAAGGACATCCTTTGTTCTATCTGAATACTTCTTGAATGAATACATGTTGCACTGTGGGCACAATTAACTGTTCTGGAATTCCTAGTCTTCCCAATGTTATCCATAATTTGTTATAATACACACAACGAAAGGTTTTTGTATAGTCAATGAAACACTGCCAAACATCATTCTGCTATTCTCTATTTTCACTCAAGATCCATCCAATAGACATCAGCAATAGTATCTCTAGTTCCTCTTTCATTTTGAATTCTGTTTGAATCTCTGACAGTTCTCTGTTGACGCACCACTGCAATAATATTTTTTTATTACATGTGCGTACTTCTTGAATTACAGTTGTTTGATGACTTCATCTGTGGAAAGGCTCAGTGGAAACAAGACCAGGGTCAACTGTGGAACAAAACAATTGGCCGTAATGTGCAACTTCAATATGAAAGGGAAGAAACTAGAAGAAGTTCATCACAGCCAAAGTACCATGTTAAATATATCTAACCTAATTTTGAGGTAATTTCAAGAATCTCAGACTAATTGTGGGATGATACCAAAAGCATTATACATAAAAAAGCAAAAACTCAACTTAGTGCCTTGGAGTAGATTCTGACTTACAGAAGTTTCCAGTCTTAATGGTAGGAGGCTGCCTATCTCTCTCCCAAAGTGCTGTGCCAGTTGCTAGTAGATTCCAACAGCCAGAGCAAGGAGGGCTTTTGAAATATCAAGGCTCCAAAGGCGAGGAGAGTTATATAAAAATAAAAGAAAGAGGATTTTTTAAAAAAGACTCAAAGATCATGCATAGGTAAACTAATTAGGTAAGTGTTAAGTGACTCCAGTGAATTTCTCTACAGCTTAGATGAAGATATGCAGCTGGGTTAGAAACCGAGGTCTGCTTAGCAATCATAATGGTTGTCAGTGAATGAATAAAAACCCATTCTTTCTGTAAATTTTTACTAAGATCACAATAAATAGAAATATTTTTTCTAAAAAAATATAGTTTGTAATCAAAAGAGTGTCCTCAAATGTTGGTTCAATATATCTCAATGGCACCTAACAAAAACAATCAATTACTAGGCTCTTTACCCTTCAAAGCAATTCAAGCTCCATCACACAAGACCATAACAGATTGTTCAATATATCTCAGTCTATCAATTATTAGGCATTCTACATGACGATAGTTATAGAAAGGCTTTAGGCCTTTTGTTCATAGGGTTGCTATGAGTCATATTTGACTTGATGACAATCAACAACAACAACCCTTCAAAGCAATTTAAGCTGCATTACACAAGACCATAGCAAATGTAGGTATTTTTCTTGGTTGTAGAAAGATAGTGAAACAGAAATTCTGTTGACAAAGTTATCCACCAATATGTTGAAAATGTATGTGTGTGGGAGTGGATGGCCCATAGAATTTGGGAAGGAATGAAATGTGTCCTTGTTTCTTTTAATAGTAGAAGTCCTTACTTCTTTCTTTTTCCTTTCTCCTCTGAGATTTATGCCCAAATATGGGGGTGGAATGCATAATGTATCAGGATGCTAACCCCAAACTCAGCAGTTCAAACCCACCAGCTGTTCCTCAGGAAAAGAATGAGCAGTTTCCCCCCTAAAAGCTAATGGCTTCAGGAACGTGATTTGGCGCGAGGTGAGGAGGGATCACTCTGAGTTGGGATTTAATCCATGGCAGCGTGTTTTGGTAAATTTAATTTACATTAAGTTGATTTAAATCTACAAAATCAAATGTATTTTTAAGATTCATTTTAGTGCAAAGTGGAAAATAAGTAAAAGCAAGTCCTTGATTCCTAGCTTCTACACCTGGTAGGTTAGATGGCAAGTCCTTGATTCCTAGCTTCTACACCTGGTAGGTTAGATGAGGGGAGTTGAGGGCCATTAACTCTAATAGGAACCTCCTGAGAGCTGGATCTATGGGAAGGAAGTAGGAGCTAGAACCAGAAAGCTTTGCTTGGGAACTTATGTATGTTTTCTTTTGCACAGGTGTCCCAAGTGTGCGTTCATCTTCAAGGTTTGAGAGTACAAATGCTATGGAGAGGATTTTGTGAGACCAGAAAGATGGTAGTTCTGGTTAATGGGATGACTAGCAGCAATTAAGGGCGTGAGAAAGGGGCAGAGAAGCCTCACAACCGTGCAATGAACAGCACCTGCGCTTCGAACATGTTCACTTCCTTTTAAAATCCAGAGTGCATGTGCTGCAAGGGGAGAGTTGCTAAACCTGGTCAGAGAGGCGCTCTTTTCCTCCCCTTTCTCCTCAGCCCGGTGAGCCGGGGGCGCGGTAGCCCCGGCGGCGTCGGGCTGTGCTCATTGGGAGCGAGCGGAGCTGAGCTCATGGCCGCGGCCGCCCGCCTCGCGCGCCCTAGCTCAGCCCAGCGGCCGCTCCTGCCCGCGTGAGCCGGGAGCCGGCGCGGGGTCGGCGCGCCCAGGGAGCCGGAGCTCGGACGCGGGCGGCGCTCGTCGCGCGCACGCCGGGCCCACGGCCGCAGCTCGGTGTGGAGATTATTCAATGCTCGCGTCGGAACGCAGTGGACTGACCACCGCACGGCAGACAGGTCGGACCCAGCTGCATGGGAGGCAATGAGCGTGGAGGGAAAGCAGCCTCCGCCAGCCCCGCGAGAGCGCCCGGTCAGCCTCCTGGTGCCCACTTGGGTGAGTAGCGCCGCGCGCGCCCCCTTTGCCTCCTCTGGCCCGGCTCGGCCTGGCCCCGTGCTGGCCTCGGTCGCTGGCCATTGACTTGCGAGTGGGCTCTAATTTATACAGTGTGACCAAAGTCAGCCCTCTGTTCCCTGATCTTTGCTTCCTAATATCTCAATTCCAAACTTATCTGGGTTTTTGTGGATGTTTGGTTGGTTTTTATGATATGAAAGCCTTGGTACAGTGACAGAGAGGCTTGATGTTAACACTCCTGGGGACTAGGGGTTTCCAGATTCCCTTTGGGATTCACCACGAGCTGCTTCCTATTAATGGCTTCTGTGGGCTGAGATTTGTTGCGATTGCCTGAACCATCCCAGTGCAGTCCAGCCTTGTTTTTCAGAAGTGACTTCTTGGCGCTCAGGTTAGGTCAGAGTTGGCCTCCAGGCACTAAGGAGTAGCACCTGCTGGAACCTTTTGGATCAAGCACTGCCTTCCAGTTCTTCGCAGGGGAAGCCTGCAGAGTGCTGAGTGCAACTCTGTCAACTTAGTGACTCCTGCAACTTAGGTGACGGCTGATATGCCAACTTAAAAATACTCACTTCTTTTTTTAACGTCTATTCTGGTCCTTACCCCAAACAACTCCCTCTCCACCCTATTTTTATTTTAAATTAACTAAACTATTGATTGACAGAAAACAGAATTGTTGGCTCAAACACAGAAAGTTCTTGGAAACCTGCAAGTTGCCACCCACAGCATATCCAAGTGATCTGGAAACAGTTTAAAACAGCAACTGATTATTGTGAGCCTCGGGAAGCTATCTGACTAATATCCTTGTTCATGCAAATCAGATTACAGCCAATTATTTAACATCTGCTCCCTACAAAACCCCCAACCCCTTGACTGACAACAAAACCAGGAATATATTCTGTTAACCTTTTTAAGAAAATTGAGAAATGTTTCAAAAGACAATAGAAGGCTGTCAAAAATTGCCTTAATTGTAAAAATGTTTCCAAACTAAAGTAGGAATAAATATGGGGTTTTTTTTTGGGGGGGGGAAGATATATTCTATAAATAAATTCACTATATTGTACCATCTGCGTTCTTACCACATACCTTGAAGAGAAATTCTCTGTAAAGTGTTGATACTTCTTTTTAAAAGTGCTTGATAATGAAGAGGAACATTTATCCAACTACCACAGATGGTATTAAACCCTAGATAATATTCTTGAATTCACTGGAAGGAAACTACATAAGTGCAGAATCTTAATCATAGATTCTCTATTTCATTTTTGCTTTACATTTTAAAACGATGCCCTCCCATGGCAATAAGTTGTACATTTAATGTTCTTAAAACAAGTCTTGTTTATAACCACTATAATTATAGAGGAAGAATGGAAATAGATTAAGCAGGCTGTCTAATTTTGACCCAATTGATGTGCTTTTGGCAATAGCTATAATTATTAAAATAAATTTCAGCTGTAAGTATCCAAGTAAATATTCTCCACTATACTATTAGATGCTTTAAGATACTAAATATGGTTTGCTTTATTCAAAGGCATTCTACTCACCAATTTGATAACTGCTATGATTAGTGCATTTGTGTGTGTGTGTATCCTAAGAACGCTTACATAAAAAAAGCCTTAGGTTAATTGTACTTGCGAAGAACTTTTTGTCAGAATTAGAGACCAGTTTTTTTATTACTATAGAGCACAGATAAGAATCATAAAGACTAAGATAGGTGTTAGTGCTCTATTGGACTCCAGTGAATGTCAAGGTTGAGAGGGTCGTTAAAAATCAGTTACATGCAACGTTTATTAACTTATTCTTAATATGTGAACATTAATAGTAAGTCATTGCTTAAAATATTAGTAGAAATTCCACCATGCATTGTTGTACTCTGAAACCGTAATGATCACTTGAATCATTGAGATAAAGGCAACGAAGCAAAACTACTTCTTTTCTAATCAATAATTATGTATAATACTCTTGATATATTTAATAATTTCAGTGACAAAAATGACCTTAGTGCTTCTAATGAAAATGACAATGAAAAAGCAATTGGCTTTAAATGTTATAATTTTTTCTAGACATTTACAATAATTGCTACTTGTTTGAATCATTGGAATTTGGTCCAATTTTAATGTCTCCTACTAGGTGGTGGAAATCCATTCTCTTTTTCATTGCCTTTTAATCAACTACTTCCTATGTTATTTATAAAGTTAAAATAGTTTCTATAACTCTTTTCCTCACTTTAATTCAGTATTCATGAGATAAAATCCCTTTGATAGTGAACCATCAGGAGAGTATATTAAGTGTGCTTTGCTTTATATTTACATATTGCTATTGATTTCCACTTACTGCATTTTTGTTGGTTTGTTTTTAAATAACACTACTACTTAGGTCTCAGGAACCAGATGCACTAAATAGCATCAGCTCATAATGAACTGTTCAGTATGGTATACTTGCCAATTGAAATGTGAAAAATAGTTTCGGTCATTTTAAATATGTATTTAGTAATAGACTCACTTAACCATCTACTTAGAGATGTGAATTACTGCATGTGATATATTATGCAGGTAACCTCCTAGAAAGGTTATCTATTTGTTTTATGCTTTTGTTATGTTTCTCATCCTTGCTGACTCATCTTTGATTCTGATTGTGAAATTTCTGTTGATTATCTATGACCTCATAAGCCAAATTCTCATATTTTAAGATGGGATTATTTCATATTGTCAGGAGATATGCTTCTTAGTGAATGCCTTTATCAGGGACAGAAATAGAAAAAGTGTACATGTTACAGAAATCTTCAGATGTGAAAATAACCCCTTATATCCTAATCTACGTATGTAGAGCAACTTTTTAGTTTATAAATGTGTATAGAGCTATTAATATAGATTTGCATTTTAAAATTTTACTTAAAAAGTACCTGATTGTACTTCCAAAGGTTCAAGAGGGGTATGGTAGCCAGAAAGTGGTCTTTGCTGATATATATAATTGCATCCCCTGTTAAAGTTCCGTGGTGCTTGTTTTGACATTAAAGGTTCTGAGAAGTCAGAAAATCAAACTGAGTTCCACTTTATTCCATCCACCATGAGATACTTCTTAACTGTTAACTGCTAGGTGTCCCATGAGACATACTTTGAGAGAGGCTAGGGCAGAGTATAATGGTGAAGGGTATATGAAGAAATAAGTTAGAAAGAAAGAGGTTCTTTTTTCCCCTTTTTTATTTTTTTGGTAGCAGTTTTATAATTAGAATGTGAAGAAGAGAGGCTATGTTGAGTGAGGGGGAAAAATTTTATATTCTAACTTCCTTGTTGACTAAATGGAAATGACTGTTAAAGGATTATGAACCCAATATGTTTGACTTTCCTGGTACTAAGTACAACAATCTTTAGCATCAGATCATCAGAATTCTATTTTTGTGTCCCTATCACCCACACAAATCTTGGCACAGAGCTGGCACACTGTGTTTATTGAAACAGTGAATGGATGAGAACCTAGCTACCAGGGAAATACTCTCCCATAGATTGTAAAACTATTGTATTTTCTACACTCCAGTTTTGTGCTTGAAGTATGTGGTGTTGATTTAGTCTACAGGACATTTTCAGTCTCTCTTCTTTTCAGTCTTCTATTTAATTACACCCCAATAGGTATTTTTGTTTTGTTTTGTTATATTTGTTGTTTGTTTTTAGTGAAATCCAAGAGAGGTTAAAAAAAATGCTTTCACGATTAGGCACTATACATATTACAAAAGATCAGAATAAGAGGTGCGTTGCAAAGAGGACTGGGGGGGGGTAAGGCAAGTAAATATACAACAGTGAATGAATATTTTCATAAAAGTGAACTGGGAAAAGGAGAAGAGAGATGGAGGGAGGTGAAATGTGTAGCGATGAATGAAAATCTAACTTTTCTTTAAACTTTCATTAAAATCACAATTAAAAATCTTATAAAAAAGCCTTTGGAGGAAAAATGCACAGCAACTTACACAGGGAAAGGGAAATGCTAATGTATATGAATCTAGTGTGCTTTTTCTTATTAGTCAAGTGGTTACTCTGCGACTATTCAAGTTTCAGGTGGTTTTGAATAGGAGATTAGGATTACTTCCTGTGTACACTAGATGTCACTTTTTCCCAGTCTATTTTAAAGGGAACTTTAAAACACAGGAGGCCTGCTTTATCTCCCTTATTATTTCTGTGTTAAATACTAAGGCACTATACAAATTCTATTACAATACTCCAGGAAGACTTGACTTTAGCCCCTCTCCTAGACGCTAGTTGTGTGATTACACATTATTCACCCATCGAACTGTAAGAGCCTCTAAAGTAGCATTCTCTCTCAGATTTCTTTTTAGTCACTCCATTACTTAGCCCCATTAACCTTAACCTTCATGAAGTTTCTTGCAGATGTTCTTACATGCAACTAAAATATGCCATTGATTAAAATGACTTGCTAAGATAATGTATTAAAAAGTTTTTAAGGAGTGTCCATTTTTTAGATGTTGTAAATGTAATTATTATATTTTAGTAAAGGAGAAAAATAAGGACTTTAAAAAAAGGTGGACACATTAATTATGTGTAGGAGACCATAGTAAACATTCAGAAAATATAAAGTATTGTTCTATTTCCTTAAATTTTCTTAATTTCAAAAACACTAGAAATGCTGAATATTGATTCTATTTTTACCCCTTTGGATTTCTAAAGAAACTGTTTATTTTTATTCTCATTATATTTGAAGCCCACTACAGTGTCTGGCATAGCATTTGTAGTAATGGTAGTTATCGTAAACAAATCCACTATTAGACTGTTGGCATTTTTAATATTAACTGTATGTCCTTTTTATAAGCACAATATTTCACTTGGTTTTTTGATACATATAATTTAATTTTAGCTCAGAATTTTTCTATTATAAATAAAATCACAGAGTATAAAAACTAATTCTAAATTTTATTGTATGTATTAGCCTGTGTCTTACTGGTTGTTTTCACAACATTTTTAGTTAGAAACTTCACTCATGCACTCACTGCCGCTGAGTTGGAATGGACTCATAACTGACCCTTTAGTAGGTTTTCAGAGCCTGTACCTTTCCTGGAAGGTTATTGTTTGTCTTTCTCCCAGGAAACAACTTGTGGATTCAAACATCCTTCCTGTGAATTGGCAGCATAACACCTGTTTTTACCCACTAAACCACTAGAGTGTCATAAAATAAAATGTCCCTCAAGCATTAGGGGCAATAGATGTACATGTAATATTGATGAAGAAATATACAGAATTACTTATATTTTAATTTAATCATTTAAATAAGAAATTATTTGTAATAAATCCCATGTCTTGAATGAATTCATTTGACATTTAGGCACTTTAGTATATATTTTTAAAATTACGAAATGATTTTTATTTTTTATCTTTAATAAGCAAAACTGTAATCACAGAAATGTATTCAGATTTTGTTAGAACACTTGTGTTAACTAACGATTAAGACTTTTGAAGACATGACTGAAGAGAGGCTGTAGGTGAGTGAAGGCGACATTCATCAGAGAAAAAGCACAAATGCACAATTGGCCAGTGACTCATTCAACACAAGGAAACATTTAGGGCAGTGGGTTTTGTTTCCCTTTCCATATTTTTAATCTTTGTTTCAAAAAGAGTCTCTGATTTCCACAACGAATAATCAGTGAGGGTCATTGTACATAATTTGAAAGTCTACAGATTCATCCTGAAGAGGATTAAACCAAGCAACTCCTTGGAGGCAAGGATTCTGGGGCTTCGTTTGAAATACTTTGGACATGTTGCAAGGAGGGACAGGTCCTTGGAGAGGGACATCGTGCTTGGGAGGGTGGAGGGACGGCGCAAGAGGGGAAGACCCTCTATGAGATGGATTGACTCGGTGATTGGGGTAATCGGGATGGGTGTGTCAGAGGCAGTGCGGTTGGCGCAGGATAGAGCAGGATTTAGGGCTGTTGTGCATAGGGTCGCTATGAGTCGCAAACGACTCCATGGCACATAACAACAACAACAACATATAATACATACACTTCCAAACATAAAATATTACTTTTATAGTAGAAATTAAATACTTCTTTATAAGAATAATTGATAATTATGTTACATTTTACAAATATAAATTCTAGCTTTATATTAGTAAAATAGCATTTATATTTGTAAATTGTAGCATAACTATCAATTCTTATGAAAAGTATCATTGCATTTCTACTTCAAAATAAATATTTTATATTTCGAAGTGTACTTGGGGTTTTTTATGACATATACTTTCAAAATTATGTACAGTGACCCTCACTTATTATTCGCTAGGGAAAGTAGATTCCCTTTTTGAAACAAAGCTTAAAAATATGGACAGGTAGACAAACACATTGCCCTAAATGCTTCCTTTTATTTAATGTGTCATTGTCCAATTGTGCGTTTGTGCTTAGTCTTTAATGAATGTTGTCTTCACTCATCCATGGTCTCTCTTCACTCATGTCCCCAAAAGTCTTTCTTTTAAGATACTAGTAAATGACATGTCATCTAATCCATAGACCATTTTAGTGTCATACTGTACCTCTTTGTACATAGAATTTAGAATAGTTGACTAGTGCCTTCTTTAAACAGATATTTTCTACAGACTTCCATGAAGTAATATTCTACTCTTTTTCTTCTCATGATCTTTGGTAACTCCTCCCCCTAAGCTATGTCATGATTTACAGAGAACGGATTGATCTTGTTATCAAACTGTAATCATTCCAAACGGAAGCAGCAGTCATGAAATCAAACAAAATTCATTGGCAAAATCTGCTGCCAAAGACCTCTTTCCGTAGTGTTCAGGACTAAGGTGTGCTGGACCTAAGCCACAGTATTGTTAGTTGCCTCTTATGGATATGAAGTTGGACATAAATAAGAAAGAGGGAAGAAGACTTGGTACATCTGAGTTGTGATGTTTGTGAAGAATTTTGAATAGAACATGAGCTGTTGCAAGAACAATCTGGGTTGGAAGGAGTATAGCAGGGATTCTCCTTAGATGAAAAAATGTTGAGACTTTTTCTCACAAACTCCGATCATGTTCTCAAGAGGGATCAGAGTCCTGGAGCAAGCATCATTTTTGGTACAGTAGTGAGATAGCAGAAAAGACCTTTAACAAGCTGGATTGATAGGATAACTGCCACAATCAACTTGAGCACAGCTATCCTGAGAGAATTATGTGACAATGGTGCTAGATCAAACAGTATTTTGGGTTCTTAGTAATAGCAACATATCAGGCTAATAAAGTTAGTGTGTAGGCATGTCCCACCTTAAAGTTCTTTTCTTCTCTTTATTTTTGTCATGGAGTCACTGAGTCTCAAATTGCCTGCCTTTAGACTAGACCTTAACTTTCCAAAGGATTATTCTAATTATTGTCATAATACAACCTGCTTCTCTTTGTTTTGTCACATTTTTACATAAATTATGTCCACATTATTAAGATCTTTTAAAAACCTGATGATACCCCTGTAATCAAGGTTCATGTTTATACACATGTGCATTATATGCAAAGAAAAGTGTTTCTCAAAGAAAATAGCACCATCCACATAGTTTATGTATTATATAAATCAGGATTTTAAAAAATTTAGGATACACTGGTATTCTTTCGAGTACCTGGGGTATCAGCTCATAGTATTTTGATGACTTGGGTATTATTCATCCCTACTTTCACTACTATCTTCACCTCCCATTATCTGACAGATTTCTTATCTTTGTTGGAGTCCAATGTCTGTAACTGTACCTGCCTATAGGGTATACACTTTTTAACTCTTACTGAAACAAATAAAACAGATAATGTGTTCATATATGGGTGCCTTTGTGTTTCATGAACCTTGTTGCAGTTCTCAAATGGAAATATAGATTATTCCAGTGATTCATTTTCAAAGGAGCATGATATACATATTTACTAATGAGTTTGAAATAATTAAATTGTTTCCTTTTTATTTTTTATTAAGAGATGCAACATTCACTCTCTCTCACTGAGTTGGAACCAACTCATAGCCTCTCTGCTAGTGGATTTTTGGAAGCTGTAGATTGTCTATTGACAGGAAGAGATTGCCTGTCTTTCTCCTACAGAGAAGCTGGTGGATTCAAACAGCTAAAGTGGCATCGCGTTTGGTTTAGCATTGCAACTCCTCATTTAATTCCACCAGAAACTCCAGTTGACTCAGTTTTATACATGGTACATAAAAACTGATACATGAATATCACTTGAATAAAAAGTTACTCATCTAAATGAAAAGTATAGAATTCTGTGAATAAGAATGAGACATTCTCTGTCTCTGTCTTGTACTGAAAGTTTGTTTTATAATTACCCATTTTAGATTTGAATAAAATTTTGCCTTTATATTTCTTTAATAGCTTCATTTCAGTCTTGGTTTTACACACCAGCATAACTGTTAATGGTAAAATAGAATTTATTCTATTTCTCATTCTATCCTGCTGATGATTGTCTTTAATGATTTCTCTTCAGATAATTATACTTTCCCAAATGAGTCTATCAGTTTGACTTTTCACACTGTAATTATTGTAAGTTTTCATTATGTACCAAGAAATAGAAAATTATGTCTCACACCTTAGACCTGGGGACTTCCAAAATCCAGAAAAATTAAAAACAATATTTTTAAATGCATGCCAAAATTGACATGGAAATTCATGCTGTCTTGATGAAATAAAGACAAGTTTGCTTGATTTCTAAAATTAGCATATTCATAAAAAGGTAGATAAATACTAGCTTTTGTATTTATACTTTCAGGAACACTAGAATTTCTCCTTTCTTACAGTGGAAGTAAAACCTATGAGAATGACCTTAAAACTACTCATGTAATGAATTTTTCCTTCAAGATGGGGATCTTGTAGTAGAAATGTGTCATTAGGAAAAATATTTTGCAATTATTAGATGGTATCTATTGGAGTATAGGGACTGTATGAAAACAAATCTGTCCTATCTCATGCCATCCTCATCATGTCTGACACAGGTGAGCCCATTGCTACAGTCACTGTGTCAATTAATTTTACTGTCTTCCCTTTTTCACTGGCATCCAACTTTCCAAGCCTGATGTTCCTCTCCAAGGAATTGCTTCAGCTAACAATATTTCCAAAGATAGTGACACGATGCTTCACCATTCTTGCCTCCAAGTAGTACTTTTGATGCACTTTCGCCAAATTAATCTGTTTATTCTTTTGGAAATCCATGAGATATTCGGTACTCTTCTTCAACAACATAGTTCAAAGGCATCAGTTCTTCTGTTATCCTTAATCATTGTCCAGCTCTCAAATGTATATCAAGTGATTAAAAAGACCAGAGCCTGAATCAAGCAGTCTTAGTTTTTAGAATGACATTATTGCTCCTTTGTAGTTTTCAGTGGTACCTGATGGCATATATGCCTAATGCAATGTCTCCTGATCTCCCGACTGCTAGTACCAAAGTTGTGGATTATGAATACAAGTAAGATAAAGTCATTAAGAGTCTCAATCTTTCTTCCATCTATCATGAGATTGCTTATTGGTCCAGTGGTGAGAAATTCTATTGTCTTCGGATAGAGTTCCAATCTGTAGTAAAGTTCCAATCTTTGTTCTTGTGCAGCAAATGTTTCAAGTCCTCTTCACTTTCATCAAGCAAGGTTGTGTCATCTGTTTAATATAGATTATTGAGGAGTCTTTCCTTGATCCCAAAGTAAGGATTATTCTTCTTTATAAAGTCCATCTTCTTGAGTAATTTGCTCAGCATATAGATTGAATAGGTATGGAGAAAAGATACAACCCTTATTCATACCTTTATTGACTTGGGGCAATGTTCACTTGCTCTGTTAAAGCAGTTTCTTGGTCTAAGTATAGGTTTCATATGAACATAATTTAGTGTTCCTGAGATTCTCATTCATCTCAATGTTAGCTATTGTTTGTTATGATCTACACAGTCAAATGCCTTTGCACAGTCAATGAAACACAAGTAGACATTCTGGTATTCCCTGCTTTCAGCCAGAGTCCATGTGATATCAGCAATGATATACCTGATGCTACAGCCTCTTCTACACTCAACTTTAACTTATAACAGTACTCTATGTACTGTTCTAGACATTTTTGGATGATGTTCTGTAATATTTTACTTACATATGATATTAACCATATTGTTTTATATTTTTCTCATTCTGTTGGATCACCTTTCTTTGGAATGAGAACATTTTTGGGAATGGGAACAAATACGGATCTCTTGCAGTCAGCCAAGCAACCGTTCAGTCTTCTGGCACAGACTGGTGAGCACATCCAGGGCTGCATCAGTTAACTGAAACATGTCAGTTGATACTCTAGTTATTCATAGGACCTTATTTTTTTTTTCAAATGACTTAAGTGAAGCATGAAGTTCTTCTTTGCCATTGACTCTTGTTCATATAGTATTACCTGAAATGTTCAGTGTCTACCTATTCTTTTGATGTAGTGATTCTTTTTTTTTCTATAATTATATTTTATTAATTTTCATAAACATTTACAGAGATTTTGGGCTTCCACTCATTCATTGTTGCACTATTCTCTCTACCCTCCTCCCAGTTTGTTCTTGTCCAAATGCCACAGTGCTTGTCAAAGCCAGTTCTGATTAATCTTCTTTGTCAGTGTGTCCTTTGCCATTCCCTATCACTCCTCCCTGAGAGAGACTTCACCCTGAGTCATAAGGAAAAGGGGACGGCGTATTCTCTTAGCTACTTCCTGCTGAAAAGGGACGCTGTGGGTTTCAGGGTGAAGATCTTCTCTCACTACTCTAAAGGGCCCCTTTGGCAGTAGGAAACACATAGACTATTATGGAGATTGATTTTGGAATTCAGATGCACTCTTATTGATTGTGCTTGGCTGTACATGTACATATCCTTCAAGATGTATCATGGGGGTGTTGCAACCTAGAAGACACAAATTTGACTAACAAGTTATAAGTACATGAGTCCAAAAATTATGGAAAAGTAAAAGAAAAGATTCTTTCATTGTTTTACAAACCCTCCCCCAGGTCCCCTCCTCCATGCAGCCCTCGCTCTAGTCTCCTGTGATGACAGAAATACCCAGTTACATCTCTCTTTTAGACGGTTCTCTCCCTCCTCTGCTTCAGTGCAGTATACATTACTGAACCCATCTTACTCAGTCTCTCCCTAACCCCGAGGTTAGTCCCATTCTACAACAGTGGCATCATGCAATATTTGTCCTTTTGTGACTGGGATATTTCACTCAGCATAATGTTCTCCAGAGTCAACCATTTTGAATAATATTGCATGAGTTCCTTGTTTTTTAATGCAGCATAGTATTCCATTGTGCGAATATACCACAGCTTCTCTAGCCATTCGTTTGTTGATGGGCACTTAGGTTGTTTCCAACTCCTTGCTATTGTGAACAAAGCTGCAATGAACATGGGTGTGCATATATCTGCTTGGATGTCAGCTATGGTCTCTTCAGGGTATATTCCCAGTAGTGGAATTGCTGGGTCAAATGGTATCTCTATTTGCAACTTTTTGAGAAAGCGCCATACTGCTTTCCACAGGGGTTGCACCATTTTACACTCCCACCAACAGTGAATCAGGGTTCCAGTTTCTCCACAACCTCGCCAGCATTTGTTGCTTGCTGTTCTGTTAAATTTTGCTATTTTGACTGGGGTGAAATGATATCTCATAGTTGTTTTAATTTGCATCTCTCTTAGGGCTAGGGATTTTGAGCATTTCTTCATGTGTTTGTGTATTCGGTAATAACATATCAGATAAGGGACTTATATCCAGAATTTATGAAATACTTGAGCACCACAACAAGATAAAGGTAAATAATCCAATAGAAAAATGGGCACAGGATATGAACAGGCACTTCACCGAAGACGACATTCAGATTCAGATGATGTAGTGATTCTATGTATGCCTTCTATCTTCTTTTGATGCTGCCTGAATCATTTAAGATTTTGCCCATAACATCCCTCAGGATTGCAACTTTCGATTTGAATTACTTTTTCCACTACATTTAACTTGAGAAATGCCAAGTGAGTTCTTACCTTTTTATTCTCCAACTCCAGTTCTTTGCTGATTCCTTTACAATACTTTGGATTGTCTTCTCAAGCTACTCTTTGAAATCTTATCTTTCACTTGGACATTTTTTCCTTTGTTTTGACTTCTTGATGCTCTAGTGAAATTTTCAAAATCTCTTCTAATACCCATTTTGGTTTTCCGCTCCTGTATTTGAAACATTTCACTCTCTTTGTGGATGATATTTTTTCATCACATAATAAATCTGATCTTTAATCATTAGTGTTCAATGTCTCAAACTATTCTAGAGCAGATTTTTAAATTTAGATGGGATAAACTCAAGGTTGTGTTTTAGTTCTTGTATTTTCATTTTCTTCATCTACAGTTTGAATTTTCACATGAGCAATTGCTGGTCTGTTCCATAGTCGAAACCGAGACTGATTTTGCTTGCTAATACTGCACTTCTCCAGTGACTCTTTACACAGGTGTAACATATCAAATTCTTCTGCAGTCCGTTAAGTGAGATCCATGTGTAAAATTGCCCCTTTGCGGTTTTTAAAAAGCTATTTGTAAAATACATTATTGAATGTAAAAAATTCAATCACTCGAAATCCAGCCTCATTTCTGTTACCAACACAGTTGATCCCAACTACCATTTATTTGTTCCTTATTGTTTCAGGCTTTGGCATTCCAGTAACCAGTTGTTATTAATGCATCTTGATTGCATATTTGGTTATTCTCAGACTGCAAATGAGGTGGTGGTGGTTAGGACTGATCGAATCTTGTATGACTGAAAGTAACCCTGAGAACAACAGATCTGAACTCTGACCTGTCCTGTGGTATCCTCACACTTTTTGACACTCTCAAGCCCATTGAAGCAGTCACTGTGTCAGTCCACCTGATTGTCTTCCTCTCTTTCACCCACCAACCTCCCCAACTTTCTAAGCATGATGCCACTCTTCAAGGAATAGCCCTTTCTAACAACATGCCTGAAGTATATGAGATGAAACTTTATCATCTTTGCTTCCAAGAAACATTCTGGCTGCACTTTCTCTAAGACTTATTTGTTCTTAGGTCAGTTATGATATGTTGAGTACTCCCAACATAATAGCTCAAAGGTATCAATTCTTTTTCTGTCATTCTTATTCATTGTCCAGCTCTCAAATGCAAAGCAAGTGATTGAAAATCCATGGCCTGAATTAGGCACATCTTAGTCCTCAAACTGATATTATTGCTTCTCGGTAATTAGGTCTCTGACTGCATACTTTTTAATGTAATACGTCTCCTCATCTCCTGACAGCTTGTTCCAAGGGTGTTGGTTGTGTATCCAAGGAAGATGAGGTTATTGACAGTTTTCTTCATTCTTTATTTGAACTTCTATATGAGCAAATGCTAGGTTCCACAGTGAACACCTGGCCTGGTTTTAGTGCTGATATTGAGCTTATTCAACTGTTGCTTCCACCATCAATGTGATTCTTATGACGTCCGTCAGATTAGGGATATATGTAAAGTCATCTTTTGTGTTTTTTAAAAAATGTATTTGTGATGAGTAAGTCATTGAGCATACAAAATTTGACCGTTCTGTTTATGGCCTCATTTTTGTCACCAAGTTCATAATTTTGGATCACCATTACCAGTTACAAACCTTAAGTTTTGCATTCAACACACCGTGATTGCATATTTGGTCAATTTACAGACTGAAACATTTGGTAAAAATCTTCAATTTCCTTTTCTGTGGCTTTAGGTGTTAGTGTGTATATTTCAATAATAGTTGCATTAACAATACTTTCTTGTGTATGGATAATACCCTATATCTCAAAAAATGTAACTAAGATAGAACTTTATATTCTTTTTTAAGTGTAAATGCACCGTCATTCTGTTTCTGTTCTTCATTTCCTGTATACAACGATACTGTGTGATTATCTGTTTCAAAGTGGCCAAAGATTATTATTTCTACATAGATTAAATGCATATATATAATATTATATATATGTATTCATAGATGCAATAAAATTGTGGGTTTTTGTTTTTTTTAAATGTGCTGTATAGTTGGAAATGACTCTTACCTCACCCTCCAGCATGATTTAAGGGGCAATAAATCACACAGGAGGAGATTGCCAATCTAATGGAGCAGCTGGTGGGTTTGTACCATGAGCCTTGGGAATTGCAAAACAGCTTCTTGTCACTAGGCCATCATAGTTCCCTAATAACAACTACATATATGAAATGTTATATTTTCGTGTGTGTGTGTGTGTGTGTAAGTGTAACCTTGCCTTCCTTTATCATACGTCTCTTCTTGGTCTTGAAGGCAGTATTATAAAGGTACTCAAAGAATTAACTACTGAGAGAGATCAGAGTTTGGAAAAGAATGTTGCTGTTGTCTGTTAGACCGAGAAAAGTTTAGTCCAGTGAAGCACCCTCATTTGCTGACAGCAAGACTAAAAAATGAGGAGAAACATCTGCAAACATCCATTATTAATTGGAGCATGGAGTATATGAAGTATGAAGATAGGAACTTTGAAACTTATCAGATGGAATGAACTATGTGAAGAGCAGCAACCTACACATTGGCGAGTTTACATGAACTGTTGCCACTTTAAATCAAAATGAGAAAGAGTAAACAACATAAATAAATCATTGCCAATTTCTCTGGACAGTGTAAGGGAAAGCAAAAGATGTTATAGAGGGAAGCAAATGATGTTATAGAGGGAACATATGCATTTACAAATAAAATTATTATCCTTATTTACAGAGGAATAGCAAAGTTTATACATATATGAGTGGTAGAACCACTTTGTACTGATTTCCCTTGAAAAGCCTTTCTGCATAATTGAAGTTGAGAACCAGAAACTGAATAGGTAAGCAAAGAAATGGGATGATGAACATCTGTGGAAATCAAGGACAAGTAAAGAAAATCCCATCTGTAGGGAATTTGTAAGAAAAAAATAGAAGTTACATTAGCTAATTCATTTGTGTATAAACACACACACACACTTCTTGAACAATTGTTAGAGTTTTAATCTGCTAAAACAACCTTATAGCTACCAATTTTTATCTGTATTTTACTTGCAAAACCAGAGTACAGGTGAAAAAGAGAGAAATCTTAGACCAGGAGTCTGAAGGTTTTTGTGGACTTTTTCTCCTAATAAATGGATAGCCTCTATTTGGGTAATGATGGATATTGAACCATCTTCTTTTTCACTAAAGAAAATAGCTTCTTTTTCTTTGAACAAATATATTTTATGGATTAAATGAACAATATGATGTTTTATAAGTTTCAGGTAGAATATTAGAGTCCAGAATGATCAAACAGAAGCTTTGTATATAAATAAGATGAAAAAGAATTTCCCCCTTTTCATTCAACACAACCTCTGTATTAAGAGGCTAGAAAAACTAATGGGTATCTTAGCTAGCTAAGTGCTTGCATCTTCCTGGTGAATATAAAAAGAGATAAAGTCTGATAATTTTAAATTGAAGTAACATTCTTTTTTTTAAAAAAAATTGGCTTTTTCTTCTCCATGTTGCTGGGATTAATAGAATGTAAATGGTTTTATCACTTTACCACAAACTGAGTTCTTGTGACTAAGGGGTAAGGAGCTGCACTGCCAACCCAAAGGCACATAGTTTGAATCCAACAGCAGCTCTTCAGGAAAAAGATCAATGGTCTGCCCCAGGGAGATTAACTGCCTCTGAAACCCCACTGAAGGGTCAGCTCTTCATGGTCCTAATTCTACAACACACAGTGACACAGCTGCACAACATAACCACACAATGTCTGATGACACTGAAATCTGTCTTACATTTATAATATTTTTCCACACTTTATAGATGAGAAGTCTCATTGCCTATGGTTTTATCAGACCCAACAATGACCTACAACTTACTTTATTTAGCTTTTACCCAAATCTGCCCAAGTTGTGTTCTAGATTCTAATTTCACCTTCTCCTTAGATGCCATTCTTGACCTTCATGTGTTCTTTATATTGTATTCTTTGGGCAGTGTTGAAAAATCAGTTATTTTTAGGTTCTTTTGGCCTCATGTTGTTGTTGCTATGTTCTGTCTAGTTAGTACTGACTCAAAGCTGACCCTGCAGTAGGTTTTCAGAGGGTGTTTAATCACAAGGCAGCAGATTGCACATCCTTCTCCCATGGTGCAGCTGGTGGGTTTGAACTCCATGCCTTTGAAATTGTGGTGCACCTTCCACCAGAGTTCCCTTCAGACTCATGGTTTTGTGTCAGAATAGGATTGTGTTCCACAGAGTTTTCTGTGACCGACTTTTTGAAAATCATTTGCCCAACTTTTTACCAGATTGATTTTGAGTCCAACCTCTAACTTGTCTTTCAGCAGCCAACCAAGGTAAATGTTTCTACTAACCTGGATCCTATATATATACTCATGTATAACAAAACAATCAAGTGTTAATCCATCACCTCAAAACTGGAAACTGTATTTGAATCTCTACTTTTTTAAACACTTTCTAAATTTTTTTTTTTTGTGTGTGTGTACTGTTAAATTGGATCTGCCTGGTACAGAAGGAGATGGTCCCTCCTCCTCCAGCAGAGAATCTAGTGGATTTGAATCGCATACCTCTGGGACTGCAGTGCAGCTTTTTGCCACTAGGCCACCAGAGCTCCCTTGAATCTTTACTCTTTTACACTTAGGAATCTGTGGTGATGGAGCTTGTAGAGAGACTTGTGCTGCTAATGCAAAGACAGTGAATCTGGTGGCTTGAATATGTGAACACCTTCTTGGGAGAAAGCTGAACAGTGCTGTTTTAGCCTCATAAAGCCTCATAATGACTATAAATTGATTCTGACTCAGTAGCAATGAGTTTACATGTGAACCTTGGAAAACTATAGCATCTTTGAGACTTACCTGTAAATTGAGGAAAATAGTATAATGTACATAACATGGTTTGTTATTTTTTAAGTTAATATGTGATTAAATTAGTAACAACATCTTCCCATGCAATTTACTGTCCTGAAAACCCACTGGAGGATTAGCTATGGATTAGTTCCAACTCAACAATACTCAGCAAAACAACATAGTCATATAGACTCTTAAATTGTAGTCACTATTGTTAAATGTATTTCTTTAAAAATAAATTAGTATCATGAATAAGTACCATAACCAACTCTGATGTCTTAGTATGTAGAGAGTAGTGAATGCTGTTAATCCAAAGACCACACACCTGTGTGCTGGTTCAGCTCTATCAGAAGCTCCAGAGGAGAAAGATGGATAATCATCTCCTAAGTGAGTGACAACCTTAGAAACTAGTGCAGGGTGCTATGAGTTGTTTCTTACTCAGTGGCAGTGAGTGGGGTGTGGTGTGGTGTGAGCACTACTAGGATGCCTCATATGGGTTTGTAAAAGGTTTCTCTAAAAAGTCATCATGTGGTGTGTCTTGGCAAACTTTTTCTTCAACTCAAAAGCCTCAAACTCATTGCTATCAAGTTATTTAAATGCTGGCTCTTTTTCAAAGTTATAGTTTAAATATAGGATACTCTATGATTTAAAAGAAATTATTTCTCGTGAAAAACATAGCACGGACTTCCTTATTATCAAGGGAGAAAAATCCAATTTCGCATGATTCTTAAATAAAAAATACTGTGAATTTGATGCAAATAGCTGTGTCATGTAGTGAATATACTGAAATAGTTTTATTAGTATAATAGTCAACAAATTCAGTGTAGATTTTGGCTGTAATTTTCCAATTCTCAATCATGTCTTCTTTGATAGATTGAATGATAGCCCTTCCCAAAAGATATATTCACATGGTAATAATCACAAGAACTTTCAAATACCAGCTTATATAGTATAATATGTGATTAAGTTAAGGATCCTAAGAGGAGTAGTTTATTCTGATTGTTGTTGTTATGTGCTGTCGAGTCACTTGTGACTCACAGCAATCCTGTACAACAGCCTTGAACCCTGCTCTATCCTGTGCCAACTTTATTGTTTCTGACATTCCCTACCCTCATTATTCCAGTCACTAAGTCATTTCATCTCATGGAGTGTTGTCTTCTCTTGCACTGTCCCTCAACCCTGGAAGCTGGATGTCCCTCTCCAAGGCCTGATCCTGCCTTGCAACATGTCCAAAGTATGTCAGATGAAGCCACAGAATCCTTGTCTCCAGGGAGCAGCCTGGTTTCACCCTCTCCAGGATGAACCTGCTTGTTCTCACAGTCTATGTTGTATATTCAGTACTCTTCTCCAGTACCACAGCTCAAAGGCATCAGTAGTTCTTTGATCATCCATAATCATTATACAGCTTTCTGATGGATAGCAAGCAATTGAGAAGACTGTGGCCTGGATCAGGCACACCTTAGTCTCCAGACTGACATCATTACTCTTCAGTCATCTGGAGAGATCTCTGACAGCAGACTTTTGCAATGCAATTTGTCTTTTAATTTGTTGGCTGCTGGTATTCTGATTACCTCTATTAAAACAAAGAAACAAACAAAACCACCAGTTGTTTTCTGTAATAGGATTTGACTCATAGCTACTCTTCAAGAGGGTTTTCAGAGGCTGTACATTACTCATTTTTTCCCTGCAGATCAGTAAATTGATTTAAACTACCTAACTTTGGGTGACATCACATCATACTCACAAGGA
Source organism: Elephantulus edwardii (assembly GCF_000299155.1). Taxonomy (NCBI): domain Eukaryota; kingdom Metazoa; phylum Chordata; class Mammalia; order Macroscelidea; family Macroscelididae; genus Elephantulus; species Elephantulus edwardii. The sequence goes on from NW_006399775.1 coordinate 7,983,261, forward strand.
CACCAGAGCTTACTTCTGGTTACCTGGGAAACCCTAAATACAATAATGTGAATCCTTATAAGAGAAATGGCAACGTATTTTTTTGTTGTTTTATAATGTGCTAAGAATTCTTTAAAAGATTTTCTTTAAAAACAATTTTTTAAAATACCCCTCTGTGGTAAATACCATTAATATTCACTACTTATAGATAAGGCAAAATATTTAGAAACAAACACACCAACCCACTGAGCATGTTGTTTTCCCGTCATATATTTTCCTTTATCTAAGTTTCCTTTTCTGTCTCCTTATTTAGCTCCACAATCTTCCCACTAGTGGGCTGAAATCCCCAACAGATTCCATAAGCCATCCTCTCAATTACTGCACCATGCTACCTCTCCTCCTGTGCACGCTGATACATTGCAAAGAAAACGTTATCTTCAAATGTTTATTTTCCATTGAAAATGCTTCTTAGACTGTTTGCCTTTCTCCCAGATTCTCTGAGTATGTTGTTTTGAGGAGTTACTCCTTCACAAAAAGTCGAGTTGGAAAAAGAGGAAGACTTAACAAGATAGATTGACATAGTGCTTATAACAGGGAGCACAAGCATAACGATCATGAAGACAGAGCCAAACCAGACAGTATTACATTCTGTTAAACATAGGGTTTCTGTAAGTAAGAAGTAACTCCATGACTTTACAACATTAAAGGGAATGGTAATAGTAGGAATCATAAACAATAAAGGATGTATATCTGTACATTTACACTCACACGCACACACATACACATACACACACACTTCTGTCAACTACTCACCATCAAGTCAGAACCAGCTTATAAGTGACCGTTCAGCAGGTTTTCAGATGTGGTAAAGTGCACAAGAGGAGATTTCCCAGCTTTCACCAGAGTTGCAGCTGGTGGATTCAAAAGATCTTGCCTTGGGAAAATCTGCTATAAGGCCGAGGACTTCTCCACACTGTTGAAGAGCTCTGAGATCAGTTTAAACTCTTAAAGTGAGCCTAATTCAAGCCATAATATATTGATTTGCTTCCTGTGTATCTGAAAAGTGGACAGTGAATACAGATAATAGAAGAAGAATCAATGCCTCAGAATTGTGGCTTTGGAGATGAGTACAGAATACCCCATCAACTTCCATAACAACAAACAAGTCTGTCTGAGTGAAGTGTAATTGGTGTGCACCTTAGAGGCAAGGATAGGGAAAGTTCTTCTCATATACATTGGACATGTTGTCCTTTGAAAATGACATTCTAGGAAAGGTGGAGTGTCATAGAAAGAAAAGAAGAATCTCCAAAAGATGAATTGACACAGTGAATGTAACAGTGGGCTAGAGCTTATCCGAGATCATGACGATGGCTCAGGACAGGGCTTGGTCCAAATCCGTTGTTCATAGAGTTGCTATGAGTTGTACTTGACAGCACCTAGCAACAAAAACAACATAGCAATGTCTGTTTATCTGTGTTTGTCTCTCTTTCTTCACTTGAAATTTGTATTGCATTTAAAATTCTCAAATTTCCTCTGTGGTGACTTGTTCATTGCTTTGATGCTTACAAATGCCTATTAGTTCACCCCTAGTAGATAGGTTTCAAGTGGGGTTCCCAGAGTAACACAGAGTAGAAAGAAAAGCTTAATGACAATTGATAAGTCAGGTGAAAATGCTGTAGGCATGGGAACAGCAGAGTCTGGCCTCCACCAACTTTACAGGAGAAAACAGTCCTTATGTAGAACATTCACAGCAAAAACCAACTTCCATGGAACAAAGCATGCCCTTGCAATTTTAGCAATTTTACCCTCAACCCCCTACTAGGACTAAATGTGAAAATCCTTTGCATTGGCCACCCACAAATCACAGAAACATACTCATGTTTATGGGTTTTATTAGGGGAAATTAACAGGTAATATTTCAGGTTGGAAACAGGACACAGTTATTCAGTTAGGACCACTTTTTTTGCATGTCCTTTTACCCTTAGCCTCTTGGCTTACAGGTCAGTGTTATTAACCTCCCACAGTCCTATCAATCAAGGGGATCTCCTCACCATTCTTTCTTTAAGCTTGAGGAAAGGTCTCTCTCTGGCTCCATGATGTCATGGCATTAGGTCTGCTCTGGTGGTCCACTGGTCTGGCTAGGTCCAGGTTTGACTGGTGTATGTGGCCCTGAAGGGCATATACTGCATCCTCTGCTTCTTTCTTACTGGCATGAAATTGCCATTTTCTGTTGCTAATTAGTTACTTGTTGACTCATAGTTACTATGGAGGAGAGATATGCCCTGTAAAGTTTTGAAAGATATCATCTTTATGGAATCTGTCTGTTACATCTTTCTCCTGAAAGATGGTGGAACCACAGACTTAGCACTGGAGGTTGAGTGCTTTAACTGCTGTATCACCAGGCTCCTTCGATACAGTGTTTATCAGTTAATTCTTCTCATTGACAAAGTCTATAAGGAATATTTTTCTCTCTCTAATTTTTTCTTTTGTTTTTAAAGTTTAAAATAAAAATGAATTGTTTACAATTTTGTATAATAATTTTCTTTAATATTTTGAAAGTGAATGTTTTCTTGGGTACTTAATATTACAATACATTAAATATCTATTTGTAAATAATGCCTTTTAACTCTTTTTATTTTCTTCACCTTGGTGATAAATACAGTAAAAATAAAGAGAAAGCACTTATTGTGAAAAAAATACATAATTGTTTTTAAATCTATAAAGAGATTTTCTGACATTTTATTGAAGCTGAACTAGGTGAAATTATATTCTCTCTAATCTTAAGGATTAAAACAAAAACAAGACCACCTCACAGAACTGGAGGTTGCCTTGGACCTTCTCCAGTGCAAACACAAAGGCCACACTTCATTGGTGGTTTCAGTCCACCAGCAAATAAGGAGAAAAATGGACAGTCTCCTCCCCTAAGTTGACAGCGTCAGAAAACTGACTGAAGGATCATCTCAGAGTTTGTTCTGGCTTGACTGTAATGTTAAGCAAATTTTTTTGAAGTTCAGTGGAATAAGACCTAAAATATTTTTTAATCTAAATCTATTTTGCCATCAGTTGGTTCAGGTAAAGTCAAGAAACATATTAATCATGGGGATGTATTTTAAATTATAACTGAATTAGAAGTAAAATATAGTATTACTCACATTTATTTTGATATAATTTCAAACATTCTAAAGTGACAGTTAAGGATTTTGCATTAATAAAATTTCCACTTGAAACCATCGTGATAATATGTAAACAATAAAAAAATTCCAAAATAATAGGAAAAGGTGCTGAAGCTAAATAAGAGTATATTTATATTTTCAGTTCTTTCAGCTTGAGAAATGCTGACTGAGTTCTCCTTTTTCTCTGACTCCAGCTCTTTGAACATTTCATTATATTTTGCTTTGTCTTCTCAAGCTGCTCTGTGAAATCTCCTGTTTAGATTGTCTACTTCCGCATTTCTTCCCTTTCTTTTGTTTTTCAACACACTAATGCAATTTTAATAGTGTCTCTTAATATTCACTTTTTATTTTTCTTTCTCCTCTGTCTATGTAATAACCTTTGGCTTTCTTCATGGATGATATCCTTGATGTTATCCCAAAATTCCTCTGGTCTTAGATCATTGGTGTTAATTGCTTTTTAAAATCTGTTCTTAAATTCTGGTGGAATAGATTCAAACTCATATTTTAGTTCTTGTGAACATGTTTTCATTTTCTTAAGTTTCAATTTAGGTTTGCATGAGCAATTGATGATCTGTTTCCTAGCCACCTGTCCGGTTTTGAGTGATGATGTGGAGTTTCTCGAATATTCTTTCTGCAGATATAGTCTGTACTACCAAGTATATAATTGCTGACCTCAGATGGGCTTTAGCTGAAAACAGAATACCAGAAGAACATCTATTTGTGTTTTATTGCCTATGCAAAAGTATTTGACTGTGTGGAACAAGTTGCGGCTGACATTGAAAAAACAACAACAACAACAACAAACAGTTAAACTGTCATGGGAAAAGTGCAACCAGAGTGCTCAGAGGCAAAGATGGTAAAGCTTCATCTCTCATATTATGGGCATATTATAAGAAGCTATTCCTCGGGTTATGCTAATACAGGTGAAGGTCAATGAAAAAAAGACCATCAACAAGATGGATACACAGTGACTGCAGCAAGGAGCTCAAGTGTGTCAAAGATGAGGCACAGGATAGGACAAAGTTCAGGTCTGTTTTCCATAGTATTGTTATGAGTTGTACTCAACTTGGCAACACCTAACAACAACAACAATATAATTATTTGTTCCAAAGCTTTGTTAAATATTAGTATAACCTATAGATTATTTTTATCAGAATGCAGCTAGGTTTTACATATTTATAGGTAGAAAAGAAATTGATAGGAATGTGGAGGCTTCTAGACACACGGGTTTGACACATTGAGTTCTGGGATATACAAGAAATGGATTGTGACTGAAGTATGTTATTTACAAAGGTGGAGAGGATTTAACTGGCTTTTTCATATTCTGCAGTTTGCTTCTGAGAAGAACCACAATTCCTTCTGTGTTAATGATGTTGCATTGAATGGAGGAGAAGCAGAATACAAGTCACAGAAAATGATGATTAGTTACAGATTAAATAGCTTGGGCCAAGGATGCACTTATTTCTTGTTTTCAAATAAAATAGACTCTGTCACCCTTCCTTGATTAAGAGTGTCTTTGTTTTAAGTATATTTTCTTCATATTAAAATTTTCTGAATGCTAAAAATATTTCAATGTATATGTGAAATATGAAAATATAACAAAAAAGCATATTCCTGGAAAAGGGAATAGTGTGTGGAAAAATAGAAGATCAACAAAATATAGGCAGATGCTCAGTAAGACAGACTGATACTGCCTACAATGCTTTAAGCACATCATTGGATTATGAGGGTGGTACAAGCTTTCTGTTGTACAGAGTTGCTGAATTGGAGCAGACTTGATGGCACCTAACAGCAGCAGGACCTGATTATAATAACTATGGCTAACATTTAATGTAATTCCTTATGGATTTTTGACATGATTTATAAATTAATAACTATATATGCAACATTTTCTAAATCCTTGCTTAATATTCTATTGTTTATGTGCACTGGCTTTGCATAGTTGTTCCCACAAAAATAAATACTAAATACAAGTGATGAAATAATTGTGCTTTTATGTGTAAAACCAGGACCTTTCCTTTCAGTTTTCTCGTTCTTTAAGAGGTGGCTTGTTGGCTGGTTCAAGAATCCTTGACTAAGGTGACAATTATATTTAGGATTTCTTGCTACATATGGTTTATTAAAACCCCATAGGGAGAAAATGGTTCATTTTAAAAATTCTATCATTTTCTTGTATTCTTAATTTGTTTGCTTATATTTATTGAAAATATACTGATAAATTGTGTGGTGGTTTTGTTTTTTGTTTTTTTGTTTGTTTGTTTTGGTTGGTTGTTTTTTTTTTTTTTTTTCAGAAAAAATGGTCCATATTTGACTTATTTATTTTATGGTTCCTAAATATAGTAGATAGTATTCTTCCTGCCTTTACATATGAAAGATAAATTGTCTTCTTGGTTATAACCTTTGTTACTCAAAATTTGGTTGTTGTTGATCTTTGGCCTTTTGATATTTATAAGATATCAGAGACATCTTTATCTTTAATGGATGCTTGTAAGATTTTATTTTCTTTATTCAAATGTATGCCTTGAACAAATATTTTGGGCCTTTGGGTCTCTCTTAATTAAGTTTTTAAAGTCTGTATTTTACAAAAAGTCAGAATAATTTTCTTAGACTATATCTTAAATCTGTGCTTGTATTTAAGTTGATTTGGTTTCTCTTTCATGCTATTCTTGATGCCAACTCATAGAATCTCTATTTTACAGAGTAAAACTACCCTCTGGGGCTTTCTTGGACATATTTTTATGGCAGTTGCTATTATTGTGTGCTATCAAGTCAAAACTGACTTGCTGACCCTCCAGAAGGTTTTTCAGAGATAGTAAATTAGGAGAAGGAGATTTTCCATCCTTGCTCACAGAGCACCTGGTGTATACAAACTGTGTGCCTTTGGGATTTCAGTGTAGTCTCTACTGTATTTTCTCCCAAGAAGCTGAATTTCAGCCCTTAGACTTTTCAGTGGATGTGTGCATGTATATGTTTTAATGATGATTTTAATGAAAGTTTACAGAAAGTTTAGGCTTTTATTAATTCATCCATCATTGTACATTTTCCTCCTTTCCTCTGCATTGCCTTCCCCCATTTTACTTTATTACCCACTTTTTGCTCCAGGTATTGTGATGCACGTAATGCCTAATCATATATTCTTTTTAGACAGTCCAGTACTTTCTTTCACCTGTTCCAGTGTTTATGATCTATCCACTCTTTTCCTATTCAGCACCCTGAAATCCTCCATGTCAGTCCTATTTTATGAAAAGTCTTATGTAGTATTTTTCCTTTTGTGACTGAGATACTTCACTCACCATAATGTCTTCTAGACTTATCAGTGTTGTGTAGTATTTAATGAGGTAATTGTTTTTTAGTGCTATATAATATTTTATTGTAGGACTGTACCGAAGTTTTTTCTAGCCATTCTTTTGTTGACAATCACTTAGGCTGCTTCCATCTCTTCACTATTGTGAATGTTATAGTGAACATAGATGTGTAGACATCTGCTTGCGTCATGGCTCTGAATTCTTTAGGTTATACTCCCATTGGTGGGGAAGCGTGGTCGAAAGGTATTTTTATTTCCAACATTTTCAGAAAATTCCTGACCACCTTCCATAGTTGGTGATCTTACATTCTCACCAGCAGTGAATGAGAGCTGCAGTCTCTACATCTTCACCAGCATTTGCCCACTGCTCCGTTGAACTTTGTTATTGTTACTGAGGAACCCTTAGGCTTTTGGGTATCCGTCAAGTGCTGACCCATTGTACCATCAGGGCCCTTTTTCATCTTTTAAACTAATACCAAACCTACCACCATAAAGGCGATTCTGACACAAGGGAGCCTTTTTAGTGGATTTGTCGCAGCCATATTTTGCCTTTGGTATGTGACATTTCTTGTTATTTGTATATATTTTTTGTTTTATTCTACATGTTCTTTACCTACTCTTATAATCTTACATAATTTTCTAACTTAACATTTTTTTAACTTAACATTTAATTGTTATTATTGTGACTTAGATTTCTTTTTTAGCGATTCTTTTCTGACTACTGAAATTATCACACTATTTTTAAGCATACTTTTATTACTTAGGTAGTTTACTTTCAAGGGTTTACTTAATCAGGCTTAAAAAATATTGTATGATTTTATTGTTCATTGCTCCAATTTTTATTTTTGAGTTGTCATCTTTCTCTCTACTTCACTGTCATTAAAGGCACCATGTCCACAACCATTTTTTCCAGAAGATAGGTCTATGAGATGTTCTTTGGTCATTTCTTAGCCAAAATACTGGTTGAGATATTGTAGATGCACAAGTACATGACACGCTGATGCTCACATCATCCTAAAATGGCATCATTTCTTTGGCTTGGCTTTCAAGAATGTGCAAATACTTAGACTCTTCACTATAAAACGTTCTTTCTATATTTTTTCTATACTTCCTGTACCTTTTCTATACTTTCTACCTGTAATTCATTACTTAACATGAAGAGAATTACAGAGATGCCAATGTAGAGAATAGATTTGTCAGGTGTCTAGTGAAACTCACCACATTTAGAGTTTGGTGGGTTTTGTAGGGTTTGTTTGTTTGTTTTTTGTTTGTTTTGTTGTTGTTTAATTGAACTAGAATTCCATGTTTATAAGGTGGAGTCAGAGGAGCAGAGTCGCAGTTTAACTATCTCAAGTGCCTTTATGATAGTCTTCAGTGTGATTCCCCCCCCCCCATCTTGAGAGGTTTTAATTGTTGACTTCATCATAAAAGCTGCTGATTTCCTTCATTTTTGTGAATTTCATTGATTCTGTAAATGTCACTGTTTTGTACTACTGAGTCAGAAGTGACTCTTAGCTGAGTGGGTTTTCTGAAATAGTAGATCATACAGGAGGAGATAGCTCATCTTTCTCCTGCGAGAGCAGCTGGAGGATTGGAATGGAGTATCTTTGGTTTGGCAACAGCTCCTATAGCTGGCACATCAGATCTTCCTAAACATTGTTGTTAGGTGCTATCAAACCAAGAACAACTCATACAGACCTTGTGAGCAATAGACCTGATCCATGCCATACCCTGCAATAGCCTCGTGATCTCTGTCACGCTAAAGCCCATTGGGGTAGCCAGTGTGCTAAGCCATCTCATTGATGGTCTTCTTTTATTTTGCTGACACTCTACTTATCTCATCATGATTCCTTCTCCAAGTACTAGTTTCTCCTGAATATTATGCCTAAATAAGTGAGCTAAAGTTTCATAATCCTTGCTTCTAAAGAGCATTCTACTTGTACTTCCTTCAAGACAAGAAATGTTCTTTGGCAGTCATTGGGACAGTATATATTTTGCTAGTACCACAATTCAAAAGCATCACTTCTTATACTGTAAAGGTTAGTCTCCGTCCAGTTTTCAGATTCCTAAGAAGAAATTAAAAAAAAATGCTATAGCTTGGATCAGGCTTTAATCTTTAAACTTGCATCCTTGTTCTTTGGGACTTTGGACAGCACCTTGACAGGAGATTTCCCCGGTGCCACATATCTTTTCATTTCATGATTATTATTACCATGGGTATTGATTGTGGATCAAGTAAAAAGAAGTTATTGATAATCTTTTATCCATGTATTGTAATACTTCCTATTGATCCACTGGTGAGAATTTTTGTTTTTTTAATGTAAAGGTGTAATCAATAATAAATGCTGTTGTGCCGTTGAGTTGCTTGTGACTCATAGTGAACTTATGTATAGCAGTCCAAACCCTGCTCTGTCCTGTGCCAGTCTCACTGTCCTTTAAACACCACCTCAACTACCCAAGTCACTGAATGAATCCACTTTATAGAGAGTCTTCCTCTCCTATACTGTCCCTCCACTCTCCCAAGCATGATGCCCCTCTCCAAGGACTGGTTGGTTCCTTCTTGCAACATGTCCAAAGTATGTCAGATGAAGGTTCAGAATCCTTGCCTCCAACGAGCAGCCTGGTTTAACCCTGTTCGTTTTCTTAGCAGTCCATGGTGTAGTCAATACTCTTCTCCAGAACCACTGCTCAAAGGCATCAATTCTCCTTCTATCCTTCCTAGTTATTGTCCACCTCTCTGACACATAGCAGATTGCAAAGACCATGGCCAGGTGCACCTTAGTATCCAGAGTGACACTATTGCTCTTCAGTACCCTGGAGAGGTCCCTAACAGTAGACTTCCCCATCACAAGGCATCTTTTGATTTCCTGGCAACTGGAGAGCTCCAGTTGTTGTCTGTGGAGCCAAGCAAATTAAAACTATCAATAATCTCTATCTCTTCACCATCCAGCCTGATGCTGTCAATTGGCCCAGTGGTGATAATCTGTTTTCTTGATGTTGAGCCTCAATCCATATTGAAGGCTACAGTCCTTGACCCTCTGCAGGAAGCATTTTAGGTCCTCCTCAGTTTCAGCAAGCAGGGTTGTGTAATACGCATAATACAGACTGTTGATGAATCTTCCACCAATCCTGAGACCACACTTCTCCTTCTACAGCCCAGCCTCCCAGATAATCTGTTTTGCATATAGGTTGAAAAGGTATGGAGATAGGACACATCCCTGGAGTACACCCTTCCCAATTTTGAACCATGCAGTGTTTCCTTGCTCTGTTCTAATGACTGCCTCTTGGTCCAAGTATAGATTTCACAGTAGCACATTCAAGTGTTCTGGGATTCCCATTCTTCTCAGAGTCAGCCACAGTTTGTTGTGATACAGAGTCAAACACCTTTGCATAATCAATGAAACGGATATTCCTCTGGTAATTCCTGCTTTCAGCCAAGATTCACCCAACATTATAATATACCTAGTACCATGATCCTTTCTAAACCAATTTCACCTGAGGGTATGCATGGGAATCATATTGGTTACATCTCTGGAAAGAACCACTTGTGATGTTCACTGTCAGCTGTGAAAACAAGGCCAAGTGCTGATTGTAGACCAGACCATCAACTACTCATATGCTAGTTCAAGCTGAAGCTGAGGAAAATTAAATCCACAGGAACCAAAATATGATCTTGAGTCTATTCCGCCTGAATTTCAGAACCGTCTCAGGAACAGGTTTGGGGCCTTGAACACCAATGAGCGAAAACCATTTGGCCAACTGACTAGAAGAGATCTATGTTGAAATATTGAATGCCTTTAAAAAAATAAAAATCTTTTGCAGTAAGTCTATCAAGTCTTCTTTGCCTATTCCATTGTTGTTGTGTGCTGTCAAGTTGACCCTACTGGTTGTCAGAGCTCACCCTATGAGAGAAGATTGCTTATCCTTTACCCATACAGAAGTTGTGGATTTGAACGTGTACATTTGAGATCACAGTGTAGCTTCTTACCACTAGGCTACATTATTTTTCAATCTTTTTCTATTTTCCCTATCTTCATATCCATCCTATTATTATAACAATGGCCTTATGCAGTATCTGTTCTTTTGTGACTAAGCTTTTGCAGATGGCTTAATGTCTTCCGGACTCCGTCATGATGGGTGATGGTTTATGAGTTCATTTGTGTAGAGGTACCAGTTTATCTGTTCATTTGTTGATGGCTGTTTTCACCTTTTTTCTATTGTGAATAATGTTGTAGTAAACATGGGTGTACATACATCTGTTTATGTCACAGCTGCAATTTCTTTGGGGTATATTCCCATTAGTGGGGTAGCAGGATCAAATGGCATTTCTATTTTCAACTTTTTCAGGAAACATCAGACTTCTCTGTAGTGATTGTACCATTTCATATTCCTACCAGCAGGGTAGTTTTGATTTCTCTGCATCCTCACCAGCATTTGAATAATGTTTATTCTTTGAAACTTAGAATACCTGCATATCCTGTCTCGATACCGCTTTATCAATTTTTTTCTCATATTTCAAGTTTTGGTACTAGTATTCTACTTCCTTCTTAAATATATGAGGTACTTCTGTGTGCTTTTTCCATATTCTGAATAGTTTATATGGAAGGATGGTTCTTCTTTTATTTAATTTTATTATCCTTTACTATGAGCCTATATGGATAAAAAACTAAACAAGTGCACTGCCATCAAGTTGATTCGGCTTCATAGTGACTCACCTTCAGATTTCTGAGGATATAAATCTTACTGGGGAGACTTCTCATCTTTCTAACAGTGATTAGCTGATGATTTCAAACTTTTGACCATTTGGTTAAGCAGCACCACATATAACCCCATGTACCACCAGTGTTCTTCTGATAGCTTGCGTACCCACATTATTAGATAATTCTTTAATATTTAGTTTCCTTATAGTTCCTGATTTAGATTTTCTTCTCTGTACTCAGTTTAATAACTTGATTTATTTTTAAAAGAAAATATTTGTCATTATTTTCAAATATATTAACAAGGAATGATGTATAATAATTATAGAACATATTTAAACATTTGCAACGTTTTCTGCCATCCTCTTTTTCAATATTTGAGTTACACAATGCTGCCATTTAGTAGAGAATCCTCGTCAACTCGGAATTCTGGTATTCACTGCCTCCTAACAGTGCACTTGAATCTTTTATGAAGCCTCCATGAGGATATCAGGCATGATGTTAGAAGATATGTATTGTAAGTTACCACGGTAACAACCTGCACATCAAAATTATTAACTCTGGGTTCTCTACTGGGGTATATAAATATTTATATGCAGCTACAAAATAAATATCAAGGGCTAAATGTCCTGAAAGATTAACTCAGATACTCTGCTTCATTGCCACTGAGACAGAGCTAACTCATAGCTGATACCCCTATAGATTTTCTCCATTGAGAAAAGACTGCCCATATTCTTCCCTTGAAACCTCTGGTGGGTTCGACCAGCCAAGAGGCACACACTTTGAGTTAATAGGGCAATTCCCTACAGACTGCAGGACTTGATGGCTAGATAAATATCCATACAAGCAGACACCAAGTTGATTCTGACTCATCGTGACCTTACGCAAAGCAAAATGATTTCCTCATCATCTTGATTGTTGTCATGTTCACACCCACTTTTGGCTTATTTTCCCAATTTGTCGCAATATATGGTTCTCTCTTTTACTAAATATCATTCCTTATTCCATGTTTAATACTTGTTGATAAAATGTCCAAAATCAGCTAGTTTGACAAGTTTATATTATGTTTCATATTGTTTTCAATTGCTCCCTTTTTTAATATTAGATCACTACACCTTTCTTCTTATTGTGTCTTATTTACTGGAGACTTTGCTGAGCTCCTGCAATCTTAGATGAGTCCGTTCACCAATCTTTGAAATACTAGCAAAATAGCTTCCAGCATCTTTGTTGTAGTTGTTGGTTGGTGCAATCAAGTTGACAAAGAATCAATTCAATCCTGTGACCAATATAATCTGAACCTTGCCCTTTCCTATACCATTCTCACCCTGTCCAATACACTCCAGCTTATCATGACAGTTCATTGTATCAAACATAGCAAAATGAAACTTATTACTATTCAACAATCTAACAAATGGATGAAAAACTCAGAAACTAGACAGAAAATGAGTAATTTCACTGGACCATAGTTCTTTTACTATATAGCAGAACATAATAGAATGCAGAACTCAAATGTAAAGATTAAGCCTATAAACCTTAAAACATGAAATTTCTTGAACATAGCACTTATTTCCACAACAACCCACCTCCCACACATGTACATACCCATGTACTTGTAATATCTCCCTAAGTTGATATTCATTTCCAATAGACTTGAACTTGGTCTTTTAAAAATACCTTTCATTTTTTAAAGTAATTTTAAACTGGTTTCACTCTAACTCTATTACAATTTGAGAACAGAAGCAAAGCAATAAATGCTCACCTTCAATGCCTTGTTGAGCACACAAAGTGGACATGCGGAGAGCCTTTGAACATATTTCTCTTTTTTTTAAGCCTTTAAGGAATGACAGAATCAGATCATCTCTGGGGTCTTTCATCTTCTGTTTAAGGAATTTTCTTATATAATAAAGCAGTTCTAGAGGAGAAATTATGTCACCAACGCCGAGGTATAGGGTTTGAATCGACAGTTGCTTTGTGGAGAAAGGACAGTCTCCTCCAATGCAATTTACTGCGTCTGAAAACCAGCTGTGAGGTCAGTTATGAGTCAGATTTGGCTCAACAACAACTATATAGGAGATGAAGTATATTTATTAGCTTTTCTAAATATAGTATATTTTTAATCTATTGGGTGAAACGGATTCATTATAGTCTCAGAATCTGTTAAATTTTTTTCATATTTTATAATTTATATTAATAAATAGGCTTGTTCATATTATTAAAATACATATACTTATTTTGTCTTTGTTTTTACTGATTTATGTTCTACTTCTTAGAGCCATCCAGACTTGCCAGTATCTCCCGAAACTGACAACTCTTCAAAGGCTTTATTTCAGTGATTTCTTTTTAATATCTCTTTTCATTTCTCTTTCATCAGTTTTTGTTTCAAATATCTCATTAAGCTGTAGGGTCAAAATTTTAATTTCATTCTTACTTGAAAGTTATTTCTGGGATCACATTATAGAGAAACCGAAAAAAAAAAATATTACAGTATGGTAGGGTTAGTTACTGGAATTTTTAAATTATTGGACTCTTACCATAACTTTGAAAATAGCAATTCCTTCCTTATTTTTTAGACATATATTGTACTGGTTGGTTTGTTTTCTGAAATCTTTCATGTTTTTCTGAATTCAATTTTTTCTTCTACTCTGAAATGTGAGCACATTTCCACTGAATAAATCTAAGATAATAACAACATGTTTGTCTCAATACCAAATTGAATATGCCACTGCTCCTTGCAACAGAGAAAGAAGATAATTGCAAACAGGTTGGGGTTTATATAAAAACACATTGGAATCTACTTCTGCACGGCACGGCTGAAAGTGATTTCTTCTTATATGTCACAGTGATACTTCTAAACTACTTTTGATAAGAACAACTGGAAAAAAAACCCCACCCAGTTTTTATATTTTCTGTTGAGAAAGGTGAAACTACAAAATTTAAACTAGATTTCACAATTAAATACAGAAATAATAGTAACTTAAGGGTTTTTTTCTTATTACTAAAGAGGGTATACTATATGTTATGTATTTTTTTGTAAGCTTCTGAAAGTTTGTTTCCTGTTTGGACATTTTGTATGACTACATCATACATTTGCTCATTTTAAAACTGGCAAGTTTAGGAAAGCCATTTTAATTGAAACTATGTGTTTCTACAATGGAAAAATAGTAGACAAAATGAAAATTTTATATGCCCACAACCAGAGTAGAACTATTTATCATTCCTCATTTGTATAATTAGATAATGATAAATTTAGTTGTTCTTTGAAATAAATTACATGTGTCTTTATGCAGTATATGTAGTGGTATAGTGTTGTGTGCCCTCCAGTCAGAACTGACCCTAAAGGGTCAGCTGTGAAAGTTTTCAGAGGTTGGAAATTACATGGGGGGAAATGACCTCTCTTGCAGAAGAGCTGGAGCATATGAACTGGCAGCCTTTGGGTTGACAGTGCAACTGTCTACACACCCGTCCACCAGAGCTCCTCTGTGTGTGTGTGTGTGTGTGTGTGTGTGTAGACATACATATAAATTTGATATGTGCACATATGTATTTTAATCTAAGATATTAAAGAACTCCAAGCAATAGAGAAATCACAGATAAAACCATAGATTAAATCAAGCAATAGAGAAATCACAGATAAAACCATAGATTAAATTTTAGTATTTCTAAATTCTAATATGGTTGAGGAAAGGTAAAGAAACAGAAAAGAATCTCATAAATAATGGATAATATTATAAGGCATTACTGTCTAAATTGGAGACTCATTATATTCATTGAAATTATATAAATATGGTAATAATTCCATTGTTAACATATTAATTCAATAGCTTGGAAATTGGACAAACTACATATACTAAAACCAAAATAAAGGTAAATAATGATTATTTTGCCATTCAGATCTATTTTTTACTTCATTTAAAAATTGACTCAAGTTGATAGACTTATGTTAGCATTGTTATTATGTGTTTTCGATTTCCCTAGGACTCCTAGTAACCTAATATA
The DNA here is from genome assembly GCF_000299155.1 of Elephantulus edwardii. Classification (NCBI taxonomy): domain Eukaryota; kingdom Metazoa; phylum Chordata; class Mammalia; order Macroscelidea; family Macroscelididae; genus Elephantulus; species Elephantulus edwardii. The sequence continues at coordinate 7,998,410 of NW_006399775.1, forward strand.
CAATAGCCCTAAACCCTGCTCTATCCTGTACCAGTCTCATTGTCTCTGTCACACCTACATCCATTACTCCTCCGGTCACTGAATCAATCCATCTCACCAAGGGGCTTCCTCTCTTGTGCTTTTCCACCACCTTCCCAAGCGTGACATCCCTCTCAAAGACTGGTCTCTCCTTGCAGCATGTCCTGAGTAGGTCAGAGGAAGCTTCAGAATCCTTGCCTCCAAAGAGCAGCCTGGTTTTACCCTACATAGGCCTAACCTGTTTGTTCTCTTGGTAGTCCATGGTATATTCAATATACTTCTCCAACACCACAGCTCAAAGGCATCAATTTTTTTATCATCCATGGTCATTGTCCAGCTCTCCAATGCCTAGCAAGTGATTGCAAAGACTATGGCCTGGATCAGGCACACCTTAATCTTCATACTGACACTGTCGCTCTTCAGTACACTGGAGAGGTGTCTGACAGCAGAATTTCCTAATGTGATTCATCTTTTAATTTCCTGGCTGCTGGTACCAAGAGTGTTCACTGTGGACTGAAGCAAGCTAAAGCTGTCAACAATCTCAATCTCTTCACCTTCTATCATGATGCTTCCAATTAAGCCAGTGGTGAGAATCCTTGTTTTCTTGATGTTATGCTTGCAGTCCTTGACCTTCTGTAGCCAGTGCTTCAGGTCTTCCTCTGTTTCAGCAAGCAGGTTTGTGTTATCTGCATAACAAATTGTTGTTGAGTTCTCCCCCAATCCTGATGTACATTTCTCCTTATACAGCCCAGTAGTCCAGATAATCTGTTCTGCGTATAGATTTTAGAAGAAAAAAAAGTATCTTTTTCTTAAAGTATCACTCTCTGATCATTATAGCTTTCATTTAGAGATTAAAGAAAGAAAATAAATAGTATTTAAAAAGAGATTGTTTTTAGCCTTTTTTTACTGACGTTAAAACCAATATCTTTAGAAAATAGGAATGCCATATCCCTCAGTCCCAGTGTTTTATGTGTGGTGCTGATAATTCAAAGGTTACATATTTGAATTCACCCACTGATCTGTGGTTAGAAAGTGAGCAATCTCCTGCTATAAAGATTAACAGCTTCAGAAACAGCTGGATGATCATCATAAATCAAAGTCAACTTGGCATCAGTGGAGCTATAGATAAATTAGAATAGAATAATCATATTACATAGTATGAAGTCCACTGTGCCTCATTGCAATCCATGAATAACAAATAGACCCACATAGTGACAGTAACAGTGGGCTTGAGCCTATCTTGTAGAGGGTGTTCCCCTCTCTGTGTCCACATTTCTGAGAAAACTGTATTTTTGTGAGACCATGACCCTGTTGATGTCATGACCACAATATGTGAGATGAGATTTCACCATCCTACCCTTTAAGTAGCAACTTAATTGCATGTCTTCTCTTAGCTGTCCAGAGTAAAGTTTTCTCTGCAATCATTACAATTTAAAGGCATTCATTATTCTTTGGTGATCCTTATTGATTGTCTAACATTCAGTCAGATGTGTAGGAAGCATCTAATATTACCAAAGCTTGGATCAGACATATCTTAATCTTTAAACTGACATTACTGTTCTTTACCATTTGAAAGAGGTCTTTCTCAGTGAATTGCATTTTTTGATGCTACTTTCATGAGTGTTGATTGTGGATCCAAGTAAAATGAAATAATTGACAACTTTACATTTTTCTTTGAGGCAAAGATGACAAGCTTCATCTTTCATACTTTGGAAATGTAGCCTGACAAAAATCTTCCTTAGAAAGACAAATCATGCTTGGAAAGATAAGTGAGAGAAGGAGAGGAAGAACATCAGTGAGATAAACTGAGATGGTGAATTCCTCAGTGGATTCTAGTATGTCAGAAATTACAAGAATGGCCAAAGATAGGCCAGGGTTCAGGTTGGCTGTTCATGGGTTTCTATGAGTGGTACTTGACTCAGTGGTATACAACAAAAACATCAACATATTTCCAATTGATCCAGTCTTAGGAATTTCTGTTTCCTGTATATTGAGTTGTAATTCATATTTAAAATTGTAGTCTTCTTCAGTAGGTACTTCAAGTCTTTTTCACTTTCTGTAAGCAAAGTTATGTCACCTGCGTGGCACAGTTTCTTGATGAGTCACCCTCCAATCCTGATTCTACATTCTTAAGCCTAAAGTCCAGCTATTTTTTCAGCATATAGATTGACTCTTGTTTTTATGTGTCATAAGGTCCCCTGCAACTCATAGCAACAATTTGAGCCAGTCTCCTGACTCTGACATTCATACTCCTAATACCCTAGTTACTGTGTCAATCCATCTCATCTAGGGTCTTCCTCTCTGCACTGTAATACTTCCAAGCATGATGTCCTTTTCAAAAGACTGGTTCCTCCTGGCCACATGCAGAAAGTATGTGAGATGGAGCTTCAGAATTCTTGCCTCAAAGGAACACCATGGTTTCATCCTCTCCACGACAGATTTATTCTTTTGGCAATCCATGGTCTATTAAATATTTTCTCCATCACCACTATTCAGAGCTCTCAATTCTTCTTGTGTCCTCTTTAGACCTTGCTTCACTCACTGATGCAAAGCAAGTAATTGTGAAGATCATGGCCTCAATCAGGCAAACCATGATGTCTAGACTGACATCATTGTTCTTTAGCACTTGGAGAGGACCTGAAGGCAGATTGCCCTAAAGGAATTAATCTTTTGATTTCCTGACTATGGGTGTCGAGAGTGTTAACTGTGGAGCCGAGTAAACGGAAATTGTTAACAACCTCAGTGTCTTCTCTATCATAGTACTGTCCATTGGCCCAGTGATTAAAATCTTTTGACTTCTTAATGTTGAGCTTCAAACAATATTGAAGACCATATATAATCCTTGACCACCACCAGCAAATGTGTTAGGTCCTTCACATTTTTGGCAGAAAAGGTTGTGTCATGTACATAATGTAGGTTGTTGATGAGTATTTCTCCATTCCTGATGCCACATTCCTCCTCATAAAGTCCATCCTCCTGAATGATCTGTTTTGTGTATAGATTGAGTAGATATGGAGATAGAACACTTGTCAACACACTTCTTTCCTGATTTTGAACCCTGCAATGTTTCCTTGCTTTGTCCTGACAACTGCTTCCAGGTCCAAGTATAGGCTTTGGATGAGCACAACCAAGTGTTCTGGGATTCCTGTTCTTCTCAATGTAGCCACAGTTTGTTTTGATCTACACAGTCAAATGCCTTTGCGTAGTCAATGTAATACAGATACACATTCCTCTGGTATTCTTTGCTTTCAGCCCAGATCCATCTGATATTAGAGATAATGTTTCTTATTCCATGGTCTCTTCTAAAATTAGCTTGTATTTCTGGCAGTTCTCTGTTGATGTACTGTTCCAGTCATTTTCATATAATTATCAACACAATTTTAGTTGTGTGTGATTTTAGTGATATTGTTTAATTACACACTCTGTCAGATTGCCCTTTTTTGTAATGGAAACTTGGCAGTTGGCCAGGTAGTTGTCCTCCAGATTTTTTGGCACAACCTGATGACCATGTCCAGGGTAGCATCTGTTTCTTGAAATATGTCAGTTGGTATTCTATCAATTTCTGAGGCTTTGTTTTTTTGCTAATTCCTTCAGAGCACCTTGAATTTCCTCCTTTATTACTGTTGTTCCTTGATCATATGTGGTTTCATGAAATTCTTCTCTGTCAGCCAATTCTTTTTTGGTACAGTGATTCTGTGTACTCCTTCTATCTTCTTTTAATGCTGGATTATTCAATATTCTACCTTTAACATCCCTAAGTAATGCAACTTGAGGCTTGAATGTGTTCTTTGGTTCCTTCAGCTTAAGAAATTCAGATCGTGCAACCACTGTGGAAGGCAGTGTGACACTTTCTCAAAAAGTTGCAAATAGAAATACCATTTGACCCAGAAATTCCTCTACTGAGAATATACCCCAGAGAGACCATAACTGCCACCCAAGCAGATATATGCACACCCATGTTTATCGTGGCTTTGTTCATGATAGCAAGGAGCTGGAAACAGCCTAAATGCCCATCAACAAATAAATGGATAGAGAATCTGTGGTATATTCACAAAATGGAATACTATGCTTCATTGAAGAACAAGGAACTCATGCAATATTATTCAAAATGGGTTACCCTGGAGGACATTATGCTGAGTGAAATATCTCAGTCACAAAGGGACAAATTTGGCGTAGTGCCACTGTTGTAAAACAGGACTGACATCGGGGTTGGGGAGAGACTGAGAAAGATGGGATAAATAATGTATATTGCATTGAAACAGATGATGAAGAAAACTGTTTAAAAGGGATATGTGATTAGGTACTATTGTCATGATCTGAGTTCAGAATGAAGGATGCATAGTGGAGTGGACCTGAGGGGAGGGATTGTAAAACAATGGGGGGACTTCTACTTTTCAAAGAGAAGAGTATACTGGAGGAAAGAAATGTTGGGCAGGGAGAAAAGTGCAACAATGAATGAAAGGAATTCCAAAGTCTCTGTAAATTTTTATTAAAATCAATTAAAAAAATTAAAAAAGAAATTCTGAATATTTCTAGCCATGTTTGGTTGAAGTGAATTTGGGTTGTTCATATCTCTGTCCTGTTGTGAATAATACAGCAATAAATAGCTATGGGCAGGTTCTAACTTGATGTCATACAATAATATTTAAGCTATATATTGTAACAATTCATCATTTTTACACATATACACACACACACACACACACACACACACACACATATAAGAATTAGTAAAATTAATTAGTATCTGGCATAAATTAGACATTTAATATTTATCTCCTGAATAAATGAGTAAGAAAGTAAGATATTCTAATTTTAGAATTTAAACCATTTAAGATACAGAATTATATACCCATCAGGTCCTCATGGAAACTGTCCTGTAAAAAATAAAGCGATAGTCTGTGAAAAATTCACTTGTGTATTGTTATAAATCTCACTTTATTTCCTTGACTTGGTTCCAAGACTGACTCTCCTTTCATTTATATTTTTTAAAACAATGTTGCTATAGTGCATTTTCCAGGTTTTTATTATAGAGGCATGGCAGTTCACACTATTCCAATGCAATTTTCCAAATATTTATGACAGATCTTTAAAACGAAGTATGTCTTCTTTATTATATTCAAATGCAGGCATTGTTTATAAAAATCTAAGGATAAAAAAAATCTAAGGATTAGTATCTTCATCAGTATCTATTAATGAAGCTCTGTAATAAATAAGGAACTTCAAGAATTCATTGGTTAAAATCTCTTAATATTAAAATATACTTTATTATTGCCATTGTCAACTTATTAAAATGACTTCTGTTAATTTTTTCAACTATCACAATAATCATTATAGTGGAGATAATATACTTAGAATATGTTAATGTGCTTCTTTTCTTCTATTACATGACATTTTCTTCTAGCCTTCACCACATTCTTCTACAGTTATGTATTTGCTTCAAGGAAGTTAAGGATTTCTGTAGTAAGAATGAAAAAAAAAGTCTGCAAGGTGCATGAATGAAACACAATGTATATTATGACTATATAAAACAAAGTATGTACGATATGTATGAATTATATGCAGATCATATAATTATATGCAAACCATTTATTAATTATATGCAAATGAAGGGAAACGCCTGTATGTAACTTCTGTTTTAGAATAATAAACACACTAAAACTTATTGTCATCTAACCAGTTCCAACACATGGTGACATACTCTCGGGGTCTAAGGCTGTAAATCTGTACAGGAGGCACAAGACAGTCCACTATGTGGAACTGATAAAGAGGATATCGGCCTTTAGAACATCCTCCTTTCAAAATGAATATGAGGTCCTTGTAAATTCAGTCTTAAGCATTGCATATGAATCTCTCCAGAAATCATTTGTTATTTTGGAAAAGGTTGTTTTTCAGCCAAGGTGATCTTTGAAAGAGCTGCGAGCTAAGAGCTGTCCTTCATCAGCAAAACAGTAGAGGAGTTTCTAAGTCCTCAATACTTGAAAGGAGGACTGAGCAGTGTCCAGAACACTTCAGCTACATGATATTCAGTTCTAATTATTTGTATACTTTTGGACAACAGCTTCTTTGGGAAACTGAATTTATTTGAGTGGTTGTGTTTTTTGTTGTTGTTTTATTTGTTGTTGTTTTTGTTGTTTTGTGCCTTCGAGTCATTTGCGACTCATAGCGACCCTATATACAACATCCCTAAACTGTGCTCTATCCTGTGCCATACTCATTGCCTCTGACAAACCCATCCCGAGTACCCCAGTCACCGAATCAATCCACCTCATAGAGGGTCTTCCCCTCCTGCGCTATCCCTCTACTCTACCCAGCATGATGTCCCTCTCTAAAGACCTGTCTCTCCTTACAACATGTCCAAAGAATGTCACACGAAGCCCCAGAATCCTTGCCTCCAAGGAGCAACCTAGTTTAACCCTCTCTAGGATGAATATGTTTGTTTTCTTGGCAGTCCATGGTACATTCAATACTCTTCTTCAGCACCACAGCTCAAAGGCGTCAGTTCTCCTTCTATCCTCCCTAGTCATTGTCCAACTCTCTGATGAATAACAAGTGATTGCAAAAACCATGGCCTGTATCAGGCACGCCTTAGTCTCCAGAGAGACAACGCTGCCCTTGAGTACTTTAGAGAGGTCCCTAACTGCAGACTTTCCCATCGAAATATGTTTTTTTATTTCCTGGCTACTGGTGCCAAGAGTGTTGACTGTGGAGCTGAGCAAACTGAAGCTGTGAACAATCTCAATCTCTTTGCCATCCATCCTGATGCTACCAATTGGTCCAGGGGTGAGAATTTTTGTCTTCTTGACATTGAGCCTCAGTCCATATTGAAGGCTGCAGTCCTTGACCCTCTGCAGTAAGTGCATGATGTCCTCCTCAGTTTCAGCGAGCAGGGTTGTGTCATCTGCATAACGCAGTTGATAGATTGTCCACCAATCCTAATGCCACGCTTCTCCTCATAGAACCCAGCCTCTCGGATAATCTGCTCTGCATACAGGTTGAGAAGGTATGGAGATAGGACAGGTCCCTGGCATACACCCTTCCCAATTTTGAACTATGCAGTGTTGCCCTGCTCTGTTCTGACGATTGCCTCTTGGTCCAAGTATAGGTTTCACATTAGCATGATTAAATGTTCTGGGATTCCCATTCTTCTCAGAGTCAGCCACAGTTTGTTATGATCCACGCAGTCAAATCCCTTGCATAATCAATGAAACACAGATAGACATTCTTCTGGTATTCCCTGCTTTCAGCTAAGATCCATCTAACATCAGCTACACTATCCTTAGTACCGTGACCCATTCTAAACTCAGCCTGGACTTCTGGCAGTTCTCTGCTGTTGTACTGTTCCAGTCGTTTTTGGATAATCTTCGCAGAATCTTGCTTGCATGTGAAATCAATGATATTGTTCTGTAGTTTCCACACTCAGTTGCGTCACCCTTCTTTGGCATGGGAACAAATATAGATCTCTTCCAGTTAGTTGGCCAAGTGGTTGTTCTCCAGATTTCTTGGCAAACTTGGTGAGCACATCCACGGCAGCTGTGTCCTCTTACTACAATAGGAAAGAACTCTGGAGTCAGAGTGTAATCTCTGAAGATACTAAATAGAAAGTCAGCAGTTCAAATCTAGTGGATGTGCTTCGGGAAAAAGGCTGGACAGTCTCCTTCCATAATGATTTCGTAGATGCCTCTTGGAACCAACTTCATGGCAGTGATTGTCATTTCTTCAGGAAGTCCTGTGGTTGCTAAGCTTTCTATTATTGATTCTCCTTCTCTCCATTTAGTCCTCCATGATGTTAATATTTTTACCTGTTGGGACGACCCCCCATTCCCACCTTAGAGTCTCTGGTCACTGTGCTGTTGCTAACTTGACCTCTTAACTTTTACAATTGAATGAGTGAATACCAAGAGACACATTGAATGTCTTCTAGGTTTGAACTTTGTGCCCCTTAAATAGTAATTTAGACTTTCTTGCTCCAATGAAAACAGGAATTCCTCTTCTTTCAAGCTAGTACCAGAGCACAAGAAAGAGGACAAGTGTTACTGAATACAAAGGGTTCTTTCCATAGTCAGTTGCCAGTAAGACAGGAGGAATGCAATATCCATAGCACTTTATTTCAGATCTGTGAGAAAGCTGTGAGATTATTCTCAAAGACTGCCTTCCCATCTGAGAGTAGTCATTGGATTTTTATATTTGGGTTAGACTTTTGTTAGTTAAAGTTACAGAATTTCTACATTTGAAAAGAAAAGTTCATATACAATTGCTAATAAACAGGCAACTTATAAAAGAGTTAACATATATAGGAAAGGCACATTTCCTTTTCTGGGAAACAGGCAGATTAACATATAATTTACATATGACTGAGAAAAAAGGGTTTCAGAGAGGTAAATGCTAATCTATGAAAGATGCATTTCTTTTCCTGGTAAATGGGCAGTTTAAAGTACTTGACCTGACTAAAGAAAGGAAAAGTAGTATTCTAAGGCAAAGTAATGAGTTTTGTAGGCTGGAAAAAACTGGCATCATTTATGTAACTATATAACTATAGTTTTATATCTGATACATATTTGGAGAATCCTGAATTTATTAATACCACCCCATCACAAGTCACAGATTGGAGTTCGAAGAATTGTTAGTTGTGTCCCTTCTGGATGATTTCCTCCTTTGAAGACCAGGATATTACAACATATAGGATCAAGTGTTTTGAGAACAGTAAGCACAAGTTCCTTCACTGCAGCTCAGTGGAGGCTTATATGTGGGACCAATCCTGTGTCCACTGCTTTATTCCATGAAACATATACACTTCCTCTTACTCTTGGTGCTGCCAAGTCAGAAGAGACTCATGACTGATCCTCCAGCAGGTTTGTAAAAGCTGCTCACCCACGAGGAAATTGCCCATCTTTCTCTTGAAAAATGGCTGGTGGATTAGAAACATTTGCATTTGGGTTGGGATCACAATTCCTTACCCACTAGACTACCAGATTCCACTGATGTATTTCTGTGTTGTGTTATGTACCATCAAGTCAGAATCAAACCATAGCTGACCCTTTGGTGGATTTTCAACAGGTAAGTTGCAAAGGAGCTATCCCCTACCTTTTGTCCCTCGGAGCATCTGGATTTGAACCACTTGCCTTTGGGTTGACAGTGCAGCTCTTTATATTCTGCTGTTGTGTGTACCACTAAGAGTTGATCCATAGCCCATTCTTCAGTGGGTTTTCAGAAGCAGTTAATCACTCATGAGGAGATTACCCACTTTCTTCTGAAGAGTATTTGGTAGATTTTAATCATGTGCCTTTGGGATCGCAGTGCATTTTGATTGCCTTCGAGTTGAGCACAACTCATAGCGACTCTATGAACAAAAGACCTGAAGCCCCTTTACAACCATCAACATTTAACAAAGTTCATAGAGGTTTCCAGAGGCATGTTATTTAGGAAGTGGATGCCACTTTTGCCTCTAAACCTGTCTGAGAATGTTAGTGGTTGAATCACCTGAGATGCATAGGGACCCTATGCAACTACAGCAACTTTGAACCTTTCCCTGTCCTGAGCCAGTCTCACTAATTCAAATACACCAACCTCCATTGTCCCAGTCCCTGTAACAATTCATCTCCTCTGGGATCTTCCTCTCCTGAGCTGTCAGTCTGTCCTTCCAAGCATGATGTCATTCTCCAATGACTGATCTCTCCTGGCCACATGCCCAAAGAAAGTGAGACACAGAGCTTCAAAATTCTAGCCTCCAAGGAGAGACATGGTTTCACTCTCTCCAAGACAAACCTGTTTGTTTTCTTGGCACTCAGTGATGTTTCTGACTCTTCTCCAGCACCACAACTCGAAAGAATCTACTCTTCTTCTGTTTTCCTTGTCATTGTCCAACTCTCTGACAAGTAATTTAGAAGAACACGGCCTGGCTAAGGGGCACATTTATATCTAGACATCATTGCTCTTCAGTACTCTGGAGAGGTCCATGACAGCAGATTTTCCCAGTGCAATTTGTCTTTTGATTTCCTGACTGATAGTGTTAAGAGTGCTGATTGTGAATCGGAGTAAGCTGTGATTGCCAACAACATCAATCTCTTCTCCATCTAATATGGTGCTGCTAATTGGCCCAGTGATAAGAATGTTTGTCTTCTTGATGTTGAGCTTCAGTCCATATTGAAGGCTATAGTCCTTGAGCTTTTGCAGCAAGTGCTTAAGGTCTTCCTCAGTTTCAGCAAGCAAAGTTGTGTGATCTGCATATCATAGGTTGTTGATGTCTTCCTCCAATCTTGATACCACATTCCTCCTCATAATGCCCTGCTTCCCAAATGATCTGTTCTGCATACATATTGAAAAGGTACGGAGACAAGATGCATCCCTTATTTTGAACCATGCAGTGTTTCCTTGTTCTGTTCCGAGGGCCACTTCATAGTCCCAAGTGTAGGTACTAGAGCCCTTAGTACCATATAAATGTTGTTTTAAAATATATATTTCTTCCTAGACAGTGAAATATTATTCTCTTAAAACATCACCTTTGAGCTAGTACTGCAGTTATGCTATCAGTGGGCTTCTTTATTGTCACACCAGTTTTTTAATTTGGTATATTTGTGATTATTGGAAGCCTTAGCAATGTACACTATTATACTTCATCCTCTGTCAAGTATAATCCTTTAATATGTGCTTGAATTCTGTACTAACGGAGGGAACTCTTTTATTATAATTGTTATTGTTAGGTTGCCTTGAGTTGCTTGTGACTCATAGTGACAATATGTATACCAGCTCTGAACTCAGCCCTAACTTGAGCCAGTTTCAATGTCTCCAACACACCTACCCCCATTTACTCCAGTCACTGAGTCAATCTGTCTCATTTAGGGTCTTCCTCTCATGTGTTCTCCTTTCCCCCTTCTAACATGATGTCCTTCTTTAAGGACTGGTAACCTCCTGACAACATGCCAAAGTGTTTGAGACAGAGCTTCCAATCCTTGTCTCTGTGGAGCAGCCTGGTTTCACCTGCTCCTAGACAGACCTGTTTGTTCTTTTAGCAGTTTATGGTATGTTTAATAATTTTCTCCACTGCTAAAACTCAAAAACATCAATACCTCTATAATCCTTAATTATTGTCCAGCTGTATGATGCAAAACAAGTAATTACGAAAACATTTGCTTGGATCAGACACGTGGTAGTCCCAAGACTGACGTTGTTGCTCTTCAGTACTCTGAAGAGATCCCTGACAGCAGATTTTCCCAATGAAATTTGTCTTTTGATTTCCTGGCCACTGGTACCAAGGGTGTTGATTGTAGAACCAAGCAAAAGCTGAAGTTGTTGACAATCTAAATATCAATCTCAGTCTATCATGATGCTGCCAGGTAGCCAAGTGGTGAAAATCTTTGTTTTCTTTATGTAATCTTCAATCCTTATTGAAGGCTGCAGTCCTTGACCTTCTGTAGTAGACACTTCCTCAGTTTCAGCAAGCAAGGTTTGTCATGAGTCTACCTCCAATTCTGATGCCACATTCCTCCTCAATAGTATGGAGATAGGATGCATCCCTGGTAAACACCTTTCCTGATTTTGACCCATGCAGTGTTTTATTGCTGTGTTCTGACAGTTGTCTCCTGGTCCAAGTATAGGTTTCACATGAGCACAGTCAGGTATTCTAGGATTCCCATTTTCTGAAAGGTTAGTCACAATTTGTGGTGACCCACATAGTCAATAGTACCCAGATAGACATTCCTCTAGTACTCTCTGCTTTCAGCACAGGTCTTTCTTACACTGGGTATTATTTTCCTAGTGTCATGGCCTTTTCTAAGCCCATTCTGCACATCTGGCAGTTCTCTGATGTACTGCTCTCTTTGTTTTTGGATAATCTTCAGTTGGATCTTGCTTGCATGTGATATTAATGACATTGTTAGATAATTTTCATACTGGCAGATTGTTATAATAGTGTTATAAATTTAATGAAAATTAATTGCTTATCCTCAAGGAATGAAAGTGGTTTCATTTTCTTCAAGAAATGGTGTCATCTAGGCAACTCAGTATCACTTTCAGTTGATGGTGGATGGAGTATCTGGGAATGCCAGCAGCTTTGATAACTTGGAACCCATATTGCTCAGACTGTGTAATTTTTATCTGTATTAATCGCATTCAGTGTGATCTTTAAGCTACCATGTTATAATCACTAAAATTACTGGCTTGTTTTGACTGGAAAAATTATCTTGTATATTATTCATTTTTTTCACATCCAGATTTGGTGCTTATTGGTATATATTAACATAAGCAACAAATGTCTTCACTATTTCCTACTTATATATGCCCATGTATGTGTGTATAGAATAGAGGAGTTTGTAGTAATTCTACCATTTTTTCCCTATTTATATTTCTTACTTTCTGGCAATACAGTTAGCCTGTGCTTTTGTGCCCTTATTCCTAGGCAGTGGAGATTAATGAAAAAATATTATTATGATAGTGAATATGGGGAGAATGCTACAAAAACCTGAGAGTGATTAAACAGCAATTAAAAAGTGAGAATGTAAGAGAACCTCCAAGGGAGCGTAATGAAAAGCATTATTTCCTGCTTCAACAGCAGGGAAAAGGAGACTGAGGACCAGACACAAGCCTGCATCATAAGAACTGTATAGTTCCAAGAAGCATGAATTTAAGATACAGAAAAATTAGCGGCTCTGAAGCAGAGAAAAACCACTCATATGCACATTACAGTGAAGTTAGTGAAAGATAAAGAGGAAAAATTTGATACACTGAAACAAAATTGACATATATAAGGGAACAGTAATTCAGTTAATGTGTAATATCTCATTATAAACAGCAAAATCAGGAAGACATTGGAATGATTGTTTCAAAATGCTGAAAGAAAAAGAAATACCAAACCTAATTTTTTTTAATCCAAGTATTCTTCAAAAATTGAAATTACATAAGGTAAAACTATTGATTTCTGCTCATCCAGAGCAAAATATAAACCAAAGACCGAAAATGGGAGCTTATCTCTTTTATAGGACTACTAACCTCGTGGCCTAGTGGTAAGGAGCTGTACTACTACCCCAGTGGTACACAGTTTGAATCTACTCATTGCTCCATGGGAGAAAGATGGAAATTCTCCTCCTGTGCTATTAAAACTGTCTCTAAAAATCTGGTAGATGATTAGCTATGGTTCACTTCCAGTACACAACAACAACCCTGAGAACGGAACTTTATGGTGTTTGACTAATGTTACCAACCATTCTAATCAAGAATATAATAAGTGGGCCTTGTAAGAATGGAGAAAAATGAAGAGCAATAATCAAAATATTAAGAAATTGAGATTTACTGATTGGCTGAGACAAGCAGAATCCCCAAGACTATTTCTCTGAGATACTATTTAATCTTTTGAACTGAAAACACTTTCAAAGTTCACCATTCAACACATAAAATCAGCAATATTACCTACGAATGTTGTACTTGTCTGAAAAAAAATGTCTAAATTAAGTCTGGCGGTCAACATTTACTCTAAATAAAAAGAAAAGAAATTGGAGAGATAGGGAATCTAGAGGAATGAAACTGGATTTAATAGAATGTAAATGATAATGTTAACCTTCATCTCACTGAATAAATGTTATGTAAATTACTACATGAAAAAACCTGTGTAAACTTTCACAAAAAGGGAATAGCAAAGAAATGATGAAGTCAACCAGGAGGGGAACTCAGGTGGTTTACTGGGTAAGGAATTGGGCTAATAATCCAAAAGAAAATTCTAACCAGATGCTGAACAATCTCCTCTTGTGTAATTTACAGCCTCTGAAGACTCACTGGAAAGTCAGCTATGAATTGATTCTGACCAGATGGCATATAACAAAACCCAAAACCCAAGAAAATCAGGATAGTGGTTACATTTGATAAAGAGGGAAGAGAAAATTACTTGGAAAACACCCCCAAAGCCTTGGGCAGTGTTGCTTATAATGCTTTAATCTGTGTTCTTTTGTTTGTACAACATATTCCATAGTAACTTTTAAATTTCTGAGGGTGAAAGTAATAAATGATGTACCAATAAAAATATTTTCAGATGAACAGAAACTGAGAGGATTAATTGGTGGCACAGATCCAAACCAAGATAGCATAAGACAGTTCTTAAGACTAAATGGAAGAATGGGAATTCTAGAACATTTCTGCACATTCAGAAAATGTGCATAGACTACATAGATCAAATGATATTCCTGCAAATAGAACAGGAGAATATTGCATGGCAACAAATAGGAAAACACGTGTCTCAAGTATATATTTACTTACCAGATTTTTCCAGTTTGTATATTGAGCAAATCATCTAAGAAGTTCTACATGAAGAGCATAGCATTATAACTGGAGGGTGAGTTATCATCAACAGCCTGTAATAGGCAGATGATATAATCTTGTTTGCAGATAGGGAAGAAAACTTGACACACTACTGATGAAGATCCAAGACAACAACTTTCCATGTGAAGGAACAATGTAAAGAAAACAAAAATTTTCTCTAGTATAAAAATAAGTATCCTCATGCTAGACAGAAAATGTATTGTCATCAAGGCTGTTATTTTACTTTAATCTACAATCAGTGCCCCTTGAAATAGCAGTCATAAATCAGAGGGAGTACTACATTGGGTAAATGTACTGTATGAGACTCTTGAAAGTCCAAAAGCTGTTACTTTGAGCATTTAGGTCCCTAACTCGAGTTACAGTATTTTCAATTAATTACATAGTCATGTGAAAGCTGAACATTGAAAAGGAGTAATGAAGAAGAAATAATGCATTTGAATTATTGTATTGCTAAAGAATTTTAAAATAAAAATATATCCTGTTCTCCTCATGTGAAACTTTATTTCAGCTACTTTAGACATGTTATGAGGAGATACTAGTACACAACACAACAACCTTGGAGAAGGATGTCATGCTGGTTACTTAGAGGGTTATGACAGTCATGTCAGTACAATCAGTTGACACAGTGGACAAGACTATGGGAGGATATCACAGGACCAGCAGAGCTCTCTCCTGTTCAATTTAAGATTGCTGTGGGTTGGAACTGACTTGAGTACATGTAATAAGAACAACACTACTGAAAGTAAATGACCTTCATTATGGAATTTACCATTTAAGTTTATTCCTGTGAATGGACCAATCTTCTGTTGTTTTAGCTGCTGATTGTAAGAAGGGTATCTGAATAACATATTCTGAGAAATATGGAATCAAAGTTCTCCCTTTCCCCAGGGATTGCTGTTTTGTTTTTTTCTTTTCCTTTTTATTGTTAAAGGAAAATAAATGAGCTGTCAAACCACAAAATGACCTGGAGAAACCTTAAATGCATATTTGTAAGTGAAAAGTTTGAAAAGGGTACATACTCTGTGATTTCAACTATATGACTTTCAGGAAAGAGGTGGGGAAAAAACCCCAACCCTGTTTAAAAATTGCACAAATCAATAGTTCAGAAGAATTTAGAAGGAATGAAAAGGTACAAGGAGTTTTAGAACAATGAAATTATTCTGTGTACTGTAGTACCGGGGGCCCCATGACAGTATGTGTTTACCAAAGCCTTTGGATTTTATAGTACAAATTGTGAAATTAAACTATAGATATAAATTAACAATAATGCATCTAAGTTGGTTCATCAACTGTAATAAATTCACTACACATTTAAGGCACTACTAATAACAGGGGTTTGGAAGCAAGAGTGGCATCCACTTCCTAAACAACATGCCTCTGGAAACTATTAACTTTGATAAGTGTCAATAGTTACAGACAAGCTTCAGACCTTTTTTTAATAGGGTCACTATGCGTGGTGTTCAACTTGAAGACAATCAACAACAACAATAATAAAAGGGGATCACCTCTCTTGGGAATGGAAACAAAATGAGTATCTTGCAATTCCTTTGCCAGACAACTGTCCTCCCGATTTACTGGCATAGACTGCTGAGTGCATCTAAGGGCCGTATATGTTAAATAAAACAAGTAAGGTGGTATCCCATTGATTTCTGAGGCCTTATTTTTTGCCCATGCCTTCAATACATCTAATGCTTCCCCTTCATTACCATTGGCTCCTATTCCTAAGGTACTTCCTGAAACTTTTTCAGTGTAAAACAGTTCTTTCTGGTACAGTGATTCTGTGTATTCCCTCCATCTTCTTTTGATGCTTTCTGAGTAATTCAATATATTGCCCATTGCATCTTTCAGTATTGCAACTGGAGGCTTAAATTTGTTTTTCAGTTCTCTTGGCTTGAGAAATGGACAGTTTGTCCCTTTTTATTTTCCAATTCAAGCCCTCTGCACATTCCATTGTAATACTTTGTCTTGTTTTCTCGAACTGCTCTTAGAACTCTTCTGTTCATTTCTTTTATTTTGGAATCTTTTCTCTCTTGGCATCTCAACTCTCTAGTACAATTTTTAGAGTCTCTCTTGACATCCATTTCAGTTTTTTCCCCTTAAACTTCTGTCTTTGTAATGACCTTTTGCTTTCTTCTATGGTCTGAAGACCATAACTGATTTGGTCTTCAATCATTGATATTCCATGCCTAAAACCTATTCTTAAGTTGATCTTGAAATTCAGATGGAGTATATGCAAGATCATATCTTGATTCTCTTGGACTTAATTTTCTTTGGCTTCAATTTAAACTTGCTTTTGAGTGGGTGGTGGTATGATCCACAGTCCACCCCTGGCCTATTTTTGACTGCCAATTTGAGCGTCTCCAATAATTTCTTCCACAGATGAAGTCACTCTGAATCCTGTGTAGCCCGTCAGGTGAGATCCATGTGTAGTATCATCATTTGTGTCTTTGTGAGAAAAGGTATTTGCAATGAATAAATCATTGAAAATACAAAATTCGATCATTCTATTTCCAGCCTCATTTCTATCACCAATCCTGTCTTTTCCAGCTATTATTTCTTCTTCACTATTTCTAACTTTTTCATTCTAATCACTAGTTATTATTAATACATCAGGATTGAAAATGTGGTCAATTTCGGGCTGAAAGATTTGGTAAAAATTCTCAATTTCTTCTTCTTTAGCTTTACATGTAGGAGCTTATATTTGAATAATAGTCATAATAATGGATTTTTCTTTTATGTGTATGGCTAATATCCTATCACTCATAACATTGTATTTTAGGATCAAACTTGAAATTTTTAACTATGAATAAAAAACCATTCTTCTTCATTCCCATTCTGTTTTTCATTCCCAGTGTAATATACTGTATGATTATCTGATTCAAAGTGGCCAAAGCCAGTCCTTCTCATCTCACTAATGCCTAATACGTAAATGATCATGTGTTTTGTTTCTTTTTTTTTTACAATTTCTAATTTTACAACATTAAAGCAATTTATATTCCATGTTTCATTTATAATACTATGACTATACTACACTACTGTAACTATCTACATTCCTCTCTTCATAGGATTTTCAAAAGCCTGGTTTTTAAAACGTGAATGGCTATTCCTGATTCCTAGTTGTACTAATCAGGGATCTCTACTACAACCTGTCCTTTATGGGTAATCCTAATAGCATCAGACGCACTACTCGCATATTTCAGTATCATAGCAACCCACAAATTCCCTCAACAGCAATCAGACAGACAAGTGTTGTACACATTAGAATAATGTTCTTGCCAAACACACACACAAAATGCCAGTGTAGTTTCTAGCACCTTAGTCTCCAGACTGGCATCATTGCTCATCAGTACTTTGGAGAGGTCTCAGACAGAAGACTTCCACAGTGCAATTTGTCTTTTAATTTCCTGGCTGCTAGTACCAAGAACTCTGATTGTGGAACCAAGTAAGCTGAAGCTGTTAACAATCTCAGTCTACTCACTGTCTATCATGATGCTGGCAATTGGCCTCATGGTAAAAATCTTAGTAGGTATGTGTGTATGTATATATTTATTATTTTGAGCTTCAGTCCATATTTAAGGCTGCAGTCTGACCTTCTGCAGCAAGCATTTCAGGTCCTCTTCAGTTTCAGCAAGCAAAGTCATGTTTTCTGCATCATGCAAGTTGTTGATAAGTCTTCCTCCAATTCTGAGGTCACATTCATCCTCATAGAGCCTAGACTTCTGGATGATCTCTTCTATACATAGTTTGAACAGGTAGGGAGATAAGACACATCCCTGGTATACACCCTTCCCTATTTTGAACCATGCAGTGTTTCTTTGCTCTATTCTGATGACTTCCTCCTGGCCCAAGTATAAGTTTTACATAAGCATAACTGGGTGTTCTGGGAATCCCATTCCTTTCAGAGCTAGCCATGGTTTGTTGTGGTCCACATGGTCACATCATGATAGATGGATAGAAGATGAACAGACTCATCTTACTTGAGTCCACAATTGACATCCTTGGTATTAGCAGTAAGGAAATTAGTAGATGTAGTGCAGTGGTCGCTATGAGTCACAAGCGACTCGACAGCACATAACAACAACATCAACAGTGCAGTGGAACTGTTTGCAGTTAGGGATCTTTCTCAATTATTGAGGAGTGATGATGGCAGTTTGAGGACTAAGGTGCTTTTGATTCAAGCCATGGTCTTTCTGAGCACTTTCTATGCATCTGAGAGCTAAACAGTGAATAAAGATGGCAGAAGAAGAATTGATGCCTTTGAGCTGTCGTGTTAGAGAAGACCACTGAACATCCCACAGCCTGCCAAAAGAACAAAAAAATATATTTTGGAGAAAGTGTGGCAGAGTGCTCTTTAAAGGTGAGAATGATGAGGCTTTGTTTCACATACTTTAGGCATGTTGCTAGAAGGGACTATTCCTTTTAGAAGGACATGATGCTTGAAAAGGCAAAGGGGTTGGTGAAGCCCAGGAATACCCTGAACCAGGTGGATTGACATGGTGACTGTTGCAGGGGACACTAATGTGTTAGGAAGTGTGAGGATGGCATAGGATAAAACAGGGTTCAGAGCTATCGTTCATTGGGTCACTATGAGTCACACAATTTACCGACAGCTAATAACAATAGAGGGCATAGAGTTAAGGAAGATTACTAGTTATAGGCAGTTTACAATTGACTGCAAAGCTAAAGTTGGGAGAATAAAATCCACTCAGAAATACCGTGGACAAGCAATCTGCTAAACTAAAAATCTGACATCCATAAGATTAGAAACAAGAAACCTCTATGGAGTGGTTCTACTTATTACATAGAATCTCCATGAATATGAATAAACTCAAGGACAACAAAACAAATAGCAAATGGACAGAAAGAAAGGGTGTAAGGGAACTCTCTACTTACTGCATAGATTTCCTGTAAACACAATTTTTTTCTGAAATAGTAAAGCCTGCATTTTTAAAAATGGAACGGTGTGCAGTTCTAAGTAATTACTTCATATGTGAGAATTTGGAACAATAAAAAGAAATTTAAAAGTCATAATGTATTGTATTTGAATTGATATAAATGAGATTTCTGTTGGTTTGAAGGCAAAAAAAAGTGTAAAGATTTCTGCTAGAATTGTTAATGTGTCATGGAGTCCACTGCAACCCTGTGCACATTATATCAGAACCCTGCCCTATCTTGAGGCAGTTTTTCTGTCTCTACTACACTTAACCCCATTATCTCAGTTATTCTGTCAATCCATATCAACTAGGATCTTCCTGTACAATACTGTCTCCTCCACCCTTCCAAGCATAATACCCTTCTCTAAGGACTTGTCCTTCCTGACAACATACCCAACGTATGTGAGACAGATCTTCAAAGTCCTCACTTCTAAGGAAAAACTTGGTTTCATTCTCTCCAGAACAAAACTGTTCACTTTGTATTCCTTGTCCACTACTTTTCTCCAGTATTGCAAGCCAGAGGCATTAATCCTTTTTCTGTCATCCTTAGTCATTGCCCAGTTCTTTGAGGTATAGTAAGCAATTGCAAATCATGGCCTGGATCAGGTGCACCTTAGTCTTTGGACTGGCATTGTTTCTCTCTTTAGAACCCTGGAGAGGTCTCTGACAGCTGATTTTTTTCCAATGCAATTAGCCATTGCATCTCCTGACTGCTAGTGCCTGATCTAGATCATAATCTTCTCAGTTGTTTTTGCTATGCGTCAGAGATCTGGACAATGACTAAGGATGATGAAAAGATAATTGATGCCTTTGAGCTCTGATGCTGGAGAAGAGTTTTGAATATACACCATGGACTGCCAAGAGAACAAAGAGGTTCGTCCTAGAGGGGGTGAAGCCAGCTTGCTCCTTGGAGGCAAGGGTTCTGAGGCTTAATCAGACATACTTTAGGCATGGTACAAGGAGGGACCAGTCCTTGGAGAGGAACGGAAAAAGAGAGGGAGACCATCGATGAGATGGATTGATATAGTGATATAGTGATGATCTGGATTGATATAGTCAAGGTGGCACAGGATAGAACAGGTTTCAGGACTGTTGTACATAGAGTTACAGTGAGTCACAAATGTCTCGAACACATAATAACAACAACAGTGCCAAGAGTGTCGATTGTTAATAATTTCAATTTTCCTAGTTCCACATTCTCAATATCTTCTCCATCTATCATGATGCTAAAAATTGGTCCAGTGGTAAGAATCTTTTCCTTCTTGATTTTGAGTTTTAATCCATACATAAGACCCTAGGCTTTTACTTTCTGCAGCAAATGTCTCAGGCCAACCTCATTTTCAGCAAGCAAGTTTGTGTCATCTTCATAGTGCAGGTTGTTGCTTATTCTTCCTCCACTTCTGATGCCACACTCCTCATCATAAATACCAGATTCCTGGTAAATCAAGAAATTTAGGAGCTGAACATATTTCAGAGGCCCTCTTGAGAAGACAAGGCAGTGTATTAGAATGGAATGTGCAGAGAACTGGAGTCAGAAAATAAAGAGACACACTCAGTTGACATTTCTTAAGCCGAAGGAACTGAAGAACAAATTCAAGCCCCAACTTACAGTACATAATGATGCTATGGGCAGAATAATAAATGATCCAGGAAGCATCAAAAGAAGATGGAAGGAAGTACACAGAGTCACTGAAACAAAAATAATTGCATGACAGAGAAGAATTGTCCAAATCAAATGATTAAGAATCAATGATGACGAAAGGAAATTCAAGTTGTTTGAAGGAACTGGCAAAAAACAAGGCCCCACCTGATGGAATACCAATTGGTATATTCCAACAAACAGATGCTGCCCTCAAAGTCCTCACCAGGTTGCACCAAGCAATCTGGAGCATAGCTACCTGGCCAACTGACTGGAAAAGATCCGTATTTACTCTTATACCAAAATAAAAGTGTGGAAGTTATTAAAAAATATCACTATAGCCAGAAAAATAAAGAAAAGGTGAATTGGGAAACTCTTCTGTCAGAGACCCTTCCAGAGTACTGAAGAGCACAGTTATCACTTTAGAGGCTAAGGAGCACTTGTTCCAGACCATGGTCTTCACAATCACTTGCTATGCATCAGAGACTGGGAAGTGTCTAAGGATGACAGAAGAAGAATCAATGCCTTTTAAGTTGTGATTCTGGAGAAGAGTATTGACCATACCATGGACTGCTAAGAGAGCAAAAAAATCTGTCCTGTTTATTCTGACCCCTTAAAGGAGGTAGAAGTGTTTGAGACAAATGAAATTGGCTTAAGATAGAACAGGGTTCAGTCCTGTTGTATACATGGTCACTATGCTTCGTCAGCTATTTGACAGCACATAACAACAACAACATCACTTGTATCACATACAAGCAAATTTCTGCTGAAGATTATCCAAAAAACAATTGGAATAGTACATCAACAGAGAACTACCAGAAATAAAAGGTATGTTTAGAAGAGACAGTGGCACTAGGGTCATGATAGCCAATGTCAGATGGATCTTGGCTCATAGCAGAGAATACCAGAAGAATGTCTGTTTCATTGATTATGCAAAGACATTTTGACTATGTGGATCACAAAAAAACCATAGCTAACATTAGGAACAATGGGAATTTCAGTGTACCTGATTGTGCTCATACGAAACCTATACTTGGTCTAGAAGGCAGTCAGTCCTCAGAACAGAGCAAAGAAGCATTGCATGATTAAAAATCAGGAGAGGAGTACATCAGGGAGGAGTCTTGTCTCCATATACTAGCATTATGCAATATAATTTAATTAAAATATAAAGTTAATTATCATTAAAATTTGAATTCACAAAACCTACAAGAAGAATTATTACCTTTTTTTATGATTTTGGTGGCCTAGCCGGCAGAGAGTTGCTCTCTAACTTAAAGGAAGCATCTCTCCATTGATTCAAATCCACACCTGAATTTACAAGAGCAAGACATGTGATTCTTCTCCTGTGTGATTTACTGCCTCCTGAAAACATACTGGAAAATGAGCTGTGAATCAGCTCCAACTCTGAGTTTGGATTTTTAATTTGACACTATACATTGAAAACAAAGGATAAATACAATCTTGCTACACACCTTTCTAGACTTTAGACCATTGTTTTATTCTGTTCCTACTGCTGTTTCTTGATCTATGGATATGTGTTTCTCATGAGCATAGTTAAGTGTTCTGAGATTCCCATTCTTCTCAAAGTTTTCCAAAATTTATTATTGTTTGCAGAGTGAAATATATATACATAGACTACAAAGCACAAGTAACAACTTTCTGCTACTCTCTGAATTTACCCAAGATACGCAATACATCAGTCAGCAATTACACCTTCATGCCATGGCCTCTTCTGAATTGCCTTGAATTTCTGGGAATTCTAGTTGATTTTGAATAATCTTTAGCAAAATTTCCTACATGTGATGTTACTGAAATTATTTGATAAATTACACACTTTATTGGGTCACTTTTTTGGGGGTAATAGAAACAAATAGAAATTTCTGCATATTAGTTAACCAAGTAACTCTCTTCTAAACTTCTTGGCATAGACTAGTAAGAACGTCCAAGGATGTATCTGTTTGCTGAAATAACACAGTTCTTAAGTATTCAATAAATTCTTGGATCTTACTTTGTTTTTTTTATTTGTTATCAATGTCTTCAGTGCAAATTAGAATTTTTCCTTCAGGATAATAATTATTTGGTCATGTGCTAATTCCTGAAATGGTTTAATGGAGACCAGTTCTTTTTGGTACAGTGATTTCTGTATTCCTTCCATCTTTTACACTTGTGCATCATTCAAGATTTCATCTATAGAATCCTTCAGTGTCCTAACTTGAGAATTAAATGTATTCCTCACTTTGAGAAATCCCAAACATATTCTCCTGGTTTGATTTTCTAATTATGCTATTTGTTTATTTTGTTATAATACTTTTCTTTGTCTTTATCCATGCTTTTAAAATATGCATGTTGCAGAAATAATTTAAGAAACTGAACTATAAAATGAATACAGTACCAGAATTGGAGGATGACTTTTACCACAACTTGTGTTATTCTGAATACATAACTTGGCTTGCAGAGTATAACATAGACTTCAAGAACCAACTGAAAAGATCATA
Organism: Elephantulus edwardii; assembly: GCF_000299155.1. Taxonomy (NCBI): domain Eukaryota; kingdom Metazoa; phylum Chordata; class Mammalia; order Macroscelidea; family Macroscelididae; genus Elephantulus; species Elephantulus edwardii. Next base: position 8,021,800 of record NW_006399775.1, read on the forward strand.
GGCTACAGCCCTCAATATGGATTACATGTAAACAGCAAGAAAACAAAAATCTTCATTACTTGTCCTGATAAAGACTGCTGATATCGGTGATTTAATCTTGTTGACCACCATTGAGTCAGCATAACTCATAGCAACCCTATGAACAAAAGGCTTGAAGCCTTTCTGTAACTAGCATCATTTATCAAAATTCATATTTTCAAGAAGCATGTTATTTAAGAAGTGCATGCCACTCCCATAATCAACGTCCATGGTAGCAACAATAAAGAATTCAAAATAGATAGTACATTTGGAAAATTGTCTGTCAAGGACCTCTTTTCAAGTATTAATGAGCAAGGATTTCAATTTAAAGACTGATATGTACCAAGCCTTGATATTTTTAGTTGTTTTCAGTGCATCTGAAAGTTGAACAGTGAATAATGAAGACCCCCCAAAATTGATGCCTTATATATTGTTTGTGAAGAATATTGAATATACCAAAACAAATTGCCAAATTCATTGTAGTTTATTTAGTACAGACTCAGCTGACCTTTAATTGGGTTTCCAAGGCTGTGAATTTCTCATGAATTGCTGCTGGTGGATTTGAATGGGCACAGAGACCCACCTTTGGATTAGCAGCAGAACTTCTGTCCTGCAGGTTCCCAGAACTCCATTGAATATGCTCTGGATCGCCAAAAGAAGAAACACATCTGTCTTAGAGGAAGTGTGACCAGGTGTTTCTTATAGATAAAGATAATGAAACTTCATGTCATATATTTTGAGCATGTTTTCAACAACTAGACAACACCTAACAACAATGAAAATAACACTCAAGGTGAACTCAGTGAGATACATAGTACAGTTCTGCCCTTTGTCCTGAATTCTTGAAGTGTAGACCACTTAGATTTCCCATACTGATTAATCTGCATGAGGCATAATGTAACTTAGCATAACAACCTGGTCAGGCCAACAAGAATGCAAAGGGTACAGTGGTTCACCTGCAGGTCTGATACTGAGACAACCATTTACTACAGAGTCTAATTTATCATGACTATATGTTGAGTCCAATTAAAGCTTTTGAAGACAGGCTTCTAGGTGGAATAGAGCAAATATCTGATCTAGGAACTCAGAAGCTTTGCTGGGACACCTTCCAGACCTTATGGTGTATCCTTGTATCATGTTTTGGTTATATATATCACAAATGTAGTGCCTTTCATGAACTTCAGAATTGAAAAGTCCTAATCGAAAAATACCAAAGGGAACTAGTCTGTCTGAAATAGAGGGGATCATGTAGACTTTTCAGTGTCGGACCAGTTCCTACTTAGCCAGACCCTGCTGTCTGGGATTTTGGGCTCCATGGGCAGCTGGGGTTTGGACTGAACAAGGAAGACAAGCTGAGACTCCAAACAATTCAGCTGGCCTGTTGAGTTGAATTTATTATCCAACACACAATTTGGCATCAGATGTAGGTAATCTCATCCCTCCTGGTTTGGCTTTGCATAATTGATGCATTGAGCAGGGTTAGCTAGAGAACTTTAACTATAAAAACTCTTTTGGTATTATTTTTCAAATTAAGATATTATTTACATGTATTAAGAAAATTCAGAAAGGAACTAAATTAGGAATATAAAGTAAAAATGAGTCCTTCATTCTTTCAGATACTCTCTCAAATACTATTTAATATTTTTTATAGCGTTTGTTATTATGTGTGGTCAAATCAGAATCAACTCACAGTTGATCTACAGTGTGTTTTCAGAGACTGGAAATCGCGTGGGAGGTGATTTACCATTTTTTGTCCTCGGAGCAGATGGTGCACTTGAACTGTATTCTTTTGGGTTGCCAATGCAATTCCTTACTAGTAGGCCACCAGAGCTCAATTTATACAGGTCATTCCAACTTAATGGATAATTAAGTTATTGCAAATAACAATTACCTTTTTGTTCTTGTTATATTTCCTTCTTACTAATATATATGTGGTGATTAGAGAAGGGATTGAAATTGCCAACACTTCATTTTACTTGGAACCACAATTAACACTACTGATACCAGCAGTGAGAAAATAAAGAGATATAGAGCACTGGCAAAGGCTATACTTCCTGTTCCAAATTATTGAGGAGTAATGATGTCAGTTTGAGGACTACAAGGCATAAGATTCAGGCCATAGTCTTTTTTTTTTTATTATTATCTACTAGTTTATTTACAAAATTAGAACACATTGTTTTCAAGAACAAATTCTTTCAATTTCCCTCACACCCATCAAATTGGACAACTCCATGATTAATCCCCCCTCCTCCCACACATTCTTATCCCTCTGCTTCCAACCTCACCCACCCCTCTTGGATCCTTATACTCATTCTACAGTAATGATTTTATACAATATTTATCCTTGTGGGACTGAATTAGTTCACTCAGCATAATGCTCTCAAATCCCTCCCTTGTTAGGTAATAGTTTACAAAATCATTGCTCTTACATGCTGAATAGTATTCCACTGTGCAAATGTACAATAATTTCTCAATCCATTTGTTTGTGGTTGGGTATTTGGGCTGTTTCTGTGTTCTTGTGATGGTGAATAATGCTGCTGTGAACATTGGTGTACAAATCTTAGCTTGTGCCTCAGTTCTCATTTTCTCAGGTATCAAATGGGGAAATTATAAACTGTTCAACAAATAGTGATGGAAAAACTGGACTTCCATCTGCAAAAAGCTGAAACAGGATCTACATCTCACTCCATACACAAAAATCAACTCAAGGTGGATCAGAAATCTGGGAGTAAAGCCCCAAACCATAACATTCATAAGAGAAAAATTGGGCTCAAGCTTAGAAGCGCTACTCCAAGGTAGGAAGAGATGGCCAAACACAGCCAGAAATGCACAATCTAAAGAGGATAAAAATTGATGCATGGGACTTTCTAAAGATTAAATACATGTGTGCATCAAAAACTTTTCCCCACAGGATGAAAACAAAATCTACAGACTAGGAACAAACATTTGGTCATAACCATCTCAAACAAGAGTCTTATAACAAACGTTTACAGAATACACCTGGGCCTCCACAAGAAAAAGACTGATAACTCAATTAAAAAATGGGCAAAAGACATGGAAAGAATTTTCACAGGGAAAATATTTGAATGGCAAAACAGACACATGACGAAATGCTCCAAATCACTGGCAAAAAGAGAAATGCAAATCAAAACCACAATGAGGTGCCATCTCAGTCGAGTAACAGTGACAAAATTTAACAGAACAGCAAGTAATAAATGTTAGAGAGGATGTGGTGATAAAGAAACTCTTATACATTGTTGGTAGGATTGAAAAATGGTATAACCATTCTGAAAGAAGGTTGGCACTTCAACAAAAAGCTGAACATAGAAATTCCATATGACCTAGCTATTCGACTACTTAGCCATAGTCCTTCTGATCACTTGCTATGCATCTGAGAACTGGACAATGAATAAGAATGACAGAAGAAGAATTGATGTCTTTGGTGTTGAAGAAGAGCACTGAACATCCCAAGGATGGCCAAAAGAACAAACAATTAAGCCTTTAAGCCTTGGCGAGAGTGCAGCCACAGTATTCTTTGGAGGCCAGAAAGATAAGGCTCACCTCATATGCTTTGGGAATGTTGCTAGGAGGTAATATTCCTTGGAAAGGGACATGAACTTGGAAGGGTGGAGGCTCAACAAAGGAGAGAAAGACTCTCCACCAGGTGGATTGACAGAGAGACTGCCTCAGTGGGCTCTGGAAGTGTGAGAATGGTACAACATAGGACAGGGATCTGATCTGTTGTTCACAAGGTCACTATGAGTTAAAGTCAACTCAACAGCGCCTAACAACAACAACAACACTATGTACATATTGTAATATAGTATGCTGTTTACTTGTATTATTCACAGATAGTCATTTTCATATGTTTATAGCTAGTAGTTCAGCACCACCTACTGTATCAATTGCTCTAGTTACTGTATCAATCCATCCCATCCAGGGTCTTCCTCTCCTGCAAACCCATCCACCTTCCTCAGTATGGTGTCCTTCTCCAAGGACCAATTTCTTCTGGCCACATGCCTGAAGTAAATGAGGTGAAGCTTGAAAAGCCTAGCATCCAAGGAAAGACCTGGCTTCACCCTCTCCAAGACAGACCTATTTGTTTTCTTGGCAGACCATGGTATGTTCAAGACTCTTCTAGAGCACCACATCTCGAAGGCATTCTTCTGTCATCCTTGTCATTGTCCCAACTCTCTGAAGCATAACAGGTAATTGAGAAAAACATGACTTGGATTAGGCACACCTTTGTATCTAGACTGACATCATTGCTCTTCAGCACTCTGGAGAGGTCCATGACAGCAGATTTGCCCAATTCAATTAATCTTTTGATGTCTGCTGGTGGTGATTGTGGATCTGAGCAAGCTGTAATTGCTAACAACCTCAATCTCTTATCCATCTAATATCGTGCTGCCAATTGTCTCAGTAGTGAGAATGTTTGCCTTCTTGATGTTGAGCTTCAGTCCATATTGAAGGCTAATAGTCCTTGACCTTTTGCAGCAAGTGCTTCAGTTTCAGCAAACAAAGTTGTGTTATCTGCATATCATAGGTTGTTAATTAGTCTTCCTCCAATCTTGATGCCACACTCCTCATAATGCCCTGCTTCCCAAATAATCTGTTCTGCAGATTGAATACGGATTGAAAAAGTATGAGGACTGGATGCATCCCTGACACACTCCTGTCCTGATTTTGAACCGTGCAGTTTGTCTATGTTATGTTCTGAGGACTGCTTGTTGTTCCAAGTATGTTGTTGTTGTTAAGTGCCATCAAGTTGTAGATGACTCATAGTGACCCTATGAATAAAATACTGGAACACTTGTATAACTTTCATCATTTCTCCAAATTCATAGAGTTTCCGGAGGCAAGCTCTTTTGGAAGTGGATGCCACTCCTGCTTCCAAGTTTGTTTTAATTGGGGTTTTATAAGCACAATTGTTCAGTGATTCTCATTTTCCTGAAGGTTAGCCACAGTTACTGTGATCCACACAGTCAAATGTCTTTCATAGTGAATGATACAGATAGATATTCTTCTGGTACTCTCTGTTTTCTTCCCTGTTCTGGCTCAGGACAAGGAAGGGTTCAATGCTGCTGTACATAGGGTTGCTATACATCACAGGAGACTCAATGGCACATAAAAACAATAACATACTGTGACAGGTTTGGAAGCAGGAATGACATCTACTTTCTTAATAACATGCCTCTGGAACCTCTATGAACTTTGATAAATGTCAGTAGTTATAGAAAGGCTTCAGGCCTTTTGTTCATAGGATTGCTATGAGTCATGCTCGGCTCAAAGGCAATCAATAACAATCACAATACAGATCTTACTCAGTTTCTTTGATCTCTGGTGAAATAATGTTACTTGCTGAATAACTTAAGTATCTGTACAAAGACTACTTTTTTCTTTTCACCAAAATTTAAATAAAATACAAAGGCTAAATTTTTACTAAAACAAAAAAATGGCTAAGGATAATATAGAAACAGGAGTGTCATCCAATTCCTAAACAACATGCTTCTGGAACTTTGTGAACTTTGTTAAATGTCAACAACAGCAACAGTTCAAACTCTCAATACCAATGGGGCTCCAAACCATAAATGAGATATTTGATATGTGTGAAAGTCAATCTATGGCATAGTTATTTGAATAGTATTTAACTCAAGTACTACATATATACTTTAAAAAAATAATCAAAACAAAAACTCATTACCACTGAATTGGAACCGACTCATAGATGACCCTGCAGTGAGTTTTCAGAGGCTATAAACTGCACAGAAGGAGATTTCCCATATTCATATTGAGCAACCACTGATGGGTTCAAACCACCATACAGGTGCTGCCTCTGCATAAGCAGTACAATTCCCCAAGGTTTGTGCCACCGGAGCTCTCTCAACTTGTAGAGAGAGCTGAAAAAGGCTATTACTATACCCTTACATATACACACTGTGTAAGTGTGCCAGTACATTATATTTCTCTCTTCAAGAGGTGCAGTCAGGTGTCATCCTCCAGTCTCGTGATTGTGAACTGTGTTTACCAACTTTCTTCTCTCTAAGATATAATGAAATGAAAATTAATCTTGTAAGTCTTGTGAGATTAGTTAAAAAAGAGAGCTGCAACTCCCACCTTGTTTCTTGGATCACAGACTATGGGGAAAGCATGACATGAGAAAACTATAGCACCCCTCTGGAGGTACCCACATGGTGAGTATCTGAAGCCCAAAACCAGTTGGCAGCAGGAGTTTCATCCTTGTCTCTAAGGAGTAGCCTGGTTGCACTTTTCTCCGAGACATGTTTGTTCTTGTGACAGCCCATTGCATGTTCAGTATTCTTCCTCCAACACCACATCCCAAAGGCATCAGTTCTGACATCCTTAGGCTTTGTTCAACTTAAAGATGCATAGCAAGGAATTGAAAAGACCATGGTTTGGATCAAGTGAACCTTCATCTTTAAACTAACATTGCTTCTTAACTCTTTACAGGAGCCCTTGACAGTAGTAGATTTACCCAGTGTAATACTTTGGACATGTTGTAAAGAGAGACCTATCCTTGGAGAGGGACATCATGCTTGGGAGGGTGGAGGGATAGTGCAGGAGGGAGGGGAAGGCCCTCTATGAGGTGGATTGATTCAGTGACTGGGGTAATCGGGATGGGAGTGTCAGAGAGAGTGCAATTGGCACAGGACAGGGCAGAGTTTAGGGCTGTTGTACATAGGATCGCTGAGTTGCAAGTGACTCGACAGTACATAACAACAGCAATACATCTTTTTATATTGTTGGTTGCTTATAACAAGGGTGTTGATTATAGATCAATGTAAGGTGAAATATTTATATTAATCATTTCTTCATATATTATGATTTTGCCTATTACTTTAAACTTATACTAGGGTGGTTCTTCTTGTTGTTTATTGCCATCAAGTCAAACATGACTCATAGTGACCCTGTGAACAAAAGACCTGAAGGCTTTCTATAACTATTGTAATTTCTCAAAGTTGATAGAGTTTCTAGAGGCATGCTGTTTAGGAAGTGGATGCCAATCCTGCTTCCAAACCTGTCTTAAACTGGGAGCTCCACCAAACATTGTCCATCATGGGTAACCATTATGGTATAGTATTTGACACCCCAGTGACACAAGGTTCAGCATCACAGTTACCCCAGGTTTTCTCAGTACAGAAAATTGACAGAAGAATGCTGTACCACTTAGAAGAGTGTTCTTCCAAAATACAGGAACAACCAACTTTTAAATACAAAGACCATCCATGAGGTCTTGTGTACTCTTAAATAAGAGGCTTAAGTAAAAAACAAAACAAAACATAACCAACCAATGTAATATGTTGTTGTTATGTGCCATCTAGTCACCTGTGACTCTAAGTACAGCACCTCTGAATCCTGCCCTGTCCTGAGTCAGTCTCACTTATTTCAACACACCATCCCCATTGCACCAGTTACAGTATCAATACATCTCATACTGGATCTTCCTCTCATGGCCTGTTCCTCCATCCTTCCGAGTATGATGTTCTTCTCCAAGGACTGATGTCTCCTGGCCACATGCCTAAAATATGTGAGACAGAGCTTCAAAATCCTAACCTTCAAAGAGAGATTTGGTTTCACTTTCTGTAAGACAGACCTATTTGTTTTCTTGGCAGTCCATGGCATGTTCAAGACACTTGTCTAGCACTCCAAATCAAAGGCATCAAATCTTCTGTCATCCTTAGTCATTGTCCAACTGTCTGATGCATAACAAGTTATTTCTTTTGCTAGGGTCTTTACAGACATTTTGTATTTTCTCCTTATAGCATTTTCTACATCAGTAACCAGGAAATAAAAATATGTATTGCAATGGGAAAGTCTGCTGTTAGGGACCTCTCTAAAGTACTGAAGAGCAATGTGTCTCTCTGGAGACTAAGGTGCGTCTGATACAGGCCATGGTCTTTGCAATCACTTGTTATGCATCAGAGAGTTGGACAGTAACCAAGGAGGATAGAAGGAAAATTGATTCCTTTGAGCTGTGGTGCTGGGGAAGAGTATTGAGAATACCATGGACTAGGAAAACAAACAGATTTGTCCTGGAAAGGGTTAAACCGGGTGGCTCCTTGGAGGCAAGGATTCTGAGGCTCCGTCTAACATACTTTGGACATGTTGTGAGGAGAGACCGGTCCTTGGAGAACGACATCATGCTTGGGAGGGTGGAGGGACAGCGCAGGAAGGGAAGGCCCTCTATGAGGTGGATTGATTCAGTAACTGGGATAATTGGGATGGGAGTGTCAGAGACAGTGCGATTGGCACAGAACAGAGCAGAGTTTAGGGCTGTTGTACATAGGGTCGCTATGAGTTGCAAGCGACTCGACGGCACACAACAACAACAACAACAACAACAACATCAGTAAATTGAAATCTACTTCCTGTACTTTTCAATATATGTATAGTGTTTAACTTGTTGCTATGTAAAATTTTGTTTAACTGATGTAACCCCAAAATTAAGATTGTCTCTTGTGTTTTAAAAATTGACAGTAAATCTTTATTTGTGTCATATTGAATTATAAAAATTTCTAGTTGGAATTTTTGGGAACATATTTGTGCTTTTAAAGTTTAAAATATACTTGAAGCATTTGCTGCAACAGGCCATGGACTATAGTCTTCCATAGGGATTACATCTCAATATCTAGAAAACAAATATTCTCCACACTGGGGCAATCAGCATCATCATGGATGGAGCAAAGATAGAGATTGCTAACAATTTTATCTTGCTCTTATCCACAATCAGTACTTTTGACAAGAAATCAAAAGACAAATTGCTTTAGGAAAGGCTGCTATCAGGGACTCTCCAGAGCACTAAAGAGTGACAGTATAAGTCTAGAGACTAAGGTGTGCCTGATTCAGGCCATAGTCTTTGTGATTGCTTGCTGTGCATCTGAGAGCTAGACAGTGACTAAGAATGACAGAAGTACTTAGGCCTTTGAGTTGTGGTGCTGGAAAAAGTAATGAACGTACCATGGACTGCCAAGAGAATAAACAGGTCTGTCCTAGAGAGGGTAAAGATATATACTTTAGGCATGTTGCCTGGAGCTAGTAGTCCTCAGAGAAGGACATCATGCTTGGAAAGGTGAAGGGTCAGCACAGAAGAGGAAGATCCTGGAGGAGATAGAGTGACATAATGATTGTAATACTGCTGTATATAGGAAGTAATTTTATCATTTATGTTGTTATGTGCTATCAAGTCACTTGCAGCTCATAGTGACCCTATGTACCACGGCTTGAACCTTGTCCTATTTTGGGCCAATCTCATCATCTCTGACAGACCCAATCGCACATATCCAGTCACTGAGTCAATTTGTCTCATCCTGGGTCTTCCTTTCTTATGTTGTACCTTCACCCTTCCAAGCATGATGCTCTTCTCCAAGGACTGTTTCCCCCTGACCAAAAGTGTGTGAAATGAAGCTTTACAATCCTTGTCTCCAGGAAACAGCTTGGTTTCAACCTCTCCAGGACTGAACTGTTTGTTATTCTGGCAGTCCATGGAATATTCAGCAGTCTTCTTCAGTACCACAACTCAAAGACATCAATTCTTCTTCGATCATCCTTAGTCATTGTCCAGTTCTCTGAAGTATAGAAAGTAATTGCAAAGACCATGACCTGGATCAGGGGCACTTTGTCTCCAAACAGACATTAATACTCTTCAATATTCTCGAGAAGTCCTTGACAGCAGATTTTCCCAATGCATTTTGTCTTTTGATTTCCTGGCTGCTAGTGCCAAAGTTCTTATTTATGGAACCAAGCACACTGAAATTGTTACTAATCATAGTCTCTTCTCCATCTGTGATGAAAATGTCAGTTTGCCCAGTGGTGAGAACCTTTGTTTTCTTGATGTTGAACTTCAGTCCATATTGTAGACTACAGTCCTGATGACCTGCAGTATACCTCTTATTTATGTCCTTATATACATCCTCATCAGTTTCAGCAAGCAAGGTTGTGTAACTCAGGTTATTGACGAGTCTTCCTCAATCCTGATGCCATATTCTTTCTCATAAAGTCCAACCTCCCTAATTGTCTGCTCTGCATATAGATTGAAAAGGTGTGGAGGTAGAATGCATTCTTAATGCACACTTTTTCTGATCCTGAACTGTACAGTGTTTCTCTGTTCTGTTCTACTTCTTGGTCCAGGTATAGGTTTCTCATGAGCACAATTTAAGTGTTCTGGGATTTCTATTCTTTTCAAGGTTAGCCATAATTTGCTGTGATTCACACAGTCAAATACGTTTGCATTGTCAGTGAAACACAGATTTTTTTTTATTTTATTTAAAGAGTAATCCACTTATATTTTGATTTGTTAAAATATTTAAAGAGGTTCCGCTCTACCAGATTTTTTCCTTATGACCTCTCTGGTATAACATCCTTTCCAAATCTCAGATTTATCTTCTACATTTATCTTCTAGAAATTTTATCGTTTTATTTTAAAATATTTTGTCATAAGGAATTAGCTCATGATCTACCATTATCTTGTTTGTATCTATTCAAATGTCATTTATTTTAAGAAATTTTATATTGGCCAATTTTTCTGTTAATTTTTAAAGTAATGACACTTCAAGATTTCTAGCTATTGTTTAATAAAAATTCTAAAATCTGTTCCTTAACTACTGACTTCCAATATGAGATTTTGAGGATTTATTTTCAATTGAAACTATTAGTAGTTTTATGGACTAATACAGGGTTATCACATTTTAGTTAAGAAATCAAAAGAAGATTGACCATCTTAATTAGTTGTGGCAGATAATAACAATACCTGCAAGTCTGAAGAGGAGAAAAGGGAATATAGAGGTACAGGGTACAGGGCCATGGACATCTTTCTCAAAGAGCTAGAGAGAGTAAGAACAGCACAGCGCCTCACTGCTCCAGAGTAGAATGCAGAAGAGCTCTTAGCCCAGCCCCTTGGTGACTCTAGAGCCAAGCCAAGAGTAGGAGGTTAGTTTAATCATTATTGATTCACAGATTCATCTTTAAGGTATCAACAATGAAGTTTACTAGCAAAGGAAGTTAGAGAGTGGGGGAGGCAAAGAATTTCACCGAAAACAATTCCAGGTTTTAGCCCAACTTCCAAGACATAATTCCTTATTTATTCTAGGCTCTGGTTTCAGTTCTGCAGTCAATTCCAAATCATCCAGCAAGGTTAACGTCCAAGCAGTCAAGCACCCAGCAAGTTATGTCATCTGCTTCTTAAGCATCTGGTAGGAAGAGCAAACACCTTTAATTATGGTCTTTATCTCTGGACTCTTCAACCTACACCTTGCCACAGTTTCTACATAGCAACACCATTTTCTCGCCAACACCGTACAGCCAATAGAGTCTGCTCTAGTCTCCCTCATGTCTTACGGTCACTGTATGGGAAGCATTTTTTTTCCTTACCCTCGCTCCACAGCTGTTGGTGATTTTCAAGAACTGTTTTTCCAGTTAAGACAGCCAGAGACAAGAGGAGGCTAACTCTAATGGCTAAAAATAGCCAGCTTTTAGGCTAACAACACACGATTAGCATTGTTTTGGGAGATATGATGTTATCCCAGGAAGACACTTGATTATACTTAGGTAAAACTTGTACTTGGACCAGTAGGCAGTCATCACAGCAGAGCAAGGAAACTCTGCAGGGTTCAAAATTGGGAAGAGTGTCCATCTAAGATGTGTCCTTTCTCCATATCTTTACAATATATGTGTACAACATATTGGAGAGGCTGGGCTCTATGAGAAGTGTGGTATTCGGTTTGGTGGAAGATTCATCAACAATCTGCATTATGCAGATGACACAAACCTGTTTCCTGAAACTGAGGAGGACCTAAAGTGCTTGCTAAAGAAGGTTAAGGACTGCAACCTTCAATATGGATTAAAGCTCAACATCAGAAAACAAAGATTCTCACCACTGGGCCAATTGGTAGCATCATGATGGATGACGAAGAGATTGAGATTGTTGACAGCTTCAGTTTGCTTGGCTCTACAGTCAACACTCTTGGTACCAGCATCCAGGAAATTAAAAGACAAATTTCATTGGGAAAGTCTGCTGTCAGAGTCCTCTCCAAGGTACTGAAGAGCAGTGAAGTCATTCTGGAGAATACGGTGTGCCAGATACAGGCCATGGTCTTTGCAATCACTTTGCTATGCATCCAAGAGCTGGACAGTGACTAGGGATGATAGAAGGAGAGTTGATGCCTTTGAGCTATGGTGCTGGAGAAGAGTATTGAGGACATTATGCTGAGTGAGGTATCTCAGTCACAAAGGGACAAATGCTATATGGTGCCACTGTTGTAGAATGAGGCTGTCATT
>NW_006399775.1:8034366-8084047 GCF_000299155.1 Elephantulus edwardii
GGGGAGAAGGGTGCAACAATGAATGAATGGAATTCCAAAATCTCTGTGATGTTCATTGAAATGAAAAATAAACTAAATTTAAAAAACTTTTAAAAAGAAGGAAAAAAAAAGAAAATACCATGGAATGCTAAGAGAACAAACAAGTTTGTCCTGGAGAGGATGAAGCCAGGCTGCTCCTTGGAGGCAAGGATTCCAAAGCTTCATCTGACATACTTTGGACATGTTGCAAGGCAGGATCAGTCTTTGGGGAGGGACGTGATGCTTGGGAAGGTAGAGGGACAGCACAGTAGAGGAAGACCCTTGATGAGATGGATTGATTCTGTTACTGGAGTAATGGAGATAAGCGTGTCAGAGAGAAAAAAGGATAGAGCAAAATTCAGGGCTGTTGTTTTTAGGTTCGTGATGAGTCACAGGCGACTTGAAGACACATAACAGCAGTTTGACTTTAGACTGTGTGGGGTGAAAATCCTTATTTCTAAAGTTTTAGTTTCAATGAAACCTTCATGAAATTATGTCATAATTTTTCTTTGGAATGCTCCATATTAAATTTATAAAATTACATACATAGGAAAGTGAGAAAACAACTGAGTAAAGACAATGGAACAAGAATGTGCATAGTAGCAATATAGTTATTAATTGTAAAGCTTTCATACTGAGAATCATCAGGACTGACTGATGAACCTATGTGGTGGAACTACTTATTCATGAAAGGTTTTGTGTTGATCCTTCATGACTCCTTACAGGAAACTCTAAGTTTATTCTATTACCCTTTGTTTCAGTAGCTCACTTTTTATTAGTACCCATGTCTCCTTAACAAATTCCATAAGATTTTATCTTGATCCTATTCCAAATGGTTCTCATATAGGTGATTCTCTGATGGATAGTATTCTCACTCTCAGTGTTGCATAGTGATCTTGCAGGAGCTGGTGACACACTGCAATTGATTTCGGACTACAAAAAATGTTAGAAAATTTTTTCCATCCTCTTTAAAGAGGCTTTAGTTGTTGGTGCATATATTTGACTTATAACACCATCAACAGGTCTTCCTTGTATGTATATGGGTAGAATCCTGCCACTCACAACCTGGTACTTTAAGCTGGATCTATAAATTGTATTTTATACTGTTAATGCAACACCATTTTATTTAACTTTTCCTTTCCTAGCATTGAAGAACATATGCTTTATTCAAAGTGGCAATTTGCTTATTCATCAGCTTGTCAATGCCTTGCATGTAAATTTTATGCATTCCATTTATCTTTTAACAATGTCTAATATTCTCACATTCACACTTTGTATGTTCCATATTTCAATTATTGATGGATGTTTGCAACTATTTTCATTTTTGGTGTCTCCTAAAATTACAGCTCAGCCTCCAGTGCTATATCTAATAGTGTGAGTGTGATCTATTGTACATAGAGTTTTCTAATGCTTGTTATTTCAGTAGTGTGTGTGTGTGGGGGGGCAATCCTTCTTCATAGTCTGTCTTACTCTGAGTATGAGTACACCTTAGAACATTGTACCCAGAACAGCAGATGATAGATAAGTGTGTGTGTGTGTTTATAGCTATGCTGTTAGTAGCAATAACATGCAAAAATAATCCCCAGTAAAAAACAAAACCCAAAAGTACCTGACAAAAAAATTATTATACCCCTATGGGCAAATGTCAGAGTAACATAAACATTTATTTTTTTTTTAAAAAAAAGATTGTTGCTAGAATCTTTCAGAGGCTCCTTAGGAGAGAAATGTAGTGATCTACTTCCAAAAGGTCACCTTCTTGAAAACCCTGGAGTTTTTCTGTTCTAAACTTGTAGGGCTGCAGTGAATCAGAATCAACTCATTGAAAACTAACAATAGTGTATCTTTATTCACTTTCTATCTAATTGTTCAATTAATTACTAGACAAAGAATATTGAAATTATAACTAAAACATTGATTTTAATCTTTCTCCTTCTTTATTTGTTATTGCTTTATATATTCTAAACATTCTCTTCAGCTGGTGACACTGTCAGAGTTTTACATTTTTATATTGAATTCACACTTTTATCGTTATGTATTATAACATTTCTTGTTCTGGTCTATTTTCTTTGTTAGTATTATAATCTCTCCTGCTTTCTTTTGATTACTTTTTACATGATATGTTTTCCCCTGTTTAAATTTTAATTTATATGTGCCTTTGTAGTCTACAATCTCGGCACCAGCAGGTAGGAAAATCTAAAGACCAATTCCATTGGAAAAGTCTGCTCTCATGGACATCTCTAGAGTTCTGAAGAGTGATGTCAGTCTGGATACTAAGGAGCACCTGATCCCGGCCATTGTCTTTGCACTTACTTGCTATACATCAGAGAGCTGGACAATGACTAAGGAAGATAGAAGAAGAATCGGTGTCTTGAAATTGTGGTGCTGGAAAAGAGTGTTGAACATATTGAGAACTGCATTTTTTATATATAGCTTAGTCCTTAAACTGACATTCTGACATGTTAATACTTGAAAGAAGTCCTTGACAGCAGATTTACTCAACACAGTATGTTTTTGACTGCTATTGCACTTAGTTTGATTGTGGGTCCAATTAAAATGAAATCCTTGACAACTTCAATAATTTCACCATATATCATGATGATAACAGATTTATCCCATCTTGAAAAATTTTTAGTTTAGTTTTTTTGGTTTTGTTCAGGCCCGGAGAGGTTGAAACCAAGCTGTTCTTTGGAGGCAAGGATTTTGAAGATCTGTCTCACATACTTTAAGTGTGTGGCCAGGAGGGACCATTACTTTAGAAGAACATCAAGCTTGGAAGAGTGGAGGGACAGCGCAGAAGAGGCAGACCCAGGATGAGAAGATTGACTCAGTGACTGCAGATGTGGGATTGGGTCTGTTGGAGATGATGAGATCAATTGAGGATAGGGTAGGGTTCAGAGCTGTGGTATATAGGGTTGCTATGAGTTGCAAGCAATTTGACGACACATAACAACTAGTTCCTAAGGACCGTTAATCTACAATTTGGCCATTTGAACTCAGTGCCCATTTTTTGGAAGAAAGATGAATCACGCTGTTCTAAGAAAGATGTACAGCCTTGAAAACCACATGGGTAGTTGTATAGTACCCCTCACAGGATTGCTATGAGTTAGAATCCTAATGTCAGTTTGTTTGGATATCTTGTAGATCTTACTGAATCATAGATTTGTGTTTTAAATTTAATACAAGTATATTTGCATTTTTATTGAGGTATTCAGATATTTTACATAATTTTTAAATGGTTAAGAACAAATCGGATCTTACTAATTGTTTTCCACTCACTCCATCTGTATATTATAATTTCTCCCAGTTTTCTTTGCTCTTTCATAATAAAATTAGCATTTCAGCTATGTTTTTTATCCCATAGCTAGTTTATTAGCCAGACCTTTCTAAAGTTTTGTTTATTTTAACATTAATAAGATATGCCTGTAAATCATCTATATTTTGTTACCGTGTAATAGTATATCTTTTGGAGTGTTACATAAAACTGACAACAGTATGCATATATTTCTTAACACCAGTTTTTTTGTGATGTAATTATCATATGTGATCCTTCTACAGTTTTTATGAACCTGTAAGTATATTGGATATATATTTGTTTTGAGTAATCAATAATTTTTATAGCAAATAAAAAAGAAAAATAACTTCTTCCTTATTATTTGTCATTCTTTTTGTAGATTCACACTTCCATCTGGTATCATAATCATCATGCCTGATGAACATCCTTTAACATTTCTTGTAGTGCTGATGTATTACCAGTGAGTTATTTCAGTCTTTCTGTGAAAAATTCTTTATTTTGCCTTCATTTCTCATTTCAGAAAGATAAATTTTTGATGAATGTAGAATATTGGTTTAGAAGTTTGATTTACTTATTTCTCTTTTTTGCTAATTTAAACATTTTCCCTTTTCCTTCAAATATAATCTTGTTTTTCCTCTAGTAATTTTTAAGGAGTTAGCTTTATTTTTATTTTTAGGATCTATCTATATCTGTCTATATCTATGTATCTTATAAGGAGTTATATGTTGTTGTTGTTGTTATGTGCCATCAAATAAACTATGACTTATAGAGAACTTATGCACAATAGTTCTGAACTCTGCTCTGTCCTGAGCCAGTCTCACTGTCCCTAAAACTTTTCCCTCATTACCCCAGTTACTGTGTCAATCCCTCTCAAACAGGATCTTCCTCTTATGAACTGTCCCTTCACCTTTCCAAGCATGATGTCCTTCTCCCAAGAATGATCACTTTTTGCTATATGTGAGGTTGATTGTGGAATGGAACTTCAAAATCCTTGCCTCCAAGGAGAAGCTTGGTAGTCCATACTATGTCCTAGTACTCTTCTCCAGCACCACAACTCAAAGGCATCAATCTTTTTACATCTTGGGTCAATGTCCAGCTCTCTGATACATAGAAAATTATTGCAAATACTATGTCCAGGTTCAGGCACATCTTAGTCTCTAGATTGACATCTTTGCTTTTCACTCTGGAGAGGTCCCTGACAGCAGATTTTCCAAATGCAATTTGTCTTTGATTTCCTAATTGTTGGTGCCAAGAACATCGATTGTATACCCAAGCAAGCTGAAATGATTTACAATGTCTTCTTCATCTATCATGGTGCTGCCAATTTGCCAAATGTTGAGAATCTTTGTTGGTTCTGTTTATCTGTTTTTGGGTTTTGATGTTGAGCTTCAATCCATATGGCAAACCAAAGTCCTTGACCTTCTGAAGCAAACACTTCAGGCCCTTCTTTGTTTCTGCAAGCAAGATTGTGTCTTCTGCTTAATACAGTTTGTTGATTAGAGTTCCTTCAATCCTGATGCTGCATTCCTCCTTATAAAGTCCTGAATGATTGCCTCCACATATGGATTGAAAAGGTATGGAAATAGTATGGATCCCTGACACATTTCTTTTTTATTTTAAACCATATAGTAGTGTTTTATTGCTGTGTTCTGAGGACTTCCTTCTGGTCCAAGTGTAGATCTTACATGAGCACAATCAATTGTTCTGGGATTCACATTCTTCTCATTATTAGCACAATTTGTTGTGATCCACATAGTCAAATGCCATTGTAAGGTCAATGAAACATAGATAGATATATTCCTCTGGTACCTTCTGCTTTAGCCAAGATTCATCTAACATTATATATGTACATATTTTGGTTTTCTAGTTATTTCTTTTCTTTTCTTTTCTTTCGTGAAGTGGAATGCGTATGAAGGGGCATGTGCCCTAGGATTTTGTAGAGTTCTTAAAATTGTTTTTATTAGTTTTTAATTTGTTTTGGAAATGTGATTTTCTTTAATTAACTTTTGAAATATTCCTTGCTTTCTCTTCTCTTTCTGAAATTTCATTACTGGGATAACATGTCATATAAAGCTGCTATGGCTTGATTGATATATAGTTTAGCCTTTAAACTGACATCCTGACATGTTAATACTTGAAAGAAGTCCTTGACAGCAGATTTAGTCAACAGTACATTTTTTACTGCTGCTGCAATTAGTTTGATTGTGGGTCCAATTAAAATGAAATCCTTGACAACTTCAACAATTTCTCCATATATCATGATGATATTGTATTGATGCCATTTTGAAAAACTTCGAGTTTAGTTTTTTGGGTTTTGCTTTTTTTTTTTCTTAATAAAGAGTTGTAAACCATACTAAAGGTTATTATCTGTTTCAAGTTGTCTTCTTCAAGAGCATAATAAAACAAAATCAAACCCTCACTTAGTAGATTCCAAGTCATATCAATGCTCTCTACCAGATTTTGAGACATTAAATCTTTATAGGAGGAGATAGTCCATCTTTCTCCCACATATTAGCACTGGTTGATTCCAATTGTTTACCTTTTGAGTAACAGAGCAACACATTAGACACCAGAACTCCCTAAGGAGTTAACAGGTGGTTTAAAATCAGGACAGATGTAGATCAGGTTCTCTCCTTTTCACGACGTCCTTCCTGTTTGTGTTAATATTGTTGTTAGGTACTGTCAGGTTGAGTACTACTCATAGTGACCTATGAACAATAGATTTGAGCTGTCTCTTATCCTGTGCCATCTTCATACTGTCTGACACACTAGAGCCCATTGCAACAGTATCTTGTCAATCCACCTGGTCAAGGGTCTGCCACTCCTTCGCTAATCCTCCACCATCCCAAGCATCATGCCTCTCTCCAAAGAACAACCCCTCCTAGCAACATCCTCAAAGTATGTGATGGGAAGCCTCCTCATTCTTGTATCTAAAGAGCACTGTGGCTGCACCCTCTCCAAGACATATTTGTTCTCTTGGAAATCCGTGGGATGGATGTTCAGTACTCTTCTCCAACACCACAACTCAGAGGCATCATTTCTTCTTCTGTTATCTCTATCCATTGTCTATATCTCAGATATAAAACAAGTGTTAGAAAGATCATGGCCTGAAGCAGACATACCTTAGTCCTCAAACTAACATCATTACTGTTCATTAATTTGGAGAAGTCCCTAAGTGCAGATCTTCCCTTTAAAATGCATCTCATTATTTCCTAACTGCTGGTACTAAAAGTGCTAGTTGTGGATCCAAGTAAGATGAAGCTGTTGAAAGTTTCAGTTTCTTCTACATCCATCATGATGTTGTCTGTTGGTCCAGTGGTATGAATATTTACTATCTTGACATTGAGATTTAATCCATATTGAAGGCTGCATTCCTGGATCTTCTACAAGTGTTTCAAATCTTCCTCACTTTTAGCAAATGAGGCTCTGTCACCTGAATAATGCAGGTAATTGATAAGTCTTCCTCTGATCCTGATGCCACATTCCTCTTCATAGAGTCCAGCTTCTCGGATAATTTTAAATTTATGTACTGAGTAAATAATCCTAGCAAATGGTCTGTATGAAAAGGAAACAGCAACTGGAGTGGAGAAAAACCTTATAAGCTACCTGAGACATACAGATGACACATTTCTACTTCCCAAAAATGAAGAACACTTGAAGCACTTACTGAGGAAGATCAAAGACTTTTAAGTATGGATTACAGATCAACATTAAAAAAACCCTAAAAACCCACACAACAGGATCACAATGATAAACAGCATTGAAAAAATAGAGGAAAAACTTGAATTCTCAACTATTTCTTTTATTTGGATCAATAATGTCCCTTAAAGTAGTAGTTGAAACATTAAAAAAAATTTTATTTGTTAAATATAATTCAAAGATTCTCCTCTGCAAAAGGGGAATGCTTCCATTTTCGAGGACAAAATTGTGCTTCACTTGGCCCATGTTATTTTTAGTCATTTTATATGCCTGGAAAAGCTGGATTATGAATTAAGAATAAGAAAGAATCAGTGCCTTTAAATTATGATTAGGTAAACCATATTGAACATACCATACACTACAGGCAAAATATTTAATAAAAAATAAACTTCATATTTGGGACATGTTGCAAGGAGGGACCAGTACTTGGAGAGGGACTTTATACTTGGGAAGGTGGAGGGACAGCACAAGAGAGTAAGACCCTGGATGAGATGGTGTGATTCAGTGACTGGGGTAATGGGGGTAGATGTGTCAGGGACAGTAAGATTGGTCCAGGATAGAGCTGGGTATGGGGCTGTTGTACGTGGGATCGCTGTGAGTCGCGGGTAACTCAATGACACCTAACAATAGAAAGCATAGAAAAAGATGAATGTAGTATAGTGAGTCATGACACCATAAAGAACTGGACAACACTGAACCATTTCAGGAAGTAGCTCATATTCTGCAACCAGTGGTACTGAAAGACAATGTCCACACTACATTGAAGCCATTGACAAAAAATAGGGCTCCAGGAATTGATAGAATACCATTTAAGGTCTTTCAGAAAACTTACAGCCCTGAATGTACTCACTTGTTTATGCCAAGGACCTTAGAAGACAGCTCCAGACCAAGCCTGGAACGCTGGAAGAGATTAATATTTGTTGCCATTAAAAAAAATAGAGTGCAGAAATTATTGAACAATATGATTAAATTTACATCCCAGTAAAGTCTTCTGGTGATTATTTAAAAAACCAGCTGTATTCTTGTGCATCCACAAGGACCTTCCAGAGAGTCAAGTTAAATTAAGAGACTGTGGAGGATAGCATTTCATTGTTTATGTTAGATGCACTCTGGCTGAAAGCAGAGAATACCATCATTTGACTACTGTTTATGATGCATCTTCATTGAAGCTTCACAAACAGCATGGCTATCTGTTTCACTGTTGAGTCTTGTATCATGTGGTAGTTTGGTTTTTTAAGAACCACCAAACTTTCTCAGAGCAGTTCAACTATTTTTAATTCCCACTAACTTGCATGAGAATTTCAATTTCACTACTTCCATACCAATATTTATAATTTTCTCTTTTTATAATCGTTATCTGAGTGTCACCTGCATTATGCTGCCATCACAAAGGCTGAGCGTCTCCAGCAGTTAGAATTCACCAGCAACTCCACAGGAGAAGTCTGTGCTGGCTGTAATTTACAGCTTTGGAAAACTTATGGAAGGTTGCTATGCTTTGGAATTAATTAAACAATACTGAATTTTGATCACATCTTTTATGATCTTTTACTCTTCTCTTTTCCAAAGACATTTCATTTTCTCAAGGCTATGTGACTAGGGACAAATTAGTCCTACTTATTATGCAAATGTGTGGGCTTCTTTTAAATAACTGCCAGAGTGATTTTCCACTTAAAAATTTTAACTCTGAATGCCATGTATATACTTTGAATGGAAGAAGATCACTGATAGATTCCTCACCTAAAATGCAGAGGACTTGGGTTTGATTCCCAATGCTATGCCTCAAATGCAGTCTTATGTAGGATTTTATTATTAAAAACTAATAGATAACTTGAATGTAGGTTTGTTGTATTTTTTTGTTGTTGTTGTTGTTGAATGCAATTTTAACATGCCTAAACTTGTTCAGGTTTTTGCAGAGTAGTCATGGGAAGGCACATCGTAAGACCTCAAGACTTTAATTTAGAACCATCAAATCCAAAGGATCAATTTTAATTATGTTAGTTGAATGATTATAACTCAGATACCAGACATCTTCCTTTAGTAGGGTCTTGGCAAATCAGCGTGACTTAAATATGTCTAGAATTCTGTGGAGGTCTCTTGTAGCTAAGGGTCAATAGAGACAGATTTTCAGCAAACTCTCAAAATGAAGAAATAGTAAAAGATTTTTTTTTGCCATCGTCTTCTGTTGGTAGGAGCAGAAAGTCAGGATTTTTAGGTAAAATTCTCCCCTTAATTTTACATGACAAGGACAAATGGGGTATTAAACACTAATATAGCATCTTTCCAAGGTTAGAGATGTATGTATATCTCTCTGGAGTTAGAGATCACGTGAATGAAGCATATTCTCTCTCCTTTTTTAAAAAATTAATTTCAGTGAACATCTACAGAGATTGTGAACTTCCATTCATTCATTATTGCATTTTTCTCTCCACTCACCCCACCCCCACCCCTAGTTCACTCCTCTCCTTGAAAAGTAAAAGAAAAACTCCTTCATTGGTACAAAATCCTCCCATACACCCCCACCGTATAGCCGAGTATACTCCACTCTCCTACCCTCATTCCGGACTCTTATGATAATCATAATGCCCTAAAATATATTACTTTTAAACTATTCTCTCCCTCATCAGCTTCAATGCAGTAAACATATTTCATCCAGTTTTTCTCAGTCTTACCCCCACCGTGATGTCAGCCTTATTCTACAACAGTGGCACCAGGCAGTATTTGTCCTTTTGTGACTGAGATATTTCAATCAGCATAATGTCCTCCAGGGTCACCCATTTTGAATAATATTGCATGAGTTCCTTCATATCTCAGAAGCCGACTCTAAGACAGCTAATAACATTAGCAGTGTATTCTGAATTTACAAAGGGCAGTGTCATCCTATGTGATTTAATGCCTTTGAAAACCTGCTGGTTGGAGTTATGCTGCCAAGCCAAAGACTGATGATGCTAATTGACCAGCCTCTGTGGATGAAATATGAGCAGTCTCTTCCGAAACAGTTTATAGCCTCAGAAAACCAGCTGCAGGATCACCTATGGTGGTTTAGACTTGATGGCAATGAGAAGGAGATAGAGAAAGAACACCTCTTAAGAAAGGTATTGGTAAAATGAAATTTGCTTAAGGAAGAAGTAAAAAATTGGACCATTTTTAGTACAGTTATTAAGTATTTAGCAACTTCCTGAAAATGGAATTATTTTTCATAGGAGATAATCTGATAGTCTGATTATGCTGATGACACAGCCTTGCTTGGTGAAACTAAAGAGACCTGAAGCACTTGATCCACTAGGTCTGGATTGGAGCTCAGCATGAAGAAGACAAAAATTCTCACAACTGGCCTAATTCGTAGCACCATGATGGATGAAGAGAAAATTGAGGTTGTTAACGGTTACATCTTGCTTGCCTCCATAATTAAAACTCTTGGCATCAGTCAGTAGTCAGGAAATTGAAAGGCATATTGCATTAGGTAAATTCGCTGTCAAGATCCTTTCTAAAGTGCTGAGAAGCAACAATGTAAGTCTAGAGACTAAGGTGTTCCTGATGCTGTCCATGATCTTTGCAATTATTTGCTATGCATCAGAGAGCTGGGTAATGACTAAGGATGATAGAATAATTGATGCCTTTGAGTTGTGGTGCAACTTAATGAGTCTTGAACACACCACGGACCACCAAGAAAACAACTAGGTCTATCTTAGAGAAAGTGAAACCAAGTTTCTCTTTGGAGGGTAGGATTTTGAAGCTCTGTCTTATATGTTTTGGACATGTGGCCAGAAGGTACTGATCCTCGTAGAAGGATATCATGCTCAGAAGGGTGGAGGGACAGTGCAAGAGAGAAAGAACACAAATGCAATGGATTGATAGAGTGACTAGGGAAATGGGTATAATATGTCAAAGTCAGTGAGATTGACTTAGGATAGGGCAGGATTCAGAGCTATTGTGAATAGGTTGCTATGAGTCACAGGCAACTCAATGGCACATAGCAACAACAATAATCTGATAATCTGCTACTGTAATGACTACTCATCGCTATGAAGTGAATTCAGAGTGATCCTATAGAAAAAAGTAGGGGGATTTGGTAGCCGAGAGTAAGTAGCTAGGCTGCCCACCCAAAGGTATGGAGTTCAAAGCCACCAGCTGCTCCAAGGGAGAAAGAATGATAGTCTCTTCCCATGTAATTTACAGACTCTGAAACCTCTCAGAGGGTCAAGTAAGGGTTGGTTCCAGTTTGATGGTACTTAACATCATCACCACCAACATGGGAAAGAGTAGAATTACCCTATAGCATTTTGAAGGTTGTAAGTCTTTATTTACAGAAGACTGCCACATTTTGTCTTAAGGATGAGTGGTGGTGGATTTTAATCAGTGGCCTTGTCATTAACAGCCAAACCAGTGCCACCTGTGTTCTTTTGCAAAGATTGCATCCTTTGTAACTTGATGGGGCAGTTCTATCTCAGAGGCTCACTGTGAGTCTGAATCTACTAGTTGGAAATGGATTTTTGGTTTTAGTTATGGATGTTAAATAATTTTAGAATAACCCCCCCCAAAAAAAAATAATACAACACCACCTTCATCCAGGATTTGTTCCATATATTTCTTGGCTGAGAATCGTTGCTGTGCACCATGAGGTCAATTTTGACTCCTATTGACCCTGTGTGAAAACTGCCCTTTATCGTTTTCTGGACTTTAATTTTATAGCTGGAAATCCTGAGGTCTTTGATTTCTTTCAGTTATCAAGTAAGATTTTCAGTATTGTGCTGTGGTTAAGAGCTAAGTAGATACATTGTCATTCAAATCTCTATTGTAGAAATCCTTTTAGAAGTTTCCTTATTTTCTAATTTTATGCTTTCCCTGACTTCTTTTTTCATGACTTCTATTTTACTCATTTGTTTGAATTGAAACCACTCTCCAATCCAAAAATATTCAAGTTATCATCCTTTTAAGTTGCAAATCATTCTTAACCATACAAACTGATTTAGCTCTATGCTGGTCTGTTAAGTAAGTCCAGATCATATATCCAATTAATTACAACTCAATCTGAGGAGTCCTTTTTACAGGTAAATAGATAAGAGAAAATGATATTCATAGTAAACACTCAAAAGAACAAAAGCTTCCTTGAATAAACGAAAAGACATCTGATGATGAATAATTCATGATAGAAAATTCCGTTTTCCTAAAGATTTGAGTAAAACATAGTGCCATAACGAAGTACAATTTTTCCAAGTCATTGGCGTTATACCAGACATAAAGAAAACAATACATTTTGTGTGACTAATACATTTTTATACCCTGCTTCATATTTAAATTTAAGAGAAAGTAATTTTTAGTTTAGAACTTTCTTTTTAGCAATAATACAATAGTTTCTACAACTCTCAAGGGAGTTCTGGTGGCGTAGTTTTCTGCACCTCTCAAGGGAGTTCTGGTGACTTAGTTTTTAGGACTTGCACTGCCAACCCGAAGGCACCATAGAATCTGCTCCACAGGAACAAGATAACTGCCTTTGAAATCCACTGGCAGCTCAGGTGAGTAATTTCCTACTTAACAGTATGTAAAAAAACAACTATAAAGTTTGTATTTTTTTTTTACTTGGTTTTTATTAATGTGAAATTTTGGCTTTACATGAGCTATTTAGTATGAATAATAAATGGTCAAATCACTAATACTGAATATTCCCTGGACAAAGAAAGGGATAAAACACCCCAAAAACCCAGACATAAAAGAAATATAACTAGAATGCTATTTTATTTCTTTCTCTCCACTCTATTCCCACTTTCAGTCCACCTCCAATTCAATTTATAGCCAAACAATAGAGATGAAAATACTGGAGAATATACTCTTTATAAATATGTATAAATTTTTGTAGACATGTGCCATCAAGTCAGAAATGATTCCTAGCTAGTCTTCTTTCAGGTTGTTGTTGTTATGTGCCGTTGAGTCGCTTGCGACTCATAGCGACCCTATGTACAACAGCCCTAAACTCTGCTCTGTCCTGTGCCAATCGCACTGTCTCTGACACTCCCATCCCAATTATCCCAGTCACTGAATCAATCCACCTCATAGAGGGCCTTCCTCTCCTGCGCCGTCCCTCCACCCTCCCAAGCATGATGTCCTTCTTCAAGGACCGGTCCGGTCTCTCCTCACAACATGTCCAAAGTATGTTAGATGGAGCCTCAGAATCCTTGCCTCCAAGGAGCCACCCGGTTTAACCCTTTCCAGGACAAATCTGTTTGTTTTCCTAGCAGTCCATGGTATTCTCAATACTCTTCTCCAGCACCACAGCTCAAAGGCATCAATTCTCCTTCTATCCTCTTTGGTCATTGTCCAACTCTCTGATGCATAACAAGTGATTGTGAAGACCATGGCCTGTATCATATACACCTTAGTGTCCAGAGAGACACCATTGCTCTTCAGTACTTTGGAGAGGTCCCTAACAGCAGACTTTCCCATGGCAATGCGCCTTTTAATTTCCTGGCTACTGGTGCCAAGAGTGTTGACTGTGGAGCCAAGCAAACTAAAGCTGTGTACAATCTCAATCTCTTCACCATCCATCCTGATGCTGCCAATTGGTCCATTGATGAGAATCTTGGTCTTCTTGCAGGTTAGAGGCTACAAATTGCACAGAGGAGATTGCCTGTCTTTCTCCTACAGAGCATCTAGTGTGTTCAAACTGCCTGACTTTGTGTTGACTCAGCAACTCTTTACCCAGTAGGCCACCAGAATTCTGTGATAAGAAGCTGCGCTACAATATGAAAGGCACAAGATTCTAATTCACCAGTTCTTCTCCTGAAGAAGCATGGGCTTTCTCTTCCTAGGCCCTGTATTGCCTCTGAAAACCCGCTAGAGGGTCAGCTATTTGTTGGCTGTGATTCAATAGCACACAACAACATTTATTTATGTATGTAAATAACTGTATGTATATATGTGTTTGTGTGTGCATATATGTGTGTGTATATGTGTGTAAGTATATACTTATCTACATCCCATGGACTTTTGAAAGAATCAAGAGGTATTGGAAAAGGTACAGCCAGAATGATTTTTGGAGTAAAGGAGGATTAAGTTATATCTTTCTTATGTTGTTAAGAGTGTATTCCTTATAACAGGATATCAATGGAGTCATATTTGGTGCCAATTTACAACAAATACGTATACACACACACAAATTTCTAATCTACCATTGGATCCATGAGAGAAATATGGGCAGCCTTCTCCTATGTAATATATAGCCTCTCAAAATTTGCTGGAGGGTCAGCAATGAATCGTTTGACTCAACCTTGATGGCATATAACAATTACAGCATTTTCATGAGTTGAAGTCTACTGGAGACTCTAAAAAAGTACAGGAGTATTAATTTACTTTTTAAAATGTATGGAATAAATAATATTTTAATATTCTGCATTGCTGTTGTTAGATACTGTCAAGTTGGATGTGACCCATAGTGTCTCTATGAACCACAGATTTCCACCCTGTCCTATCCTGTGACATCCTCACACTTCCTTACACATTAGAGCCCATTGTGGCAGTCACCTTGTCAATCCACCTGGTCAAGGGTTTCCTCTCCTTTGCTGACACTCTACCATTCTGAGCATTCTACCACTCTCCAAGGAATAGCTCCTCCTAGCAGTATGCTAAAAGTCTATGAGGCAAAGCCTTATCATCATTGCCTCCAAAGAGCACTGTGGTTGCACCCTCTCCACTACATGTTTGTTTGTTCTTTTGACAGACCATGAGATATTCAGTAATCTTCTCCAACATGACAGTTCTACTGTCATCATTATTCATTGTCCAGCTCTCAGGTGCATATCAAGTGATCAGAAAGACCATGGCCTGACTCAGATGCACCTTAGTCCTCAATCTGACAATTATTCATTACTCCTCAATAATTTTGAGAGGTCGCTAAATACCAACTTTATTTCCTGTACTGTTGGTAGCAAGAGTATTAATTGTGCATCCAAGTAAGATGAAATTGTTGACAGTTGCAGTGTTTTCTCTATCATGATGTTGTCCAGTGGTAAAAAATCTTTGTTTTCTTGACATTGAGATGCAGTTCATATTGAAGGCTGGATTCTTTGATCTTCAGCAAGTGCTTCAAGTGCTCCTCACTTTTAGGAACCCAGATTGTCTCATCTGCATATCGTGGGTTATTGATGAGTTCCCTTCCAATCCTGATGCTACATTGCTGCATTACAAAAAGAAAATTACTATTTCAATAATAGCATTAACAAATAAGATATTTAAGAATACTACATTACTTGCTAAACACATATATGAACTATGCTCCAGACACTGCTTTGTGATGGTTACTGTTGACTTGATTTATAGGTAAAACTCCTCTGTAAGTTATCTTGATTGTGATCCTAAAGGAGTTTTGGTGGTGTAGTATTTAAACTCTTGGCTTCTGACTAAAAGGTTGGAAGTTTGAACCTACTCAATAGCTCTATTGAAAAAAAATCATGTTATTTGCTTCTGTAAAGATTATAGCCAAAAATTCTATAGTGTTCCACAGTGGCAGAGATGGTAAAACTTTGCTCACACAATTTGCTCATGTTGTCAGAAGGGTCAAGCCTAGAAAAAGGCATCATGCTGTTAAAGTAAATGATCATCTTCAATAAGATGGATTGACATGGTGACCGCAACAATAGTCTTCAACATGGTAGAGGTGGTTCAAGACAAGGTTCTGACTTGTTATTTATAGAATCACTATGTATCCTAGGTACCTTGACAACAGCTAACAACAACTTTGACTACTCTGTGATAGTTTATCTTTATGACAAGAGGTTATATGAGTTGAAATTAACTTTGTGACACCCCCTCCTTCAAAAAGCAACTACAATTTTAAATGAAGCAGATTACTATGTCTTTTCTTCCTTATTACTGCTAGGTAAGTTTAAACCACCAACCTTTAGATTTATAGTAGAGCCACCTAGAGATCTTTCAAGACACCATAAGAGTGTCATAAATATCCATTGCTTAGGTAGTGTGATGTTGCTAATTATTTGATGTGAAGCTCTGGTAACCTAGTAGGTAAGAGGTTGCACTGCCAACCCAAAGGCAGGCATTCCAAATCCACCAGTTGCTCTGAGGGAGAAAAATGGGAAGTCTTCTCCATGTGATTTATAGCCTCTGAAAATCTTTTAGAGAGTTAACTATCAGTTGGTTCTAACTTAATAGCAATGAGTTGAGTTGGTTGTTTTCAGCCGTCGCCTTTATAACTTTCACTACTTAGTTAGGGGGTGGTATTGATATTTGCCATCA
Source organism: Elephantulus edwardii (assembly GCF_000299155.1). NCBI lineage: Eukaryota > Metazoa > Chordata > Mammalia > Macroscelidea > Macroscelididae > Elephantulus > Elephantulus edwardii. The sequence goes on from NW_006399775.1 coordinate 8,050,619, forward strand.
AAACCATAGCCTGGGTAGGACTATGCAAATAAAATGTTTGACTCATCAGTGGAATTGGATAACTTGCTAATAGCATGGATAAAAAGTATATAAGGCATATGACCCTTTTGAAGTAGGATCATGCAAATAAGATGTGTGAAATGCTAATATAGGTATTGGTCAGTTTAGCCATCCTGAATCTTCCTTATCCTGAATTGTAACCCATTACTTCTCTGGTTAATATCATAATTATAAATGCTGCTTGGGATGTCTGGGTGGCCACTAGCATGAATTATTAAATCCAGAAAGAAGTAGAGTGTTCATTAGAAGGGATATTTGTCCTAGAATAAGTTAAAGCTGAGGGTCTAGACTGTGAGAGAAATGTCTGAACTCAGAGGAAATGGACTGTCTCCCATACCCACATTTTTAAAGGTAAGTAGGAGTCCCTGGTGCGAAAATTTAATCACACTACGAATAAATGAAAGGTTGGCATTGAACCCATCCAGAGGGGCTTCGTTGACAGCCCTGGTGATTTGTTTCTAAAGCTCACTGCCTTGAAAAGTCTCTTGGGCTTTTCTGCATTGCACAGCTGGGGTTATGAGTCCACATCAACCCAAGGAGAACAAATAGCAAGATTAGATAGGTGTTACTATTTTTAATTTGTGAAGGGACAAACTAAAGTGGCAAGAGGTTGTTAAATGTGAGAGCTAGTAGTATTTAGTGCTGAAATTTGAATATTGGCAGGCTTCCTCCAAAGCTCATGATATTTACTCAATGTGCATCCCAGATACTATTTTTACTACTCTTCTACCCTGTGCTACTTCAGCTTAACTTTCCCATGAGAAAACATTTCAATCAAAGTAGAATATATGGCCTTGGACAAGATACTTAAACAAGGTACATGAACAAAAATAATTTTATTATCTTTAAGTACCAGTGCTGCCATCTAGTAAGTGACAATGATATGAGTGACTTAGAAGCTAGGTAAAATTTATTCACATGCAGTATGCTTTTGACTTTGCAGTCATTGGTTTTGTTTGTTTGTTTTTTGTTTTTACCAAGTTCTTTTCTCCATGTCTGATTAGCTCTACACTTATGTGCATGCCAGCACGTGCACATAGACAGGCCTCCAGGCATTTTTTAATAACTCTCATTAGGTGGCTAATTAGGATTATAAAAATGCAAGGTGTTTCTGGCCCACCAAGGAAATTGGCGAGCTTGTTGATATGTAAATAGTATATATGACACCCTCAACGAATCACTGAATAGCTAGTTTCAAACAGAGTATCTCTGCAAGGATGCTTTCATTTTTTTCATTCTCTGATTTCTGAAATAATACTCTTCTTTTCTTACAGCAGTTTCACATAATAAAATGAAGGAATACTAACTTATGTCAGGTTCATTTTAAAAAATTATTTAGATTCTGCAGCAAAATAAAGTTCTACAGTCTTTTCCATAAATTTAGCAAAGTTACTCAAGTGCTCATTGGCAGAGCCCTAACTAGAATCAAGTTCTTATTTTCTTCAGTTCTATTGGGAAAATTTAGCTGTGCTGCAATCCTGAAGGCACACAGTTCGAGGCTACGAGAGGCTCCAGGGCAGAAGGAGGAGCTATCTCCTCCCATATGATTAACGGCCTCTGAAAATCCACTGGTGGGTCCACTATGGGTTGGTTCCAACTTGACGGTACACAACAACAATTCAAGGGCTCATTGGCAGAACCCTAACTTGAACCCACTTCTTACGTTCTTGATTTCTATTTGAAAAATTCACATGTAATTTATAACCCACAGTATGTTGTGAATTCTGGTATAAAATAGTGTTCACAGGTTCTTAGCATTTCATTTTTCTCACATATTTTGGAGCTTAATTTATTTTTTCAAAGATTACATTTATTTGGAAGTTTCCTATACCCTAAAGCAGGTATAGAGGGAAGCCACATTACCCTCTCTAATCCCTTTTTATTAAAATTTATTTGCATCTTGAGATGTTTATGATATTTCAGAGGACTGGGTTCGGAAGAGCTTGTGAGCAGCCACCAAAGACACATCTTTTAGTCTCCGGAACAAAGAAGAAAGTAAAAAAAAAAAAAAAGCAATGATGCAAAGAAACAACTTGTCCAAGAACTAACATCCCATTTGAACGTCAACATCTATAACCCATGACTGGAAGAACTAGATGGGTCTCAGGTACCACTGCTGACCACTCTCAAAGGGAAAAATATATCCCAGTAAAGGTTTTTGAAAGAGTGAGTTAAAGTGTGGAACAAGACTAAACAAAATATAAAATTGCCAGAGTTACTAGTATACTAAAGACTGGTGGGCCCTCCAGACTGCAGTGTTTAGTCACCCTTTATAACTGAAACAAGAGTCATGTCCTTGACTCAACTTGTTGCCAAACAATAGACAAACCTATAAGGTGACCCGTAACACCAGGAAGACACTCATTAATGAGAATAATCAACCACATAAAATCCAAGGGTAGTATTTGTCCAGACATAAAGCTCAGAAAACAGGGAGGAACACGATTGAAGCTATGGCGAGGAGAATCGCTGAGTGGAAGTAGTCAGAACATGGTTATATTGTGGGCATTGCAATTAATGTCATAAAATGTGCATGAGCTATTGAATGGAAAGCCATTTAGCTCTGTAAACTTAGACTCATATTACAATAAAAAGGACAAAAAATTGTCAGTGTAGCTACAGATTATTTTTTTGTAGTTATTTCCGCCACTGTTATTTGCAAATACAATTGAGGTGGTAGCAGTGTACTAATGTAAAATATAAATTGCTGTTTTAATTTTAAAACACTGTAAAGTTGGGAAACCTGTGCTCAGTTTTAGCTACTGCTGTGAGAATGGCACAGGCTGAACAACATTTCTGTCATGCATAGAGCTGTTATGAGTTTAAGATAATTTAAGGGCATACGGGGGTGCGCTGGTGGCCTAGAGGTAAGGAGTTGTGCTGCCAGTCAGAAGGCACTCTGTTTGAATTCTCCAGCTGTAGTGTAGAATAAATATGGATGATCTCCTCCTTTGTCATTTAAAGCCTCTGAAAACTCACTGGAGGATCAACTATGGGTCATTTCCTACTTCAAAGGTAATTAACAACAACAACAATTTGGCATATTAGTGCAAAGGAATTGTGCTGCCAACATAAAGGTTGTTGTTAAGTGCCATCAAATTGTAGACGACTCATAGTGACCATATGAACAAAAGACCTGAGCACATGTATAACTTTGATCATTTCTCCAGGCTCACAGGGTTTTCAGAGGCAAGCTATTTTGGAAGTTGATGCCACTCCTGATTCCAAGCTTGGTTTAATTGGGGAACTCCACCAAACACTGTCCACCATGGGTAACCATTATCACATTTAACACATCAGTGACACAGTGTTCAGCATAAAGTCACCCACCTTTGGCTTGGTAGCATCACTTTCTGTCCACTTGGCCAACTGAGCTCTCTCTGTGTTGTTGTTGCCCTCAGGCTTGGTTTAATTGTTTTTGGTCAAACATTCTTCTAAGTGATACAGCACTGGTCCGTCCATTTGCTGTACAGAGGTAACTCCTGGTTGCTGTGATGTTGAGCACTGTGACACTGATGTGTCAAATGTGATAATGGTTACCCATGGTGGACAGTATTTTGTGGCACTCCCTGATTAAAACAAGCTTGAAAGCAGGAGTGGTATCCACTTCCAAAATAGCTTACCTCTGGAAACTCTATGAACCTGGAGAGAGGATGAAAGTTATACAAGTGCCCAGATCTTTCATTCATATGATCCCGATGAGTTGCTTGTGACTCAATGGCACTTAACAACAACAACAACTTAACAGTACATGGTTCAAATCTACCAGCAGCTCTATGGGAGAAGGATGGACAGTCTCCTTTTGTGCTATTTATAGTCTCTAAAACCACCTGGAAGATCAGCTATGAGTCAGTTCTAACTCGATGATACATAACAAAAGCAGTGCTTGGAAAGGTGTAGAGGATCAGTGAAAAGAGGAAGGTCCTGAACAAGATGGAATAACAATGACTGCAGAAGTTGGTTCAGACATGTGAGATGTGTGGATGGCACATATCCTATCCTAGGTAAGGTTTCAAATCTATTGGTCATATGGTCTGTATGAGTCATCCTCGACTCTGTAGTACTTAACAGCAACAACGATATCCTGTAAGAATAATTTCTGTTTTCTATTAAAATATTGTGTATATGTATATATACAGTGTAGAAAAAGCTTCCTCAAATCATGTCTCTGACTGCTATACCTTAATAACCCATTGTTATTTACTCAATTCTAACTTACACTTGCCCTATAATATGACAGTGTAGAACTAACCCTGTGTGGTTCTGAGGCTATAATCTTTATGAAATCAAAATGTCTAATATTTCTCCTGAAAAGTGACTGCTGAATCCCATTGTTTGTTTACAATTGAGGCCCACCCTCTGTATTACCAGGATCAATTTCTAACTTCATACCTCTCCACTTGGAAGACGCGCAGTGAAATAGATTGACACGGTGGCTCCAACAATTGTGCTGAATTAAGTACAGCTTCAGTTTTAAGGAAGGTGCAAGGAGAGGCCTGTTAAAACCAGCTCAAAGTTTGTAACAAAAACAACTTTCCTGTTGTTCTTGTAACACTTACGGGATTGCCTTAGCACCCATAGTCATTATAGTTCAGTTTTCAATGTTGTACTTGGTTATTTAGTAGCTTATTTCCCTCTACAATAGAAGCCGCAGAGCAAGCAAGCACTAGGTTTGGTTTTGTTTTTTTTTAATAACTTTATTCCTAGAGGCTAGTGCATGTCACATGGTACTTGGCCATATAATCAGATTAATTGAATAATTTATTTGGAGCACAAATGAAAAAAAGTATAAGGTCCGATTTATACAGATTTTCATTTCTTTTGCATAGCCTGAGAAGTTTTTAAAATTCCTGTGACATATTCAAGCATGCATAATGAAGGGATTTCTCCAAGGAATATAAAAGGCAGAAACATGAGGTCATTACAAAGCTTAAAGCTCTTCTGTTTCTGTTTATTCTATCACATAATTTAGAGAAAGTGATCAGAAACTGAAAATAGCCTTTAAAAGTGTTTTATTGCTTATGAGATGAACTATATTTTTAAAATGGCTGGAATGAAGCAAACGGTCTGTTAACTAAAAGCCAGAGGAGTGAATGCTGGTTGATGTTATGCTTTGATCTATTCTATTCTTTCTGAGATTTTTCTTTAAATGCATTTCAATAATGATTATTTTTAAATTAATTCATCAGATATTCTTGCTACTCTAGTTTCTCCATCTATGTAAATAATTTGTTTTCCACAGTGAATTATTTTCCCAAAACATGTTTTTATGTCACTCCTCTACTTACTACTGTGCTTCAGTGACTTGCCATTGCCTCAGATTAAAATATATTCTCACAACCATCTGTCTCAGTTGTTACTGGGATTGCATGTTTAGATTTAGTCTCCCTGATGACCTTGTTGTTGTTAGGTGCAGTCAAGTCTCTGACTCACGTCCGCCTTCTGTACAACAATACAAAATGTGGCCTGGTCTCATTCATTCTCACAATTGCTGTGATGCTCAAGCCCATTATTGCAGCTATTTTGCCAAACCATCTCACTGCCCTTGGTAGAATTTGAAACCTGTAAGTTTTATTCAGAAATTGATCCAGAATATAACTTAAAGAAGGAGGGAGAGTAAAAGGGAAAAATGTATATTATCATATTGTCAACATTGTTTCCACTGTGAAGAGGAAAAGGCATGACCATGAAGGAAGGAGGATGAGAGGAGGGAGGTGAAATGGAGAGTAGTGTTTGATCCAGGAGATACCTTTGTGGGACAGCTTGGCAGATGACAGCTTCCAGGCAATTTGGGATCTGATGTGTCTCAAGCTGTCCCTTAACGTAGGTGGAAGGAAAAGGTAAGACCTTTCCTAGGAAATAGCTGTGGGCAAGACTCCTGGGCCTGCTTAGATAGAGGTTTGCCTCATTGCTTGGGGTGGGTCTCTGATGTTTGTCCAGTGGCTTAGGGCCAAACAGCCAGTTTTCTCTACCAGCTGCCTTTTCCTGGATTGCTTGGTAATGAAAAGTGAAGCCTATTGCATTATGCTTTAATGCATGAGATTTTTGGGGTGCTCTCGATGCACCTTTGGAGAAGAAAAGCCAGGGTACTTGCAGGCTATTGGCACACTTAAAGATCATGAGTGAGGTTTGAGCTCAGAATTAAAACAAAACAAACAAAAAAACACAAAACAAAAAACAAAACAAAACAAAAACCACTCCTTGCCTTTACTTAGTGGTAGAAATTAGAAGTATATATTCTCTTCTTCTTTTTTTAAAAGGAGGTTGTGGCAGTAGGTTTTGTTAGGTTTCATTAAATGGATTTTTACTGAGAGACCTTACATAAAGTGGACTGAAACTAAGCTGATCCTGTGTCATTCTTATAACCATACATGTGGAAGGGATACTAATGCGGTATATAATGTATCACTGTGTTTTACCCTCAGGATCTTTTGACCTCTCTAGAATATTATGTGCCCCAATGTATATTTCTCCCAAGCGTTGCACTTGCTATTTATTTTGCCACTCATGGTACTGAAACTGCCTTTTGCTTGGAGTATTTTTCAGTCTCAGGTAATCTCTAGGAAGACATTAATTTGTTCCTAAAACTGAGGACAGCACTGAATGAATAAATAGATACTGAACAAAGAAAGGAGAAGGACGATAGATCAAATTGTTTTAGTTACTGATAAGGAAGCATAGCATTCTTAGTTGCTAGGCATTTTCTTTATGTTTTATTCTCTTTTTAGTTGTTGAATCCATATTTTAAGCCTGTAAGTCCAGTAGTTATTTTATTATAGTAGAGTAGAAATATTATCACATTTTAACCAGGATTGACATGAACCTATTTGTTTCTTTTATAGAGTTGTCTTCAGTAACACTAGAAAAGAGATGTGATAGGCTAGACAATTTTCCAGGAGAGATTTTCTATACGAAAAGTACATTATTTTTCTTTTTTTGCTCACAAGAAACTTCTGTTCATATTTTCCCCCTCTAAAAGCAATCACCTCAATTTGCGAAGATACAAAATCCAATCATCAAGTGTTACCAGAGAACCAAATATATATAAATCACTTTCATTTCTAGACACATCCTGGTTTCTAAAGCAAAATTGAAAGAAAACAAAACAAAACAGAACAAAAAACACCCCACCAAACCCTAAAGCCAAAAACAGCTCTGGAAGGAAACAAATTTAACTAGAATGATTACCTTTTCCCGAGTTTAATATATATTAAATTCCTTTCAAGATATATGTGTTTGCTTTCATTAAACATAAAGACTTGTTGATTTTTTTTTTCCTCTTGGCAAATGTGGAACGTGGAGTGAAAGCATTTTCATGCTAGAGCAAATTCTGTAATTAAAATTCTTCCTTTTTCCAAGATAGAATGGTTTGTGCTAGCTCATAGTGTTTCTTTCTTTTTTCACTGTTGGCCTTTTCCCTTCTAGGAAGCACTGAGCCAGTTCTCAACTGGAATTTGGGGAGTAGTGCTAGTAATGGCCGCTCTCCACCTGTTATCTAGGCTTGCTGTCCCGTTCTCACATTGTGTTGATCCATTCAGAGTCACGCAGAAAGGGATTAGAAATCTGCCATCCAGTGCCAGTTGTTTATTCTATCCACACCCTTTGAAGTGAGAAAACAATTTCATTTTTCAGAGAAAATGTTACCCCAGTATATTAGCAGCTCCATACCTCAACCGTAAAGTTGACTTTCCTTAATGCTAACTTTACAGTATTCTTTTTTCCCCCACCAGTTGGACAGTCATTCCTGTCTTGAAATTAACTTGACAGCAGGAGAATTTTCTTTCCCCTTTCTCCTGTACAGCGTGGCATTAAGAGAATTCTCCTCTGAAGGACTCTCTAGTGAGATGGCTGTTCTTGTTCTCAAATTGCTTAAATATGTCTACTTTCTCATGGATCCTAAATTTGTACACCTTAATTTTCTTCCCAGAATCTTTAATACTGAGATAGGCACATTTTATAGACAAGAAAAAAAAAAGACATACATAAGGAAAAGCATAATATATTTAGACAGTTATTGTGACAGACAAGAAGATGGAATAGAGTAGTGTCTTATTTAGTTATATTATTTATCTTGGAGGGATGGATATATATGTATATAAATAAATTTCCATTATGTACTCATATACTCTTGGGCATAAGTTTAAGGGAAAGAAAGAGAACAGGAAATCGCCAGGGGACACTGGACTATGTCTGCCACTCTTATGGACGTGACCATAGGTGAGTTTCTTTTTATTTATTTTTTTAAATTTTTTTTAAATTTTATTATTTTTGTGTGCGTGTTCTGTCAAATCAGATCTGACTGGTACAGGAGGAGATTGTCTCTCCTTCCCCGGCTGAGCACCTGGTGGATTCGAACCATTTGCCTCTGGGATTGTAGTTGGAGCTCCTTGCCACTAGGCCACCAGAGCTCCCCTGCTGAGTTTCTTTTGAGAACCAGCCATTTTCACCACAAACTTTGAATTTATTTTCTAGAAAATTAACAAAAGTTGTTTGCTTCTTCAGAAAAGATAAAAAGCTCACATGTGATTAGGCTCCTTTTCTTTTTTAATCTTTGAAGGATGCTCCTTTGCATAAGTAGAACTCATTCTTTCATTGTTGCCATGTAGAAACTAACTCATAGCTTCTCTCCAGAAGGTTTACAGAGGTGGTCAATTGTACTAGAGGTGATTACCTATCGTCTCTCCCTGGAGCAGTTGGTGAATTTGAACCACCTGGCTTTTGTCTTGGTAGCACAAGTTTTTATCTACTAGGCCACAAGAGCTCCCTTGAGTAGAGGTAGGCGTTAAAAAAAAGGTATATGTGTGGAGAATTCAGTAATCTTGCCTTTGTAGAAGGCAGCATGTAGCAAAATGTTATAATTAAGAGTACTATGTTGTTGTTGTTTAGTGCCATTGAGTCGTAGGTGACACTTAGCGACCCTATGAATGAAAATCCTGGACCCCTGTGTGATTTTCATCCTTTCTCCAGGTTCATAGGGTTTCCAGAGGCAAGCTATTATGGAAGTAGATGCCACTCCTACTTCCAAGCTTGTTTAATCGAGGAGCTCCACCAGACACTGTCCACCACGGGTAACCATTCTCACATTTGACTCATCAGTGTAGCAGTGTTCAGCTTCACAGCAACCATGAGTTACCTCTGTACAGCACGTGGACATACCAGGGTTGGTTACATGACCTAGAAGAATGTGGTTACTTAAAAATGGGAAATGCTAGGTAAAATGCATATGGAGAAAGATGAGAATCTCAGAATTAGGTAGAATGGAATAAGTTTGCCAATGGTGCAAAATAATGTTAACAACTTTTTAAACAGTCTATAAATTTGTAAAGACTATCAGTAATTCTGTGAAAGATCCAGGGGAGATTGCTTAATTAGCAAGTGAAACATTTTTTTCTTTCTTAAATAGAGGATTTGTTCTTTTACTAGGGAAGACAAAATGTGGCACTGTTCTAATTAAAGCACAGATTGTGTTGTTTAAAGAAAATGTCCTTGGCATCCCTGAAAGATTGAACATGTTAGAGAAACCAATAAATGGTTAGCATTTTTCGAGTGTAAAAATAGAAGTTAACCTTTATAGAATATACTTATGACACAGTAGCTTTTATGTCATTGATAACTTCTTACATTAAAATCTTTAATATGTGGACATACTCACTAAATGAGTAATGCATTTGATTATTGTATATATGCATAGACATTTAAGAAAATATTTTTGCGATGCAAGTATTTGAATTTTTATTATACATTTAACATTGTGGTAAATAAGAAAATGGAGAGGTGATGGAAAGATGGTCTCTATCCTCAAGAAAATTGTTATCCAGGTTAATAGGGTCTCTGAAATTACAGCAAGATATATTAAAAAAATACAATTAAGTACTTAATTGGAAGGGCAGAAAGTTCTAGAAGTACTGCAGGAAATATGAAATTATAGAGAGTATGAACCCTGGAATGGTTGTACAAGAAATGTGTGAGAAGGAAAGGGGAGGCTAGGTTTATGTGTTTGAACTCAGCAAAATAATAGAATACTGGCAGATGTAGCAAGTAAAATAATAGTCCCCAAAGGGTTTCAGGTTTTACATTTGGGAGTATAATTATGTTATCATGAATGAGTAAAGATAGTTTGTAAACAGAAACACTTTAAGGATTTCTAGATGCAGAGGTTATCCTCAATTATCTGGTAAACTCAATGTTTTCACTGAACCCACTGTTTCAAATTAGGTTCCAACTCTTAGTGACCCTATGGTGCATTTGTTGTCATTATGTGCCATTGAGTCACATGTGACTCATAGTGACCCTCTACATACAGTAGCTGTGAACTCTGCCCTATCCAGAAGCAGTTTCACTATCTCTGACACACTTACCCCTATTACACCAGTTACTGTGTCAATTCTTCTTCTCCAGCATCTTCGTCTCCTGTTCTGTCTTCAACTTTCTAAGAATGATGTCCTCCAAGGACAGGTCCCTCCTCACCATGTGCCCAAAGTATGTGAGACAGAGCTTCAAAGTCCTTCCAAAGAGCAAGGGTTTCACCCTCTCTAATACAGACCTGTTTGTTCTCTTGGTACATGGTATGTTCAATTCTCTTTTCCAACACTGCAACTCAAAGGCATCAATTCTTTTTCTGTCATCCTTAGACATTGTCCAGCTCTCTGATGCATGGCAAGTAATTGTGAAACCCATGGCCTGGATCAGGTGTACTTTAACCTCTAGACTGACGTTGTTGGTCTTTAGCACTCTGGAGAGGTTCTTGACAGCAGATTTCCCCAGTTTAATTTGTCTCTTACTTTCCTAAGTACTAGAGATAAGATTGAGCAAGCTGAAATTGTTGACAACCTTAGTCTTCTCTCTCCATCATGGTGCTGCCATTTTGCTCAGTGGTGAGTATCTTTGTCTTCATGTTGAGCTTCAATCCATATTGAAGACTGCAGTCTTTTACCTTCTGCAGCAAACACTTCAGGTCCTTCTCAGTTTCTGTGAACAAGGTTGTATTATCTGCCTAATGCAGGTTGTTGATGAGTCTTCCTCCAATCCTGATGCAACACTCCTTCTCATAAAATTTAATCTCCTGAACTATCTTTTCTACATATTGATTGAAAAGGCATGGAGTCAGGATGCATCCCAAGCCTGCTGCATTGTTTTGTAACAGAGCAACTGCTGGGTTTGAATTGTTAGCCTTTGGGTTACAGCTGACCACTTCCATCAGAGTTCCCAAGTAATCACTCCAGTGCTGTTGAGTGGGTTCTGAATCTTAGTAACTCTCTAACGGGTTCTTGAGGCTATAAATCTTTAATAGAGGAGATTCCCAACTTTTCTTCCTTGAAGTGGCTGATGGATTTGAACTGCTGACCTTATGGTTAGCAGTTAAATATGTTACTCCACCACTTCTTGTTGTGCACTATCAAGTTGGATCCAACCTATAGCTGACTCTCCAGAAGGTTTTTAGAGGGAGTGACTTGCATAGGAGGAGGCTGCCTATCCTTCTCCCGAAGCCAATGCATTCTACCACATGTCTTAAGAATTGCAGCACAACCACAAGGCCACCAGAGCTTCCTGACTTCACCACCAGTACTCCTGATTTAATCACAGATTTCTGTAATAAGTTATGTGAGGAATCAGAGTGATGATTGAAGAAGTAGTTAGAGTGAAGTGGGGAAAGATCATCAGCCAAGAATATAGATAATCTAGAATCTGAAAATGAATAAAATGGATTCTCTATGTAAATCTCTAAAAGGAACACATTACTAGCTGCCAAGGAGACGATTCCAACTCATGCTGACCTCATGGAGCAATTATAAAGTAGAACTGTGCCATATGGCTTTCAAGGCTGTTAAGTTTGAGAAGCAAATTGTTAGGTTTTCCTTCTGAGGCAGCTGTGGGTAGACTTGAAGTATCAAGCTTTCTGTTGGCAGCAAGTGAGTTACCAAATACCCAGGTATGTAGAAGAACCAAGCCCTGCTAAAATCTTTAAGACCTCTGACCTCTAGAACTGTAAGATGATAGATTTGCATTGTGTTAAGATACTAACTTTCTCGTTGGTTGTAACAGCAGCAATAGGAAACTTACGCTATGAGAATAAGGAGATAACTCTATCATCCCTATCAATCTCTCTCTCTCTCTCAAATAATGTGAAAGAATTACTAACAGTGATTTGGGTTAGCAGCACAACACGTTACTGACTATACCGCCACTGGTGCTCCCCAGGATTCTCTTACTCTTTGCCGTCTAGTCTGGAACCAACTCATAGCTGACCTTTCAGTGGATTTCCAAGACTATAAATCACCAAGAGGACATTGTTCATCTTTCTTCCAAAGAGCTACTTGTGAATTTAACTGTAAGAGCAATGAGTTAACAGTGTCTCTCTCTCTGGTTTAAGTCACCAGAACTTATGTCGTCCTTGTTTCTAGGTAGATGATGTTGTAGACTTTACTTGGTTTTGAACAGATGCATTCTCTTTGACATTATGTTGACAGTTTGCATTTCTGTCTTAATTCACTGTCATCAAATTGAAACCAACTCTTATCTGACCCTCCATCAGTTTTCTGAGACACTTTCAAATCTCACAGGAGAAGATCGCCCCTCTCTCTCCCTCTGAATGGCTGGTGGATTCCACCCATTGAAAGAATGCCACCCTTGGACTAACAGTACAATTCACCATGAACTGTACTGTTCTGTATCCTTCTCATATACACGTAATTAACATTTGTGGCTTGAAAAGATCCCATGTCATTCTTAAGAATATTATAGATCAAATGTTAATTCCCAACAGGTGATCCAACCAGAATGAACAAGCTCAAAGTCCTGGGGTCTTGGTAAGGATGGGACCATGAGACTAAAGAAAACACATACATTCCAGTGATATTAAAGGGAGAATAATAGCATTATCTGTTGGTTGATTCATCACTTTAACTCTTCTTACCTTTGTCTTTGCTTTTTCTTTAGAATAATCCGTTTTCTCTCTCTTTAGTTCTCTCTCAAATTTTTCCCCCATGCCTGAGCACCATTCTTTTCTTCTTCACACACTTAGAGTTGTACTTTAACTGTTGTTTCTACAGATGGACTCTACTTCTTGAACTTGCTTCCTTTTGTCACCTCCCCAGTTTCCACTATTCCAGACCTTTCTCAATACTTATTAACATTTTTATACTTGTTTTAAACAAATTTAAGAAGTTTATTTTATTTTCCTCAGACAACAAATATGTCAAATATTGAGAAGGGAGAAATGTTCCTTCACACAGAAACAGTGTTTTACACACAGCAGAGAAAACTACTTTGCTGTGATTGGTATGAGACATCAAGTCAGAACCAACTGCCAGCTGACCCTTCAGCAGGCTTTCAGAAGCTGTAAATCACACAGGAGACTTCCCATCTTTCTCTCAAGATTTGAACCACATGCCTTTGGGTTGGCACCTCAAGTCCTTATTTATTATGCCACCTTCAGACAAGCATCAAGGAATCACACAGCAAAGCCAAATGCTGGCAAACTCCAAAGAATGGAAAAATACTAAAAAAAATTGTAAACTCTAAGGTCCTTCAGTGTGAAGACATTCACAAAATTCCAGGAAGTAGCTATTTATTTTAACTGTCAGTTTATACTACCAGTAATGATCCAGGTATCAGCAGCCCTCTGCCTATTCCTATTATTTAAAAGGAATACAAGTGTGTCATATATTTTAATAAGATTTGCATCTAAAAGTTTTTTAAAGTAGGTATGGATTAGAACACTTTTACAAAAATTCTGTTCCAGTTTCCTTAATTAAAATTCCCTTTTTTCCTCAAAATCAGTGGATCTTCCAGGGATATGAAAATAATTATAAGAATTCATGATAAAAGTACTTTTTAGTTTAAAAGAGGTTTTCCTTCCACTACAGCTAAAGCTTATGACAGCCTTGTAACAGTGACAAGGACATATACTGTAAACTCTAACAGGTGAGGAAGTAGAAGGTAAGAGAATGTAAAGATTACCAAGCAACTGTGTATGATGTTACCTAACATGTAGGCAATTGTAAATCTTTTCCAATGTGTTAAAGAGCCCTGGTGGCATGGTGGGTAGACCTGGATTTTTGGGATAAAGAAGGTGATAGATTGGAACCTATCTGCTTCTCATATGCCTCAGTTGACTTCAGTCATAATATAAAGCCTTGGAAACCCCAATGAGAGAGTTTTAGTCTCTTCTGTAGAGTTACTTTGAGTAAGCATCTAGAGATGGCAGTGGGTTTGTATTATATGATGAGCATATCTGATTTCTGTGCCTTAATTGCAAACTAAAATTTTAGAATATCATAGGTGAAATTTGCATTTATTCTACCCACAACTTAATATACTATCTTCTAACTGTTTTATGAATGCCAGTAGAAGTTATGATATTCCTGGGTTAGAGACAAAACCCAACCCAATGCCGTCTTGTTTCCTCCTACTCATAGTGACTGTGAGAGGAAACCATTTATGGAAGCATTTTACAACATTTTTCTTCTAAAAAATGACTGGTGAGTTCAGACCACCAAACTTTGGGTTGGTAACTGAGCACCTAACTACTTATTATGCCACCAGGGATCCCTGAGTTGGGCATAGAGTACTCACACAAGACAACAGGTGTATGAGATTCAGCATATTTCATACATTAGTTCCTTTATAATTTCTCATAGAAATGGTCTACACTAGGACATTATAGGATTTGTTACAGTAGAGGCACCTATCTTTGGGGATTTACCACTTGTGTGTTGAGTGAGAAACAAACCTGCTCTGTGCTGAGAGAGTCTTTTCTCACCTCTAATAATTAACAGCTGTATAAACAACCTTGAGAAATACTTGAGGGAAAACGTAGTGAGAGCCTTGCTGTTATCTAGCAAGATGTGTCGGAGTAGAAGAGAAGCATAAAGAGTGATCTCTCCCAACAGAATCATACTCATGCAGTTCTACAGCAAACGCTCCTTTGTTTATTGATAGTGATTTTTAAAAGATGTATTTTATCTTTAAATATTTTTGTTTTAAAATTGCATTACTAATGTTCATGTTGTCCAAAGTGAGAGAAAAAACTTGCCTTGTAGAGCCCCAGGTTCCTCTTTGAGCTTATCCTATCTGTGTGACAACCTTGAGTGACAGCCACTTTTCTACCAGGAAATATTAACACACAAGGCACTCTGGTGCAAGTCTGGGTTGTGGGAAACCATCTGTTCTTTCTCTTAAACTTTATTTAGCTCTTTCGGTCATAAGAAGTAAGACAAGGAAAATGGGACAGTAGATTCCTTACTATTATATATGCTACGTTTTTCTTAGTCTTTCTCATGACTCTTGTTTGACATTCACAGAAAAGAGTCAATGAATTGTTAGTGACTTTCCTTGTGTCTAGGATTCTACCAGTCGTAATTTGTCATATTATCACCTGCTGTCTTTTTCCCCTTTGTAAAAACCTCACTTGAAACCACTAATATAAACCAAAGGTTTATTATTATCTTTTCCTCTTGTTATTTGGAAATAATACATGAGTCTTCTCTGTTCTCAAAGGAGCTCATTATTTAATAGAATTCCTTTATTCTGGTTACTTTGCCACTTTGCTTTCTGTTTTAGGGCCAGAGTGAATTTTTATTGCAGTGTTCTACATCCAAATTATGAGTCGGAAACAACTTGACGGAACATAACAACAACAACAACATTTTTAAGTCTAAATTATGTACCTATTTTTCTTTATTCATCAGTGATATATACTTTATTTAAGTCCACATTTTTATTGCAACTGAGGAGAGAACTAATTACGGAAAGTCAAAAAATGAGACTGTAGTTATTTTTTTCCCCATGTATGTTGAATAAAGAATCTAGTTTTTTCTTAGGTAGAGTGGTCTTTGTGCTTCACTCTGGAGAATTGCTCCTTGGAGTGATTGAGGTACTGTGGTTTGGGTTGGCAACCCATAGCTGAGAATTTGTACTGATGGGTAAAGATTGGGCATACCAGAAAAGTCTCAGTGGGGAGGCTAATATTAACTATCAGGAAGCAAGGTTTTATCTATCATGCATGATTGGGCAATAATATCTTAGAACCTCAAGTATCTAAGAAGTCCTATTTGATGAAGGCTGCTCTCAGTAGTTACATGTCCCTTGAGAACTTGAACTTTCTTTTTGGGATCACTCTGAGTTTGCCCTGTTCATCTTTTTGTAGATTTGTGGGTTTGTTTTCTTTCCTGTAGTAAGTCTGTAACTGCAAATTCAGTATGTTCTCTGTGAGTCATTCCAGTGAATCTCCAGATCCACGTAGGTAGCAGGAGCCTGGATGTTTTGTGAAGTCATAAGCTTGTGGTCACTATCCTGAAGAGACAGTGGGAAGTTAGCACTGGATTTGTGGCTACGAGATCAGAAGGTTGAGTTGTTGTGCTCAGTCCTCTAGTTTGTGACTGGAACCTGCCTGTTAGACAGCTTGAAGGATGGTGTTCTTTTAGCTGGCGAACTCTGACCTATTTTTTGGTGGCTGGATTCTCAGAAAATGAGAGAATGGGAGAGCAAGAGCAGACCACAGGGGCAGCTAGTGACGAGGATGAAAGTCAGATTGTGATAACTGGATCAATCTTCACATTTTGAGATTGACTATATAATGATCTTTTTGCACAGTGCATAACCTTATTTTAGAAATATCATCATAAATGAGGGGGAAAAGTTGCCACTTTCTCTGACAAAATGACATTAATGTTAAAAATGTTTTTGAGACAATTTATAGCTTGAATTTATTTCCCACCTTTTTAAAATCAAGCCTTTGATTCATTTCCTTTTTTGCATACTAGTCTGTTTTAAGTATTCATTCCTAGTTCATGTCAAGAGTGAATGCTAGTATCTCCAGTAAATGATTTGATTTCTTAAGTCTGGCAAAATCTTTACAAGATTGACTGTGTTAAGAAGCTCCAGTGACACAAACCTCAACACACCTTTCCTGATTTTAAACCATGCAGTGCTCCCTTATTCAGTTTGGACAATAGCTTCTTGGTCTAAGTATAGATTTCTCATGAGTACAGTAAAGTCTTCTGTGATTCCCATTCTTCTCATTGGTAGTCATAATTTGTTATAATCTAAATAGTCAAATGTCTTTTCATAGTCAATAAAACACAAATAGACATCCTTCTGATATTCTAGCTTTCAGCCAAGATCCATCTAACATCAGTTTTCTTGATGCTGTGGCCTCTTTCTGATAATCCATTGTCAATGTACTGTTCTAGTAATTTTTTAATGATCTTAAAAAATATTTAACTTGTACAAGATATTAATGACATTGGATAATCCTCACATTCTTTTGAATCACCTTTTTTTGGAAATGGAAACAAATATTGATGTCCTGGTAGTTGACCAAATAGCTGTTCTCTGAATTTCCTGGCATAAACTGGTGAGCACATCCAGGGCTACATCTGTTAGGGGAAAAATGTCAATTGATATTCCTTCAATTCTTGGGTCCTTATTTTTGTTAATGCTTTCAATGTAGCTTGAACTTCACCCAGCATTACCATTGGCTCTTGTTCATATTTCCTGAAATTTTTCAGTGTCCAATAATTCTCCCTTTTTTCAGTCTATAAACTGAGCAAATAATTCACAAACATCGGGTTTTATGAAGAATGTGGCTTCAGGTATGGAGGAAGACTCATCAGCAACATGCTCTATTCAGATGATACAACTTTGCTTACCCAAATTGAGTAGGATTTGATTGCTGCAGAAAATCAAGGATTACAACCTTTGGTATGGATTACATCTCAACATCAAGAAAACAGAGATACCGCAGGACCAGTAGTCAGCTTTGTGATAGATGGAGAAAGGATTGAAATTGTCAATGATTTCATCTTCCATGGATCAACAATCAAAATCCTTGGTACCAGCGTCAAGAAATTAGGAGACATATTGCATTAGGTCAGTCAGAGACTGACACTACACTACTCTCTAAAATGATCAAGAGCAATGATGTCCATTTGAAGACTGAGGTGCACCTGATTCAGACCATGGTCTTCCCAGTCTGTGGATCAGAGAGCAAGACCATGAATAGAAATAACAGGAGAAGAATTGATGCCTTTAGTTGTGGTGATGGAGAAAAATACTGAATATCTCATGGACTGCCAAAAGAACAAACAGATAAGTCTTAGAAAAGGTGTCACCAGAGTGCTCCTTGGAGACAGATATGGCAAAGCTTTGCCTTTCATAATTTGGACATGTTGCTAGGGAAAGATGTTCCTTGGAAAAGGACATGATGTTTGAAAAGATTGAGGTTCAGCAAAGGAGAGGGAAGAATCTAAACAAGATGGATTGAATAGTAATGTCAGCACTAATTTCTAGTGTGGCAGAGATGATAAAGATGTCACAGGATAGAACAGGGTTCAGGCCGGCTCCTCACAGGATCACTAGCAATTGTACTTGATTCAATGGCACCAAACAGCAGGGGCACAAGACTTAAATGTTCTGCTGTTAATCAAAAGTTTGGGAGTTCGAACCAAAAAGTTACTTAGTAGGACAAAAAACCTTAAGATATACTTCCATAAATATTTAAGCCTGGAAATTCTATGGTATCGATTTGATGTCTTAAAACAACAACATGTTGGGGAGCTCTGGTGGCCTAGTGGCAAGAAGCTGTACTGCAATCCCAAAGGTACACGGTTGAAATCCACCAGATGCTCTGCCGGAGAAGGAGGGACAATTTCCTCCTGTACCAGTCAGATCTGATTTGATGGTACATGCACAAAAAATAATAAAATAAATTTAAAAAAACAAAAAAACACACAAACAAAACAACAACATGTTAATTGAACTTATGGAGTAAGGGGTAGTGGAACAAGGATGCTGTAAGTCTGTATTTTTACCAACTACAAACTATGACATTAAATCAACAAGTCACAGTGTAACTGTTTCCTCAAAGCACATTACCATATTTAGATATTTATTGTTAGTAACTTATTAGAGTACTCTTGGTTCATTTTTTACTATGAATTAGTAGTGGTATGTTGGCATGTAAAACAATTGTCCTCTAAATGTTCAGTTATATGTAACTGAGATGAAGATATGCTGAAATTTGGAAAACAAAGGTGAAACTTAATGGCAGGAACAACAAAAATAGACTGGATTGGTGTTCTCTAAGACTGATTATATATCTAGCAAAGGAAATGAATAAAAAGTACTTCAGTTTACACAGAAATCAATTTCCGTGTTTATCATCATGAGACCAGATAGTAGTAGTAAGGATAAATCCCTTCTCAGTCGAACATAAATATCAATAAAATGTCAATCTGATTAAACAATTTCTTAATAGCATGTGCACATCAAATTAACTTCAAGAGTAAACTCAGGATGGGGAATTATTCCCCATTCAAAATGGGGAAAATGTCTCTTTAATGAATTATTCTCTGACATTGAATTTTCACATACCTTACACCTCTTATGAAATTAACTAAAAATTATCAATAACCTGTATGCAAGAACTAAAAAGATAAAGCCTTCAAACAAAGCATAGAAGTCATACAAGGCTACCTGTATTAACAACAGATTCTTAGATATGAAATACCTAAACAAGGTGATGTCATTCCATGCGCTCAGAGATTACTCCCTTGCTTGGCTGCATCTTGTCCTGTCAGAACATGTTCATAGCTGATCTTCCATTGGGTTTCTGGATCTGTAAACTATGATGAAGGAGGAGATTCCCTGGCTTACTTCATGGAGCCTCTGGTGAATTAGAATAGCCAGAAAGGCATTGACTTAGCATCAGTGGGACAATACCCTCCAGACTCCCTGGGTTAACTGTATGTTTGCTTTGTTGTTGTTGTTGTTTAAAAAGTAAAAGAACACGAGCTGTTTCTTATAGATAATTTGGAATATTCCTCCATTTTTGATGGGATTATAAAATGGTACCCTTGCTGTAGCAATTGGATGCTTTAAAAAAATTGTGAACATTTTTTTGTTGTTGTTTGGTACCATCAAGTTGACTCGATGCCAATAGGTTAAAACCTATTCCTATTCTGTGCTGTCTTCACAACCCCTACCATGCTCACTCCTGTTGTTTCAGGTGTTTGGCATATATACAAAAGAACTGAAATCAGGAATACAAATATACACCAATATCCATGCAGTACTCATCACAACAGCTAAAAGTGAAAACAATCTAACTGTCCATCAACTGATGAATAAATAAAATGTGGTGCATACATACATAGAAAGAAATGAAACCTTGACCTATTCTACTGCATAGATGAACCATGTAACATAATATTGAGGAAAATAAGTCAATCACTAAAGGACAAACATTGTCTTATTCCACCTAGAGATATATAATATAGTCAAACGTGTAGAGATAAGACTTTATTAGTGGTTCCTGGAAGCAGGCAAGATAAGAAAATGGGAAGTCATTGCTTACAGGGAATTGTGCTTATATAAAGGGTGATGGAACAATTTTAAAATGAATAATAATAATGATAATGATTTTGCATAACATGAAGATGATATCATCAAACTCTATGTAAAATTATTGAAATAGCAAATGTTCTGCTTTAAGTATAATTACTACAGAAATAAAACAATTTATCCTGGTAGTATATTCTCAAATAGATGAAATGCAAATTACCAATCCTACGCGAATAGCCATGTTCATGATGGAGAGTGAGCATACATTTTAAACACAATTTCTCAAAAGCCTGACTACACAGATACACAATGTCTTCACTGACCATCTCTCCTATTGCCTCACGTTCTTAACAATATTGCTTAAATTCACGTATCATGGGATATTAATTGTAAGTAATTACATAAAATAAAAATTTTGTTGCTAGCTCTTTTTCTACAAATTATTGCCTAAACAACAGATGTGCAATCATAATCAGTTTATTTAAAGACTTCAGATGACTGGTCCCTGGGTATTTGTTAATCAGTTCACACACAGCAAAGTTTAGAATTACATGTATTCCTTGTCACCCAGTGATAAGCCCACATAATAATTCTCTAAAATATATACTTACAGGAGAAAATTGTTCAGCAAAGAGGAAAGTAGAGCAAAAGAATTAAAAAAAAAAGTCGTAATAGTGGAAGCTGAATCGGAGTGGAACATAAATGGAATTAGAAGGAGAAACAACTGGGATGAGAATGTTAATATTGCCACTGACAGATTCACTCTAGAGAAGCATCCGTAAATCTGGAACCACTTAATGAGAAGGATACTATCTACATAAATGAGAATATTAGTTTTGACTAAAGGGAAGTGACTTCAGTAACATACTTTATGTTATAGGAACTTTTAGAATATTTCATAGTATTCAAAGCCCAGAGAAGAAGATGACAGAAGTTGATTAACTTAGACAGTCATATGTGAATTCATTGAGAGAATAGATTTAAGCATTATGTGTTATCATAGAAATTATGAGAAAAAGTTGTTATGTAAAGAGAAGTAAATGCTGTTTAAACTATTCTTGATAAGATTTTTTTCAAAAATAAAATGACAATATCTATTGTTCTTAGGTGCCATTGATTCAAATATGATTTAGTGACTCTATGAACAACCGACATTTTGTCCTGTGCCATCCTCATCATCTCTGACACACTTGAGCCCAATGCTACAGTCATCTTGTCAATCCATCTTCTTGTTGAAGTCTTCCACTCTTTTATTGACATTCCAACTATCCAGGAATGATTTCCCTTTCCAAGGAATAACGTCCCCTGGCAACATACTCATAGTATGCAAGATGAAGTTTCACCATCCCTGCTTTCAAGAAACATTCTGCCTGAACTTTTTCCTACACCTTTCTGGTGTTTATTGTTTCTTTGTGTGTGTGTATTGTTGGTTTTTTTTTTTGTTGTTGTTTTTGTTTGTTTGTTTTTTTCAGTCCGAGGGATATTCAGTACTCTTAACACCACAATTCAAAGGCATCAGTTCTTCTTCTGTCATCCTTACTCATTGTCTAACTCTGAGAGCAAGTGATTAAAAAAAAATTCAATCCCTAGCATGGACTTTAATCTAACAGCATTGCTCCTCAGTATTTTGGAGAGGTCCCTGAAAGTGGACTTGTCTAATACAATGTCTTCTATTCTCCTGACTGCTAGTACCCAGGGTGTTCATTGTAGATCCAGGTAAGATTATATGGTTAAAAATTTCAATCTTTTTTTCCTGTTTATCATGATGATATTTATAGATCTGATGGTAAGGAGTTTTGTCGTCTTGATGTTGAGATGCAATCCATATGGAAGACTTTAATCTTTGATTTTCTGTAGCTAAAGTTTCAAATCATCTTCACTTTCAGCAAACAAGGCTGTATCATCTGCAGGGTTTTGATAACTATTCCTGTGATCCACATGCCACACTCTTCTTCGTAGTGTCCACTTTCTTCAATGATTTGCTCAGTGTAGAGATTAAATAGATATGAAGAAAAGACACAAATCTATTGTTCATTTTTCCTGATTTTAAACTGTGTAGTGTTCTCCTGTTCTGTTCACACACAGCTCTTTGATCTAGATAATGGTATCTTATGGTCACAATTAAGTGTTCTGTGATAACCATTTTTCTCAGTGTTAGTCATACATTCTTAATATCCACACAGTCAAAAGTCTCTGTATAGTCAATAAAACACAGTCTTCTGATATTCTCTTCTTTAAATCAGTATCCCTCTGCTCCACGATATCTCTGGTGCCACAAACCCTTCTAAAACCAACTTACACTTCAGGTAGTTCTCTATCAATTAGCCATTTATACATGTTGGATGATAACGAGTAATATTTTACTTTCATGTGATATTAATTATATTGTTCAATATTTTCCACATTTGTTGGATCCACTTTCTTGGAGTGGGAACAAATATGGATCTTTTACAAGTGACCAAGCAGCTGGCTTCAAAATTTCTAGGCTTAGATTAATGAGCATGTACATCCAGGGCGATATTTGTTCATTGAAACCTGCCAGTTGGTATTCAATTGAATCCTAGGGCCTTATTTTTTGCTGATACTTTTGTGGCTTTTGTGTTGCTATGGTGTTATGAGCTGCACCACTAGTATTTCAAACATCAGTAAGGTCTCAGTGTATATGGATGTATGAATTAAATCTGTTCACTGAGCAATACTAGGGAGAAGACAATATGAACAAGAATGCAGCCTCAGACTGGAGGAAGGAATATTAACAACCTGGGATATACAGATGACATAGTCTTGCTGAAAGCGGAGAGGATATAAACACTTACAGATGATGATAAAATATTAGAACCTATAGACTGAACACTTATCTGATAAAAAAATCAAGATGAAAACCAATATATGAAAGACTCAAACTCTTTCAAAGAACTTCATTCCAGAAAGTTCAAGAATATCTATAGATTATCAAAATATTATATAAAACTCTAGTATTCCAAGTAGTAGAAAAACTAAGACTGCATAATGGAAGCTATAAATATAAAGTTTTACAAATGACAGGACAGGTAAGTAATGATATTATGCTGTTGTTAAGTGCCATCAAGTCGTAGATGACTCATAGAGACCCAATGAACAAAAGGCCTGAACACTTGTATAACTTTCATCATTTCTCCAAGTTCATGGAGTTTCTGGAGGCAAACTATTTCAGAAGTGGATTTAATTCATATGTTCAACAATGTAGAGAAAGTGTTCTTTAAGCAGAGACATGAAAGAAATAGCTCAAATTTTTCAAGTACAATCTTTACTAAATTACTCTGTTGAGTGGCTAAATACTACTCTTGGTCACAAAGACTCAAAGCTTCTTTGAAGAATTTCTTAAAAGGAACTTTGCCTGAATTCTTTCGAATTCATCATTTTTTATCAATCTTGTCCTATGTTTGTCCTCCTCTTAAATTCCTGTGAGTTTTCTGTTCCTTTATTCTTATTTTCCAACTCTATTGTATTGTTTAAAAGTAAAATAGGAGAAGGAGGGAATAAAGAATGAAGCTACATATGAAATTTACAAAAATGTTCCTACTCTACAACATAATACAAAAATCCTAACAATGGAAGATGAAAAGTGCAAAGTGATCTTAATAAAGAAGAAAATAGGAATTGTTTAATGTTGTTATTGTGTTCAGTCAAGTTGGAACCAGTAGCTGACCTTCCAGAACGTTGTCAGAGTCTGTAAATCACAGCTGCTAGTGCTTTTGGCAATAAGCAATGGCAGTTCTTATAACTAGGTTAGCAGGGCTCCCAAAGCAATCTTAAGATTGTTTCTAAATGCCAAAATACTAAAAACAAACACTATGATTATGAATGTAGGTCGTTAGACGCTATCAAGTTCAAGTTGAATGCTACTCATAGCCAACCTATGAACAACACATCTAAACCTCGTGCTATCCTGTACCATCCTCACACTTCCTGACACACTTGAGTCCATTGCAGCAGTCACTATGTCACTCTGTCTGATTGAGGGTCCTCTCTTTCACTGACACAACAACTTTCCAAGAATTATGTTCCTCTAAGTAACCACTTCTAGCAAAATGTCCAAAGCATGTAAGATGAAGCTTTATCATCTGTGCATCCAAGGAGCACTCTGGCTACAGTTTTCCCAAGACTGACTTGTTTGTTGTTTTGGCAGTCCAAGGGATATTCAGTACTCTTCTCCAACATCACAGCTCAAAGACATCAGTTCTTCTTCCATAATCATTATTCACAATCCAGTTCTCAGATTCATAGCATGTGATTGAAAAGACCATGGTATGAATTAGGCACACCTTCATACTCAGTATGTCATCATTGTTCCACAATAATTTGGAGAGGTCCCTGACTGCAGACTTTCCCAGTGCAATATATCTCCTGATCTCCTGACTGCTGGTACCAAGAGTGTTGATAAGAATGCATAGGTAAACAAAAACTATTTCATGCAGTTTGATTTAAATATTAGACATAGGAAGAGTATATGAGACATATTAAGACATAATGGAGATAACAGGTTTGAGACACTGAAATTCGGTGATTGAAGACTGCATAATTTATGGGATGAAATCAAAGAAAACACCCATAAAGATAATAAAAGGTCATTACACAGATAGTAGAAGAAGGAGGAGGAGAGGGAGAGGGAAAGGAAAAGTGAAGAGGAGAGGGAGGGGAATGGGGGGGGGGAGAAATCACGGCCAAAATAGATTTAAGAGACCATGAAAATTGCACTATAACGATGAGAAGCCAAACCAAAGAAACCCAAATGAAAGAATTGAATAGAATATTTCAAAGCACAGCTCAATAAGAATAAACAAAATATGAATGAGAAAAAAGCAGAAGTTGGAGAGTAAAAAGAGAAGAATTTGGCATTTATAAAGTTAAAAGAACTGAAAAATTAAATAAAGCCATGAAATGTTGTTGTTGTTGTTATTATGTGCCATCGAGTCATCTGCAACTCATAGTGACCCTGTGTACAACAGCCCTAAACTCTGCCCTATCTTGTGCCAATCTCACTATCTTCGACACACCTACCCCCATTACCCCAGTCACTGAATAAACCCATCTCATCGAGGGTCTTCCTCTCCTGTGCTGTCCCTCCACCCTCCCAAGCATGACATCCCTCTCCAAGTACTGGTCCCTCCCTGCAACATGTCCAAAGTATGTTAGACAAAGCTTCAGAATCCTTGCCTCCAAGGAACAACCTGCTTCACCCTCTCCAGGACAAACCTGTTTGTTTTCCTAGCTGTCCATGGTATATTTAATACTTTTCTCCAACACCACAGCTCAAAGGCATCAATTCTCCTTCTATCATCGCTAGTCATTGGCTAGCTCTCTGATGCATAGCAAGTAATTGCAAAGACTATGGCACGTATCAGGCACACCTTAATCTCCAGACTGACATTGTTGCATTTCAGTACTTTAGAGAGGTCTCTAACCACAGACTTCCCATTGCAATCCATCTTTTAATTTCTTGGCTACTGGTACCAAGAATGGTGACTGTTGCGCCAAGCAAACCAAAACTGTGAACAATCACAGTCTCTTCACCATCCATCATGATGCTGCCAATCGGACCAGTGTTGAGAATCTTTGTTTTCTTGATATTGAGCCTCAAACCATACTGAAGACGGACCTTCAATAGCAAGTGCTTCAGTTCCTCCTCAGTTTCAGCAAGCAGGGTTGTGTCATCTGCATAACGCAGATTGTTGATGATTCTTCCTCCAATCCTCATGTCGCATTTCTCCTCACACACCCAAGCTTCAGGGATAATCTATTCTGCATGAAGATTGAAAAGGTATGGAGACAGGATAATATGGAGGTAAAATAAAATAAAAGCCATGACAGCAAAATTTTGAATTATCCTGGAAACTTCAAAAGAAAATGGAAAGAATTAAAAAAATTACTAAAAAAGAATTGATTGACACTTAAAAATTTCATGAAATATCATATGAAAAGGAGTCAATGCTAATAAAGGATATTCATGTTGCACCAAACTGAAAGATGAATGATGGTAAATAACTTTAGTTATATGTAATTCACATACTATATATTTCTTTCATTTTATATCATCCTCATTGTTATGTGCAGTCAAGTTGCCCGGGACTCTTAACAACCCTAATATGCAACATCTCTGAAGTCTGCCATGTCCTGAGCCAGTGTTACTGACTGACACACCTACCCCCATTACCTCAGTTCCTGTGTCAATGCATCTCATCTGGGGTCCTCCTCTCCTGCATTGTTCCTCCACCTTTCAGAACATGATGTCCTTCTCTAAGGACTGATCCCTCCTGGTCATATACCCAAAGTATAGGGGACAGAGATTCTAAACCCTTGCCTCCAAGGAGAGACCTCTCCAAAACAGACCTGTTTGTTCTCTTACAAGTTCATAGTTACTCAAGACTTCTCCAGCACAACACCTCAAAGGCATCAATTCTTCTGCCATCTTTGCTCATTGTCCAGCTCTCTGATGCATAAGAAGTAATTGCAAAGACCATGACTTGGATTAGGTGCACCTTAGTCTCTAGACTGACATTGTTGCTTCTCAGTATTTTGGAAAGGTCCCTGAGTGCAGATTTGCCCAGTGCAATTCATCTTTTAATTTCCTGACTGATAGTTCAAAGAGTGTTGATTGTGGACCTGAGCAAACTGAAATTATTAACAGCCTCAATTTTTTCTCCATCACAATGCTTCCAGTTGTCTAAGTGATAGGAATCTTTGTCTTCTTGATACTGAACATCAATCTATATTAAAACACTATTATACTTGACTTTTTGCAGCAAGCATTTTAGATCTTCCTCAATTACAGCAAGCAAGGTTGTATCATCTGCATCTCGCAGGTTGCTGATGAATCTTCCTCCAGTCCTGATGCTACATTCCTCCTCATAAAGTCCAGCCTCCTGAATGACCTGTTCCACGGATAGATTGGAAGGTATGGAGGCAGGATGCATTGCTAACATGCTCTTTTATTGATTTTGAACCATGCAGTGTTTCTTTGCTCTATGCTGAGGACTACTTCTTGGTCTAAGTATAGGTTTTGCACATGCACAATTAAGTGTTCTGGGATACCCATTCTTCTCAAAGTTATCCACAATTTGTTGTGATCCACACAAATATCTTTGCATAGTCAATGAAACACAGAGAGACATTCCTCTGGTACTCTACTTTCAGCCAAGATCCGTCTAACATTGGCAGTTATATCTCTAGTGCCACAACGCCTTCTAAACCCAGCTCATATTTATGATAGTTCTCTGTCAATGTACTGTTGTGGTCTTTGCAGTTTTTAGCCTGCCCGCTGAGTTACTATATCAGGATATTATTAATTCAGAACATTTTAAACAGCCTTAAAAGAAATCCTTTCTTTAGTCATAATCTTCCTCATGCTTCACTCTGCAAGCGCTCTCTGTGGACTTTCACATCCAAAGTACTGAAGAGTGGTGACATCAATCTATAGACTAAGAAGTGTCTGATCTAGGCCATAGTCATCCCAGTTGCATGCTATGCATCAGACAACTGGACAATGACTATGGATTATATAAAGAGAATTGATACTTTTGAGATGTGGTGCTGGAAAAGAATGTTGAATATACTGTGTACTTCCAGGAGAACAAACAAGTTCATCCCAGAGAGGGTGAAGCCAGGATGCTTCTTGGAGACAAGGATTCTGAGGCTTCATCTTACATACTTTAGGCATGTTAAAAGGAGGGACCAGTCTGTGGAGAGAGACATCATGCTTGGAAAAGCAGAGGAACAGAGAAAACAGGACCATTGATGAGATGGATTTATAGAGTGACGGGGCTAATGAGGATAGATGTGTCAGAGATGATAAAGTTGGCACAGGATAGAGTAAGTTTCAGGGCTATTGTACATATGGTCACTATGAGTAACGAGCTACTTGATGGCACATAATAACAACAACCATAAATGAAATAATTTATGTTAAAAATTAAGAGTAGAAATACTGGGATCTTAAGCTAATTTTAGCTTTACCATTTTGTAAAAATACCAGCAGTAATTGTACATCCTGCTAGGTAAGTATGAAAGTTTGAATTTTTCTACATATTCAACAAGACATGTTGATTTCCTTATTTTTCATAAATCAGTGGCCATAAAATATGCTTTGTTAAGGTTGTTAAGTGCCAGCAAGTCAATTTTGATTCGCAGTGACCTGATGAACTAAAGACCTGAACTTTGCCCTCTTCTCTGTCATCCTTATGATCTGTGATATTCTCAACCCCACTGTTATAGTCCCTCTGTTAATCCATCTTGCTGTGGGTAGTCTTCTCTGATAACAGATCTAAAGTATACTCGATGAGGTTTTATAATCCTTGCTTCTAATGAGCATCCCAGTTGCACTTCCTACAAGACAGACTTGTTTGTTCTTTTGGAAATTCATGGGATAATCAGTTACTTTGTCAACAAGTACTTTCTTAAATTGACATTTTCTCCAAGCAGTTGGTATCTGAAGTGAGACCTGAATGACATTTGTGAGGCAAGATCTTAACTCATGGAATTAAAAATGTCTCAAAAATAAATACCTGTAAGGATGTAGGGTTAAAGAAATAATAAAGGCAGGCAGCTGAATATTAGATAATGAATTAATGGTGACAGAAGGAGAATCTATGCCTTTGAGTTGTATTGTTGGAGAAGAGCACTGAACATCTCATAGACTGTCAAAAGGACAAACAGAAATGTCTTTGAAAAGGTACAGTCAGGGTTCTCCTTGGACAAGGATAGTGAAACTTCATTTCACATAGTTTATGTATACATATGTTCTTAGGAGGTGCCAGTCCTAGAAAAAGAACATCAGGCTTTGAAAAGTGGAAGACACTCAACAAAATGGATTGAAAGATACAGTGACTTAACAGTGGACTCAAGTATGTCAGAGACAGGACAGAACAGGACCGGGCAGGGTTCAGATCCGTTTTTCATAGGTTTACTATGTGTTGTACTCAACTCAAAGGCACATAACAATAACATCTGAAGACTGAAGTGTTGTACTCAACTCAAAGGCACATAACAATAACATCTGAAGACTGAACATAGACTACTGTTAACAACACAGACAGATATACAGAGGGAAATGAATCAAGTGAGGTTCTACATGTAGAGCTTTTAGACAATTATAAAAATGTTAAGTATGGGATATACTTAAAAAACCATTAAAACCTTTGAAGAGGACAGTAGCACGATCTAATTTATATTAAAGACTAATTCTAACCATGATGTGGTGCATAGACAAGGGGGAGAGTGGAAGGAGAGTAATGATTGGAGATTGATCTAGAGCTAGTGACAGAAAGAGAAGGGAGTTAATATTTTTTCTTTTTTTTTTTAAATTTCTACTCAATTTACACTGAACCATCACTTTTGCCATGCTTCAAAGAGCTGTTTTAGCTATGTTAGACCAGTTTCTGAATATCATTTTTTAAATTTTGAATTCTTTTTTTTTTCATACTTATAGACACTTACTCATCAAAATTTTATTGTACCCATCAGACACCAGAGGTAAAATCTTGCCATTTTATTGAATTCTTCATCCTTTTTCAATTGTTAATCCACTAATCTAAACCATTCTCTTAAGGCCACCTAAATAGAGCTAGAATTTTTCTATTCTCTCCAGCTCTACCAGCAATCTTGCTAATCCACTTTTATCATCCTCAGGTAAATTTACTGTAATAGCTTGTAGTTCATCTTTCTGAATCCAGTCTGGTTTTTCTTCGATTCACTCTCTGTTGTAGCCAGATTTTTAAAATGCAATCTGATCATATCTTCTGTTAGAAAAACTTCCAGTGTCATATTCTCTCCCTTCTGATATAGGAACTCTTAGCAAATGTTTTGCATTGTTTATTCTTCACTTACCCTTGTTCTGGCTATTTTTTTTTTTTGCATTCCATGCTGCCCTTTTCCCATTCTGACCATATGTACACTGACATGTATTTTGTTCTTTAAGCTCAACATGCTTTTGCTTGCCGCTCGACTTGTTTTGCATATAATGTGAACTCTTTTTGCATATAATGTAACTGAAGAACGTTACATGTCAGACCAAAAGAATAACAATGCAAATCCACCATCTGCACTGTGGGAGAAAGATAAACAGCCTTCTCTCATAAAGATGTATAGTTTCAGGACCTGTTGGAGTTGTGTAGGACTTGATAGCAATGAATTAGATTTAGGTGATTCATCTTTTAAAGATTTCCACTCATTCCACTACTTTGGATAAGTCTTTACTACTTTGGATAAGTCTTTTCTCCACCTAGGTGGAAAATTTTGAAGCTCTTGCTGCAAAATATCAAAGAATACATCTTTTAATATAGATTTCAACTCACTGTCAAATAATAAAAACAAGAAGAACCACTGGACCAGTAGGCAACAACATGATAAATAGAGAAAGGATTGAAACTGTCAACAATTTCATCTTATTTTTTTCCACAATCAACACTCATGGTAAGAGATCAGGAGATGTATTGCACTGGGAGCTTCTGCAGTCAGCAGCCCCTCCAAATTACTGAGGAGCAACGATGTTAGCTTGAGGCCTAAGGTGAGCCTCATTTAGACCATGGTCTTTCCAATGGATGGTGAATATAATGACAGAAGTAAAATTGATGCCTTTGAGCTTTGGATTTGGAGAAGAGTACTAAGTATTCCACGGGCTGCCAAAAAAACAAACAGATCTTTTAGAAGGTGCAACCAGAGTGATCTTTGGAGGCAAAGGTGTTAAAGCTTCATCTCACATACTTTGGGCATGCTGCTAGGAGAGCTGTACTGCAAAATGGAATATTGTTTGGAATGGTGGAGGGTCAGTGAAAGCAAAGAGCACCTCAACCAGATGAATTGATTCATTGATTACAAACTGGGTTCAGGCACCTAAGAACAACAGAAAACACCTTTGGTCAAGTGTATTTGCATCAACCTTCTGCTTTACTAGACTAAGGAGGGAAGGAATGCCATTAACTTCCCAGTGCCTTCTTAGTCAATTGGTGAATAAAAACAATAGGATTTGTATTAGCATACGAATAATTTTAGGAAGATGATGGTTGATCTTTCTGAATACAGATTGGGATTAGATGGCACAAGGGAGAAGGAAGAGCTTTGTAGAGCATGAGGTTTTTTTGATAGTCAAGGTGAGAAATACTGAAGAATGAAGGGTGGAATGGGAGATGAGCTGTGCAATTCAAATCATTCTGATTTATTTAAAGATTTTTATAATGAATTATAGGCACCAAATGGATTAACCAATTGTCTATAATCTCGTTTTAATTATATATAATAAGATTTATATTTTAATTTTAATGAATTATTATGAGAAGAGGTATATATCATGATAATAGGGATTTGCTGTACGTCATTTTTCTCTAAATGTCAGAAACTGATGATACATAAGTAGGTTGTGCATGTGTTTCATGGATATACTGCTTTTTAAGGTTTTCCAGTCCAAGGAATACCAGGAAGACAGATTTTTTTAAAGGGAGGAATGTTATGCAACATGTAAGGAAACAAAGTGCAGAAATATAATTGACCTATTCCTAATACTCTAATTCCTTATCACCTAGCCTTACAGAGGAACTTAACCTGTAATCTTCTTGCTCTTTTGCCTTCTCCCTCAGCCTCTACCTCTAAAAAAGGAAAACAAAAACAAAAACAAAAAAACAACCAACCAAAAACCAAAACAACAACAAAACACAATAACAACCTCACAAAACACACACACCCATAAACTCTCATTTTGCTAATGTTGTAATTTTAAAAATGGTGAGGCATAGTACAAGAATAGCCTTTCTGAGCTGGTTGGCAAGGAGATGTTAATACCTAGAGGCCATCCACAAACCTGGGTACTTAGCTAGGATTACACTCATTATCCTTTCTATTTTCAGAATGGCTCAGAGTGCTCTTACAAGAGTGAGTGTTGATATTAATTTGGATTTTTTTTTTTCAGAAGTAGATGCTATATTGTACTAGTGTACTTTTATAGCCAATAGGTAGTATATCTAAATGGACACATTTATTAGAACTTGAATGAATCACATAAGTTATTGCATCCATAAATGATTATAGAATATGTTATGCTACATGGATTTTAGCACGTAATTATCACCTCACTTTGGAGCATGATAGATAATTTGGAACAGCAACAACTGTATTCAGACATAGAATTTGTTGTGTATGATTGCTACCAAAGATAAGTTTGCAACTATGAATAACAAGTTAGATAAAGATGTATATTAAGCTGTTGAACTATTTTTTCCTTACTTTCAATTAGGGCTTTTATGAAATTATAGAAGATATTTAAAATCATGTTAAATATTAAAGTTTTGTATAAGAAAATATTTTTTCTTTTATTTAAATATCTGAAATATCAAAAGCAATCTAAAACTTGAATGAAGTTTGAAATATTAATTTATTTCTAAGATTTATTTTCACATAGTTAATTTCTGTGTGGAACTTGATATTATATTCTTTGGGTTACAAATACTATCTCAGCCTCTTTATTTTGGTGCTTAAGGTGTAAGTGAATGACGATCAGGAGAGATTTTGTTTCATTTTTTTCTATTTTGATCCGTATTTCTGAGAGTGTTCATGTATGACATAGATAAAGGCTTTTCTACTCCGAATTTAACCAGCGACCTTAGTCTTAGTTCCCTATAGCTATTGTCAGCAAACTCCAACTAATGGGTCAGATCTGAACCGCTGCTTGTTTATGTACAATTCATGAACGAAATTATTTTTTTCTTTGCCTTTTTAAATGTTAGAGAGATAATATATAATAGTATTTCATGACTGGTAAATATTTTATGAAGTCTGAAATTTATGACAAAGTTTATTAGAACACAGTCATGTTCATTCATTTATATGTATGATATGATCTATAGTTTTTCTTGTTACAAAGGCAGAGTTGAATAATTGGGGTTGTTAAGGGGATGATTTTCAAAGAGGTCTGGGTACCTCTTTGATTAAGAACTAGAAATATAGAAATAAAACAGGTATAAGACTGATTGAATGCTGCTAAAAGCAAAAAAAAAAAAAAAA
>NW_006399775.1:8084482-8094948 GCF_000299155.1 Elephantulus edwardii
ACTTGCTCCTGATTATGATACTTTGAATGTTACCAACAAAATTGGGTACATCTAAACTGAGTCCAGTGGGCTAATTCTAAATATAAATTTGTTCTCACCAAAAAAAACCAAACCAAACCAAAAAAACAGAAGACACTGACACTGGGCAAGAGTAAGTAAAAGAAATGGAGGTTTATTAGACATTCATAACAGACTATGACTGGGTCAGGGCAGGCTCATCCTATCCTTATCTAATGTTTATTTTTCAGTGGCGTTTACACAGCTTTATGGTGGTAGAAAGCTTCCAACGGACTTTTAAGTGGCTCTTGGCATCTGCTCTTCCACTAGCTTCTTTCTTAGATGAGTCTGTTTTCCTTGTGTTGTTTTGCCACCATTTAACATATTTGTCTGTAACAGGGTTTTATTCTTATTAATTTCAATGAACATTTACAGATATTGTTGATTTCCATTCATTCATCGTTGCTCTTTTCTCCCCAGCTACCCCACCCTCACCACCTGTTTGCCCTTCTTTAAAAGCAAAAGAAAAACTCCTTCATTGGTATACAACCTTCCCCCACCCCCTGCACCCTCCCCCAGCAACAGTTTTTTATTTATTTACTTTGTCACTGGTTCCTTTGCCTTTCCCTGTCAGGGTGAAGAACAAAGAGCCCACAAAACTTAAAATATTTATATTTTTAAAATTCTCAAGCTTTAACTTTAAAGCACTTATTAAATGTGAAACCAGTAACTTTTCTCTAATGCTTATAGACTGATACTAGTTAAATTCCATTAGTCCATAACCTGAGAAGAAGTCACTTCAGAGTTTTCTGTGTTTTTTTTTAATTATCATTATTTTTTTTTAAATTTCTAAAAGAAACTCTCTCTTGGATTTGGTGACTTAGAGGTATTATATGAATTTAAATTTACATTTTAGTGCCTAATTGTTATCCAGCTTTGATATTGACATTTTCTCCCTGTCCATAAATTGTACCCATCTTACGTACTTAACATCTAATATTATAAGTTTTTATTTTTGTTAGTTTTGTTGTTGAAAGCTGTCTAATTGATTCGCAGTCATAGGGACCCGATGATTCAGAATAGAACTGCTCCATAGGGCTTTCAGAGCTGTGACCTTTCAGAAGAATAGTGCAAACTGTGTTAGGTATCTCTGAGTGAGCTTTAACTAGAAAGTGTTTTGACTACTAAGAGCTTAACTGTGTGTGTCCTGAGGAACTATTAATTGTACATCCCAATAGAGGCAAATTTGCTCTACTGCTTGATTGCAGGGTTATCTCAGTGAGGTTTAGTGTTATCTTTTGCAAGCCGATAATGACAGCTCTCTTAGATGATGCTCATGAGATTTATGTGGCAGATGATATTTGGAAGACCATTGTTTCTCTTTAAGATTATTCTTTAAATCCTCTGTTAGTTAATAGCATGCTATTACGTACTGTCCAGTCAGAACCAACTCATAAATAACTTTCTTGCTGATTTTTAGAGGCAGTAGATAGTAAGGGAGAAGATTGCCTATTTTTCTCCCATGGAATAGCTGGAGGATTCAAACTACATTGCTTTGGGTTAGCAGCACCTCTCCCTTTCACTAAGTCACTAGAACTCCCTAGTTAATAGCGCAGGAAAATAAAGATAAGACTGAATATTGCAGATCTCAACAGAGCATCAGTTTGGGAACTAGAGACACCTGACTAAAGTCAGCTTGAAAGAAGTAAGCCAAACCGATCATTAACAGAATTACTTTATATATTAGGATTGCAGTCTAATATTTCACATGGGTGAATGTATATCTGTGTGCATATGTCAGATACAGTGAAATGCTGACTTATATTATCAGATATATATATGTGTAAAAATTGATTTGTCAAAAATGTCACCAAAACAAAGACTTGGTGAACAACTGGACTTAGAGAATAGAGAAACAGAAATATTACCAGTAAGTTTTCTACAAGAGGCTCGGTTAGGGATTGGATTGTGCCCTTCAATAATATGTGTTGTAAATGCTAACCTCCATGCCTATAGTTGTAATCACATTTGGAAATTGATTGCCTTTGTTATGGTAATCAGGATGGATTAGTGTAGGGAAGGACCAGAATTTCAAACTGAATTCAGAAGAGGCAATGTAACAAGGGTTATCAATGTTGACATGAGATGCACCATGGCTAAAAGCAGAAAATACTAGAAAGACATGAAACATAAAGATCTATCCCTGTTTGGATCATAATAAATTAAGTAGAATTGAAAAGAATCAGAACTCCTGAGGTCTCAGTTGTACTCCTACCAAAAATGTACATGGACTAGGGAGTAGAGATTAATTAATATTAAATAAATAAATTTACTGGGTTAAAATCAGGTAAATTATACATCAGGGCTGTATTCTTTTACCATAGGTATTCAATCCATTTATTAAACTAATAATCTGAGACTTTTTATGACTAACGAATTAATTTGCAGTATTAAATTTTAAGTACAGACTAAATGAAAAAATGTGGCATCAAGATTGGACGAAGGCTTATCAACAACCTCCTATATGCAGAGGACTTAATTCTGCTTTGCTGAAACCTAAAAAGACTTAACACTTGAAGATCAAATATTATAGCCTTATATATACATTAAATCTTGAAAAATTTTAGCAATTGAACATCATAAATACAGGAACATTGAAGACATCAAGTGTTTAATTTTTCTTGGGTCTACAATCAACACTCATGGAAACAACAGTAAAAAAAAAGTCAAAAGAAATATTACATTGAGCAAATCCACTTCAGAAGATATCTTTTTAAAAAATATTATTATTATTATTAATTACTTTAGTTAAAATTTGAAGATATTTTGGATTTCCATTCATTCATTTCCCATTCATTTATCTGTCCCCTCCAGTTTGTTCTTTTTGAAAAATAAAAGAAAAAGACTTTCATTGTTATACAATCCCTCCCTGCAAGTCCACTCCACAATGCAGCCTTCATTCTGGACTCCAGTCATGACAATAATACCTAATCATATATCCCTTTTAAACAGTTCTCTCTCTAATCTGTTTCAATGCAATATGCATAATTTATCCTATCTTTCTCAGTCTTGCCCCAACCCCAATGTCAGTCCTATTTTACAACAATGACACTATGCAGTAGTTGTCCTTTTGTGATAGAGATATTTCACTCAGCATAATGTTCTCCAGAGTTGAAGATCTCTTTAAAATATTAAAGAGCAGGGATATCTGTCTCAAGAGTAAGATTCTTCTGACCCAAGCTATGGTACTTTCACTTTGCATGTGAAAGTTGAGGTGAAAAAGACAGACTGAGGAATGCATGCCTTTGAATTTTGGTATTCAAGAATACATTGAATGTAATGTGGGCTTCAAAGAAAGCCAAACAAACTTATCTTAGAAGAAATTAAACCAGCATTTCCCTTAGGAGCAACAATGATGAAACACTGTGATTTATTTTTTGGTAATGCCATCAAGAGAGATGAGTCTTTGGAGAACAATATCTAAAAAAGGGCCAGTGAAAGAATAGGTGATCTTCAAGCAGAAGGATTGATGTAATGACTGAATCATTCTGTTGTACATAGTTATCACTGTCTGTTGGAATCAACTGGATAGCACCTCACAAAGGAAACAAATGACAGCATATAAAAGGAGCAAATTTAGAAGACAGAGATGGGATATAATGATGCCATGTCCCGTGGAGCTCGCTGGGAAATTAGGAGAAAAGGTGAAGAGGTTAAGGACCTTCTTGAAGATACAACAAAAGAAAACCATCCTCTAAGCAGGCACCTTGAAATAGGACTTTATAATTCTCTATCTGAAAAAAAAATAAAAATTCTTTTGGTTAAAGCGACCTACGTGGGTAATTTCTGTGACAGCTGTACTAGATAACTACATCAGGCTCTCACCAGCATGATTTTGAGTGGCAGTTGTTAGAGTTGTGTGGGGAGCCATGCAAAACTGGAGTTTCTATAACCTACTGGTTGTGGAACAAAGAAATAACTCTAGTTCTGGAAAAATTTGGTGCCAGAATTGAGTCAGACTACCACACAAAGGATAAAAAGAGAAGCCCATTCAATTGGTGATTGTTGTTACTATGTATTGTTGAGTCCACTAGGACTCAATGCACAATAGGACCCTATGCACAACAGCTCTGAATTTTGCTCTATCTTGTGCCAGTCTCACTGTCTCTGACACATCTACCCTCATTACCCCAGTTATTTTGTCGGTCTGTCTTATCTGGTTTCTTTCTTCCTCTCCTACATTGTCCCTTCACCCTTCTAAGCATGACATACTTCTCTAAAGATTAGTTCTTCTTGCTATAATGCACAAAGTATGTGAGACAGAGTCCCAAAATCCTTGCCTCCAAGGAAGGAGCAGCTTGTTTTCACCCTCTCCAAGACAGACCTATTTTCTTTTCTTTTTTTTTTGTCTTAACAGATAGAAATTTATTTTCCTATTGTTTAGAAGAATAGAAGTCCAAATTCAGGTCAGTAGCCCAAAGGGAAGCTTTCTCATTTTGTGTACTGTTTCTAGGAGTTTCCTAGTTCCATGATCTGATTCCAAAAGAGGAATTTGTCTCCTAGTCTCTGACTTTTCTTTCTTGTTGTCACTGAGGTCTTCCTTTATCTGCTAGATTTTCTCTCTTATAAAGCAAAAGGTCCGTTCTGGATTTCAAAATGTGATAAAAATCTTCAATTTCCTCCTCCTTTGGCTTTCGTTGTTGGTGCATATATTTGAATAGTTGTCATATTAATAGATGTCCCTTCTATGTGTATATTATCCAATATTTTGTCACTCAAAATATTGCACAGAACTAGAACTTGTCTTTTTAACTATAAATCTGTCACGATTCTTCCACTGTTGTTAATTTCTGGCATAGTATAACATGTGATTGTCTGATTAAAAGAGGCCAAAGCTAGTCCATCTCATCTCACTAATGTTCAGAATGTTGATATTCATGTCTTTCATTTTTTAGAACTTTTCGTTTTGTAGCATGAGATTTATTTTGTACATCCCATGTTCTAACTGTTAAAGATTCTTTGCATTTGTATTTCCTCTTTTTTAATTATTTCTATCTGGCCTGTACATCAGATAGCTTAATTATCCATCTTCCTTTATTGTTTATATTGTTTTCAAAGGCCTTCTATTTCAGAAGTAGATGGCAAATCCTTCTTCCTAGTCTGTTTTGATTTAGGAGCTCTACTAAAGCCTGTCTGCCATGAGTTTCCCCTTTCACATTGGACACACTACTAGCACAGCCTTTAGCATAACAACACTCACAAGTTACTTCAGTAAAGCAAACTGACAAATGCTGTACTAAAAAAAAATGATAAATAAGCAAGAATACAGATCCCAAGTTACAAAATAATTAGCAATATTGGCAGGTCATTTTCCCCAAACAACAAACTGACAGATAAATCTCTCAGTTTAGGAGGCTCCAAGTTTGAATGTCAGATACTAGCTCTAGTGAAGATTTTCTATCTCTAGTAGGTCTGGAAGAAAGTCTTTGTCTCTCCATGGCTTAGTATCCCTGCTCTTCTATCTGGGGTGTAGGACTGCATGGCAGGATATTATCCCAGGTGAAGGAAATAGCTCTGCTGGATCTGGTTCTTGATCTCGATACTAGTTCTCTTCATTTGTCCCTTGGAATACAGACCCTCATGTCTAAAGAGGAAATTATTCTTCTTTTTTGCTGTTGATTGCATTCTGTGAGTCCGTGAAAGGTCTGGAGGAATTCAATAGTTCTGGCCTTCTCCCTGTTGAAGATGGTGAAGAAAAAGATCGTGAAGATGAAGATGGTAGATCTTTTGAGAGCTGGACAAAGAAGAAGGATGACAGAAGAAAAACTGATGCCTTTGAACTGCGATGTTAGGAAAGAGTATTGAATATCCCATGGGCTGCCAAAAGAACAAACAAATATGTTTCAGATAAGGTGTAGCCAGAATGTTCCTCAGAGCCAAGGATGACAGAGCCTCATCCTGTATACTTTGGCCATGTTGGTGGGAGAGGGCATTTATTGGAGAAGACAACATGCTTGGAAAGGTTTGAAGGGCAGTGGAGTTGAGGAAGACTCTTAACCAGTTGGACTCTTAATCAGTGACTACACCAATGAGCTTGAGTATGTCAGAAGTTTGTGAGCTTGTCGCAGAATAGGACAGGGTTCAGATTTGTTGTTCATATGATCAGTATGAATTTTCCCTATCAGCATCTGACAGCAGCAACAAAGTGAAAAGGGTAATACTGGCCAAACCTCAGGGAAACTCCCCTTTTATGTCTATAAAAAGGACTGCGTTAGAATTGAGTTTGTTGTGTTCTACTCTTAATCCATTTGTATATATTATCAGATCATGGAATAGATAGCATAATATGAATCCCATATTACATATACATATTTGGGAGGGACACAATTTAATCCATAATAACTAATATTATCTATGTCACATGAAAGTAACACTCCTTTAAATATAATTAAAAATGGACACAGCGAAGCCTATGGAACCAGTCATTAAGAAATCAAGGGTAAATATGCCGCCAAAAAAAAAAAATCTCTTTAAAGCATAAAAATATTAAAGATTTTTCTTTGAGGACAAAAATTTGGCTGACCTAAGCCATATTGTTTTAAATTTTTTTTTATGTGTATGCTGTGAATTAAAGAAGGGAACTCTAGTAGTTTAGTGCTAATGAGTTGCACTGCCAACCAACGGCACATGATTCAGATCCACTAGCTACTCTGTTAGCTAGCTTGTTGTTAGGTGCTATCAAGTTGAATATCACTCATAGCAACCCTGTGAACAACAAATATGAATCCTATTACTGAGATATATGTGCCTATCTATCCCTGTAGTCTCTGTGTTAATCCATTTCATTAAGTGTCTTACTCTCTTTATCCTACTCTGTAGATTTCCAAGTAATAGCCTCTTCTAACAACTTGCCCAAAGTATGAGACAAAGCTTTCTCACCC
Organism: Elephantulus edwardii; assembly: GCF_000299155.1. Classification (NCBI taxonomy): domain Eukaryota; kingdom Metazoa; phylum Chordata; class Mammalia; order Macroscelidea; family Macroscelididae; genus Elephantulus; species Elephantulus edwardii. The sequence goes on from NW_006399775.1 coordinate 8,091,421, forward strand.
TTGCCTCCCAAGAACACCCTCACTGCATCCTCTCCAAGACACATTTGTTTGTCCCTTTGGCAGTCAATGGGACAGTCAATACTATTCATAACAAATTACAGCTAACACTGAGAAGACTGGGAATTCCAGAACAAATAATTGTGTTCACATGAAACCTATACCTAAAACAAAAAACTCTTGTCCATATAGAGCAAGGGGATACTGCATAGTTTAAAATTAAGAGTGGTATGAGTCAGAGTTATATAGTTTCTCTGTATATATTCAGTCTGTGTTCTGAATAAAATATTAGGAGCAACTAAACTCTCAGAAGAATGTAGTATCAGAATCTGAGGAAGAAGACTCATCAATAATCTGTAGTACGCCGAAGACACAGACTTGATGGCTAAAAGTGAGGGTGACTTGAAGCACTTGCTCCAGAATATCAAAGACTATAGCCTTCAATATGGATTATATCTCAACATAAAGAAAACAAAATTTCACAGTACTGGACCTATAGGGAAACATCATGATAGATGGAGAAAAGATTGAAACTATCGATAATTTAATCTAATTTGGATCCACAATCAACGCCCTTGATTGTCTGGGGATAAAGAGACATTTCATTGAGAAAGTCTGCTGCCAGGGACTTTCCAAATAACTGAGGAGCAAGGATACGAGTTTGAAAACTAAGGTGTAGTTGTTTCAGGCTCTGTTCTTTTCCATCATTTACTCTGCATCTGAGGTTTGGACAATAAGTAGATAAGTGGGAGAATTGATGCTTTTCAGCTGTTAGTTTTCCTGACAGTCCATGGTATCTTTAATACGCTTCTCCATCACCACACTCAAAGGCATGAATTCTTCTTTTGTCATCCTGATCATTGTCCAGATGTTTGATACAAAGCAAGTAATAGTGAAGACCACAGCCTGGATAGGTGCACCTCAGTCGCTACACTGACATCCTTGCTCTTCAGCCCTCTGGAGAGGTTCCTGACAGCAGATTTTCCTAATGCAATTTATCTTTTGCTTTCCTGACTGCTGGTGCCAAGAGTGTTGATTGTGAAACCGAGCAATTTGAAATTGTTAACAATCTTGATTGTGAAACCGAGCAATTTGAAATTGTTAACAATCTCGATCTCTTACCAATCTACCACAATGCTACCAATAGGCCAAGTAGTGAGAATATTTTCTTGATGTTGAGCTTTAAACCATATTGCAAACTACAAACCTTGACCCTCTGCAGCAGATGCTTCAGCTACTCCTTAGTTTCAGCAAGTAAGGTTGTGTCATCTATGTAATGCAGGTTGTTGATCAGTCTTTCTCTAATCCTGATGCCACATTTCCCCTTATACATTTCAGACTCTCAACTGATCTATTCTGTATATAGATTAAAAAGATACGGAGACAGGACTTATGCCTGATGCCCTCCTTTTCTTATTTTGAACCAGGCAATGTTTTCTTTCTCTGTTCAGATGACTGCCTCTTGGTCCAAGTATAGGTTTTGCATGAGCACAATCAAATATTCTGAGATTCCCAGGTCTTATTTTATTTTTATCTTTTTGCCTAATTATTAGGAAAAGTAGAGTGGATTTCAGTATTAGGAGGGGAGTTTGTAATTTTTCAGCCATGAAGAATGTATATTGTTGTAACATGTGCCTTTGAGTTAACTAGGACTCATACCAACCCTGCAAACAATAGCTTTGTCTCTGACACAGCTTTCCCCATTGTCATAGTCACTGTGTCAGTCCATCTCATCCAGGGTTTCCTCTCCTGTGCTGACCTTCCACCCTTCCAATCAGAATTTCCTTCTCTATAGACTGGTCCCTCCTAGCCCAATACCCAAAATATGTAAGACAGAGTTTCAAAATCCTTGGCTCTAGAGAACAAGTTGGATTCACTCTTTCAAGGCCTGACCTGTTTGTCCCCTTGTCACTACATGGTAGGAACAGTACTCCTCTCCAGCACCACAAATCAAAGTCATCAATTCTTATGTCATCCTTAGTCTAGCTTTATGATGCATAGCAATTAATTGAGTAGAACATGGTTTGAATCAGGTCCGCCTTAGTCTCTAGACGACCATCCTTGTTCCTTATCACTCTGGATATAACCCTGACACAGAGTTGCCCAGAAAAACTCGTCTTTTGACTTCCTGGCTGCTTGTGACAGAGGTGTTGATTGTGGACCATAATAAAATGGATTTTTTAACCTGTATATCTTCTCCATCTATCATGATGTTGTCAGTTGGCCTGGAGGTGAGAATCTTTGTTTTCTTGGTGTTGATATACAGTCTATGTCAGACTGCTGTCCTTGATATTCTGCAGCGATACGTCAAGTCCTCCTCAGTTTGGATTAGCAAGGTTGTGTCATCTACATAACACAGAGACTTCCAGACCTGATGCCACATTCTTTTTCATAAACTCCAGACTTGCAAATGATCTGTTGAAAAGAAGTGAAGATATGAAACATCATTATGCATTCTTCTTGATATTGAACCATGCAGTGTTTCCTTGCCATGTTTATAATACTGCTTCTTGGTCTTAAGTATAGATTTCACATGAACACAATCAAGTATATGGACTTCTTACTCTTCTCAATGCAAGCCGCAATTTGTTGTGACTCCCATAGTCAAATGCCATTGCATAATCAATAAAACACAAATAGACATTCTTCTGGTAGTCTCTGTTTTCAGCCAAGAACGATCCATCCGTCATTGTCAATGATATCCCTAGTTCCACGGCCTCATCTCAAACCAGCTTCAATGTATTGTTCAAGTCACTTTTTTTTTATAATCTTCAGCAAGATTTTGCTTGCATATATTATTAATGATGTCATTCAATAATTTCCACACTCTGTTACATGGAAAGGTGTCTTTCATCTGCTCTTTTAGGTAAAATGTTTGTCTGTCAGATATTGTATGAAAACTGAGTGTCCAAATTTAGAGAGACCAGGTTGAAGGACTGGCCATCCACTTCTAAATTAACACACCTTTGAAACCTCTGTGAATAATTGAGTAAATATAGACTAGTAGTTACAGCACTAGAGACTAAGTCCCATATTGAGAAACACAAATTAAGAAGAACAGTTACAGCCAGCCTCTAGTAACTAAAATGTTGAATATAAAAAGTATATACGTAGGAAAATTTGATACTTTTTCAAAAAGAAATGGAGCCCATGAATAATGATAAATACTGCCGAGCTGAGATGGATTGACATGGGCCATTTTTTTTTTATGGTGAGAAAAATTTATTACATTTAGAATTAGCCCGCTGGACTCAGTTTAGATGATCCCACTTTTGTTGGCAACATCCAAAGCATCATAATCAGGAGCAAGTCGAACATAGGCCTTCTTCTCTCCATCAGGCCTAATCAAAGTGTTGACCTTAGCCACATCAATGTCATAGAGCTTTTTTACAGCTTGTTTAATTTGGTGCTTATTGGCCTTGACATCCACAATGAACACAAGTGTGTTGTTATCTTCTATCTTCTTCATAGCTGACTCAGTGGTCAGGGGAAATTTGATGATGGCATAGTGGTCAAGCTTGTTTCTCCTGG
>NW_006399775.1:8095208-8098680 GCF_000299155.1 Elephantulus edwardii
AAAATGATGTCTAGATCCATCCTGAAATTCAGTCTTGTGAGTGACAAGAGAATATCTGTACTTATACAAGGAAAACCAATTTATACCATTATCATTCAAATGTATGCACCAACAACCAGAGCCAGAGAGATAGAAACAGAAGATTCCTACCAACTTTCGCAGTCAGAAATTGATCAAGCATCCAACAGGATTCATGGATAATAATTGATGATGGGAATGCAAAAGTTGAAACAAGAAAATATGATCAGTAGCCAGATAATAGAGACTTGGTGACAAAAATGAGACTGGAGATAGAATGATAGAATTTCATATGATCAATGATTTATTCATTGCAAATAGCTTTTGTAAAACCCCCCACAAATGTCGACTATACACCTGGACTTCCCTTGATGTAATACACAGGAATCAGATTGATTTCATCTGTGGGGAAAAAAAATCACTGGAGAAGCTCAATATCAGTTGTGAAAACTAGGCCAAGTACTAATTGTGGAACAGAGCATCATCTGCTCAGAGCACTAACTATTCATAGCCAAGGTCAAACTGAAGCTATAGAATGAAAGTAAATCCCCAAGAGTCAAACTATGACTAGAGTCTATCCAACTTGAATTTAAAAGCCATCTTAAGAACAGGTTTGAGGCCTTGAACACTGTTGTGTTGTTGTTGTTACATGCTGTAGAGTCATTTGCGACTCATAGTGACCCTATGTACAAGAGCCCTAAACCCTGCTCTATCCTGTGCCAACCTCACTGTCTCCAACACACTTACTTCCACTTCCCCAATCACTGAATCAGTCCATTTTATCAAGGGTCTTCCTCTCCTGCACTGTCTGTCCACTCTCCCAAACATGATGCCCCTCTCCTAGAACTGGTCCCTCCTTGCAACATGCCAAATTATGTCAGATGAAGATTCAGAATCCTTGTGTCCAAGTAGCAGCCTGGCTTCACCCTCTTTAGGACAAACCTGTGTGTTCACCTTACAGTCCATGTTATAGTCAACATTCTTCTCCACATCATGTTCAAAGGCATGAATTCTCTTTCTGTCATCCCTAGTCACTGTCCAGCATGCACATAGCATTGTCACATAGCATGCAATTGTGAAGACTACAGTCCGGATCAGGCTCACGTTAGTCTCCAACCTGATGTCATTGTTCTTCAGTACTCTGGAGAGGTCCTTGACAGCTGGCTTTCCCAAAGCAATTTATCTCTTGATTTCCTGGCTGCTGGTACCAACAGTGTTGGCTGTGGAGCTAAGCAAACTAAAACTGTTAACTATCTCAGTCTCTTCACCTCCATCTTCAATACTGTTGGTACCAATTGGCCCATGGTAAGAATCTTTGTTTTCTTGATGTTGAGCTTCAATCCATATTGAAGTCTGCAGTCCTTGACCTTCTTCAGAAAGTGTTTCAGGTCCTCCTCAGTTTCAGCAAGTAGGGTTGTGTCATCTGCATAATGCAGGTATCCATTTACAGAAGTCAGTTGCATTGGGATAAACTAGGACCTAGTGGGTAACTTCTGCTCTGTGGCCCTCAGGCCTGCCTTTGATTTTGGTGAAACATTCTTCTAGGTCGTGTAACCCTGGTATGTGCACTTGCTGTACAGAGGTAACTCATGGTTGCTGTGAAGCCGAACGCTGTGACACTGATGAGTGAAATGTGAGAATGGTTATCCATGGTGGACAGTGTTTGGTGGAGCTCCCCAATTAAAACAAGTTTGGAAGCAGTAGTGGCATCCACTTCCATAATAGCTAGCCTCTGGAAACCCTATGAACCTCGAGAGAGAACAAAAATTATACAGGAGGTGTCCAGACTTTTGTTCATAGGGTCACTATGAGTCACCTGCGACTCGATGGCACTTAACAACAACAGCAGGACCTAGTGTACACAAAAATCTAACTACTGTACACAAAAATCTTACAAGGGCTAAAAATAAGCTTAGGGGCATGGTCTGTGGTGTGCTGCTCGTCTCTTAGGCTATTGACTCTCATTACTTTAAGGTTTATGGTGTTGGAAACCCAGTGGATATGGATCATAATTGACCTGATGGCATTGAGTTTGAGGGTTGTTTTGTTTTGAAGTATCAAGAAATGGAAACAAAGTTTCCTAATTTTCACTTCTATATAAAGACTTTCCTAATATCATCCAACTTTGTAAAGCCCCTGAGTTATCAGTCATTTCTTTAAAGGAAGAAAACAATCCCTTCCCTTATCCCCATTCTTAATATACTGTATTGCCCCAGAGAGTGACTAAATGAGAAGTGTCAACTAAGTATCAAGAACTTAACAACAACTGAGAAACCTTATACCTGTGAGTGTCTTGTCTTACTTTGCCCTTCAGGGTTTCAAGGAAGAACAAAACAATGTTCTATTGTTAAAAGAATTACATTTTGTCCAACATTGAATATTTTAATTTAGGTATATGGCAGTATGACTTATTGAAAGAAAGAAAAAGGAGTACTTATAAATAACATAAAAATACATAATTTTTTAAAAATTAACTAACTTGTCAATGATTTTCATTATTGATTAAAAAGAGCAGCTCTGAGCAACCTGTGTAGGAGAGGATGTTTTAAATGAATAGAATGTTTTTGACCTATAAATTTTTCAAGGAAAGTCAAATAAAATGTACAAGTGGAAGTTTGATACAGATTATTTTAAATTTGGAAATATTACTCAATTGTTGTTGTTGTTTGGTGCTGAGTCCAGCATGACTCATAGTGATCCTATGAACAAAAGACTTGAAATCTTCCTATAACAATTGTCGTTTCTCAAAGTTAGCTAAAAATTTTGGTAAATCATGTCGCTAATTATTATGTACCATGAATAGCATAGTTTTGTTCTGACCCATAAAATACTTTGGTATTTTCTACTTCCTATAAAAATTAAAAACTAAATTAGCTATTAATTTTGTGCAGTATTCTACTCTGGAAGCTGGTTTCTTGCATCTTGATAAGGGTCTTGTGAGGAAAGTTTTGGATTGTGTTTGATTTGTGATATTGGTTTTTTCCCTTCACAAGTGGGTGTCAGTTAGCCTTTGGCCCCTTTTGGCCAACAAGGACCTAAAGTTTGCAAGGAGGAATGGCATCCGCTTCTAAATCACATTCCTATGGAAACTCTATGATCTTGGAGAAATTACAATAGTTATGGGAAGACAGTTTGTTCATTGAGTAAGTACTCTACTTGACAGCAATCGACAATATTATTTTTGGACCATTTAGCTTTAACACCCTAATGTCCATTCATAAATCAAACTTTTTCTGAGTTTGATCCTGATGAATCTGATCTATTTTTTCTATAAATATAACAATGGCACCAGCAGCCAGGAAATTAAAAGACATATTGCGATGGGAAAGTCTGCTGTTAGGGACCTCTCTAAAGTACTCAAGAGAAATGGGGTGTCTCTGGAGACTAAGGTGTGTCTGGTACAGGCCATGGTCTTTGCAGTCATTTGTTATGCGTCGAGCTGAACAATGACCAG
>NW_006399775.1:8099430-8151539 GCF_000299155.1 Elephantulus edwardii
AGTTTAATTCAGCTGAGAACTATAGGGACTATTTTAATTTCAATCTTTTCAATACTTGGGAGGGTGGAGGGCAGGCGCAGGAGAGGAAGGCCCTCTGGGAGATGGATTGAATCGGTGACTGGGGCAATCGGGATGAGTGTATTGGAGACAGTGAGATTGGCAGAGTTTAGAGCTGTTGTATATAGGGTCGCTATGAGTTGCAAGTGACTTGATGGCACATAACAACAACATAACTATGTAATTTTACTGTAAATTTTTATAAAATGTAACTATAAAATGCCTGTTTGATAATTGTTTTATTTTTATATTTGTCTTTGTATTATACTTATATAATGAATTCTAACATGTTTTTAGTATTTAAAAAAAAAACCCTAGTGGTAGAATGGTTAACAGTGCTAAGCTGACAATTGAATTGCAGACAGTTTGAATTTTTCAGCTGCTTGGTCACGAAAGAGGTGACAATTTGCTTATGTAAAGATTTTCTTCTTCTTGTGTGCTAGAAAGTTAGAACCAACCCATAGCTGACACTCTGGTGGGTTTTCAGATGTAGTTAAATGCACGGGAGGAGATTGTCCTTCATTCTTCCACAGAGTGTCTGGGTACTCAAACCGTGTGCCTTCAGGATTGCAATGCAGCTCCTTGACATTAGGCCACTAGAGCTCCCTACCTTCCTAAGCTATGTAAAGATTACAGCCTAGAAAATTCTGTTGGACAGTTCCATTCTGTAATAAACTCAATATTATTAGTCATGGGGCTAATAAAAGTTGTTGTTGAGTAAATTCTAGTTCATTAAAACTCCATGTGTTTCAGATTAGAACCATACTCCATAGAATTTTCAACAGCAGGTGATATTTTAATTTATTTTAATGAAAGCTTACTGAAAGTTTTTATTTTCATTCATTCATTGATGACCATTTTCCTCCTCTGTTCCCCCAATTCACTTTGAAATGCATATCTTGTTTGAGATTTGTAATTGTCTTGCAAATAATATTTAATCATAATTTTTTAGACATTCCTTTCATTCTTCTATTCCAACACAATGTTCAGTATTATTCATTATCTATCATTCTTTTCCTCTTCTCCCTATCCCATACTGCTGTATACATCCTATTGTTCTAAGAGTACTCTTATACAGTGTTTGTCCTTTTGTGACTTAGATATTTCACTCAGCATTATGTCTTCCAGACTCACCCATGTTTTGTAGGGTTTTACAAGTTTGTTGTTTTCAATGCTGCATAATATTCCATTAAATCATTATACTGCAATTTTATACCAATTCATTTGTTGCTAGATACTTGGGCTGCTTCCATCTCTTTGCTATTGTGAGTAAAGTTTCACTACACATAGGTGTGCATACATCAGTTTGTGTCACAGTTTTGGATTTTTTAATGTATATTTCTAATAGTGGGAGAGCTGCTTCAAATATTATTTCTCTTTCGAGGTTGTTGAGGAAGCACTGAAGCTCTAATGTACAAAATGAATAGACTTACAAACATGAAAAAAAATCTAAAATTAGAAGATAAATGGTACCTTTCTATAAAACAAATCCTTATTAAAATAAAACAAACTACTCCAACAAGATAACAAGGAAACTCATAGACTGGAGAAACATATTTGGCAATGACATATCTGATAAGAGAGTCATACTTAAAATTTCTAGAATACCCCAGCACCTCAACAAGAAAAAGGCAAACCACCCAATCACAAATGATGCACAAACTATGAATGGACACTTCACCAGCTAAGAAAGTCAAATGACAAACAAACATACTGAAATGGAAAAAATCTCTAGTTTTAAAAAAACACACATAAGAACAGCGATGTGATATGATTTTACAACAGTAGCAAAGCAAATTTCAAAATAACAGGAAATGCTGATGACAATGTGGAGATATTAGAACAGTTGAATTTAAAATGATAAAACTATTTTACAGACAAAACATTTTTTTGAAAGTAGATTACCTCTGGATAGAACTGAACCTCTGGTCATAAAGCATGTTAAATCTGTATCAATCAGGTGCTCCAAAAATGAATAATGTCTGATGTTATGGACAAGCTAACATTTTTGCAGTTGAACTTCATATGCAAATGATTTTAAATTGTTCATTAAGCAAAACAAATATACATAAAAGGATATTATAGAAAATATGTCATGTGAGATGTTGATATACTTATCTGTTATATTTATTGTAGTTTTTCAGCATTCCTGTTTTCCATTAATGTATAAAAAATAATCCTTACTACAAATTTGGAGAAATATAAATAGTATGCTAATTTGGAACATCTTTTATCCATCTGGATGGCATTAATGGTGAAAAAATGTTACCTTAAATGCAAAATATATAGTTTTCTATTTTTTTCAGAAAACATGTAGATAAAAGTATTTGAAAACTGCTGTTAGGGAAAATTTTATATATTTTATATAATTAGTTGATAGAAATTTTTGACGTAGAGCTGACATAAAATTTTGACATAAATTTATTGACCTGCTTTTCTGTAAATAATATTATTTATTTTAGCAATTCAAAGTTAGAATTTTGAGCTCTAGTGGCAATAAGTTGCATTGCAATCCAAGAGGCAAGCAGTTTGAATCCACCAGACACTGTTGGAGAAGGAGGGACTATCGTCATTTCTGAGAGTTCTTAGAGTTTCCAGAGGCATGTTGTTTAGTAAGTGGATGTCATTCCTGCTTCCAATTAATTATGGTAGCTTGTTTTAAATTAAAAACAATGGCAATGCTACAGCCATTTGTGGGTGCTCTGGTGGGTTGTGGCAAGAAGCTGCACTGTAATTGCATAGCATGTGGTTTGAGGCCATCATCTTCTCTGCTGGAGAAGGATGGACAATCTCCTCTCAGTCAGTTAACTGCTTCTGAATACTCTTTAGTATACAATAACAACAACCCTTAATTATGCAATGCCAATTTCACTTTTTTTTGAAAAAGAAGTTAAAGTTGGAAGTTTTGTGACTATCCTGCATTGTGCAAGTCTGTTGGTGCCATTTTTCTCATATAATATGCTTACTTTGTTTCACTGTCATATTTGTTAATTTTCACTATATGCCAAAATTTTTTATAATGCTATTGTACACTTACAGGCTGGAGTATAATATAAATACAGCTTCTCCTATGCACTGAACATTTCAAATGTATGGGACTTTATTGCAATATTTGCTTATTTCACTAACCTAGACCTGAACTTGCAGCATCTCCAAGGTATCCCCATATTGGTACGCCAAGATATGCATTAGAGAGTTCTGGTGTTTTAGTCCTTCGTGAGTTATGCTGCTAACTCAAAGGCCATAGTTCTCTGGCAGATGGAATTCTCCCACTGGACGGTTAGTTGTCGGTTGGAACCAGCTAGAGAGCAATGACAGAAATGTCTATCATGGGTAATGTGCATAAATTAAAACCAAATTCCTGCATGCTTACTTGATCACACGGTTTTTACTGTATATTTGTCAATTTTACAGAATACATGATGTCACAAAACTAATGATAGAATACATTAATATTTAATGATACACAGTAACTAGGGTAATTGCGGGAGATGTTTTGGAGACAGTGAGTCTGGCTCAGCACAGAGCAGAGCTCAGCTCAAAGTTATTATACATAAGGTCACAGGCTCCTTGATTGCACATAACAAAACAGCATAGTATATAGTTTGTCTTGGAAAAATAAAAGCATGCTAATGAAAAAAGACATCTAACTATAATTTTTCAGATAACAATGACTTTTTTGGTATCAAATGCAAATAAAAGCATATACATTTAAATTTGTTACTAAATTTGTTTCCCCAAAGTTATGCTGTCAATGTAATTTTCAGTTCAGGCTTTTCTAGCAGACCCTAGGTGATAATATATTGCTCTTGACAGAAAATGCTGTTTAAATTGTTAAATGTCAGAATAGGAAGAGAGAACTGCATTTATAACAACGTGAAATTATATGTACCATGATTTTATTTCAAATTATATATAAGAAAGGAAAGACATACTGTTTTTTATTTTTTTAAATTAAAGAACATTGAAAATCTGTTGTTAAGAGAGAAAGTACAGGTATTAAAGTCACTAATGCGTGGGCAGACAGCTCTAAATGGCATTAACATCTGGTCATGGGGAGATGCATATGCTAGCCACATCTGTGACCAACAGAAAGATGTGACTGCCTCTGGCATTGCTAAATTATTCAGTCACAATTACATTTAATTTTCACTGGAATTTGCCTAATATCAGAGTTAGCTATGGGAGCATGAGTCTGACCTGCCTCTTCCTCTCTCCTTTCCATTTCTCCTCTATCTCTCCAGCTTTAAAAAAAAAGTTAGATGTCTTGATGAATGGAGACATGGATGATATATTCAAGATACTGTCTATAACATGCTTATGCATTTAAATAAATTTCTTTGTTAAAGAGAGAGCCTTTTATTTGTGGCTGTTTGTGTATTATAAGATATTTTATTTATCTGTGACAATAGACTTATGTTCTATATTATAAATTGAGAAGTAGTGTCTGGGGCCTTACAAACTTAACTTGTGCAAGTGTTCATGTAAGAGAAAATGAGTAGCTTCTACTCCTCTGAGACAAAAGAGAAAGATGAGAGCCCAAGATTCAAGTATGGAACTGGCTGGTAGGACTAAATGCCGACATAAACCAAAGTCTCTTCTCCCATTAGACCAGAAAAAAATTGATGGTACCTGCTTACCATTAACTAGCATTGTGATAGGAGCAAAAATATATGGATATTGAAAGAAGAAGAGAAAAATGTGGAACATAGCTCTAATTAAAAAAGAAAAAAATTACTGGTCCTGTGGAAGTTGGAGGAATCCCAAAGACTGTGGCTTTAAACCTTTAATCAAAGCTGCTCCCTCAAATCAAGTTTTAGATAAATGTCAGTGTTGCTCATGAATTAGTAAATGCCAACTTTTAGTACTGTGCTCTTTAAAAATATAATCTTTTTTGAAACCAGTGGACAACAAATGCTCTTAGCATAGATGAGATGATAGAAGCACAGGGAAGCAACCCTATTGGAAATGGAACAAATGGAATACAATTAATCATAATGTTTACAGAGAATGTAATGAAATGCCCAAAGAACATGTGGAAATCGGGTAATAATCTAATTTGCCATGCAGTCACACAAGATACAATAAAAGCATAAAAATGAATATAAAAAGTATACATCTACCTCAGATAATTGAGTGCTTTGAGGTATTTCACATGAAGAAAATGAAAACGTGCACTTAGAAGAGTGTACCTCATAGTCAATGTTAATATTATGTAATCAATGACCTAGATAATTGGCTTTTTATATCTGTGACTTAAGATATAACATTTTTGTCACTTAAGCTTACAGAAAAAATGAAAATGTATGTCGTTGTAAAGGGTTATTTTTAGATTGTATTTGAAAAATAGAAACTTTAACATGTCAAGTAGAAAATTTCACCCAGTTATAATTAAAATAGATACAAATGTGTAATTTTTCTCCTCAAATTCATACTCAAGTTAATTGATAAAATTTTGAATAACAATTTCAATTAATATATATTCAAGAGGTTTATATTATATCAGAATACAAATGAAAAGTAAATAAAGATTCAATTGTATATAACTAGGTATGCCATCAAGTGAATAATCGAAAAAGGCCAATCAAAAAATGAATGATACCTTAAAACGTATTCTGTCCTACTAAGTTGCTCTAATTTTTAAAGTTACTCTTAAGTTTGCTGGTTATACTGTTGTTAGGTGTCATTCAGTTGACTACAACTCATAGTAACTCTACGAACAACAGAGCTGAACCTTACCGTATCTTGTGGCATCTTTATGATTTCTTTCTCTCTTTCCCTGACTGCCTACATTTCCCAGTGTGATGTATTTTTTTCAAGGATTAGAATCTCTTGCCAACATGCCCAGAACATGTGGCATAAAATTTCATCCTCCTTGTCTCTAAGGAGCACTCTGGTTTTACTTCAACAGATTTGTTTGTTATTTTAGTTATTATTGTGTTCTGTAAAGTCGGAAACAATTTATAGCTGACTCTCCAGCAGCTTTTCAGATGCAGTAAATCCAATGGAGGAGATTGTCCCCTCTCATGGAGTAGTTGGTGCGTTTGAATCACATGTTTTCTTTACTCTTGTTATTAATTGTCCAACTTGGAGATACATAGGAAACAAAAGAAAATACCCTGGCATGGATCAGATACACCTTAGTTGATAAATTAACATTGTTGCCTTTATAACATTCTGGAGAGATTCTTGACAGCAAATTTTCCCAGTGCAACACATGGTTGCTGCTACTATATGTGTTGACTGACAATCCAAGTAAGATAAAATGGTTAACATTTAATGTTGATTTCCCCCCTACTTTTGTTATTTATTGTTTGGTCCAGTGGTTAGGAATTTGTTTGTCATGAAGTTGAAGTCTGTGATTTTCTTTAATAAGTACTACAAATTTCATTTTCTGTAAACAAGGTTTTATCAACTGTATAGCTCTCTCTAGTTGTGGATGAGGTTATTTCCAATCCTGATGCCATATTCTTCTTTATATGATCTATCTTTTTTGAATGATTTGGTCATTTCACTAGGTATGGAGAAGGAATACAATCCTGACGTATACCTTTTTTTATTTTAAAGTATGCAGTGTTCCCTTGCTCTTTCTGGACAATATGTATTGGTTTAGCTTGAACACAGTTAAGTGTTTTGGGATTTCCACTCTTCCCTATGTTAATATGTTCTGATTCCCGCAGGAAAATATCTTTTCATAAAACAAAAGTGTAAGTCTTTCTGGTATTCTCTGATGTCAGCCACAATCCATTGACATGAGCAATGATATCCCTTATTTCATGTCCTCTTCAGAATTTAGTTTGTATTTCTGTAAGTTTCCAATCAATGTTCTATTCCAATAATTTTTTAATAATCTTCAGCAAGATTTTCTCACATATGACAATTATTTTATAATTTCCACATTCTGTGGTACCACTTTTTTTATGGAATGGAGAGAAATATGAACCTCTTTCAGGTAGCTCTCTTCCAATTTTGTTTACAGAGACACAAGACAAAGTCCTGGACTCCATCTATTTTCTGGAATGTGTCAATTGATATTGTTCCTACTTCTAGGGCATTAACAGCCTTGTAGAAAGAAATGAAGTAAGGAATTCTGGAGAGCTGAAAAGAAAACTTTTTTCTATGTGTTTTTAAGTTGACTTTAGCTCATTGACACCTTGTGTACAAAGATGGAAACTTAGCTCTTTTGCCTCATCCTTATAATGTTCAATTTGTTTATGCTGATTGTTGCAGTCAACAGTCATTTAATTTCATTGAGGTCCTGTCCTTTCTCTCCTTTTAGATTCTCCACTTTCCCAGAGAACATACTCAGTACTCTCTGTCAGTGTTACTGTTCCTTGGCATTTGTCCAACTTTCACAAGGATATGAAACAATAGACTATGCTGGACTTGGACCAAGTGTGCTTTTGTCCTTCTAGTGACAATCTTAGGGTTCAGCACTGAAATAAATCCTTTACAACAGATTTAACAAATGAAATGCTTCATTTTGATTTCTTGACTACTGCTTCCAGAGATGTTGATTATGGAGCAAAGGAAAATGAATCTTGACAACTTCATTGGAAAACCTTCAGTGAGATGGATTGACACAGTGGCTGTAACTACAATAACAATAGTAATAAAAAAAAGTCTACTCCCATTGCTTCTAGAACATTCTGATTCATAATGACCCTGCAGAGACTTAATTATCCAATCCAACTGTTGTTGGGTCAGTTCTGACTCGCAATGATTCTGTTTTTCTGAATTTTACAGGAATCATTACAGGGAAAACTTCACATCTTTCTCCCACAGAGTAACTGATGGATTCAAGTCACTCATCAGTTAGCAGAATGATCTGAAACCAGGGTTCCTTACTCTGATTTAATCACTGCCTTTGAATTGAGTCCAGTTCAGTGATCTTCAAATGCCCAAAGCTTCAATCTTTTAAAGGAGGATACTGCTAATCTTTTCACATCAATCAAGCATTGAGTTGATAAGAGATTTGAACTGCTGACTTTTGGTTAGCAGCACATGTTAAAGCATCATTCCTCCAGAGTTCCTATCTAATGGTTTCAAATCTACTGCCATAAATTTGATTCTAATTTACAGCCATCCTTCACCAACTTCCTAAGGTAGTAAATCTTAATAGGAGGAAATTATCCATCTTTCTCATATAGAGCTACTGATGTATTTGAACAGCTGGAGACACTGTCTTTTGGTTGGCAGTACTATGAGTTAAAGAATTGGACATAATTATAACTTATAGCATGGCACTTACCTTTGTCTCTTTGCTGCCCTTTCTTCATATTAATAAGTTTCTTTTATTGATATAAAGGATTCTGAGCTCTATCAAGATATTTATATATCACAATAAAATATTTGAGTAAGGCTCTTGATTTTTTAAATAATTTGGGATTTGATTTTCTAATAGAACAATTTTGATGGTATTACAGAAGATGGATTTGAATTCTCCAATACTGAAGCCCAAGCTATGGATACAATGTTGATTGGTGAAACATGTAGCACAGTTTTGGTAAGGGATAATGCTTTGTCTTAGTGATATAGGTATTGATATGGAGAAAAGTGAAAGTATGTAATAATATTCAGGTATGAGACTGCCTAACTCACTCACTCATTCATTCATTCCCTGTCATCCCGCTAGAACTGACTTGCAACTGTGGCTCTGGGAATTCTCATGTTTAAATCATGGGGCAGCTAGTGAGTTCAAACCAGCTTTGGGTTAGCAGTACAATTCCTTGCTCAGTATGCCATCAGAGCTTCCTAAGATACTGCACAGGACATGCTTATTAAATGGGTATTTGAGATAAGATGAGGAAGAATCCAGATGATGCCGGTCTTTCTGACTTGAACTCCACTGATGGGTGATAGTTTAATTCTCTGAGATACATAACAGCAAAGGAAGCAAGTAACAAATGGAGTTTGATCCAAACTTGGTCTGACTCCAGTATACAGCATCCTGTATTGACCAGATATTGACACAGAAAACAATTCTAAATTAAGTAAGCCATGAAGCTGAAGCAGAGTTGCAGAGTGACATCTAAGTGAAACTAAAGTTCCCACAATGACTTATTTTTACACCATAATTGCTACTCCTAAAACCATTCATAATCAACACCATCCAGATGGACATCAGATTGTTCTAGATTACTGCATTTACTACACTTTTTCTTTACGTTTATATTAATGCTTTTCAAAGTGCAAGAAAATGGAAAGAAAGCATGTTGTTATGTGCCGTCAAGTCACCTGTAACCCATAGCAACCCTAAGTACAGCAGCTCTGAACCCTTTCCTGTGGAGCCATTCCCACCACTTCCAACACACCAACCTCTATTGCCCCAGTTACTGTATCAGTCCATCCCACTGGAGTCTTCCTTTTCTGTGTTCCCTTCAGAGCATGATGTCCTTGTCCAAGGACCAGTCTCTCTTGGGCATGTGCCCAAACTATGTGAGACAAGAGTTTCAAATAGAGGTTTGGTTTAACTCTGTTCAAGACTCTTCTCCAGCACCTCAACTTAAAGGCATCAATTCTTCTTCTGTCATCCTTAGTGATTGTCCAGCTCTCTGAAGCATAACAAGTAATGAAAGCATAGTAATGCCTGTATCAGTATCATCTAGACTTGAAACGTAATACTTTTATAATTCCTTTAAATGCACATTAGCAGCTCAGTATTTATTCACAATGTCATCTTAATTTAAAATATAATGACATTATTTGTTAGTTTACAAAACAATTATATATAATAAGTCTTTAAATAAGTCCTTTTTATTTTATTTTACTTTGTACATTTTATTTTTTTGGCTTACATTCAATAATCTATATGCATTGTACTCTGTTCACTGTTTTGTATATATTAATATGAATATAAGCATTCATATGCATTGTATTTTATATAATCAATTACAGTTGTTATATACCTTTTATCACCTTATCTCATCAAGTCCTAGTGGAATCTTTGCCTTTCCTTCATCTACCCACCCCCCACCTCTGCTATACCAGTGTTTCTCTCCCTTCCCTTTTTTCCTGCCTTCCCTTCTTCCTTTCACCTTCTCCTTTTGATATTTTATATATACACTGATCTTGCTCAGTTATCCTATTTACACAATAGTGGTATTGGCTGTGCAGTATTTGGCTTTTGGTAACTTGAGTTATATCCCTTAGTATGGTGCTCTGTATTCTCTCCCATGTTATATAGGATTTTATGAAATCATTGCTTCTTAGTGCTGCATAGTATTCTGTTGTGTTTATGTATTACAGATTTTCAATGCATTTGTCTGTTGATGGGCTCTTTTGTTGCTGATGGGCCGTTTTCTTTTTCTTGCTATTGTGAACAGCGCTTCTGTGAACATATGTTCACATAAATCCTTTCAGGCCTCAGTCCTGATTTCCTTGAGAAAGCTATTTTCAGCACTGCAACAGCTGGGCGATAAGAGATTTCCATGTTCAGGTTTTTAATGAACCACATGACAAAAGATGATATTGTTGACATGTTGACAGTTCCATCTAACATGATGTGAGGGAGCTCTAGTGGCAAGAAGCTGTTCTGTGATTCTAGAGGCCCATGGTTCAAGGCCACTAGCTGCTCCTTGGGAGAAAGAAGAATCAGCTGTTTCCTCCCGCGTGATTAACTGCTTCTGAAAACCCACCAGAAGATTAACTAATTGTTGGCTCCAACTGTATGGTACACATAAAAAACACAACAATAGCTTTCTCTAGCTTTTCTCTAGCCATTCAGTCAGAGCTGACTCATTGCTGATCCTTCATTCAGTTTCAGAGGCTGTAAATCACATAGGGAGAGACTGCTTATCTTTCTCCCACTGAAGAACTGGTTATTTGAACTTCCAGTGAATTAGCAAAGCAACTTTCCAGACTAAGCCATCAGAATGCCCCTGACCTATTCCATTATCTTGAAAACTTTAATAGAAAGTTGTTGTCCAGGGTTAAATGTTTATTATATGTAATATTATCCACACCCTTGTGCATGTCAGTTTGTCATATTGTGGTGGGTGGCTTCCAGGTTGTTGTGCTGCTGGAAGCAATGCCTCTGATATTACAGTAGGAGCAATATTACCAATGGCAACTGGTTTTCAGTGAAAATTCCTTGCTAAGATAAACTGAGATCAACTTAACAATCTACTTCTGAAAATAGGCCATTGGAAACCTCTATAAATCACAATAAAATTCTGTCTCATATAGTATGAGATGAAGATTGATTAATATTAGATGCTGTTATGTTAACTCCAACTCATGGGAAATCAGTACATTGGAATGAAACCCTGACTAATCCTTTCAAGAAAACAATGGAATGGGGCATTTAAAAGAGTTAATATTGAACTGAGCAGGTAACTACTTGTATTGTGCCTCCTCATTAGCAATTAGCAACAAGATAATTAAGAAATGGCTTCTTGTAAGAAAAGCAAAGTTTAACAGAACAGCAAATATCAAATGCTGGTGAGGTTGTGGAGAAACTCAAACCCTTATTCACTGTTGGTAGGAGTATAAAATGGTGCAAACACTAAAGAAGGCAGTATGGTGCTTTCTCAAAAAGTTGCATTTGACCCAGAATACCATTTGACCCAGAAATTCCAGTACTGGGAATATACCCCAAAGAAACCATAACTGACACACAAGAGGATATATGTACATCATATTTATCACGGCTCTGTTCGCAATAGCAAAGAGCTGGAAACAACCCAAGTGCCCATCAACAAATTAATGGAAAGAGAAGCTCTGGTATATTCACACAATGGAATATGCAACATTGAAAAACAAAGAATTCATGAAATATTATTCAACATGGATGACCCTGGAGGACATTATTCTGACTGAAATATCTCAGTCATAGGGCCACTGTTATAAAATGGGATTGACATCAGGCTTGAGGGAAGACATAAAAAGAGGGGAGGAATGATGTGTATTTCATTGAAACATATGAAGGAGAGAACTGAAAAGGGACAAATGAATGAGTATTCTTGTCATTACAAAAGTCCAAAGTGAGGCCTGCATAGTGGAGTGGACATAGGGGGAGGGACTGCATAACAATGAAGTAGTTTTTCTTTTTCTTTTCAAGGAGAAGAGTGAATTGGGTGGTGGAGAGGGTGGGTGGGGAGAAAAGTGTAATAATGAATGACTAGAAACCCTAAGTCTTTTTAAACTTTCATTAAAATAATTTTTTTATAAAAATAAATTCAACAATTAAAAAAAAAAGAAATTGCTTCTTAGTTAGGAATGACACTAAATGAGTGGTTGACCTTAATTTTCTTCACATCATCATCCTAAAGTAAGTGTATTGCATTGGCTGATGCAGACCATGAGTAATTATAATTGCTTTTCTTGGTGGTCTCTTCTATTTTAAGAAATATGTCTAGCAATTCAAATTTTCTCTTTTATTTTTGACAATATGCATTGCAAAACACACACCAGTTGAACAGTTTTTGTTTGTTGTACTCTGAGCTTTAAGCTGTCCTTAATCTGAGTTATTCTTCCTTCATTAATATAGAAATTAATTTCTTCAAGTTTCTACTCTCTGAAATTATTATTGTCAATTTAATCCTGTATAAGGAGCATTTTAAGAATAAAATATTAGAGATTCTGAAGGCTTAGTGGTCAGAAATGTGCTACAACCTGAAAACCATGCAGTTCGAATCTCCCAGCTGTTTCACAGGAGGATGGGCAGTCTCTTCCTGTGCAGTTTACTGCCATTGCAAACCTGCTGGAGGGTCAGCTCTGGGTTGGTCAGAAGCAAACAACAAAAAAGTCAGTCTAGGCTGACTTTTTTTACTAGTTCTGGCAAATTCTTGTTTGAGTCTAGGAAGATTTGGTGAAAAGTATAGGAACTCTTGGTTTAAGGTTTAATGATTATTTTAGGACCAAAGTTTAAGATGATTCATCCAAACGTAGTGGTTTTAGGAATGCTAGAGTCCATGATGATTTGAATTTTTTTGTACTTTTCTTCCTTTGATAAGGATTATTTGATATGATCTTTGGTAAAAATATTCAGTAATGGGAGCTGGACATCATCTGCCTCTCCCGGTCTAATGGCAAAGGAAGCAGCTGTTCATGGAGCGATTACCTGTTAAATTCTGTAATTCATTTCTTTTTGTGACTCTTTTCTCTTCTGATAGCCCAGACAAATGGAGAACAGTCATTCTTCATATGGCCACTTGCCAACTCTTAAGACACCCTCCTCACTTGCAATGTACTAAAGAGAAAGAAAAAAAGCATTCGATAGTTATGAAGCTTATTAAGTAGGATGTAAAAAAAAAAAATCATAACCCTATACCCCCAAACCAATAATTTAACTACTTTGATTTCTTTGGGTTCTTTTCACAAAATTTCAAAGGCTGAAGTTTTTCATTGGAAACCTGAAACTCTATCACAATTATACAAATAATATTTCATTTAGTTGTAATGTTGTTGTGGGAGTATAATTATATTTTGATCATATAGATGTTTTAATGTAAATGACATGTATGCAGTTTTCACTGCATTTGACTCAATAGAAATAAATATAAAAATAAATATAAACATGAAAATAAATATAAATTCAATTATATGATAGTATTATAATGGAATTTGCAGAGACCTGGAATTGGAGAATAAAAAGGAAATAACTTGATCTACATTTCTCAAGGTAAGAGAACTGAAGAAAAAAAATTAAACCTTGAATTACAATTTTGAAAGATCTTATGGGCAATATGTTATAGTATCCAGAAAGCATCAAAAGAAGATGGGTAGAATACACAGAATCACTCAATCAAAAATAAGTAACTGACACTGAAAAATTTCTGGACATACCATGTGAAAAGGAGCCAATGGTAATGAAGAAGGAAGTGGAAGCTGCATTAAAGGCACTGGCATAAAATAAGGTCCCAGAAATTGATGGCATGCCAGTTTACTTTTTTCAGTTAACAGATGCAACCCTGAATGTGCTCTATGTCAGGAAATTTGGAGGATTTCTGTCTGGCCAGCAGATTGGAAGAGATTCATCTTTGCTCCGATTTCAAGGAAGGTGATCTAAAGGAATTTGGAAATTTTTGAACAATATTAGTAATATCACATGCAATCATAATACTGCTGAAGATAATTTTAAAGTGTCTAGAACAGTGCATAGATAGGGAACTGCCAGAAGATCAAGCAGGATTTAGAAGATGCCATAGCAACAGGAATATAATGCTGATGTCCCATGGATGATGGCTGAATGAAAAGAATATCAGGAGAATGTCTATGTTTTATTGACTATGCAAAAGCATTTTGTATGGATCATGAGTTATGGCTGACATTGAGAAGAAGGAAATTCAAGAGCACTTAATTTTTTCATGCTAAACCTATACCTAGTGTAAGGAAACACTTCATAGTTTAAAATTAACAAGAGAGTGGCTCAGGGTTGTATTTTCTCTCCATACCTGTTCCTGTTCAACCTAAATACTGAACAGATTATTCAAGAAGCTGGTTTCTTTGAAGAGCAAGGTGGCATGAGTATCGGAGGCTAGACTCATCAATAACTTGCAATTTGCAGAAGACACAAACTTGCTCGATTAAAGTGAGGAGGACTTGAAACACTTGTTGCAGAAGATCACATACAGCTTTCAATATGGATTGAGTCTCAATGTCAAGAAAACAAAGGTTCTTACCACTGGATCAAAGGTTCTTAGCACTGGACCAAAGGCAACATCATTATAGATGGAGGAATGATTGAAACTATCAACAGCTTCATCTTAATTGGGTCCACAATTAACACGCTTTGTACCAGCAGTTAGTTAATCAGGAGATGTATCGCACTGGGAAAGGGAGCTCTTATGACTTAGTGGAAAGAAGCTGCACTGAAGACCCTAAGGCACACAGTTCAAGACCACTAACTGCTCAGTGGGAGAAGGATAGGAGAACGGTGGTCTCCTCCTGTGCGATTAACTGCCTCTGAAAACCTATCAGAGAGTTAGCTATGGGTTGGTTCTGACTCTATGGTAAACAGCAACAGAAACAATATCAGTATTGCACTGGGAAAGTCTGCATTTAGAAACTTCTCCAAATTATTGAAGAGACGTGATGTCAGATTGAGGGCCAAAATGTATCTGGTTCAATCCATGGTCTTTCTGACCTGCTATGCATCTGAGAACTAGACTATAAATAAGGATCAAAGAAGAATTGATGCCTTTGAACTGTGGTGTTGGGTGTTTGAGAAGAGCACTGAACATTCCCTAGGCTGCCAAAAGAACAAATACATATTTGAGAGGGTGCAGCCAGATTACTTCTTGGAGGCAATGATGATGAAGCTTCACCTCACACGTTTTGGGCATGTTGCTGAGGCTATTCCTTGGCTATAATGCTTGGAAATGTGGAGGGTCAGCAAAGGGGAGGGAGACCCTCAGTTGAGTGGATTGATTGACACGATGACTTCCGCAGTGGGCTCTAGTGTTTCAGGAAGTGTCAGGATGACACAGGACAGAATAGGGTTCATGTCTATTGTTCATAGAGTCACTATGGGTCGGTCATTACTCAACTTGACAGCACCTCCTCCTACCACCACCACCACCACCAAATAAAATTTAATAGCAGGTGAAAAATTCTTTCATATTTTTATTTTCCTTGCAGCTCTGTTGTTATTTCAATTTAATTAGGCATTGAATAATGGTTACTCTTTGTAAGGCAAGCATTCAATGAGCAAAGGTTACAAGAAAAAGAAAATCAGATTGGCTTTTCAAGATTTCTAAAAAAAGACTTATCTGAAAACTAATCCCCCTGCCTGGAGGGGGGAAAAAAAGAACCTCAAACAAACACAAACCAAAGAACATGTTTTTGTCTTGCGTATTTTCAGTCACAACTACTCCATGTGTTAAACAATAGAAATACATCATAGGATTTTCTTGGGTGTGAACTTTATGGAATCACATCATTATGCTGAGGGGTGGGTTTGAACTCACAAACTTTCAGTTAAACATCAATTGCAAACATTTCTGTCAGCAAGTGCCCTACATTCAGCCTTTATTTTCTATGAAATAAAATTTCGTTTGTTGAATGTCTATTATACATTATAACACCTGGGATTACCATGCATTGGATTCAATTTAACAACTGGTGTTACAGCTTTATACCTTATCGAACATTGTTGTTGTTGGTATGTGCTGTGGAGTCACCTGTAACTCATAACGACCCTATGTACAACAACTCTAAAACCTACTCTATTCCTTACCAATCTTATTATTTCCAACACACCTACCCCCAGTGACTGAATCAATCCGTCTCATCAAGGGTCTTTCTCTCCTGTGCTGTCCCTCCACCCTCCCAAGCATGGTGTCCCTCTCCAAGAATGGATCCTGCCTTGGAACATGTCGAAAATATGTCAGACGAAGCTTCAAAATTCTTACCTCCAAGGAGCAGCCTGGCTTCATCCTCTCCAGAATGAACTTGTTTGTTCTCCCAGCAGTCCATGGTATATTCAATACCCTTCTCCAGCACCACAGCCCAAAGGCATCAACTCTCCACCTATCTTCCCTAGTCATTGTCTAGCTCTGATGCATAGCAAGTAATTGCAAAGACTATGGCCTATATCAGGCACATCTTACTCCAGACTGACAGCAGTCCTTCCCAATGCAATTTGTCTTTTAATTTTCTGGCTGTTGGTACCAAGAGTGTTGATTGTAAAGCCAAGCAAACTGAAGCTGTGAACAATCTCAATCTCTTCATCATCTATCATGATTCTTTCAGTAGGCCCAGTGGTAAGAATCTTTTGGTTTTTTTTGATGTTGAGCTTCAATTCATATTGAAGGCTGCAGGCCTTGACCTTCTGCAGCAAGTGCTTAAAGTCCTCTTCAGTTTCAGCAAGCAGGGTTGTGTCATCTGTATAATGAAGATTGTTGATGAGTCTACCTCCAATCCTGATGCTACACTTTTTCTCGTAGAGCCCAGCCTCCCAGATAATCTGTTCCATGTATAGATTGAAAAGATATAAAGATAGGACACATCCTTGATGCAGGAAAAAACCTAATTGTTTATTATGCATTATTGTATTATTAGAAATAATTAAAGCCTTCTTGTTACCACCACAATTTTATCATAATATTATCTCTAGATGGTTAGCTGAGAAGCTTTTAAACTTACGTATTATCATAACATTATAACTTTTCCAGTATGATGGAGTCATTTAGTAATTTTTCATTAAAATGGCAGTTTGCATTAGGTAGTGATTGAAGTGCATTTTCAAAGTATGCTAAAAGGTTTCTATCCTTTTCTTGAATTCTGCCAAATTACTGTTTTTATTAATAATTAAAAATAAATGAAGAAAATACTATTTTAAAAATGAAAATTATGTTATTTTGATAAAATATTCTCTTACGCAATTATTAAATATTATTTAATTTCAACCATATTATTTTTAGAAGTTAACAGGTGGTTTAGAGAAAATAATCTTTCAAGAGTTAGAGAATGGTTTAGATTATCCTAAGATATCATGAATTTTGGAACAAAACTCCCATTTCCTCATACATATCTAAGGATTATTTTGGTATAAAAATTTGGGTAATGATGTTATCTTGGCATTAATTTTACATTTGAATTTTGTAATTTCATTACCTTTTAGTTAGAAAATGAAAGTTCATTTCCTGTCTTTATTTTTAATAGGGAGTTTTCTAACAAAAACAATTCTAAATAAATGAGAGGTCAAGGGTTACAGTTAAAATTTTTCAATCAACATGAAGTATTGCCTTTTTTAAAACGCTTACAGTAATGAAAGGAAACACTTTTAGTTAGCTCCACAATTGTCAGAAATGAACTATTTAGAAAGCTTATTATGATTTAGAGAAAAAAATGTTTTAACATGTAGTTCTCAAATTTAAAGCTGTGAGAGGTGTGATAAAATTAGACTTAAATTTTAGTTGAATTTTGACATGTGAATTTTCTCAAATCTATTGAAGAAAATGTATAGAAATTTAGTGTCAAGCACTAGCTTCTAAATATAGGAAAAGTTTTTAAATATGAAACTTTCTATCCCCAAAAAAGAAACTTTGTCATGATATTACATGGGTCTAAATTATCAGCATGTCAAACCAGGACGTGTAATGACATTAATTAGAGGAAAAATATTTTTCTTTCTTGGTTCTGATTTTTAAAATGAACAGACTGAGTCTTTGTTTGCAAGGTGGTAAAACATTTGCGTGGAAAGAAAAAATATCATCTAAGCACTTTTGAGTCAAAGTTAATAGTTTCTTTCCAGCCAGTGATGTTGGTGTTCTGTAAATGAATCCTGAAGTACACCTAGGCTCAATAGGAAGTATTCCACCGTGTTACAAATCCCTCTATCATGTAGGGAAGTGTTCTGTTCTGAAATATATCATTTTATCATTATGGTTTATTCTTTCTGAACTGAAATTTCATGTTAAATTAAGGAATTAACTCATACTGATTATGTTGGATGCATGCCTGTTTGCTATATTTATGAGAGGTCAAAAGTTGCAGGATTCCTCTGGCCTTGTTTATTCCTTCATTCTCAGCAGTTTTCTGAGCTCTCTGAGTATGTAGTTAAATGAGTACTTTTAAATGATGGCCTAATTGAACAAATGTGTGATGTTGCTTTGTGCCATTGAGGCAATTCTGATGCATCGTGACTCTATAGGGCCTCATAGAACTGACCTAAGGAGGTTCCTTGGCTGTGATCTTTATTGGAGCAGATTACTGAGTTTTGTTTTCTTTTGCCCCTGGAACATTTGGATATATCTGACAATTGACTTTTTATTTAGCAACTAGGCAGTAAGTAAACCTTGTAACTACCATGGCTGTTTGAATGTGTGGTACAACCATTCATTGCCATTGAATTGAGATTGATTTATAACTGACACTACAGTGAATTTCTGAGGCTGTCAATCTCATGAGAGATTTCCTCTCTTTATTCTATAGATGCATTGGTGAGTTTGATACACTGGAGACACATGTCCTTTGTATTACAGCACAGCTGCCTAAAGCTACACCCCCAGAGTTTCTGTGTATGTGTAAAAGGCAGAATTAAATGTAGAACGTTTGTTTCTAGAAATGTTCTGTATTCACTTACTCATTGTTGTAAGGTCCGTTCTGACTCATAGTGATCTCCATCATGTTTCAGAGGTTGTAAATTGCAATGAAAGTAGATTTTACATCTTTATTCCACAGAGCCACTAGTGTATTCCAACCAGCATGGAAGCATGACTTTTAAAAAAATTATTAATTTTAATGGACATGTTTTCAATTAATTTTAATTTACAGAGATTTTGGATTTCCATTCATTCATTGTTGCATTTTTCTTCCTGCCCTTCCCACCCAGTTCACTCTTCTCTTTGAAAAGTAAAAGAAAATTTCCTTCAGTATACAATTCCCTGCCTCCTCCCCAAGCACACTCTACTATTCAACCTTCATTCTGGATTCTTGTCATAACCATAATACCCAATCATATATCACTTTTAAACTGTTCTCTCCCTTATCTGTTTCAATGCAGTATACATAATTTATCCAGTTTTTCTCAGTCTCACCCCAACCCTGATATCAGTCCTGTCCTACAACAGTGGCACTATGCAGTATTTGTCCTTTTGTGACTGAGATAGTTCACTCAGCATAATATACTCCAGGGTCACCCATTTTGAATAATATTGCATGAGTTCCTTGTTTCGAAATGCTGTATAGTATTCCATTGCGTGAATATACCAGAGCTTCTCTATCCATTCGTTTGTTGACAGGCACTTAGTTTGTTTCCAATTCTTTGCTATTGTGAACAAAGCCACAATAAAGATAGGTGTGTATATATCTGCCTGGGTGGCTGTTCTGCTTTCCCAGTAGAGGAATTGCTGGGTCAAATGGTATTTCTATTTGCAACTTTTTGAGAAAGGGCCATACAGCCTTCCATAGTGGTTGCCCCGTTTTACACTCCCACCAACAGTTAATCATGACTTTTGAGTTAGCAGCTGAACACTCCATAGATTATTCCACCTGATGTTGTTGTTGTTATTGATTGCCTTCGAGTCGAGCACGACTCATAGTGACCCTATGAACAAAAGGCCTGAAGTCCCTCTACAACTATCAACATTTATCAAAGTTCATAGAGTTTCCAGAGGTAAGCTGTTTAGGAAGTTGATGCCACTTTTGCTTCCAGACCTATCATAGGATGTTATTGGTTGAGTCACCTCTGATGAGTAGTGACCCTATGTACAGCAGCTCTGAAATAAAATTTTCCTAGTTATTATCCAAGAAAGTCATCTATTTCGGAAAAATTAACCACTGAAAACATTTGGAGCACTTTTATATTTTGACACACACGGGGGCTCCAAAGTCAGAATATACGTAACATTTGGTGGAGGAACTTTGATTTTACCAACTTTTGCTGGGGTTAGTAGTGATGTTGATTGTGAAACCGCCAGGAATTATTTAGAAGAGTAAAGAATAGAAAAAGGTAAGAAGTAGAAATAGAAAAAGATGAGATTAAAGATAAAATGATGAAAAATAGGGAAAAGATGAGGTCAAAGATTAAAGATGTATAGGGTTAGAGTTTTCTGGTTAATAACTGTTTTGTGTTGTATATACTAACCTATATATTTTTAGTTATAATGACATTTGGGAATGTGTTGGTTTTGTTGTGTTAATGTGGCAGGGTTCATGTGGCAGTGAGTATTTTGAGAAAATTTCTTTTGAACTAGAGGTAATCAAATAAGTTTGGTAGTGATACTGAAAAGACTACAGTTGAGTACAGAACCCATTCAAAGCTGACCCTCCATTGGGTTTCTAAGGCTGTAAATCACATTGGCAGAGACTGCTTATCTTTCTCCCACAGAGCTGTTGATGACAATTCCAACCACCAGAGCAGCCTGGCTCTTGGGTTAGCAGTGCAGCTCTCTACAGACTATGTCCCAGAGCTCCCAGAAATTCAGCAGAGTGATGAGAAATGCTGAGTTATATTGAGGTCTCCAAGGAACCAAGAGGGAGACACTGAAGACATACTGGTCTCTCCTCAGTACTAATGCAAAGAGATAGCTTTCTTCTAGAGGTCAACAACTTGAAGTTGCTTTTCTAGCCTCCTATACGATGAGAACGTAAATCCCGACTTGTTCAAGCTATCCACCTGTGGCATTTCAATTACAGCGGGATTGGATAACTCATAGAATCTGTGACAGAGAGTGGGGTGCCTGACTAACAGGGACCTAAGTTACATAAGTGGTTTTGGAATTGTGTGATACATAGAAGCTGGAAGATTTTTAAGTTGGTCTAGTGTTCAGGAGCTGTACCACCATCCCAAAGGCATGGAGTTCAAATCCACCAGGTGTTCCATGGGACAAAAATGGGAAATCTCCTCCTATGCAATTTATTGCCTCTGAAAACCCACTAGAGGGTAAGCTATGAGTTGCTTCTGAATTGGTAGTACACAACAGCAATAGTAGTACAAGCCCAAATTGCCTTGAATAAACAATTGATATGAGAAGCTGTTTGATAGATGATCAAAAACAGTTCTAATGAGGGCACAGAAGGCAGTGAAGATAGCTATAAATTATCTTATCACTTTTTTTTAATTGGTTTTCTTACAAAGTTTATATACAGTGTTTCACACTATTCTTCATTCACATTGTGTTCAGTACAATCATTCTCATGCATTATATTTTATAAAATTAATCGTTATTGGGCCTGATCCTTCCCATTTGCTTCACCCCCAAACCAAACAGTGGGGCCCTGTGGTTTACCTCTCCCTATCCTTCCCTGTTACCCAATTACCCCTTGAGTTCCTATATATGTTTTGATAATTATCTTTCTATTTTTAAAAAAAATGGTCTTATGCAGTATTTGTCCTTATGAGACTGTGTTAGTTCACACAGCATAATGCTCTTCACTTTCTCCAAAGTTACGCAGCATTTTTCAAAATTTTTGCTCCTGAGTACTGCTTAGTATGTCATTGTGTAAATATACCACAATTTCTCAATCCATTAGGTTGTGGTTGGATATTTGGGTTATTTTCAGGTTCTTGCAATGGTGAGTAATGGTGATAGGAATATTGGTGTGCAAATCTCCATTTGTG
Source organism: Elephantulus edwardii (assembly GCF_000299155.1). NCBI lineage: Eukaryota > Metazoa > Chordata > Mammalia > Macroscelidea > Macroscelididae > Elephantulus > Elephantulus edwardii. The sequence goes on from NW_006399775.1 coordinate 8,121,497, forward strand.
TCTCAGCTCTTAATTTTCCTGGGATATAGTCCCAGTAGTGGCATAGCTGAGTCATATGTAGTTTCCATGTTCAACATTTTGAGGAAGCATCAAATTGTCTTCCAGAGTGGTGGTACAAAAGTGTTTGAGAGTTCCCTCTTCTCCACATTCTCTCCAACATTTATTTCTTGCTACCCTGCTAAACTTTGCCACTGCTACTGCAGTAAGATAGTATCTCATTGTAGCTTTGATTTGCACCTCTCTTATTGCCAGTGATTTTGAGTATTTATTTAAATATCTCTTGGTCACCTGAATGTCTTCCTATCTGTAAAGTCTTTCCATGTCTTTTGTCTATTTTGAAATTGTGTTAACAGTCTTACTTCTGAAAGTCCAGGAGTATGAGGCCTTTATCCAAAATGGCATTGCCAAATGTTTGTTTCCAGTCAGTAGGCTTACTCTTCACCCTGTTGTAAAGTTTTTCATGAGCACAGAGATTTAATCTTTCGAGGGCCCCATTCATCAGTTTTGTCCTCTCTAGATTGCATTTCTGGCTGTATTGTCAGTCTCTTTATGCCATAGGCTAAGTCTTCTAAGCTTGGTCCCAGTTTTTCTTATGAGCTTTATGGTTTTAGGCTTTACTCCCAGATCTCTGATCCACCTTAAGTTGGTTTTTATGTATGGTGTGGAATGTGGATCCTGTTTCAGCTTTCTGTAGGTAGCAGTCCAGTTTTGACAGCACCATTTGTTGAAGTTGTTGTCATTTCCCAATTTGAATGGCTAAGTCCATTTCTGTTCCATTGGCCTCTGTGCCTGTCATTGTACCGGTACCATGTTGTTTTGGTTATTACTGCTGTGTAGTAGATTATTGAAGTCAGGGAGTGCTAAGCCTCCAACTTCGTTTTTGTTTTTCAGAAATGCTTTGCTTATTGGAGCTCTCTTCTCTCTCCAAATAAATTTTACTATTTCCCTTTATATCTCCTTGGAAAAAAAAGTTTTGTATCTGTATTGGAATTGTAGATTGCTTTTCTTAGGATTGTCATTTTCACAATATTGAGTCTTCCTATCTATGAACCAGGCATAATTTTCTGTTTAATTAGGTCTTTGATTATGTGTTGCAGAAATGTTCTAAGGTGTTTTTTTGGTAGAGATATTCTGTGTCTCTAGTTAAGTTCACTCCCAAGTATTTCACTTTGTGTTGTAATTTCCTTTTCTGTGTTTCTTTTGTTACTTTAGAGCAGTTCTACTGATTTTTGGATATTCATCTTATATTCTGCCACTCTACTAAATTTGTCTACTAGCTGTAACAGTTTTGTTTTGTTTTGTCTTTTTGTTGTTGTTTTGGTTTTGGGTTTTTTTTTTTTTGCTGAGTCCTTAGGATTTTCTGTGTACACTGTCATATCATCTGCATTTAGCAACAGTTTGTCACTTAGCCGATCTGGATGACTTTAATTTCCTTCTCTTGCCATCCTAGTGATGTTATGCACTGCAGCCCTATAGGGATCTTGCCTTGATACAGTGCCCTGTCATCAGCTCAGTTAACCTCCTTCATGTGTGAAATAGCTGAGTTGTGTGAGACCAAGTACTCAACTCAAGCAGTTGCTCATGCACCTTGTTTCCTGAAACTCAGTGCCTGCCTTTGTCTCTAGAGTGGCAGGAGATCAGAGATCAGGGCTGCTAACTCAAGCAGGTTATGGCTAGGGAATCTGAAGCCAGCCCTCCCTCACACAGAGAGTTGAGGAAAGTCTTTCTTTGTAGCTCTGTGTTTCAGTGTCTCTTATCCTCTTTGTCCCCTGACATGATCCTACTGCCTCTAAGGCAAGGATCCCTAGAGGGAGGGGCCTATAACCCTAGGGAAGCCTCAATCCTGTCCCCCCCCACACACACAATGAAGAGTGCTTGCTCTTGGCACAGAGCCTCATTTCTTTAACCTTCTCTCCTGAAGTTTAGTGACTTCCTTTGCCACTGTTGTGTTGGGGGATCAGAGTCATCAGTTTAGGCATCTTGTGTGTTCAGCATCACAAGTCAGCCCTTTCTCTCACAGAGAGCTAATAAAAGGATTTCTTCTGCTTGTAGCTCTGTTTCCTAATGTCTCTTGTCCTGTCCTGTTTGGCCCCAGGGATGGCCCCACAGCCACCAAGGCAAGGATTTTCCAAGTGTTCTGTCATCTTAAAGGACACATAGGGCATCTACAAGACAGTGATGCTAGAGAATATGAACTTTAAATATGCTTCTAATGAAGCTTTAAAAAGGCATGATCTTCGTGTGCTTTTTTATGCATTGAAAACAAATTTGTATAAATTACTTATGTTCAGATGGTGAAAATTTGACCTGGAATTTTTATAAACTTTGATATCTGATTTTTCCTTTGAAGTTACAGTAAAACATAAGAGGGGGAAAAAAATAAAGATTTGATAATGAATTGTGCCAAATGAAAGCAGCAATTAAAGATTTCCTTTATATCAATTGAGTACCTGTATCCTAGAATTTTGAATTAGAACATCACTAAGTAATCTTTAATAAAATAAATTATGACTATGGCGAATCTAATCAACTGTCCCCTTGAAAAAAATAGCATCTTAGATTGAAGGAGAAAAGGAAAGAATTTAGGAAAGAACACTGTCTCTTGGAATTCAGTAGGCAGGAGTCAGGTTAAATGAGCTACATCTGTTGTCCCGCAAGGAAAGGAAAAGGCCATGCCTGCGCAGTTCAGAGATCAGAACTATTGTAAGAAACCCAGGTGGCAGGGCTGCATTAGTTTCAATGGTGAAGTCCTCGTCCCCTTGTTATAAAGGAGTTAGCTCTTTACCGTCTTGGTAAAAAACTTGAGAGCTGTTGTTCAAAGGTGCCAATACAGTGAAGTCAGTGCCCAAAGCTAAAAGGGAATAGTGGCAAATAGAACTTAAGGTGGACAAGTGGATGGTATCACCCCTCAGATGTTTAGTAGAGGGGGCTTGCCCAAAGCTGAGGGATCAGTTTTCATCCCTCTGGGCTTGGAATACAATTAAATCCAAGGTCAAAGGAGTGAGATCCTCAATATCTAGGAAGCATGGGCAACACTCAGAGTATAGTAAGCAGGGCTCTTGCCTAGATAATCACAAGTAACTGAGGATTATTTTCAAACTTTGATGTTGTTGTTGTTGTTGTTATGTGCCGTCGAGACGCTTGAGACTCATAGTGACCCCATGTACAACAGCCCTAAACTCTGCTCTGTCTTGTGCCAATTGCACTGTCTCTGACACTCCCATCCTGACTACCCCAGTCACTGAATCAGTCCACCTCAAAGAGGGCCTTCCCCTCCTGTGCTGTCCCTCCACCCTCCCCAGCATGATGTCCTTCTCCAAGGACTGGTCTCTTCCCATGCGAGTCAGCTAACCTAAAATTTTCTAGTGGATTTTGGGTTTATTTGTCCCCAACAAAGACTACTTTTACCTAATCTCTTCTAATTGTGGTAGAAATGGCTACTTTGTGCTTTAACATTATACTTTGGGAACAGATAGCTTGCATTCTTAATTTCATAGATTCACAGATTAAGAGGGATTTTGTGTCAAGATAAAATCTATGTAAAGATTCACTAAGAATGAGACAGTTTTGAAAATGAAGTATGATAAGGTGAATATATTTTATGTGTGGCCAGGACATAGATTTTGTGGTACAAAATAAAGACCCCTAAAAACAACATCAAATGGTGGCACCCTGGTGGCACTGTGGTGTAAGTACTTGAATGATAAAAAAAAAAAAAGTTGAAGGTTTAATCAGTGGGGATTTATGATCCAGTATTCTCCTATACTGGAGGCAGGAATAGCATTCACTTCCTAAACAACATGCCTCTGAAAACTATGAACTTTGATAAATTATGATAGCTATGGGAAGGCTTCAGGCCTTTTGTCACAGGGTTGCTATGAGTCATGCTTGAATTGATGACAATCAACCAAAAGAATTTTTCTATAGAAATTTACAGCCTAAGAGACCCTGTTAGACTGCTCTTCTCTCTCCTATATGTTGCTAGGACTTGCAACTAGAGTGAAAGGCAGTGGATTTTGTTTTAAAGACTGAAATGTTCTGGAATAGTAAACTACTGCAATCTCAAAGTCATGAAGGCTGAATCCATCAGCTACTCCATGAGAGAAATATGGGCAGGCTCTGCCCATGCAATTAACTGTCTCTGAAAACCTGCTGGAGGGTCAGCTATGGATTATTTCTGACTCCGTGGTACACTACACCACCAGGTTATATAACCTCTGCAGCTATAATAAAATTCTACTTGAGAATGCATAGTGCTAATGAAGTAGAAATCATATAGGTCACATTATGATTCAGTCTCTTTTGAGAGTTATATAAAATAGATTAAGTAAGTTAATAGAGATGGAGGAAAAAGAGAAGCAAAGAGACAAGGCCATACTTTTCGAGACTAGAGAAAAAGACTTCTAGAGTCAGCACTCTGAATTCATATTCCTAGATTTCTAAATTGTGAGAAAATATTTTCATTTAGGTCGACTGTGGTGTTTCTGTTATAGCAACTCTAGACAATTAATAGCAGAAATTGTGTTTTTCACAGATGGTCGTCCTAAAAAGAGAATATATACACTAATAATAAGAGGATTGACAAAAGAATAATTTTAAGCTCCTATTCTCAGCTGAAAGAAATCCTTTTTTAGTTTATATTTAAGCTACTACCAATAGAGATTTAAAGAAGTTTTGTTTCATTTTAGTTCCTGAACTGTTTCTTTGAATGTGAAATGTACTGGGTTCACATTATTTATTCTAGTTCAGATGAAAGAATTTGAATGAAAACTTCTCATAGCCTCATCTGGGAGGTTACTTGGCTCCTGTGAAATTCTCCTCTATTAGAAGTATAGGAAGAATAGAGTTTCCAGAATTTTTTCCCCCATTCATACTTGGTGAAGTCAGTATCCATAAAATTGGTTTGAATTGTTCAGGCATGGTATATTTGAGGCTGTGTGCTGTTAAATCTATTTTTGAAAGCAATTTTCTACAGTCAGTAATGTGCAAGTAGATGGTGTTGTCTTTGTTTTGGATCACAGAAATAAATGCCGTTGCCTTTGTGTTGTTAACTGCAATATTTTATTAAAGTTGAAAAACGTCTTTTCTAAATAATATGGACATTTGTCATTAAATAGAAAAGTATTTGTAGAATTCTCTTAAAAGTTTGTTTCCTCTGTTATTTTTAGTACTTCTGGGAAGCATCAATTCTTTACCCTCATGCCTTACTTATTGCTAAGAAATAAGGAATCTGAATACAAAAACACTCAAATTTGGCCTTCAACAAGTGAATTGTTTAATCCAGCAGGAAAATCATAAGATATATAATTTAGGTTACTCAATTTAGGGTAAATAGAGCTGTGTTCACAAATAGATTGCTAAATGTCATTGTGGTTTACAGTAAGAAATATTTGTTTCTTTATTGTCACATGTATCCTGGTTTAGACCACTCATCTGTTGTTGGTTTGCATTATGTGTGCTCCTACTTGGAGTGATTCCTGGCACAAGGGAAAAAATGAAATACCCCCATCTTCATACCATTCTCATGTAGTTGTTGATGGTGACTGCCATTGAGTCGAGCACGGCTCATAGAAGCTTTATTAACAAAAGGCCTGAAGCCCCTCTACAACTATCGACATTTATCAATGTTCATTTTCATGATCAATTGGAAAACAGATTGTGATCTATAGCATTTTCAATATCTAATTTTTAGAAATCCATCAGCAATCCTTTTCCCTCAGATTGTCTTAGACAAAATCTCTAATAACCTACAACCGGGAGAGAATAAAATAGATGAATGGGACTTTCTGAGAACCAAATTTCTATGCACATCAGAAAACATCTCCAACAGGGTAAAAAGGAAAGCCACAGACTGTGAAAAAATATTTGGTAATGATGTATCTGGCAAGGGACTTATATCTAAAATTTACAGACTATTCCAGCACCTCTACAAGAAAAAGGTAAACCACCCAGTTGCAAAATGGGAACAGAATATGAATAGACACTTCACCAAAGAAGACAGAGGACAAACACATGAGTGGTCAAAATCTCTAGCTGTAAGAGAAATGCAAAGCAAAACAACTATGAGATTTTATCCTACTCCAGTAACATTAGCAAAATTCAGCACAGCAGCAAACAATAAATGCGGATGAGGGAGTGTAAATAGTGTAACCATTATGGAAGGCAGTTTGGCACTTTTTCAAAAAGTTGGTAATAGAAATCCTGTTTGATTCAGCATTTCCACTACTAGGAATATACTGGAAATAAACCAGCACTGTCACCCAAACAGATATATGTACACCCATGCCTATTGCTGCATTATTCACATTAGCAAAGAGATGGAAGCAAACCATATGCTCATCAACATAAGAATACATAGAAGAACTGTGGTATATACTATGCAGCATAAATGGACGACTCTGGATGACAGTATGCTGAGTGAAATATCTCTGTTACAAAAGGACAAATACTGCATAGCACCTCTGTTATAAAACAGGACTGACATAGAGGTTGAGGGGAAATTAAGAAAAGAGAGAATAAATAATGAGCATTGCATTGGAACAAATGAAGGGAAGAACTGTTTAAAAAGAATATATGATTAGGCATTATTTGTATGACAACAGAGAGGAATAAGAGGTACATGCAGTGTGTACTAGTGGGAGGAGGAAATTATGCAACAATGGATGAATACTTTTTAAAGTGAATTAGAGTGGGAGTAGGGAGGAAAATGCAACAATGAATGAATGAAAATCCAACTTTTCTGTAAACACAGTGATGTGTTTTGTTATCTTAAAATCACAAAAAACAAACCAAAGTGTATCCCAAAAAAGGAGGAAAAAAATAAGTATCTGATAAACTACAGTATTACCTCTTCATTCCATTACCAAGATTGAAGAAAAAAAAATTCAAAGATTTATAAGATTACTAGGAAAAAATATAGAATAGCTGTTTACCCTGACAAAATCAGATTTAAATAACATTAATAATAAGTATTTTTACAGAGGTTGACAGTGTGAACTATCCAAAACTGTAAATATTTCCTTTGAAGCCATTTGTAGAAATGATTTGTCAAATTAGAATTGTCAAAATTTAATAGTTTCTATGCTTGTTTTCAGAAAGCAACCCTAGGTGGTATCTCTCGGAAGACAGAGAATGATACAGACTACACCACAGGGAAACTCCTTGTAGACTGAATTAGGCCTGTGACCTGATTAAGAGTGTTTCATCCCACTGTAATTCTTTCATAGCTAGTTGGCTAATCACATCATATGTGAACTTTCCTTAATAACAACAAAACAATTAGGATTTAGACTCATGGCCTAGCCAAAATGACACATGTTTTCAGGAAACATGATGCATAAAGAGTTATAAAACTGTTTAGAGGCTAGATTTTGCACATGGTCTGTGAGTTGCTGGAATTTCAAATATCTAAAACACAATAAGAAAACAGACAAGTAAAATGAGAGAATAGTAAAAAAATTTAAATTGGAAAAATAAAATGTGACTAAACCTACAGAAAACATGATTACTATATTTAAAAAGATTAAATTAGTGTCTTTATAAAGAAATTAGATTTATAATTTTTAGTAGGAATTATATTTAAAAATATTTTTCATTAAACCCATAGCTTAGAAGTCCATCTAAAATTATGTATAGATAAGAATGAATAATCAAGGGCCTTTTTTAAAATTCAAAGCAGTAAAAACCTTCTATTTACCTTATTATATATGAGGAAAAACTTTTGAGGATTACATTTTTTCTAATTAGTAAGTATTTGTCTGTCAGTTTACTGTATTGAGGTTACTTGACTGCTGGTGCGAAGAGTGCTGAGCCTGGAGCTAAGCAATCTGTAATTGTTAACAACTTCAATCTTTTCTCCCATCTATCATGATGCTCCTAATTGGCCCAGGGGTTAGAATCTGTATTCTTGATGTTGAGCTTCAATCCCTATTGAAGGCTGCAGTTCTTGACCTTCTGCAGCAAGCTCTTCAGGTCCTCCTCACAACAAGGTTGTGTTATTTACATAACATAGGCTACTTTCATCTGCATAAAAAAAATTTTGTCAAATACCTCTTTTGAGATTGTAAGTTAAGCAGTGTTGTTTTAATCATTTGTTTACCTTGAAAAAGAAATTACTAAGGACTGCACTCCAGGGTACTCCTTATTTGGAGTGTGCCTGTGGCATAGATAAACATGTTATACCCCAACCTAATCCTTTTATAGAACATAAACCAACCACATCATCATAATGTGATTCTGTCTCGTTCACATTCCAAATAGACTGAATAGTTAGTATAGTAAATCGACACATAAAATACCACACATAGCACTAAAATTAAGTGATATTTCCTTCAGGTAGTTAGTAAGTTTATTTTGAAATTTAAAAACTTATAGAAGAATGTTTAAAGTATCAATTTTGGGCTTCAAAATTTTCTTTATAGTTAGTAATATAGATAATACAGGGTAATGCAGAAGTGTGTCAAGGAAATATGCTGTCTCTATACCTTTTCAGTCTGAACACAGAACAGATAATTTGAAAGGCTGGACTTTATGAGGAGGAATGTGGCATCAGAATCAGAGTAAGAATCAACAGCAACCTGTGTTATACAGATGACACAACCTTACTTGCTGAAACTATGGAGGACATGATGATTCTCACCACTGGGTCCACTAGCAGCATAATGGTAGATGGAGAAGCAACTGATACTGTTAACAATTTTAGCTAACTTGGTTCCAAAATCAACAATCTTGGCATCAGCAGTCAGGAAATTAAAAAAAAAAAAAAGTTAGGAAAATCCATTGTTAGGGACCTCTCAAGAGTGTTTAATATCTGGGATGTCAGTCTAGAGAGTAAGGTGTGCCTTATCCTAGCCATGGTCTTTGAAAATACATGTGCTATGACTCAGAGAGCTTGACAGTGACACAAAATTGCAGAAGAATTGATGTCTTTGAGTTGTTGTGCTGCAGAAGAGTATTGAACAAACCATGCACTGCAAGAAATCCTAACAAGTCGGTCCTGGAGAGGGTGAAACCAATCTGCTTTTGGAGGCAAGGATTTTGAGACTCAGTCTCATAGGTTTTGGTCATGTCAGGAGGGACTAGTCGTTTGAAAAGGATATTATACTTGCTGAAAGCAGGGAATACCAAAGGAATGTATATCTGTGTTTCTTTGATTATGCAAAGGCGTTTGACTGTGTGGATCATAACAAACTGTGGCTGACTCTGAGAAGAATGGGAATCCCAGAACACTTGATCGTGGTAATGCAAAACCTATACTTGAACCAGGAGGCAGTCATCAGAATAGTGCAAGGGGACACTGAATGGTTCAAAATTGGGAAGGGTGTATGCCAGGGATGCATCCTCTCTCCATACCTTTTCAACCTGTATGCAGAACAGATTATCCGGGAGGCTGGGCTCTATAAGGAGAAATGTGGTGTCAGGATTGGTGGACAATCTATCAACAATCTGCGTTATGCAGATGACACAACCCTGCTTGCTGAAACTGAGGAGGAGGACCTGAAGCAATTGCTGCAGATGGTGAAGGACTGAAGCCTCCAATATGTATAGAGGCTCAATGTCAGGAAGACAAAGATTCTCACCACTGGACGAATTGGTAGCATCAGGATGGATGGTGAAGAGATTGAGATTGTTCACAGCTTTAGTTTGCTTGGCTCCACAGTTAACACTCTTGACACCAGTAGCCAGGAAATTGAAAGTCTTATTACCATGGGAAAGTCTGCTGTTACAGGCCTCTCTAAAGTACTAAAGAGCAATGGTGTCTCCCTGGAGACTAAGGGGCGTCTGATACAGGCCATGGGCTTTGCAATCACTTGTTATGCATCGAGAGTTGGACAATAACCAAGGAAGATATCACTTATATGATAGGATTTTTATAACAAGGGTTTACGATGGAATGTAACACACTTGAATCTCATTGCAGCACTGATGTTATACTTTCTTCCCAGAAGTGGCCAGGAACAACTTTTGTATCAGGATATAAAAGCAGAGAGGGAATTAGCAGAGTCAGGGACCACAGTACCACCAAGAGAGAGGATTACAATCAGGGCATATCTTTAAGATCTAAGTTTCTATGCTGACCAACCCCTAGCACTAGTACAAAGACCAAGAGAAGACTTACTATAGAACTAACAACCTAATTTGAACTTCCAAGACCATAAATTGCAAGAGAATATATTCTACTGTCAAAATCATCCACTGTTTGCTATAATTGAAGCTATCCTGCTGACTGAACTTCTTTGGTGGTTTAAATCCACCATTAACTTCTTGGGAGAAAGCGATATAAACGTCTATTATTTTTACTATCTTGTAAACCCAGTGGAGCATGGCTGTGACTTGGAACCAACTTGGTGACAGTAGGTTTGTTTCAGAAAACTGACACTAGGGATATCTTGTAAAGACTACATGGAAGAAGTAACATTCACCTTGGTAAATACAATATAAGATGGAGTATGCTGTTGTCTAAGGAGGAGAAAATGGTATTTAAGGGCATGTAGCCATGAATGTCTCTCTGAAAGGGCCAAAAGGAGTGAGAATAGCATAGCCCCTTACTGCTCCAGAGCAGAAAGCAGGTAAAGAGCTCACATCCCAGACCCACACCAGCAGCAAGAGGTTCACTTATTCATTGTTGACTCATAGACTCACAATTATGTTACTGAGAATGAGGTTTATTAAGGAAGGTAGTTGGAAAGTGGGGGAGGCAAAGAATCATCCAATGCAAATCTTAGTTTTACCCAAGCAGTCCTTAGGTATAGTTCATCAGTCCAGGGTCTGGCTTCAATTTAGTAAGTAGCTTTCCCTTCCAATGTAAGAGGCAAGAATAGAAAAATACTTTACTGTGGCCTTTTCTCAAGACTCTGGTTATACCATGCCACAGTTTCTCCACAGAAATTCCCTCAACTCCACTACCATCACCATGATCTTACTCTAGTGTTTCCCTCATGTCTTGCTGCTACAAGTTTTGCTTGCCTCAAGTCTTATTGTCCAGTGTGGGAAGCATGCTTTTGCTTGTCCTAGTTCCACACCTGTTGATGATTTGCAAGATCATGCTAATTTGCAAGGCCAGGTGGCTACAGTTAAGGGAACTAGAGAGTAGAGGGAACTAACTGTAATGGCTAAAACCCCCACATTTTAAGGTAATAACACCGATAAATACTATGTTAGCATGTTGTTGTTGTTGATTGCTACTAAGTTGAGTAGGATTCATAGTGACCCTATGAACAAGAAACCTGAAGACTTTCTATAACTATCATTGTTTCTCAAAGTTCATAGAGCTTCAGGGGGCAGGTTCCTTACGAAGTGGATGCAACTCCTGCTTCCAGAGTCCATCTGGACTTTTTTTCTTTTTAATAAGATAATTGAAGCCTTAACAAACTGAATCATGAGTCAGTTCCTGTTCAGTTTTCAATATTAACAAATTCCACCTGAGCTCCCTTTAACCTAAGAGGATGACTCTGGCTTCCTTGAATTTCAGTAGGAAGTAATTTTGAGAATATCTTCCCTTTTCCTCTTTCTTTAAGATGGAAATAATAAAGTTGAAACCAAAGTGATTCCATTTTGCTGACCTTCTAACTCTACCTGAATACATCTGTATGTTCCAGGAAATAATAATAATCTGATTAGTTTACACAAGTCATAACCCATCCAAGCAGGTAAAACAGGAAGTGTTGGAAAGTGTAACTGGCTCCAGGCCCACCTGACTTCTCCCAACTGGCCAACATAGAGTACATAAAGGCCCCATTCTTCTCTCTTTTCAGGGCTGATACCAAATCTCAGATGGCAGTAGGACCAAAACCCCTCTCAAATTCCCGTATATTCTAACATCGATTTTAATATGCATTCTACACAAATAATTTTCTCTCCATATTATTTGCCTTTTACCTAGAAGTAAGTGAATTCTAAGAACTGAAGCAAGAGGATCCAAGGGCAGTTATCTCCATCATTTTGTTTATACAATATTTGTTTCCCTGCTAGGAACAATTCTAAGGGATTTACAGTAGAATTGCTGTGAGTCATAGAGCTCTGTTGGCTTGGTGTATAGAAGGTTGTGATCCCAAGCCAAAGGTGAGTAATTTGAATCTGTGGTCCTCAGGCCTGGTTTTAATTGCTTTTGGTCAAACATTCTTCTAAGTGGTATAGCACTGGTCTGTCCATTTGCTGTACAGAGGAAACCTGTGGTTGCTGTGATGCTAAACATTATAACATGGCTACCCATGGTGGACAGTGTTTGGTGGAGCTCCGAGTTTAAAACAGGCTTGGAAGCAGAAGTGGCATCCACTTCCAAAATACCTTGCCTTAGAGAAACAATGAAAATTATACAAGTGTTCAGATCTCTCATTCATAGGATCGCTATGAGTTGTTTACAACTCGAAGGCACTTTACAGTAATAAAAAGCAGCAGTTTAACACTCTCTTGGAGTTTCAAAAATCTACCAGGTACAGTAGATCCTGGCACCACCAACATCTTAAAACCTTGTTCTCATAAAGATTCTGAAGGGAAAGATTAGTGGGGGGGAAAGGGGAGAGACCCCATGCATAAGAAAGACAACATCCATAATCAGCAGTTAAGTTCAAATAGTCCCAGTCATGAAACCTCCTAGGAGCTTTCGTTATTCTTTTTTTTTTTTTTTATACACTGGGTCAGGGAGCTTTCATTATTCTGTGGACTCTTGAATCAGCCTCTACTCAAGGAAGTTTAACTGCTGTTCACAAACTAAGACCCCTTCCAGCCAGAAGTAAGTAGAACAATTTCACCCCCACTCCCCTAATAGCAGGTAGGGGTACCATCCTAGAGAGAGATTGAAAGGAATAGGGAGGTTAGGAAGGAGGCTGAGAAAAGGGTTGGAAGGTAGAAGAAGGGGGCTTGCAGTTCCCAGAGAGAGAAACCTTTCACTCATATCCTATCCATAATAACACATGTGAGCCTTTACTCAATTGGCCATCACTGTTGCTGGATAAACAGCAGAGAAAGTTTACATACAGACTTCTAATCTACATACCGATTTCTGTAAGTACAAGCAGCAAGAACCATCTCCATGGCCACTCCAGTGATTGGAAATGGCTGAAAAAGCCTCAGGACAGGTCTAGATTCTTTAAAACACCAATAGGCCATCGTAAGAGCAAACCTTGCTTCTTTCTTCATTGGGGGAAAAAAATAATTAATTAAAAGTAAAGATCTCTGCTGTTCCAAACATAATAGCAGACTTATAATCAAAGGCACATAGCGGTGGAAAAGGTGAGTCAGTGGAAATAATGATAATTTTACAGTCATTTTTAGAAAGAGTATGATAAAAATAGGTTCTTTTTCTTGTAGCAAATTACTATAAACTCAGTAATTTTAAGGAATTTTTTAAATATTACCATTCTAGAGGTCAGCAATCTGACACACGTCTCACAGGGTTAAAACCAAGAGATTGGCTGAATCATGTTTCTTTTAGAGATTTTAGAGAATTATTTGTTTCCTTTTACTTTCCCCTGTCCACAGACCAGCTGCATTTCTTGGATTGTGGTCTCTTCTACCACATTGAGAGCCAGGGACATAGTATCTTTGAATCTCTTTGACTTGGATTCTTTTGCCTGATTCTCTTTTATAAAGATGTTTGTGATGAATGACATTGGATGAATTTCTCTGATAATGCAATCTCTCTGTTTTAATGAGGTTTTTCCCCACCTCTTTAATACTGGGAAGGTTGAAGGATGAGATAGAAGTGGGAAGATCTAGAAAATCGATTGACCCAGCGACTGAAACAGTGGGCTGACCCATATCAAAGATCATGAGGAAAGCAGGGGATAGGACAGAGTTCAGATCTGTTTTTACAGGGACACTATGCATCTTAGTGGACTAAAAACTACCTAACAATAATAACAAAGTCCCTTTTGCCACGTAAATAGCATATATTTTGTTACAGTACACTGGTAGGGTATTATTTTGCCCATCCAGGCCATGCCATTGTTCTTTCTTAAGACTCTATGAAATTTCAGCCACTTCCGAGAGATTTGAAAGGTTGGGGCTATTAAGATTAATTGAATTGTTAAACTAGGACATTGACCCAGATATGATGATTTCCAAGTCAACACAACACATTAATCTGTTATGAGATTTTGTTTCACTAAATATTTTATTGAGTATAAAATTTGTCCTTTAAAGTAAGTCCAAAAGTAATGAATTATTTTAATATGACTTGTTAATCAGCCCCTGGAAAAGCAAATAGCTATCATTCATAACTGGACAGTTAATTTTAAAAGTTCCTTCCTGTATTCAAACACCAAATTCAGACATGTTGCTTATAATTGAAAACCACTCTAGCATTGTTTTTATGGTAATTCAGAGTTATTAATCAAACTCTTCAAATGGTGTGCCTCTCCAGCACTTAACTTGAATACCAAATAAAATGTATAAAGTAGAATTGGTTCCCTCCCTCCAAATTTTATGTACTTTTTGGCATTAGTTCAAAGCTTGTTATTCAATGCAGGAAGAACTCATTAGAGATAAAAGTACAGGGATGTTTCTCTTAGACAGCAGGTTTATGAAATTGTATATTGGCATTTACTAACATCTGTGAATAAAAACTTCATAAATAAACCTGTCAGAAAATGGGCAGACCATTCTGGTGTACAGGAAGTCCTATATTTGAACTATATTTGTCTGAGAAAAGTATCTGCACATGATTCAGAAACTGTCCTGTCATTTTTTTTTTTTTAAATTGCACCTGAGCATCCTCTCTCTTGATTTCCTTTTTGTCTAGACTTTGTGTGGGGTAGAAGTTGTGACATACAAGCTATCAAGAAATATAACTATATTTTACAATAATGGTCCATATGAGGCTGAGTTAGTTCACTCAGCATAATGTATAAAAATATAAATAAAAACTAAGTCTAAAAATAGAAATGAAAAGTATATATAAAAATACAATACCTCTCTGGAATTTTCATGAGCGCCGGCCATTGATCTGAATTGATAGTAATGTCGGCGTCTGTAGTGTCGTGATTTCACGGTGGTTCTTGGAGGCGTACTTGAGCACTACTTCGTCTGAATTTGCTGGATACATACCTCCTGTATATACTGCTGACTGGTGCTCCACATTTCAGTTATTGTCTTCTCGTGGGGACTTTCCCCTTCAACTTTTTCCTCTTAGGCTTCATCTCCTGTGTAGGAAACTTTACCCCGGCCCTTTGTCTTAGAGTACAAATCAGCCTACGAAACAAAGTGAATTTCCAAGGCATCTCCTCCAAGCGAGCCTTCGCTGATTTTCTCTTTGCCAGCACTATCTTGCACTTTGTTTTGATGAACTTCGTTGACTGAAATGTTCTCATTTACTCAATTGAGGAGTACAAAAAGGAAGAATTTCCACTTTTTTATTTCCCTTGCATAAAACCAGAGATGACAGCTTGTTGAACAAGTGGATTCTCTTCAGATTTGTGCTTCGGATTCTGATTTCATATGCATGTGGAGAGTCCAGGAGAAATTTCCTCTCTTGTTTGTCAGAACAGTGTTGTCAAGAGAATTTGTTAACATGACTTCTGCCTTCCATTAAGTGTAAACTTTTTTTCCTTCTTCTAAATTAAAAACAAAACAAAACAAAAGAACAAACACAAAAAAAACCTAAACCTAAAACCCCAAACAAACAAACAAACAAAAAGACAAAAAAACACATCACAGGGGGGGAAAAAATCTAACTCTACCTTTTAATGATATGTTGTTATTGTTGATTGCCTTCGAGTTGAGCAAGACTCATAGCAACCCTAGGAACAAAAGGCCTGAAGCCCTCTACAACTATCAACTTTTAACAAAGTTCACAGAGTTTTCAGAGATAAGCTGTTTAGGAAGTGGATGCCACTCCTGCATATATTACCAAAAAAAACAAGCAAACAAAAAAACAATGCCATCAGTTTATTTCAGCTCATGATGTACCCAGGAGTAGAACTCTGGTCCTTAGGGATCACAGTGACAATAATCCTCAGAAATAGATCACCAGACTTTTTTCAGTGGTGTCTCTAGGTAGATTCAAACCAATAGCCGTCCGGTTACTCTCTAGGTTCAAACCCAAGAATCGTAATGGTAGACATAGTTCTAACTTTCATTCACTTTAGATGGCCTGGGCAACCATCATCTTGAATAAGGATTAATGTATTAACTTCTTCTTTCCTTTATTTTTCATTTATTCTTGACATAAGCAGCCAGAATGCTCATTTAAAAATAATTCAGCTTGCCTACTTGGTGACCCATACTATTAATATCATGATAGTATTATGGTTTTAACCTCCAACCTCCCTGTTCTTGCCCTGCTCTGCTTGTTTTCCTTTTGTTCCCATGGTACTCATTAGCTTCTAGAATTTTGTGTAAGTGTTTATTATTGATTATTTGCACTTCTCAAGTAGAATACCAATTTTTACTTTTTTCAGGCATGATTCCAAAGTACATAGAATACTTGTTTGGTGAGTATACACACACACACACACACATACACATATTTGTGTGTGTATATCTATGTGTATATATATGTGTGTGTGTGTCTACACAGACACACACACATACCCACACAGAGAAACACATACACATGTACACACATTTGTTGATTAAACAGATAAATAATACATTAAACTAGAGATTCTAAGTACTAACTGCATATAAAAATAATGCTGTGTATTCTCAAATTTCTATGTATCAGGAAAATAGAGGGATTTTGTTTCATCTCTTGTTAATTACATGGTTACTGACCTCACACTCTCTGATAAAGTAGAACTAGCCAGAGAACCTATGAGTATAAAAAAGCACCAAGGAAGAGTCTCATCTCATGTACATCTAAACTTGTATCCTGATATATAGTCACATAAAATTTTTAGATAATGTTTTCTATTTTATGAAATGTTTAGACAGTTTCTAATTGTATTTTAGAGCCACTTTATTTCTGTTTTACCTTCTTAAAAAATCTTTCTGATTCATCTTAGAATTTGGGGCTCTTTGTTGTTTTACATTTTGTTGTGAGCCGATGCATAGCTGCCCTCTCGCAGATTTTCAGAGGTAATAAATTGTATGGAAGCAGATTGTCCATCTTTTTCCCACAGCAGCACAACTCCTTACCACTAACTCACCAGACCTGTTAGGCATCCAGAAAAATATAATGATTATAGAGGAAGATATTTGAATGGCAAACAGACACATGAAGAAATACTTCAAATCATTGGCAATAAGAGAGATGGAAATAAAAACTACAATGAGGTCTCACTCCAGTAAGAGAGGCAAAGTTTAACAGGGCAGCAAGTAATAGTTGTTGGAGTAAATGTTGCATGAAAGGAACTCTTACACATTGTTAATGGGTTTGTGAGATGGTGCAACCATTCTGGAAGGAAGTTTACTTCTTCCTCCAAAAGGTGAACATAGAAATTCCATATGACCCAGCTATTCCACTACTTGGAACATACCCTGAGAAAAGAGAACTGAGGCACAAACTGAGATTTGTACACCAATGCTCATAGCAGCATTATTCACCATCTCAAGAAAATGGAAACAGTGCAAATGTCCAACAACAAACAAATGGATTGAGAAGTTACGGTACATTCACACAGTGGAATACTATGCAGCACATAGGAGCAATGATTTTGTAAATTATTACCTAACTTGGGAGGGACTGGAGAACATTATGCTGAGTGAACTCAGTCCCACAAGGATAGATATTGTATAAAACTATTATTGTAGAATGAGTAAAAGAATCCAAGAGGGGTGGGAGAGATTGGAAGGAGACAGATGAGGATGTGCAGAGGGAGGGGGGTTAATTGTGGGGATGTACAATTTGATGGGTAGGAAGTTGATGGAATTTGAAAGAATTTTTTTCTTGAAAACAATGTATTCAAATTTTGTAAATAAACTAGTAGATTTTTTAAAAAATAATGATAATAACAAAAGAGAGCCCATAGATATTACAAGTGGTGAAGTACTTTATTTGACTACCAGGATGGTTATATGAACACACCTGCAAATTCCTCAGAAGTCAGACAGGAAATCTGCTTTTGAAAGGCCACAGCTTTGAATGTCATTTGGAGCAGTTCTGCTTCGCACATGTCAGGTCACCAGATTTCAAAATCTACTAGATGGCATCCCTCAACAACTATGAGAGCAAATAAACTATATATAGTTGAAAGAATGTGAAATATTCCCAAATGCTTTTTCTTTTTTTTTTTTACGGCTGCACTCCTTTTTAAACACCCCCTCAGTACCTTCATGATTCTGACTAAACTCATAGCTCCTTGATACTTGGCATTCTGTTGCCACGGATTGAGGTGTGTGATATTTCAGTTGTATTCATTAGGTATTACATTGAGTGCTTTTGAAATGTATTTTTATCTACTTGGGAAAAGTCTGACATTTTTAATAATGTGGTATCTATTTTCATGTCTAAGAGCAAAGTCCTTTATCACTGTCTCTTAGTAAATATGAAGGAAATGTTGTCTTTTATTCAGCAGTGATTTCCCTACAGATTGTTAAAGGAGTGCAGCTTCTAGTTATAATATTAAACTTCATCGTGCTTCAAGGCTCTGGAATCCCTGGACATCAGCACTGGGTTGCTTCAGTATCTCTTGAATAGAAAATCAAAGTTAGCCATCAAGATACATAAGGACTTTATGGATCATCTCAGCTTAACTTTATTTCCCCGAAGAACATATCAAAAACCTCAAGTGTGTTGAAAGCACTTAATATTGATCTTTTGTATTTCAATTCAGAATTGGTATTTGACTATAAAGAAGCCTACAAATGAAGTTGAGTTACAGCAAACTTTTTAAATGATTAAAAAGGAGTTGTATTCTAAAACCCCAAATATTTGGGTGGGGGGGGAAGAATTGGGGAAAAAATGAGAAAAGCTAGGAAAATAAATACAATACAATGATGACTTAGTGGAAAGGAATTGCACTGCCAACATAAAAATATGCAGTTCAAATCTACAAGCTGCTCTGTAGGAAAAAGATGGGCAGTCTTCTCCTGTGCAATTTACTATCTCTGAAAACTCACTGAAGAGTCAGTTATGGATTGGTTCTGACTAAATAGTATACAACTTGACTAATACATTATAATGTGTCCAGTAAATTCATATGGTCTTTGAGAGTTTGATTTATTAAATCCTTGTGGTTCCCATTTAGTGCTACTTAAAACTGACATGACAGCACCTAACAGCAAAATTGTACTTGATTTCCTCTGAGTTTTCAATTTTTTGTTAATATTTTAAAGAAGCCTAACATTGAGATAAATGGGAATCCCAGAACACTTCATTGTGCTCATGCAAAATCTATACCTAAACAGGAAGCAACTCTTGGAACCTAACAAGTGAACACTGAAACTTTAAAATTGAGAAAGCTCTGCTGTACCTTTTCATCTTATCTATTCAGTCTGCATGCAAAGAAAACCATTTGAGAAGCTGAACTATATAAAGAAGAATATGCCATTAGGATTGGAAGAAGCCTCATCAACAGCCTGCATTATGCACATGACACAAATTTGTTTGTTATGAGAGAAGACATAAATGCAGATCAAAGACTTCTGTCTTCAATATGTATTACACCTTATCATCAAGAAAACAAAGGTCATTACTATTGGACCAATAGGCAACATCATAATAGATGGAGAAAAGATTGGAATTGTCAACTATTTACTCTTACTTGGATCCATAGGCAACAGAGGGGAGGTGTGGTGAGGTACCTGTCTGGGGAGTAGAGCCAGGCTCTGGTAGCATACCGCCTGGTATATAGGACTAACTCAGATGTGTAAACTTACTATAAATCTTCTTTCGTCTACTTTCACCATTATGTTACTATGAAGTCAATTGATCAAAAAATTGAAGGAAAACAAAATGTGTTCCATTGGGAAAATCCAGTGTTAAGTAACGCTCCCAAGTCCTAAACAAGGTGATGCTAATTTAAAGACTAAGTTGCAATGAATCCGAGCCATAGTGTTTCCAGTTGCTTGCTATGCATCTGAAAGTTGAACAGTTAATAAGGATGATCAAGGAAGAATTGATGCCTTTAAGTTGTGGTATTGGAGAAGAGTACTAAATGTCCTATTGACTGCTAAAATAAACAAATATGTCTTGGAAAAAAATGCAAGTAGGGTGCTTCTTGGAGAAAAGAATGGTGAAAATTTATCTTATATACTTTGATCATGTTGCTAGGATAAATCATTCCTTGGAAAAGAACATCATGCTTGGAAATGTGGTCAGTGTAATAGAGGAAGACCCTCAAGATAAATTGAGACCATGACTATAAATATGGACTCAGATATATTAGAGATGATGAGGTTGTCACAGGTAAGGGCAGGGTTTGGATCAGTTTTTCATAGTCACTATGAGTTGTTACCAACTCTAGGTACATGAAGACAGCAAAACCAGCAAAGCAGTTGTTAATCATAGTAGATGTTTTTACTAAAATTTGCTTTTTAATAAGTACATACATTTGTACAGGAGGTTTTTTACTATTAGCATGTTTGTGGGTTGGTTTGTTTTTAAAATCCTAGGATTATACGTCATGAGAAGAGAGTGTTATCATGTGACTGTTGTTGACTCTCATCGGGTTAGGTTGCTCTCATAGCAACTCTTCGTGTGCACAACAGAAAGAGATTCTCTCTCCCCCAGTCTTTGCTCCACTTAGGCCAGTTGTTGCAGTTACTTTGTCAATCCATCTCCTTTAAAATCTGGACTTCTTTTATGGAACTTCTACTTTTCTAAGCATACTCTCCGTTTCTAAGACTACCTCCTCCCATAAAGGTGTATACCTCTGGAAAGCTGAGGGAGGGTCACAAGGAGTTTGAACTGACTTGAAGGCATTGGATTGGGAGTATTACCTTAAATATTCATTAAATAGCACATGTCTTTATAAGTTTTTTATTTGTGTATATTTCTGTACTCATAATGTCACATCACTATTCCCACTCCCTCACTGTGTTGTTTCCTTTGACCTTCTTTTCCAAACGATTTTGCCTTCTAATAATATTTAGCCCTGGCCACATGTTGCTCATTTGATTGTGTGTGGTTTGTTTTTCTATGTAGTGAATACTTCCCTAATCCTATTCTTTACCTTAATTATTTTCTGTTTTTTGTATGGAAAGGGCACCATGGAAGTGAGTTCACTTTAAGGCTTGAAGAGTCTCTAAAGGAAGGAGTCTTGGAAGAATAGTATTAACAATGCTACACTCTAAGAGTGTCACAGGCCATGTTGTTACTGTTTTTAGGTACTTTTGAATCAAGTATGACCCACAGTGACCCTGTGAACAAAAGATCTAAACCCTGGCCTATCCTGTGCCATCCTCCGTCTTCCTGACACACTTGAGTTTATTGCAGCAGTTACTGTGTCAGTCCATCTTGTTGAGGGTTTTCCTTTCTTTCATCACCCCTACACCTTTCCAAACATGATGTCCTTCTCCAAGAGGTAGCCTCTCCTAGCACCATGCCCAAGGTATGTGAGATGAAATTTCAACCTTTTTGCCTCCAAGGAGCACTCTAGCTGCACTTTTTCCAAGACATTTCTGTTTGTTCTGTTTGTAGTACTCTTTTCCAACACCACAGCTCAAAGGCATCAATTTTTATTCTTTTGTCTTTATCCATTGTGCAACTTTCAGCATCGTAGCCAGTGATTGAAAATACTATGACCTAAATCAGGTATACCTTCATCTTCAAACTTAACACCATTTCTCCTCAATAATTTGGAGAGGTCCTTGACTGCAGACTTTCCCAGTGCAATTTATCTCCTTATCTCTTGCCTGTGGGTACCAATGATGCTGGTTGTGAATCCAGGTAATATGAAGCATTGACAGTTTCAATCTTTTCTTCATATATTATGTTGTTACCTAACAGTGCAGTGGTGAGAATTTTTGTTTTCTTGATGTTGAGATTCAATCAATATTAAAGGCTGTATTCTTTGATCTTCTGTAGCAAACACTTCACGTCTTTCTCACTTTTAGCAAACAGGGTTGTGTCATCTGTGTAATATGGTCTGTTGAAGTGTCTGTCTTCCATTCTGATGCTATGTTCTTCTTCAGAGAGGTCATCTTTTTCAATAATTTGCTCAGCATACAGTTTAAATGGGTATGGAGACAGGATAAAACACTGACACACACCTTTCTTTCTTTTAAACCAAGTAGTATTCCCTTGCTGTTCACTCAACATCTTCTTGGCATAGGTATAGATTTCACCTGGACATGGTTAATCATTCCATAATCTCAGAGATATCATCCATTTCAGTCAGACAAGGGACCTGGCCATTTTTATGATTTTAAGTTCTGTTATTTGATTTTCTCTTCCTCCATTCAGGACCCTCTACTGTAAATATGTTTATATTATACAATGGTAGTAGCAGGACACTATATAGTTCTTCTCATCTCAGAGTTATGGAGGCTAAGGTTCATGTGGCCCACTAATCCTGTGCTGCAACTTGAAAGGCATGCAATTCGAGTCCACCAGCTGCTTCACAGGAGAAAGGTGGGCAATCTCCCAATCTCCTCCTGTGTGATTAACTGCCTTTGAAAAACCAACTGGAGGGCCTGCTATGGGTTGATTCTGACTCTACAGTATACAACAACAACCATAGAGATACTTCAAATTTATTACATCCTTCCCATAATTTTATACCTAAAAATTTACACCTCTTTCCAATCATGGTCTTTTCAGTCACTTCCTATGTATCTGAGAGCTGAACAATGAATAAGGATGACAGAAGACTTGATGCTTTGACCTGTGATAGCAAGAAGAATGCAGCATATTCTGCCAAAAGAGCAAATGTGTTTTGGAGAAGGTGCAGCCAGAATTCTCCTTGGAGGCAAAGATGATGAAACTTTGTCTAACAGGCTTTGGGTGTGTTGCTAGGGGAGGTTTTTCCATGAAGAGGAAATCATGCTTGGAATTGTGGAGGAATGGTGAAGGAGAGGAAGATTCTCAGCTAGGATAATTTGCACAGTGACTGCAGCAATGAGCTTAAGTGTATCAGAGATTCTGAAGATTGCAGAGAATAGGACAGGGTTCACATCTGTTGTTCATAGAGATGTTACGAGTTGTACTTTACCCGATAGCACCTAACAACAGTAGTCACTCACCAGGTGTATTCTTTATGCTTCACCCATTGCTTTAATAACCATGTGTCTTATTAATTCAGTTTCTTTGTTGCCTATAATATAAATTGCTGGCAAATATAATATTTGAAAAACCATCACTGATAACAGCTTCTTCAATCCTAAATAATTCATCAGGTGCTCAATTAGGTAAAAAGTGATCAAAATGTAGTTTGTTCTGTTAACTGTTTGGGTTATTTGATATCATATTAATTTTTAAAAATCACATATTCCTATATTAATTCCTGTGTTCTGGGAAAACTCTGCTTAGAAACTTGTCATTAGTTTTCCCTTTTATTCATTTTATCATCCCAAATCTTAAGCAAGCTGAGGTTTCCTTAAGATGTTTACCAACCTTCGTTTTATGAATTCAACTGTGTTTTCCATAAATATGTTATAATCCTTCCCTTATACTTTTAAATTTTATTCATTTTGGAAAGTGAGCATTCTTGGTTGTGTTAATGAGCCTAAATAAGTGTGTTCTTGTGTGACATGGAGTCAGTTCTGAGTCATAACAACCCTATAGGATAGAGAAGAACTGCCTCATACAGTAGTCTAGGCTGTAATCTTTATTATATGCAGATGACACTACCTTGCTTGCTAAAAGTGGAGAAAACTTGAAGTAGTTACTGAAGAAGACAAAAAATTGTAGCCTCCAGTAGAGATTGTACATTAAATAAACCAAAATCCTCACAAATAAGCATATGACTCAAATGGAGGAAAGATTGAGCATTTAACTCATAAACTGATTAACATTTAACTCATAAGCGGAAGAAAGGATGCAGTTGCCAAAGATTTAATTTTATCTGCAACCACAATGAATACCTATGAATGTGGCAGTAAATAAATCAATAATGTACTACCTAGGCAAATGTTGTGAAAGACCTCTTTAAATTTCTAAAGAGTAGATATACCAGTATAAGACTATGATGACTCAAGCCAAAGTATTTTAAGTTACTTCATATGCATACAAAAGTGGGGCAATGAATAAGAATGACTAATAAAGAATACATGCCTTTAAACTGTGATACTTAAATCTTTATAATTTTTATTATATGACCAACAAATTGTTTATAATTATGTTTATCACCACATTTATATTTATTACTTTTTGCCTGTAGTTTTAATTTGTACAGTTTTTTTGTATAATCTTAAGTAAAAAGTTATTATCTTTTGGTTTTTCTGAGATAGGTATTAGTAATTGTAAATAGAACACTATTGTGACTTAAATTTCCAAGTTTTGTTTATTTTTATTAATCTCAAAATATTTTCTAGTTTCCTCTGTGATTTATTTTTTATTATTTTTTTTAAGAACAATCTTCTGAGTGGTACAGCACTCTACTGTCAATATGTTGTACTATGGTAACCAGGGGTTGCTGTGATGCTGAATCTTGTGCCATTGGGGTGTCAAATGCTGTAACAGTTACCCATGGTGGACAATGTTTGGTGGAGCTCCCAGATTAAGACAGGTTTGGAAGCAGGAAATAGCAGCCACACTTCCTAAACAACATGTCTCTGGAAACTCTATGAACTTTGATAACTGATGACAGTTATAGAAAGGTTTCAGGCCTCTTTTTCATATGAATTGTGCTTGACTTGCAGCAATCATCAACAGCTATGACATTGCATACTAACTGTATTTTTTTTTTTACTGTCCATGTATTTGTTTCCAAAATTTTTTGTTTGCTGTTTTTTTCTCATTTAGTTGTGAAGGTGTTATGGTTAGATGACATTAAGTTGATTATAGATGATAGTAAACACGGGAACAACAAATTAAAGCCCTAGTCAGCTCTGTACTGTTCTTACAATTTACTGTGTGTGTTTAAGCCCATCAGTGATATCATTCTGTCAATCTATCTCCTTGAGAATATTCCACTCTCTTGCTGTCCTTCCACTTTTCTAAGCATGATGTCCTTTTGTCAACAACTGACTCCTCATAATACACTCAAATATGTGATAAGTCTCACCATTGTTGCTCATGTTATGGTTTTTTTTTTTTTAAGTGCTGTCACGTCAAGTGCAAATCAAGTGCAAAACCTGTGGACAACAGATTTGTCCCCTGTCCCATCCTGTGCCATCCTGACACTTTCTGACACACAGAGCACATTACAGCAGTCACTCTGTCAATCCACCTGGTTGAGGATTGTCCTCTCCTTTGCCAATCCTCCATCTTTCTGAGCATAATGTCCTTTTCCAAGGTAGATCCCGTCCTAACAAAATACTCGAAGTATGTGAGGTGAAGCTTTATCATCTTTGTCTCCAAAGGACACTCTGGCTCCACTTTCTCCCAGACCTGTTTGTCCTTTTGACGGTTCATGGGATGTTCTGTACTCTTGTTCTGCACACCATCTCAAAGGCATCAATTCTCAATTCTTCTTCTGTCATCCTTATTCATTGTCTTGCTCTCAGATGTACAACAAGTTATCAGAAAGACCGTGACCTGACTCGGACACACCTTTGTCCTCACACTGACATCTAAACTCTCCAGTAAACAGTTGAGTTCCCTGACTGAAGACTTTCTCAATGCAATATGACTCCTAATTCCCTGACTGCTAGTATGAAGATTGTTGATTGTGGATCCTAGTAAGGTGAAGATGTTGACTATTTCAGTCTTTTCTTCATCTATCATGATGTTGCCTATATGTCCAGTGGTAAGGATCTTTGTTTTCTTGAAATTGAGACACAGTCTGTATTAAAGGCTGTATTCTTTAATCTTCTGCACCAAGCACTTCAAGTTCTACTGACTTTCAGAAAAGAAGGTTGTGTCAGCTGCATAATGAAGTTTCGTTATGAGTCTTCCTTCAATCTTGATGCCACATTCTTCTTCATGGAATCCAACGTCTTAAAAACCTGCTCACCATACAGATTGAATAGGTATAGAGAGAGATCATGAGCCTGACACACTCCATTTTAAATTCTAAAGCAGGTAGTATTTTCTTCATCTGTTTAAACAACAACCTCTTGGTCTCAGTGTAGGTTTCACATGAGCACAATTAAGTCCTCTGGGGTTCCAGTTCTTCTTAATGTTAGCCTTAACTTGTTATGATCCATACAGTCAAATGCCTTTGCACAGTCAATAAAGCATACAGAGATAATCTTCTGGTTTTCTTTACTTTCAGCCAGGGTCTTTTTGATACCAGCAATGAAATCCCTGGTGCCTCTTCTAAATCCTACTTGATTCTATATACGGTTTTAGCCATTTTTGAATGATATTTAGCAATATTTTCCTTGTGTGAGATATTAATGATATTGTTTTATAGTTTCCACATTCTGTTGAATCACATTCCTTGGGAATGGATCAAATATGAACCTCTTCCAATCCACTGGCCAGACAGCTATCCTCCAATTTTCCTGGCATGAGCTGTTGAGTGCATCCAGGGTTGCCTTTGTTAATGGAAACAAATAATTTGGTACCTCATCGATTCTGGGGGCATTATTTTTTGTCAATGCTTTCAGTGCAACTTAAATTTCTTCCTTCTTTACCATTAGCTCCTGCTGTAAAGTCCTTCCAGAATTTTTTCATTATCAGTCAGATTTTTTTGGTATAGTGACTCTGTGTATTCTTTCCATCTTCTTTTCATGTTTTCTGGGTCATTAAATATATAACCCATGACATCTTTTACATTTCCACCTCAGGTTATATTTTCATATCTCTCAGATTGAGCAATGCAGAGAGCAGGTTCTTCCCTTTTTATTCTACAATTACAGCTCTCTGCCATTCCATTATAATACTTTTCTTTGTCTTCTTGGGCTGCCCTTTGATAGCCATCATTTGTTTGCCAGTGTGTTGTACTGAGACAATTTGTGGCTTGCTGTGATACTGAAAGCTATGCCACCTGTGTGTCAAATGCCACAGGGTTACCATAGTGCAGATGTTTTAGTAGAGCTCCTAGATTCAGACAGACTAGGAAGCAGAATTGTCCATCCTCTTATTAATATCAGGTTTCTGAAAACCACAATGAACAGTGGAGGAATGTAGACAATTATAATATTAGTAGTAAAGTCTGGATTAGAATTCAGTTGAAATGAGGATAATAATGACATACATCCCTTAATAATTGGAACATGGAATATATGTGGCTTAAATGTTGGAAAACTTGATATTTTGAAAAATGAAATGGGACACTGGAACATAGAAATGCTAGGCATTATTGAGAAGAGATGGACTAGCTTCGACCACTTTGAATCAAATAATCACGTTGTCTACTATAGTGAGGATGAAAAGCAGAAAAAGAATGGTATTGCAGTCATAGACAAAAAGCGAATTTCAAGTTTTATCCTGAAGTATGATGCTGTGAATGATAGAAGAGTGTCCATGCATATACATGAGTACTTGCTATATGACTGTATTCAAATATGTACTCCTGCATCTAGAGATAAAGAGGAAGAAATTGAAAATGTTTACCAAATCTTGCAATTTGAAATTGACAGAATTTTCAATATTCATTTAAGATGTGTTAGTGGTAATTGCTGGTGAACACAAAAGTTGGAAACAGTGGAGAAGGAATAGTGCTTAGGAAGTATACACTTGCTGACTAAAATGAGGCTGGGAAGATAATGACTGCATTTTGGTTTTTTTGTTTTTTTTTTCTATGGTTCCTCTTTAAAGCATTTTGTAAATTCAAGGATATATTTATAACAAATACCTAATTTAAAACACACAACTTTACACGAACCTAACCTGATGGGACGCATAGCAATCAGATAGACTACATCTGTGGAAGCAATCGTTAGAGAAGCTCAAAACAAAGACAAGGGCAGACTGTGGGTCAGACCATCAGTTACTCATATAAGTTCAAATTGAAGCCAAAGAAATGAAAACAAGTTTATGAGAACCAAAATATGATATTGAATCTATTCCATCAGAATTTAAAAATCCTCTTAAAAATAGGTTTGAACACCAGTGATTAAAATCCAGATGAGTTGTGTGATAACATCAAGGATATTATCTATGGTCATTACAAAGACAGAGGAGAAAGAAAAAGCTGGAAATCGATGTCAGAAGAAACTCTGAAAATTGCACTAGAGCATCAAGAAGCAAAAACAAAGGTAAAACATAATGACATAAAGGAGCTGAAAAGAAGATTTTTGCTCATGAGGACATATTTCATATTAGGCTAGTTACTTTAAGCTTATTTTGTTAAATTTGTTCTATTACCTAATATATAATTTATCCCGATGAACATTCTATGTAAACGTGAGAAAAAAATGTATATGCTGTTGTTAGTCGTGGAGTTCTGTGTAGCTATCAATTTAGTCTAGTTATTTATAGTACTATTCACTACTTCCAATTAATAGTTGATCTTCAGCTTAGTTGTTCTTTACAGCATTCAAAATGAGTTCTTTTTTTATTATTAAATTTTATTAGTATTAATGAACATTTACAGAGATTTTGGGTTTTCATTCATTCATGGTGGCACTGTTTTCTCCACCCTCCTCCCCAGTTCATTCTTCTCCCCCCCATGTCTGTTTTAATTGTCCAATTGCCACAGTGCTTGTCAAAGCCAGTTCTGATTAATATCCTTTGTCAGTGTGTCCCTTGCCATTCCCTATCACTCCTCCCTGAGAGAGACTTCACCCTGATTCATAAGGAAAAGGGGATGGCGTATTCCCTTAGCTACTTCCTGCTGAAAAGGGACGCTGTGGGTTTCAGGGTGAAGATCTTCTCTCACTTCTCTAAAGGGCCCCTTTGGCAGTAGGAAACACATAGACTATTATGGAGATTGATTTTGGAATTTAGATGCACTGTTATTGATTGTGCTTAGCCGTACATGTTCATATCCTTGAAGATGTATCATGGAAGTGTTGCAGCCTAGAAGATACAAGTTTAACAAGTTAAAAGTGCATGAGTCAAAAATTGAAAAGCAATAATATTCTGAGTAGAGGTTCTAATAGTGGCACAAATCAAGTTACAGAGGTAAGGTGGTTCCATTGCCATCCTTACTCTAACTTAATTTTTTTTTTTAATTTAAATTTGTTATTAATTTCAGTGAAAATTTACAGAGGCTTTGGATTTCCATTCATTCACTGTTGTAGATTTGTCCCCTCCCAAGGCTCCCCCCCCACCAGACATTACCCTCTTGGAAAAGTAAAAGAAAAGATTCTTTAATTATTTTACAAACCCTCCCCCAGGACTGAGTCCTTGATAATACCAACTATTATATTTTTTAATTTTCTTTTCAAGTACAAACAATTTTGCTTCATCGACTTGGGGGTTTGTTGTCCAGTGCATATATGTGTATATATTTATAATTGCTATGTCTTTGGGCTAACAAGCACAAGGGTCGCTATGAGTCATCTATGACTCGACAGCACTTAACAACAACAAAAATGACAACCTAGAGAGAGCTACGTTGGCCTACTGGACAGAAAGTTACGCTAGCAAGCCTTAGGTGGGTGATTTTAATCTGGTTAATTTTAATCTGGTTTTAATTGTTTGTTTTTTTTTTTGTCAAACATTCGTCTAAGTGATACAACACTGGTCCATTTGTTGTACAGAGAGGTAACTTGTGGTTGCTGTGATGCTAAACACTGTGACAGTCATGTGCTAAATGTGATGATGGTTACCCATGATGGACAGTATTTGATGGGGCTTCCATATTAAAACAACTTGGAAGCAGGAGTGGCATCCACTTCCGAAATGGCTTGCCTCTGGAAAATCTATGAACAGTGCTCACGTCTTTCTTTTATAAGGTTGTTATGAGTCGTCTACGACTCGACACCACTTAGCAACAACATAACAATATCTTTGTTATATATTGAAATAAATTTATCATTATAACATTTTTTCCATCTCTTAAGAATTTTTTAACATAAATTATATTTTGCCTACTAGCATCCAAAAACGACTGGAACAGCACATCAACAGAGAACTACCAGAAGTCCAGGCTGGTTTCAGAAGGGGTCGTAGTACTAGAGATATTGTAGCTGATGTTAGATGGATCTTGGCTGAAAGCAGGGAATA
>NW_006399775.1:8152634-8174413 GCF_000299155.1 Elephantulus edwardii
AACAACAACAACAGCATAACCATTGCACTTTCCTATTTGGTTTTCTTTCTTAGTATTTTTTTCCATCCTTTTAATTTATTATGTCTTTGAGTTTGTCTTATAGTAACTTTGAATTGATTTGCCTTTGAATATAAACTATCTGTTGTCAATATATCAAAGAAAGAAAATCATTGGCATGGAGTTAAAATCAGCTCATAGCAGACCCCCAGTGAGTTTCCAGAGGCTGTAAATAATTTGGGAGGGTATTGCTCATCTTTCTTCTGAGGAGCAGCTGGTGATTTTGGACTTCCTGACTTTAGCTCATATCACAACTTCTTATACACTAGGTCACTAGAGTTCCTGGTGGTTTTCTATTGCTCTTGTACAGTTTAATCCCAATCCTAAATCTTACTCATTTTTAATGAAAAAGTTGATCAACTTATATTTATCAAAATTGCACAAACGGTACAATATAGTTCCACTACTTGGAATGTCAGAGATAGTATGATTGGCTCAGCACAGAGCAGGATTCATTCAGATCTGTTGTGAACCATGTCGCAATGAGTCATAGTTGACTCAAAAGCACGTAACAACAACAATAACATTTGGAGTGTCAATTTAAAACTGAAGATTTATTTTGGTTTTTCTTAAATTTTTATTTTATATTGGTTTGCTTACAAAGTTAATGTATTTTGTGTTTCACACAATCAGAGAAGTGTGCCTCAGGATTGGTGTAAGATCCATCAACAGTCTATATTATGCAGATGACACAACCCTGCTTGCGGAAACTGACGAGGACCTGCAGTGTTTGTGGTGGGTCAAGGATTTCAGCCTTCAATATGGATTAAGGCTCAATATCAAGAAGAGAAAGATTCTCACCACTGGACCAATTTGTAACATCAGGATGGATGGTGAGGAGATTCAGATTGTTCACAGCTTTAGTTTGCTTGGCTCCACAGTCAACGATCTTGGAACCAGCAGCCAGGAAATTAAAAGACTTATTGCAATGGGAAAGTCTGCTGATAGGGACCTCTCCAGGGTACTGAAGAGCAGGCCAAGATTTTTGTAATTACTTCCTATGCATCAGAGAGCTGGGAAATGACTAAAGAGGATAGAAGGAGAACTGCTTGGAGAACCAGGCTGCTCCTTGGATGCAAGGATTCTGAGGTTTTGCCTGACATACTTTGGACATGTTGCAAGGAGGGACCGGTCGTTGGAGAGGAATGTCATGCTTGGGAGCGTGGAGGGACAGTGCACGAGGGGAAGGCCCTCTATGAGGTGGACTGATGCAGTGACTGGGGTAATTGGGGTGAGTGTGTCAGAGACAATGAGATTGGCACAGGACAGAGCAGGGTTTAGGGCTATTATACATAGGGTTGCTAGAGTCACAAGAGACTCGGCAGCACATAACATCAACAACATACCACTGAATACCAAAAGAACAAGCAAATGTGTCTTGCACCTACAGTGTTCTTCAGTGTCAAAGATGGTAAAACTTAGTCTACCATACTTTGGAAATTTTGCTAGGAGGGACCACTCTTTATACAAAGACATCATGCTGAGAATCATGGGAAGTCAGCTGAAAGAAAAACACACAACATGATAGACTATCTCAACATTTAGGGAAATCTAAGGGCTTGAAATAGGACACACTTTGGCATATATCCTTTTTGATTTTGAACCATGCAGTGTTTCCCTGCTGTGTTCTGACAGCTACTTCCTGGTCCAAGTATAGGTTTCACATAAAGACGCTCTAGTGTTCTGGAATTCCCATTCTTCTCAGAGTTAGTCACAGTTTGTTATGATTCCCACAGTCAAATGCCTTTGCATAGTCAATGAAACACAGACATTCCTCTGGTACTCCCCTCTTTTAGCCAAGATCCATCTATTAGCTATAATATCCCTAGAACTATTGCCTCTTCTCTATCCAGCCTGCACTTCAGTCAGTTCTCTGTTGATGTACTGTTCCATTTTTGGATATTTTTCAATAGAGTCTGGCTTGCATGTGATAATAATGATATTTTTTGATAATTTTTGCACTCTATCAGGTCATCTTTCTTAGGAATGGAAACAGTTTTTGATCTCTTCCAGTCAGTTAGCCAGGTGATTGTCCTGATTTCTTGGCACAACTTGATGAGCACTTCCAGGGCTGTGTGTGTTTGTTGAAATATGTCAATTGGTATGCCATCAATTCCTGGGACCTTGTTTCTTTACCAATTCTTTCAGAGCAGCTTGTACTTCTTCCTTCATCATCACAAGCTTTTGATCATACATTGTTTCAGGAAATGGTTCTGTTTTAGCCAATTCCATTTGGTACATTGACTCTGGAGACTCCTTCTGTTTTCTTCTAATACTTCCTGGATCATTTAATATTGTGCTTAAAACATTTTTAAGTACTACAAATCAAAGCTTGAATTTGTTCTTCAGGTCCTTCAGCTTAAGAAATGCTGAGTGAATTTGGCCTTTTTTATTTTCCAGAAGGTTGGGCTCTATGAGGATGAGTGTAGCATCAGGTTTAGAGGAAGACTCATTAACAGCCTATGTTACGCAAATGACACAACCCTTCTTGCTAAAACTGAGGAGCCCCTAAAGCTCTTGCTACAAAAGGTCAAAGACTGTAGCCTTCAATATGGACTGGAGCTCCATATCAAGAAAACAAAGCTCAACTGGAGCTCAACATCAAGAAAACAAAGATTCTCACCATTGGACTGATTGGCAGCATCATGATAGATGGGAGAGATTAAGATTGTTAACAGCTTTAGTCAGCTTGTCTCTACAATCAACACTCTTGATACTAGCATTCATGAAATGAAAAGACAAATTGCTTTGGGAAAGTCTGCTTTCAGGGACCTCTCCAGAGTACTTAAGAGTAACAGTGTCAGTCTGGACACTAAGGTGCACCTTATCCAGGCCATAGTCTTCACCGTTACTTGCTATGCATCAGAAAGCTGGATGATGACTAGGAATGATAGGAGAATTGATGCCTTCCTTTGTGCTGTGATGCTGGAGAATAGTATTGAATATGCCATGGACTACCAGGAGGACAGGTTCATCCTGGACTGCTCCTTAGGAGAAAGGGTTCTGAATCTTCATCTGACCTACTTTGGGCATGTTACAAGAAGGGATCGGTCCTTGAAGAGGGGCATCATGGTTGGGAAGGGTTGAGGGATGGAGAAAGAGTGGGAGAACATTGATGAGAAGGATAGATACACTGACTGGAGTTGACAGTAGGTGTGTCAGAGAGAATAAAGTTGGCACAGGATAGAGCAGGATTCAGGGATGTTGTACATATGGTCACTATGAGTCACAAGCAACTTGACCAGACATAACAACAGTGACAATAAGGGCTTGAATATGAGGATGATCTTGAGACTGTAGTCAGAGCAAAGTTTGTCTTTTGTTCAGTGTTCCAAAGAGTCATAGTTGACTTAGTGGCACCTAGCAATAGCAATATTTAGTTCTTATAGAACTTAAGTCTTTTTTGTGTCTGAAGTCCTTAATCATTACATACTGAGTAAGAAGTTATGCTACCAGCAACAAAGCAGGCCATTCCAATCCATTAGTAGTTCCACAAGAGGAAGATGAACACTCTCATCCTGAGTAGTTTATAGCCTCTGAAAACCTACTTGAGGGTAATGTGTGAATAAGACACAACTCAACAGCACTGAGTTATTTTGTTGTTTGAGTGTGCTACTATAGTTTTTTTATCATTGCATATTTTTTATTATTTTTTCCTCTTTGTAGTTACAATAGAACTTACACTTAATATTTTATTTCTTAGCAGCCTAGTTCTGATGACTATAAACTTTAATAGTGAAAAAATAATTTTATCGTAAATAGTTCTTTTATAGCTCTCCTTCACTGAGATATTATTAGGTATAAATTGTATTTTATGCAGTAAAAACTTACTATTATTATTTTTAAAACTATTCTCTTATTCAGCTGTGTTTTAAATCACATAGGAGAACAGAAGAATCATGTATTTCCTTTTTTTGTAAGGATACTTTTGCTCAGTGTAGAATCATGAGTTTTAGATCCCTTAATTTCACCGTGAATAAATAGATCATCTCATTTCAACTCAGTTTATATGGCTTTTGATAAAAAGTTAACTGTGCATCTTTTTTATAAACCTCATGGCACATCTTCTAATTTTTAAGATTTTTCTCATTCTATTTGTGTTTAGCAGATGAGTTATGATGTATCTGTCAATTTATTTGAATTTATCATACGTAGAGCTCATTGTGAATCTTACATATACATTAATGCTTTTTTAAAAGTAAGATTTATATCTTAGCTGTTAATCTTTCAAATGCTTTTTGCCATTTCTCTTCTACTATTTTATCTGCTACAGAAACAGGCTAGTCTCATATAATCGATATTAAAGTTTAATGATTCCTGTTTTCTGCCAGGACAAATCTGCTGTCTTACCTTCCTACTAAGTTGTTTCTATCTATTATTGTACTTTTCAAGAAAATGTGTGTGTGTGTGTGTGTGTGTGTGTGTATAGTTAAAAAAAATCTGTAGGTCAAACGAAAATCTGAGAACTACTACTCTTGTGGTACCCATGATTCATGCATTCAGAGATAGATTGGAGCATCCTGTAGTCGTATGTCCCAAAATCTATAGGTCTGTTGAAAGCAGAGTTCTGATAAAATGTCTGTTTATAATCTGGAAGTAAAATATATACTATATGTATGCGTGTGTGTGTGTGTGTGTGTGTGTGTGTGTGTATATATATATATATACATCATATCATAAAGTGCTTGGAGAAACAATGAAAGTTATACAAGTGTTCAGGACTATTGTTCATAGTTGTCTATGCTATGAGTTGTCTATGATTCAGCGGCACTTAACAAAACCAACAGCCTAGAGAGAGTTCTGTTGGCGTTACGAATAGAAAGTTGTGATACCACTAAAACCAAGCACTTTACATTTCATTAAAGAAAAGCTTGGAAGAACTCTAGAAGTCCTAATCCACACATAAACAGTCTTCCAAGCATCCTGAAAAATCTACAACCGGTAAAGAATAAAATAAATAAATGGGATCTTCTAAGAATCAAATCCCTATGCACATTTGAAACCTTCTCCAACAGAGGAAAAAGGAAAGCCACAGATTGGAGGGAAAAATTGGTAATGACATGTCAGATAAGGGACTCAAATATAGAATTTACAAAATACTCAAGCACCACAAGATAAACATAAATAACCCAATTGAAAAATGGACACAGGATATGGACAGACACTTCACCAAAGAAGACATTCAGATGACCAACAAATACATGACGAAGTGTTATAAATCCCTAGCTCTAAAAGAGATGAGATATAATCTCACCATAGTCAGAATGGCAAAATTTAGCAGAGCAGCAAGCAACAAATGCTGGCGAGGTTGTGGAGAAACTGAAACCCTAATTCACTGTTGGTGGTAGTGTAAAATGGTGCAACCACTGTGAAAGGCTATATGGTGCTTTCTCGAAAAAGTTGCAAATAGAAATACCATTTGACTGAGAAATTCCTCTACTGGGAATATACCCTAAAGATACTGGAACTGCCACCCAGGCAGATATATACACACCCACATTTATTGTGCTTTGTTCACAATAACAAAGAGTTGGAAACAACCTAAGTGCCCATCAACAAACGAATGGATAGAGAAGCTCTGATATAGTCATACAATGAAATACTATGCTTCAATGAAAAACAAGGAACTCATGCAATATTATTTAAGATGGGTGACCCAGGAAGACATTATGCTGAGTGAAATATCTCAGTCACAAAAGGACAAATACTGCATAGTGCC
Source organism: Elephantulus edwardii (assembly GCF_000299155.1). Classification (NCBI taxonomy): domain Eukaryota; kingdom Metazoa; phylum Chordata; class Mammalia; order Macroscelidea; family Macroscelididae; genus Elephantulus; species Elephantulus edwardii. The sequence goes on from NW_006399775.1 coordinate 8,158,411, forward strand.
ACTGTTGAAAAATGAGACTAACATCAGCGTTGGGGTGAGACTGAGAAAAATTGGATAAATTATGTGTGCTACATTGAAACAGATGAGAGAGAGAATAGTTTAAAAGTTACGTATGATTGGGTATTATGGTTACGACAAGAGTCCAGATTAAAGGTTGCATAGTGGAGTGTATTGTGACAGGTAGGGGGGAGGATTGTATTCCAATGAAAGAATTTTTCTTTTACTTTTCGGAGAGAAGAGTGAACTGGGGTTGGGTGGGCAAGGAGAACAATGCAACAATGAATGAATAGAAATCCAAAATCTCTGTAAACAAACATTCATTAAAATTAATAAAATTTAAAAAATTTAAAAAAGAAAGTTATGATATCAAGCCAAAGGTCTGTGATTTTAATCTGCAGCCCTCAGGCCTTATTTTAATTGTTTTTGGTCAAATACTCTTCTAAGTGTAATAGCACTGATTTGTGTATTTGTGTATTTGCTGTAACTCGTGGTTGCTGTGATGCTGAACACTGTGACACTGAGGTATCAAATGTGATAATAGTTACCCATGGTGGACAGCATTTGTTGCAGCTCCCTGATTAAAACCAGCTTGGAAGCAGGAGTGGCATCCATTACCAAAATAGCTTGCCTCCAGAAACCCCATGAATTTGGAGAAATGATGAAAGTTATACAAGTGTTCAGGTCTTTCATTCATAGGGTTGCTATTAGTTGTCTACAACTCTACAGCACTAAACAACAACCATCAAGTTGTAGGCAACCCAGAGCTTACCCTCCAAAGGATTTTTAGGGGTACTATATTGCATGGGATAACATTGCTTTTCTTTCACCTCTACATTCCAACCACATCCCTCCCTCCTTCCATTATTCCCTCCTTATCCTCCTCCCCCAGCTTTGATAAATGCCAATAGTTGTAGAGAGGCTTTAGGCCTTTTATTCATAGGTTTGTTATGAGTCGTGCTCCAAGGCTATCAACAACAACACATGTGTGGTGTTGTTTTTGTTTTCTGTGAGATCAGAATGTCAGAATGGACATCTAGAAGCCCCTCTGATGGGTTTTCAGAGGCAGTTAACCGCACGGGAGAAGACTGTCCATCTTTCTACACATACATGTGTATATACACATACACACAGACATTATAGAATCAAGTTGATAACCTACCTATTTGTATTCTGTCCTTTGATTAACATGTTGTATTTGATGAGACCGTATTAATTATTTTTTAACACTTTAGAGCTCCTTAGTCCCTGAGTTTTCTGTTATTATTTGTTGTTGCAAATCTATAGAAACCAAAAGGTGCATGCTGTGATTCAGTTATTGCAAAGTACTTAGGCTCCCCCTAGGGAACTTTGGTGCTATAGTCCACAGGGAGTGGGGCTGCTAACCCAAAGGCAGCATTTCTCCACTGGTGCTAACCCACCTGTGAGAAAGAAAATAGAAAGATGAGCAGTTCTCATTTTTTACAATTTGTATCCTCTGAAACCTTTCTAGAGGGTCAGATCTGAATTCCTTTAGGCTAACAACAATAAGTGAGTGACTGTTGCTTTTTTGAGTCTGTTTTTGCTTTTTGTTTCTGTTGTTATTACGTACATTTGAGTCACTTGCAATTCATAGCAACTCTATGTACATATTGAGCCATTTTAATTTTCTCTGACACACCTACCCTAGTTACCGCAGACACTGAATCAGTCCATCTCATCAAGAGTCTTCCTCTTTTGCTCTGCCCTCCCACTATCCAAGCATGATGTCCTTCTCCAAAGACTGTTCCCTTCAGGCAACATGCCCATAAGTACATTAGATGGAGCTTCAAAATCCTTACCTCTGAGAAGCAACCTGCTTTCGCCCTCTCCAGGACAAACCTGTATGTTTTCTTAGCAGTCCAAGGTATGTTCCATGCGCCTCTCTAGCACCACTATTCAAAGGCATCTATACTTCTATCCTTATTCAGTATCCAGCTATTTGATGCAAGGAAAGTAATTGCTAAGAGTGTGGCTTGGATTAGGTACACCATACTCTCTAGATTACATTATTGCTCTTCAGTACTATGGAGAGGTCCTTGATAACAGATATTCCTAATGCAGTTTGTCTTTTGATTTCCTGGATGCTGGTACAAAAAGTGTTGATTTAAGAACCAAGAAAGCTGAAGCTATTAACAATCTCAATCTCTTCTTTGTCTCTGATGATGCTGCCAATTGGCCCAAAGAGAAAACTCTTTGTTTTCTTGATATTGAGCTTTAATCCATACTTAAGGGTGCAATTCTTCACCTTCTTTAGCAAACATCTCAGGTCTCCTTAAGTTTCAGCAGGCCTGATTGTGTCATGCACATAACACAGGTTGTTCATGAGTCATCCTTCAGTCCTGATGCCACATTCTTCCTCATAAAGTCCAACCTCCCAAATGATCTTTTCCACATATATATTGAAAAGTTATGGAGATAGGATGCATCCCTGGCATACACCTTTCCTGATTTGAACCATGTAGTGTTTTCTTGCTCTGTTCTGACTATTGCCTCCTGGTCCAAGTATAGGTTTCATATTAGCACAATCGAGTGTTCTGGGGTACCCGTTCTTCTCAGAGTTAGCTACAGTTTCTTGTGATCCACATAGTAAAATGACTTTTTATAGTCAATAAAATACAGTTAGACATACCTCTAATACTCTCTGGTTTCAGTTCAGATCCATCTCATATTGTCTATAATGAAGGCCAAAGCCTCTTCTAAACCCAGCATGCTCATCTGGCAGTTCTCTGTTGATGTGCTGGATCCAGTCATTTTGGATAATCTCAGCAGAATCTTGCTTGTATGTAATGCCAATGATACTGTTCGATAATTTCCACACTCTGTCAGATCACCTTTCATTGGAATGGGAACAATTATAGATCTCTTCGGGACAGTTGGCCAGGTTGTTGTCCTCCAGATTTCTTGACACAAGTTGGTGAGCACATCCAGGGCGGCATTTGTTTGTTGAAATATGTCAATCGATCTGCCATCTATTCCTAGGGCCTTGTTTTTTGCCAATTCTTTCAGAGCAGCTTGAACTTCTTCCTTAATCACCACACGCTCTTGCTCATACATTGTTTCATGAAATTCTTCTCTGTCAGCCAATTCCTTTTGGTACAGTGACTCTGGATACACTTTCCATCTTCTGTTAATGCTTCTTGGATCATTTAGTATTCTGCCCAAAGCATCCTTAAGTATTGCTACTTGAGGTTTGAATTTATAGATTGAATATTTATGGAGAGAGAATACAACCCTGGCACACTCCCTACCCAGTTCCAATCCGTGCAGTACTCCTCTGCTCCATTTGCACAACAGCCTCCTGCTTCAGGAGCACAAGTGCCCTTGGAGTTCCATTCTTCTCAGTGTCAGCCACAACTTGTCATGATCCACACAAACACCTTTGCATAGTCAATAAAGCCCAAATAGACGTTCTTCTATTATTCCTTACTTTAAGCCAGGATCCATCTTTGGGACTAGCAAGTCCAAATTCTATAAACCAGATGACAGGTTGAAAGCTCTCTTTTTTTTGAATCCCAGGATTCAAATGTTGAAAGACAGGTTGGAGAGTCATGTATACCAAATTTTATAGTTTCTGAAATGGAGAGAGTTGCAAGAGGAAAAGTTCTGATAAAATACCTATTTATAGTCTGGAAGTAGAAGACATTCCAGGTAAAACATCATTTGTGGGCCTGAGCTCTTTAACATGTTAATTAAAATTTACACTTGTTATTGTGGGTAGTGATCAACTAATTGCATATAATTCCTTCAAAGAAGCATCTAGACTACTTCCAATAGTTTAAAACAAATCTAGCTAAGTTGACATGTAAATTAACTATTACAGTACACTGTGTTTCACCTTAGCACTCCTGCATAACTTTAGCTTCTTTAACATATTTAATATTAACCTAAAAGCAATGACACAGTTTTACTTCTAACTAATATGGCGTAGCTATCCTAAGCCAAACAAAAATTCCCTAATCCCTTTCTCAGATAGGATGTAAAGTTCCTACATTGTTGTAAGTCATATTGTAAGAGTAGAAAGAATGCAGAGAGTTTTGAAAGATTACACAGATAATTGTTTCACATATAGAAACATAAAATGGCAAGAATGTTGTTTCTGCAACTGGTCACATTGTCACAGATGGATTTTATAACCACCTTCTACTGTCCATTCATACTCCCTTTGTCCTTCTCAAGCATCTTATCTGGTTGTCTTTCTCTTCCTGCCATGCTTTCTAAAGGATCTGGGCCATGAATATTATTCCTAATTTGGATCTTTGTACTTTTTTCAGTGATATTAATGACCAGGCTTTGGAGGATTAATAGACCAACTGAAATGTCTTTAATTTCAGATATGGATGGATCTTCTTATGTACATTGTTTGTATTTCCCATGGTAATTAGAATCAGTGACAGCTGCTGGTGTTGTAACGCCCTGCTTTGCCTGTTAAATCAGAAGAGCTTAGATTGTCCAGTAGCATTCTGTCTAATGGATTCAGTTTTGTGGTTTTTTTTGGTTGGTTTGTTTGTTTTTGAGGAAATTCCTTTCACTTTGATAGTGCTAACTATAGGCCAGCAGAACTTAGGGTCAGAGACATGAAGTAATAATTTTTTATAGTGTAGTTGTTGTTGTTGTTGTTGTTATGTACCGTCGAGTCTCCTGCGACTCATAGCGACCCTATGTACAACAGCCCTAAACTCCGCTCTGTCCTGTGCCAATCGCACTGTCTCTGACACTCCCATCCTGATTATCCCAGTCACTGAATCAATCCACCTCATAGAGGGCCTTCCCCTCCTGCGCTGTCCCTCCACCCTCCCAAGCATGATGTCCCTCTCCAAGGACTGGTCTCTCCTCACAACATGTCCAAAGTATGTCAGACGGAGCCTCATAAGAAATATCACTAGTGAGTAGTGTCACTGTCTTATCGACCTCAAGATTTCTGGAGGTTGATTTAGAATATGTATTCTTTAAAAATGCTCTAGAACATTTCCCTAGCACTTCAAGGTGTTGTTACTTAGCTAGTCCTTTCAGTATTTATAAATGCTATTTCACTGTTATATAAAGTCAAAGAATTCAGAACTATTAACAATATTACAAGGTCAGTGAATTTAATAATCATGGGCCCTTTGCTATCTTTCATTTGTTGTGAACAGAATTCCTTGATCTGAAGAAATTGTGGGTGGGATACCATGATTGTAAATAAGGATTCTATAAATCAGTTGATAGATTTTGCAGATGAATTGCGTGCAGGGAAGGCAAATCCTTATTTTATCTATTATCCTAGCAAGGACAGAATGCTGTGATGGAAACAGACCAGTGTAATCAACCTGTTACTGACTAGCTGGTGTATCACTTGGTAATGGTATCACGCTTGATTTCTGTTGCTACCACATTGGGCAGATAGCAGTGGCTATAATTTAGGCCAGTAGAACTGGATAATGGTAAGAGCGTTAAGGGCTGGATGCTGAGCAGTAAGTGTCCATATACCATAGCATCTATTTGTTTACTAAAATCCTCTGCTGAAGAAATCCTTTGGTGAGCATCTACATGAGACTTAAGTATTAGCATCATTTATTTGTTGATTCTGAGAGATTTATACACATACCTCTTTTTTCATATATCTTTGACACATTTTGCAGTCATATTTCTCCTATATATCCCTGATCAATCACAGACCATTGACCATAGTCCAGTAATTATTATACAGTGAACATACGACTATTTCTTTTCTTAAGGAAATTGACCAGCAAGTTGGACTGTCTGAAGTTCTGACGACTGTAGATTCCCTCCTCCACAGTCTGTATTGGGATCCTAGAAATGGACTCCAGTAATACAGCTCTCCAATTTGGAATTATATTGGCATATTGCACAGGGCCATTTATAAAACAAGCCTAAGTTTTCCTCAGTAAACTCACTATAGATAAGTATATGCAGAGTGTGATGAGCTAATTAGGAAGAAGTTGGAGTTTGGGGTATTTTTGTTACTTTTTGACATTATTGTTTTGTGCCTCCAGAACCTACTTACGTTCAGAATCATTTCTTTGTACATTTATCTTTGTGACTGTGAAGATCAGGAAAAAAAACCCCACACCTATAATTTATAGTGCACAGTGCAGGGTGCGGGATAACTTGGTGGCCTGTGGTTAATAATTAGGCTCTACTGACACTCATTTTTTTTCTTATGAAAGTATTCTCACAAATTTATCATAAGTTTACTTACAATCATACTCCTATTTCAATCAGGTGTGAAAAGTCTCTAGTTTGCCAGTTACCCATATTCCTTTACTTACTTTGATTTTAATTTGTCTCCCATTTTTATAAATGCCAATTTTAATGAAAGTTTACAGAAAAGTTGGATTTTCATTCTGTTATCATTGCGCATTATTTCCTCCCCCTCTCTTTACCCTCCTCCTTCAATTTACTTTATTTTTCTTTTCTTAAATATCCATTCATTGTTCAACCATTTCCTCCCTCCCTCTCTCTATTTTCTCTCTCCACTTCTCTAGTTTGCAATGCACATCTTATTCTGGACTGTTGTCATACATACAATGCCTAACTGTATATTCCTTTAAAACAGTTCTTTCCCTCATCTGCTCCAACGCAGTGTTTCTTATTGATCCACTCTTTTCCTAGTTTCTCCCAGATTTCCCACTAGTGATGTCAAGCAGTCTTTGTCCTTTTGCGACTGAAATATTTCACTCAGCATAATGTCCTCTAGGAACACCTATGTTGTATAATATTTTATGTGTTCATTGTTTTTCAGTGCTGATTATTATTGCATTATGTTGTGGCTGTTGTAGTTGTTACATATGAACGAGTCACTTGTGACTCATAGCGACCCTATGTACAAGAGCCCTAAACGCTGCTCTATCCTGTGCCAGCCTCGCTGTCCTGAACACACTAATTCCCACCACTCCACTCACAGAATCAATCCATCTCATTGAGGGTCTTCCACTCCTGCGCTGTCCCTCCAACTCTACGAAGCATGATGTCCCTTTCCAAGGACCAGGCCCTCCTTACAACATGCCCAAAGTATTTCAGACAAAGCTTCAGAATCCTTGACACCAGGGAGCATTCTGGCTTCACCCTCTCCAGGACAAACCTGTTTGCTCTCCTAGCAGCCCTGGTGGCCTAGTGGCAAGAAGCTGCACTGTAATCCTACTGGTATGCAGTTTAAATCCACCAAATGCTCTGCTGGAGTAGGAGAGACAATCTCCTCCTGTACCAGTCAGATTCTATTTGATGGTACACACACATACATTCCATTGTATGAATATATAATAATTTTTCTATACATTCATTTATTATTGGACACTTGGGTTGCTTGCTTCCATCTCTTTGCTTTTGTGGACAGTGCAGCACTAAACATGGGTGTGCATACATCTGTTTGGGTGTCAGCTCTGTTTTCTTTAAGGTATATTCCCAGAAATGGAATTTGTGGGTCAAATGGTATTTCTAACTTTTTGAGAAAGTGCCAGACTACTTTCCATAGTGGTTGTATCATTTTACACTCCCACCAGCAGTGAATAAAGATTCCAATCTCTCTACAACCTTGCCAGCATTTGTTGGTTGCTGCTCTGTTGAACTTTGCTATTGTTACTGGGGTGAGATTTGATTTACATCTCTCTGATAGGTAGGGATTTAGAACATTTCTTAATGTGTTTATTTGCAATCTGAATGTCTTCTTTGGTGAAATGTCTTTCATATCTTGTACCTATTTTGAGATTGAGTTGTTTAACTTTTATTGAAGTGTTGGAGCATTCTATAAATTTTAGATATGAATTCCTTATCAGATATGCCATTGCCAAATATTTTTTCATATTTTCTTCTTACCCTATTGGAGATTTTGGTGTATATAGGGAGTTGATTCTTAGAAGGTCCCAATTATCTATTTTGTCCTTTCCTGTTTATAAGTTTTTCATTATGCTTGGAATGCTGTTCATGCTGTGGATGAGTTTCTAGAGTTCTTCCAAGTTTTTCTCTAATGAAATTATCTCTATCTTTAGTACAAGCTGTTTATTTAAAGGAGAACATGACTCAGCAACTTCAAACTCTTAAAGGTATGTGCTGTGATTCCCTTATTGTCTTGCTAAAAATGGCTGGCACCATAGGCAAGGTAAGGCTTCATCTTACATACTTTGGGTATGTTACTGTTCCTTAGAGAGGGACATCATTTTTGGAAAGGTGGAGGATCAGGCAAAGGTAGGAAGATATTCAACAAGATGGATTGACACAGTGATTGTAGCAGTGGGCTCAAGATGTCAGAGATGATGAAAATGGCACAGGATAGGGCAAGGTTCAGAGCTGTTTTTCATAGAGTAATTATGATTCATACTCAACAGCACTTAACAACAAAGAACAGCATGTGTTGCTGCAAGGCAGATGAGTCTAATTACCGTGCTGACTGTGTTGTCCATTATAGTAGCCACACTGGTGTTCCTTTGGTAATTGCACTGCTGCTTTGCTTGGTTTCTGCCACCCATGAACTAATAGCCCCATCACCTTTAAGTTTCCAAAAACAGTGCGTATTGTGACTCCTAGATTTCAAATGTTATAGCATAGTGCTCTTCAAGGATCCTTGAGCTTCTTTTACATTTACACTCTCTGTTGTCATGAAAGGAATATTCTCTGGTCAATCTCTGGGTCAATGGATTGACATAATAAATCTTATTAGCAGTTCAATTTTCATAAACCTTTGGAAAACTTTCCTGATAGTAAACCAAGGCAATTCTGATGTTTCAACTTAATTTAGTGCCGTTCTTTGGTGCTGCTGTTTGGTTCTGAGCCACAGTGACACTGTGTAGCAGAATGAAATGCTGCCTGATTCTGTGCTGTTCTCGTAATGACAGCTGTGCTTGGGCCCATTGTTTCATGCTCTGTAGGTCCATTGCATGGAGGACCTTCTGCTACTTGTGTTGACTGTTTTATCAAACTTGGTGTCCTTATACAGGGACTGGCCACTACTGATAAAATTCCCAAACTATGTCCACTTTTTGATATACTTTTCACCCAAGCTAGTAAACAAGTTCCTTTCTGATATTTCAAGCTTAAGGTTTACATGAAAAAATATCTGATTAGTGCTTAATATTAAAAAATGCAACTTAGCTTCCTCCCTCTGTTATCACATAGTCTCAATTTCCATTTCCCCACATAGTCTCTGCATTTTTATATTTTTAAATTAGAAAAATCATGTAGGTTTTTGAAAGTATACTTCCTAATGAATGATATTCTATATTTTACCTTTCAGGGCCTACTAGAACTTGAGTCTATATATAGATCATGAAAGAAAGACACTACTACCTACTCAAGTTGACACAAAAAAAATGAGCTACAACATTCAAATTAAATGTTTGTGCTATTTTAAATATTATGGGTTTATTGCATAATGTGTGTTTGTTGTTATATACAAAAATTAATCTTATTATTCAAGACACTTATGTTAAAAATTTATTTTTAAAATATCATTAATTTTAGGCATGTTCTGATATAAGAAACTCAAGTTCAAGTTTGGAACAAGATTTGCAGAACATTTAAATTGATGATGGAAAACCTGTTAAGTTTAATAAGTATTTTTATAAATGTTAGAAAAATGTTGGTAATTTATGCCTAATTTAATTGCAGGCTCAAATTTGACATGTATCTTCCTTGAAATATGTGATACATTTTAAAAATCTTTATCTATTCTACATCTGCAATTTATTCCTCTTAAATGAGCCTATTTTTTTAATGTTCTGCTTGCTTCAGTATGACATCTCCACTTAGAAGTACTTATCTTTGAAAGCTATTGTTCTTTGCACATTGAATTCATGCATAAGCACAAATAAAAGCTTAAGTAAACCCTTATTTCTGCAATGGTGTTTTCTCTTTTATATAGCACTGAGAATTTATCTTTGATTTTTTTTTACAGTAATTATACATTTCACTTAAAATACATAAAAAATTGTTTTGACAATTTTAAGAGTAGTCTCTGAGTGACTGACAGTTGAATTCTAGTAATGACAATGATAATTTATTTTGTTTCAATTATTTAATACATTTCATGAATTTAAGTATGTGTACACGCCTTTCACCCCAGTTTTCTTCCCTTATAATTATACGGAATTTTATAATGCAGTTCAAGCAGGTAGATATATATTTCATAGAAATGATTTTTTGAGTGTCAAATTAAAATTTTTCTGGCACTTTGTGTAATTTTTTTTAAATTTCTGTGCCTCATATTTCTGATTTTACAGAAGTAAAAATTATTCAACAGCATGTGGTTTTATATTTTTTTCTTTAAAATGCTTTGAAAGCAGATCATTATTGCAAGTTTTGTTTGTTTCTTTCAATGTCTCATTGTATTTTTCAATTTACCAGATTGACAGGAGCAATCACTCTATAACAGACATATTAGTGACAGTTAGATAATAATCTTACTGATTAAATATTTTGCTGTTCCAATTCTTTATATCTTTTCATTGTTACTAGATTAAATAATCTGGAATTAATATATCCATTAGATATTATTAATATATCCATTAGAGATTATTACTAGGGTTTTTTTTTTAAAACAAACAAGTAAAAAGCAAGCACTTTTGATTGAAAACCACTCTGATTCTTTTTTTTTCTTTTTTTAAATTTTATCTTATGCTGATGTACTTATAAAGTTTTGATACATTGTTTTATACTCCAGATCTTTCCCCTTTCCTTTACCCACCCCTCTACCCATCATATTGTGCCTGATTCTTATGCCAAATCTATCCTACAGATATTTGCACTTATGTGAATTATATAACCACCCTGAGCCTCTATTCTTACTTACATTTGATTTCCACCAGTAACTATAGACAGCAACCCCATTTTTATCTCTCTATAATTTTCCTCATTTTGAAATTTCCATTTTAGGTAAGCAACTCCAATGCTTTCCAAACTTTTAAAGTGTGAAGTCAGGTTGATGTGGAGTCATGGTAATCTTCTATCTATCTAATTAGACTGTGATTCATAAGATTTATGCTACTAGGAATTTTTTTTTCCAAAACATTTATGAGTGTGCTTTGAACTTCTAGCTTCTTATTTAACATCTAAGTGCATCCACTCCATTTAAAATTACATAGGGAATTTGTAACTCTTCATGCTTCAGTTTTAATAAATATTTATACATGCAATACCTAAAGATAAATAGCTTTTGGAAGCTTGTCAGGCAATTTCATAGAGATTGGTAGCTACTTCTCTTGAATCCCATTTTGGCCAGTTCTTTGCCTTTACCCCTATCTACCTCTTTTATTAGATATTTTACTTGGACCAAATGCCTGATCTTGGAAATCTTGTATACCCTGATGATTTGCTTCTTAGTGGGTTCTTTTCAACATGAATGTAGAGTATCTCCCATAGCCAAATTGATCTTTTAATCATTGTGCTTTAATGATGATAGAAAAAAATACTGTTTTCTAAGGTCAAAATTTCTTTTTCTTTTCCAAACAAAAAAGAATTCCTTTTTTTATGCTTAAAATTAATGCCATGCTTGATACTAAAGTGGAAGAAACACTTCAAAAGATATGACAGAAAGACATCATTTCTAAGGATGCATAATGACAGTGTAGGTAGCAGAATAAATTCTACTCATCCCACCACCCTTGACTTTTGGTATTAATTATGCTATAAAAATATATCTGTGTGACAGTGCATGGGGTGTACAGTCAAATGAACAGTTTAATTTCTAAGTTTACTTCATGTTCACGTCATTTTTCCCTGTCAACTTTACATCAAATGAAGTTGATGGATTTTCAGTGGAATATGATATTAGTTTAAAAGTGAAGGCTGGCAAAAAATAGAGAATACCTTTAATAAGAATAATTTTGTAATGGTTGCACTATCACCTATATAAAGAGAAAGTAACGTTTGCATGTGCTTTATGCATGGTTATATATTTGATATGTAATAAATATGCTATCAAGGTCTCTGGTGGCACAGTTGTTAAGTGCTTGCTAATGTTGGTGGTTTGCACCTATCAGTTGCTATGTAGCAGTCTGTTGCCATAATGATTACTGCCCTGGAAGCCATTTCGAATGGATTTAATTTTTGTTTAGTTAAAAATATTTACTGGCTGTTTATGATGCTTATTTTTGTTGTTATGTGCAGTACATTAGGAACCAACTCATAACTGACCCTCAAGCAGGTTTTCAGAGGCTATTGATTATGTGGGAGGAGATCACCCATCTTTCTCTGGAAGAGCAGCTGGTGGATTTCAACTGTGTACCTTTGGGTAACTCCTCCTTAGTACAAAGCACTACAGCATATGTTGGTTTAATTTAGTGGATTTCTTGATTTAAAACAAAAAAGGCAAATTTAAACATAGGTATATTTATCAACCTCTGCCCAATTAGATTTTACTTTTCATGCTTTATTAAAAAAAGACTTTCTAACCCCAGGGGAGTATTTCTTTGAAGATTTTTAAACCTAAAGCCATTGATACTTCTGAAATTAGGTAAATATCCAATGAACTTTCTCCTATATAATAGTAGTTAATTTTTAAGTATGATAAGATATGCATTTTATACTTGATAAAAATATTCAGATAATGTTTACTTCTAACTTTTGTTAATAGATCTTCCTGGCTCTTTATTTTTCCCTGTAACCTTTGGGTCTTTTTGTCAAGTCCCAAACTGTTTCATATTTTGAAAAAACTATATTGACTGTGGCTGACTCTTAGAAGAGTGGAAATCCCAGACACTTGATTGTGTTTATGCGAAACTTACACTTGGACCAGGAGGTGATCCTCAGAACAGAGCAAGGAAACACCGCATGATTCAAAATTGAGAAGGGTGTGCATCAAGGATGTGTCCTATCTCCAAATCTTATCAATCCATATGCAGAACAGATTATCCAGGAGGCTGGTCTCTTTGAGGATTAGTGTGATATCAGGATTGAAGGTAGAATCATCAACAATCTGCATTATGCAGATAACACAACCCTACTTGTTGAAATTGAGGAGGACCTGAAACGCTTGCTTCAGAAGATCAAGGACTACAGCCTTCAATATTGATTGAAGCTCAGTATCGAGAAAACAAATAATCATACCACTGGGCCAATTGGAAGCATCATAATAGGTGGTGAAGAGACTGAGATTGTTGACAGCTTCAGTTTACTTGACTCTATAATCAACGCTCTTGGTACCAACAGCCAGAACATTAAAAGATTAATTGCATTGGGAAAGCCTGCTGTCAGAGACTTCTCCAAAGTACTGAAGAGCAACGATATCAGTCTGAAAACCAAGGTGCACCTGATATAGGCCATGGTCTTTGCAATTACTTGCTGTGCATCAGAGAGCTGCACAGTGACTATAGATGATAGAAGGAGAGTCGCTGCCTTTGAGCTGTGATACTGGAGAAGAGTATTGAATGTACACCATGGACTGCTAGTAGGACAAGTTCATTTTGAAGAGGATAAAACCAAGTTGTTCCTTGGAGGCAAGGATTCTGAAACTTTGTCTAACATACTTTGGACATGTTGCAAGGCGGGATAAGTCCTTGAAGAGAGATGTCAATTTGGGAGTGTGGAGGGACAGTGCAGGTGTCCTCTATGAGGTGGATTGATTTAGTCACTGGGGTAACGGGGATAGATGTGTCAGAGAAAATAAAATTTGTAAGGGATAGAGCAGGGTTTAGAGCTATATGTAGGGTTGTTATCAGTTGCATGCAACTCAATTCAACATAACAACAACAACACAACATTAACTGTAGTGATGTAACTTTGCAGACTAAGGTGAATCTAATTCATACCATTGTCTTTCACTTGTGTGCTAGGCATTTGAGAGCTGGACAATGAATAAGGATGACAGAAATAATGCCTTTGAGCTATAGTGTTGGAGATAAGCACAGAACATCTCATGGAGCCAAGAAAACAGATATTTCATGGAAAGGGTGAAGCTGGAGTGCTCTTTTGGGGCAAGAATGATGAAGCTTCACCTCACATACTTTGAACATGTTACTAGGAGGGCTATTCCTTGAAGAAGGACATGATGCTGGGAACAGTGTAGGAGTGGCAAAAGAGAGGAAGACCCTCAACCAATGGATTGACATGGTGCGGAATAGAAGAAGATTCAGATATTTTGTTCATGATGTCACTATGAGTTTTGCTTAACTTGATGGGCCCTAAAAACAACAGTATTGAACTGTATAGATTTATTTTTGAGGCAAATAATACCTCCAATGTTTTCAAGAAAAAGTTATATTTTCTTTTTTTAAAGTCTTACATCTTTTAGTTGATATACTTCAATATAGTTAATGGATTTTTGTGGAGGAAAATATGTTCTATAGGAAGTTTTCCTCTTTGTGTTGTATATGTATATATGTGTGTGTGTGTGTGTGTGTGTATATATATACACACACACACACACACACAAACACAAATTATCATTGTAACTTGTTATTTTATCTAGTAATATTACAAAAATTTCATGAATTATAATACTATGTCTGCATCTTTCTTTTTATAGACTTTGTTCTTTTTCTCTATGGATAATGATGTTTAATCCCTTAACATTTTTAAAAACTATCCCAAAGGGGATGTGCCTCTCCGATAGTGGAAATCCATCAGAGGCTCAATAGGAGAAAGATAAGCAGCTTTCTCTTTTGTGATTTACAGCATTGGAAACTCCGTGGAAGGTCAGCTTGAGTTGGTTTCAATTTGTTAGCAGTAAGTAGACGTCTGAAAATACACAGAGAATAGCTGAATGATGACTGTGAGACATCATCTGGTGTTATATTATTCAGAATGATATGTTTTGTAGAGTTCTTTACTAATCTTTTACACACTTGTGTAAATACTCTTTATTTGCAATTTTTAAAGAAGATTGAAGAACTCTGGTGGCCTAGATGTAAGGAGCTTACTGCTCATCCAGAGTTTCATGATGGAAATCTACATGCTACTTCACAGGAGGAAGATTGGCAGTCTCCTCCTGTTACAGCCTCTGAAAACCTGCTAGTCTGTCATCTGTGAGCTGGTTCCATCTAGATGGCATATAACACCACCAAAGTCATCTTACCAGTTAGTTCTCCATCTACTTGGAGCATTTTCTCTAATTTGTCTTTTAATATTTTTATTCATGTTCTTTTTTTTAATTTTTGTGACCCAGTCCATATTTCTAGTCTTTCTATACAATCATTATAAACAGTCTTTCTAAATTGTGTATTCCTACTTTTTTGTGAAATGTCTATCATTGGGTCCCCTTGCATTTTGTTTCTATAAGTCTGTTTTTCATGTACTACAACAGGTAGAAAGAAACAAAATGTCCAAGTAATGTGAATATATCACAGTAAATTTTCTCTAAGAACTAAATCACAAAGTAGCATGCATTAAAAAATAGAATGTAGTCAACATAGATTGTTGTGTTCATATTTCCTTCTAGGCATTACCATATTCCCTTATTTTAAGTAATTTCTCTGTGTGAGTCTGGCCTGCTCTGAAACTGCATCAGCATGTGGTGTTTACTGCCCTTTCAGGAGGCATCCAACCACACCTCTTTGATCTCAAGCCCAACAAAATCCGTCATGTTATAAATTAAAAGGCCATCATCCTTGAGAAAAGGGGAGGGAGAACAAGTCCCTCAGCCACAGTAATTACAACAATGAACTTGAGCATAGTAGATATTATGCAAGATTGGGCATGGTTTTTATCTGTTACCAACACTATCAACAACAATGGTTCAGAATAACAAATGGATGCTCTTTTTCTAGTGTACATCGACATATGATGATGAAAATGTTAATAATGACTACATTATCTTTTCTGCATCTTGTAGTTGTGATTTACATGCTGTCACTTATGGATAGTGTTTATTTTATTAAAATACCAAAATTCACCCATTTTACCATTTGTTGGACATCTGTGTTACTTTGAAGTTTGTTGTTGTTATGTGCCGTCGAGTCGTTTCCGACTCATAGTGACCCTATGCACAACAGCCCTAAACCCTGCTCTATCCTGCGCCAACCACACCGCCTCTGACACACCCATCCTGATTACCCCAATC
>NW_006399775.1:8178812-8180949 GCF_000299155.1 Elephantulus edwardii
AGAGGTTTGTGAGGCAAAAAGCTTTGAGTCAACCCTCCCAATTGCTCTTATAGCTTTTTTTGGGTGCCCCTGTCGGGGCAGGGAGATTGAGATCATGGTTGGTGGGTCAGGGGATCAGTCATGTGGGTCGGCTTTTGACGGACTTGCTACTTTGCCCGCCTTTACTCCTTCTGTGTCACTAGTTAATTCTTTGCTTTGCAAGGACAGACAAGACTTTTCCTGGGGCATTTGTGTTTGCCTTAAGCTAAGAATTTTTATGGCCCGCTTCTGATTCTGGCATTAATAGGGGTTTATAAAAAATAAGTTTTTTTGCTGTCCCTTCATGTCCAAGTTCATAGAGTTTCTGGAGGCAAACTATTTTGGAAGTGGATGCCTCTCCTACTGCCAAGGTTTGTTTTCACAGAATTTTTTTAAACTTATCTATATGCTGTTCAATTATTATTTTTTCTATTTATTATGCAATATTGCTTACCCAAAACAGAACTCACACTAAACTCATTACTTTAAAATTAGACCTTATCAATAGATGACCCTACAACTGCTATTTATTTCTATGTGGGTAGGTTGCCAGTATTTTCCTGTGAAGTGAATGGTGGTTTCAAAGCACCAGAAAAGATGCCAGCTTTATATTAGTAGCACAGCTCCCTGTGGACTAGGTTACCAGAGTTCCCTAAACACAGAAATAAATGCCAAAATTACATCAAATTATGGAAATCTTTAAGAATAAACTATTTGAAAGATGACTTTTGTGCAACATAAAAGACAATTTATTGAAGCTATACTAGGATGATTTACTTGGTAAGAAAAATTGGCAGTTGGTTCTCTAAAAGACATAACTTAGGAAACCCCATGGCATGAAGAAACTCTGTAAACATGGGGTGTATGTAAGGCATGTAAGGCAGAGTAGACTCAATGAAAGCTAATACTAGTAACTGATCATAAATTACATATTGAATCAGCCTAGAAGTTAGTTTAATAGCAAAGTGTTTTAAATAAATTGCTTTAATTTAAAAATTAACAAAACTTTGGGGAAATGCACAAGAGTTCTATGATACTACATTATGAATACTTATTACAAATTGGATTGTTATAATGAGTGTCTCTTATAGTCAGATCCTTCAAAATTTGTTTAGTTGTTTTCTTTCAGTGAAAGAGTTGTTAAATACTATCATTGCAGTTGTTTTTAGGTGCCATCGAGTTGAATACTCCTCTCGTTGTAGCCTGTACAATCCTCAGAATTTCTGACATAGAATAGCCCGTTACTGCAGTCACCATCTCAATCCATCTTGTTAAGATTCTTTTCTCATTTGCTGGCCCTCCATCTTTTCTAAAGTACTAGCCTCTCTTAACAACATGCCTAAAATCTTAGAGAGGATGCTTCAGTAAATTGCTTCCAGTTCATAGGAATTCAATATACAAATAAAAGAAATTCTTTCCAATCTCCCCTGTTCATAATACATTTTTACAGTCATTGTATCACTTCATCTAATTGAAGATGTTTTCCTTATCAAGAATGTTGTCTTCCTCTACAAGTTAGCCTTCTGATACCAACTCACAAGTAAATGAGACTGCCTCATTATCTTTGCTTCTGAATACTTCTCTGATTACACTTCTTCCCTTATAGAATCATGTAAATAAACATGGACATCTTCAGTAAATATTTACTCTCTAATTATTCTTCAGAACTTCTAGCCCATTCATACAAGCCAAAGTTTACAATTTTCCAGAGCAAATAGGTTTTGGGTTTTTTTTGTTTGTTTTTGGTTTTTTGTGACATTCCTACCTTTGAAAACCATTTTATTAACTTTATACAATTAATGGATTCACATGAGTCACAGTAATTTACAGAAATTTATAATAGTGCATATAAAATATAAAACTGCAGGTTTACTACCACTGTGTAATATATTTTGAGGTCATGGAGTATTATACCTCCCACTTTTTTTTTGTTTTCTAGAAGTGCTTTGCTAATTAGGAGTCTCTTTCCTTTCCAAATAAACTTGATAATTTCCCTTTCAATCTTCTTGGAAAATGAATGTGGTATCTGTATTGGGATTGCATTGTACATAATAGGATTGGCATTATCACTGAACAGGGAACATTTTTCTACTCCTTTAGGTCTTTTATTGTGTCTTAC
>NW_006399775.1:8181049-8190703 GCF_000299155.1 Elephantulus edwardii
TAATGACTCAGTATATTCCTTCCATCTTCTTGAAGTTTAGTGTATTATATAATGTGCTGCTTCAAATATTCTTAGCTACACTTTCTGATGAATATATATTTACACTTGTATGAAAACTGAGTGATATTGCTAAGTGAGTGAGTATGTGCATTTACTTTTGTAGATACTCTCAAGTAGTTTTTCAAAGTGAATAAACTAATATAAGCTTCTCAAGAATTTTATTTGTTATGCATCTTGTTTAAAATATGGGTAACTTTTATTTTCATTTTATACATTCTATTTTATGCATAATTTTGCCTTCTTCTGTATTAATTTGATCTTCTGTAAAGGTTGTAAAGTGAACACCTGTTTTGCTGATCATGAACACGTACATTTTTAACAAAGTGCTTATTTTAGTCTTTCCTACTTTTCTAATAAGATTCTCTCCTTTTCCTACTGATTTTTTAGTTTCTTTACATATTTTTTGTGTTTTAATTAAAGGTACGTGATTCAAATGTCTTCATTTACTCGGCAGATCCCTTTTTACTCTCTTAGTAGTAGTATTCTTTATGGAATATTAGTTCTTTATTTTTATCTAAACCATATAATTTTTATATAGATCAAACTTTAATTTATTGTTGGAATTTATTTTGTAAGCTGTTCAAGATACATTTGTCTCCCTAAAACCATGAATATACTGCCTTTAAAATCTTTATTGATTTACCTTTCAACTTTAAAATCCACTAGAGATTCGTTCTTCTAAATATGCTATTAGAGTTTAAAGTTCATTTTTTTCTTGCTTTGTAAAAGTATTACATCAAACTTTATTATAGTGGTGCCAGATTTATCACACATAAGGTGCTAATTTGTATGCAACTCTGTTGCTGGCTTCTGTTTTTCTGCCTCAAAACATTATCTTCACAAATGTTCTGTTAATTCTTAACTTACTCATCGTCGTCAAATTAGAACCAACTCACAACTGGTTCTCCAGTGAGTTTTCATATTGACAGGCTATAAATCACAAAGAAGGAAATCACCTATCTTTCTTCTCTGGAGCAGCTGGTAAATTTTAATTCCTTGTCTTTGGCTTGAGAATGCAACTTCCTACTGACTAGGCAGGCTACCAGAGCTCCAGATATTGCATACCTTTGTGTTAGGCCCTGACTGGTACTGTAACTATTTTAAACTTTGTGTTTTCTCTTCAAAATTTTCTTGACTTCTTCATTTTGGCTGATAATGGATTAATTTAAAACAAACAAACAAAACAAAAGTCTTTAACCAAAAGGTTGACAGTTTGAATTAATTGAATACTACTAAAGAAGAGAGAGATCTTCTAAAGATCATAACCATGAAAAACTGTGGGGCAGTTCTTTTAAATTAAATGGGGGTACAATGTGTATAAAATAATTCAAAGCTGTCTAATAACAAATTGTTTTTAATCAGTAGCTTGGTTTGTAGATAAAAAATTCTTTTTCCAAGATTACATGATTCAGTTCATGAATATGGGGGTGTTGGTATTAAGTGCCGTTTAGTCAAATACAAGGAACTCTGGTGGCCTAGCGGCAAGAAGCTGCACTTTAATACCCAAAACATGCATCTTGAGGCCGCCGGCTGCTCCCATGAGCAGTCTCCTCCTATGCCATTAACTGCCTCTGAAAATCTGCTGAAGTGTCAGTTTTGGGTCTACACAACAATAACAGTAAAATACAATACATAGTAACACTATCGACAACCAACCTCAGTCCTGTCCTCTTCTGCACTATTCTGTTAATTTCTGACACACTTGAGAATTGTAGCAGTTGCTGCATCAATCTATCTGGTGAGGGTTTTTCTCTCTTTTTCCGACCCTCCATCTTTCTAAGGGTAATGTCCCTATCTGAAGAATAGGTTCTCCTAATAACATACCAAAAGTATGTGAGATGAAGCTTTTGTTAGGTCTTGGACTCATGAGAAAGGAACCAGAGTGAAAGAATAAAAGCTTAAAGGCAGCTTTATGAAGGGTGCACCTGGGCAAGGTTCCTTGGTCTAGAGAATGAGAGACGAGGGAACCCAAACCAAGGTCTATCTGGGCAGGTTTTTATAAAGGGATCTTAGGGCAAGGGGAAGGGTAAAGACATTCTACTGTAGTTAGTTCTTGGTCACTCCAGGTGGGTGTATATTTTCATTCTTCTTGCTGACATGGTGTAATTCCCAGTTTTCTATGCTGAGGACCACATTCTTCAATTGACCATTTAAAGGCCTGATGAATGCAACACATCAAAAAAGGATGAGACACATTCATCACATCCCCATTCACTCCCTGGCCTCGGAATCAATCCAACAGCTTTATCATGTTTGCCTCTAAGGAACACTCTGGCTACACTTTCTCCATAACAAATCTGTTTTTTCTTTTGTAAGTTCATGCGATAGTCAGTATTCTTTAAAGCCACAACTCAAAGGTACCTGTTCTTCTGTCATTCTTATTCATTTTCCATCTCTCAGATGCTTTACAAATGTTTAAAAAGATCATAGCATGAATCAAGCATTCTTTAGTCTTCAAACTGACATCACTGCTCCTCATTAATCTGGAGAGGCCCTTGACAGTAGACTTGCCTAATGCAATATCTCCTGATCTCCTAACAACTGGTACTCTCAAGAGTATTGATTGTGAATATGAGTATGATCCAATTATAATTTATTTAGGTCTACTCATTCCCCCCCCCCAACCCCTAGTAATAGCAGATTTCTTTTTCAGGGTAGAGATGTACATCTTTTCTTGCACTAGGTTCTAAGTATTAAGGTTTTGGAATTTTCTTTTTTGTTTGTTTTTGTTGTTGTTAATACTTTAAAACCACTGCCTTCATTCAATTTCATGCCTAGTTGTTGTTGTTGTTATGTACTGTTGAGTCGCTTGCGACTCATAGTGACTCTATGTACAACAGCCTTAAAATCTGTTCTGTCCTGTGCCAGTCTCACTGTCTCTGACACACCCATCCCGATTATCTCAGTCACTGAATCAATAATCCACCTCCTAGAGGGCCTTCCCTTCCTGTGCCTGCACTCCACCCTTCCAAGCATGATGTCCTTCTCCAAGGACCAGTCTCTCCTTTCAATATGACCAAAGTATGTCAGACAAAGCCTCAGAATCCTTGCCTCCAAGGAGCAGCCCTGTTTAACCCTCTCCAAGATGAATCTGTTTTCTTAGCAGTCCATGGTACACTAAATACTCTTCTCCAACACCAAAGCTCAAAGGCATCAATTCTCCTTCTATCCTCAAACTCTCTAATGCATAACATGTGATTGCAAAGACTATGGCCTGTATCAGGCACACCTTAGTCTCTAGAGAGACACCATTGCTTTTCAGTACTTTGGAGAGGTCCCTAATAGCAGACTTTCCCATCACAATACGTCTTTTAATTTTCTGGCTGCTGGTGCCAAGTTTGCTGACTGTGGAGCGAAGCAAACTGAAGCTGTGAACAATCTCAATCTCTTCATCATCCATCCTGATGTTGCAAATAGGTCCAGTGGTGAGAATCTTTGTCTTCTTGACATTGAGTCTCAATCCATATTGAAGGCTGTAGTCCTTGACCCTATGACTAGAGATATTCTATATTGTATTCATAGGCTGTGAAGGTTTATGAAAGGAGACTGCTCATCTGACTCTCAAGGAACAGTTGATAGACCGTGTGGCCTAACATATAAGGGAACACTGCTCCTTTTCTCTCTCATTGATGTCAAGTTAGAACCAAGTCATAGTGGACCCACCATTTGTCTTCTGAGACTATAAACATATGGCAGCAGATTACTCATCCATCTCCCACAGAAAACAGGTATATTTGAGCCACCGGATAGAAATGGGCTTTCAGTTATTAGCATAACTTTCAAAAGAGGACTCTAATAGAGTTCTAATACACTATATTGTGGTGGTGTAGTGTCTTTTAATTTCTGTAGACATATGGCATTGATATATTGTACTTTACAACTTTCTCCTGATTTTATTAATTCCTTGTATATTTTGCCATATCTAGATAATTTTGGATTATCTCAGTATTCCATATCATTTGTGAAAAAATGATAGCTTCCATTTTTCCAGTAATTATGCAATGCACCATTTTTTTTTTCTTAGACTGATTTCACTTGTCAAAGGCTGCTGTGCAATACTATATGTAACAGTGGTAGAATTAATTTTCTCTGCTCCATCCCTGAGGAAGAAAACTTTAATTCAGTATTGCCTGTAATAAGTTGACCCAGGACAACATGAGTTTGAACTGCACAGGCCTATTTATAGGTGATGTTTTCGTTTTTCTTTTTCCTGTTGTTATTATAGTGAGCCCAAGGGTTTTCTGTGCTTAAAAAAATGTGAATGCTAATCATCTCTGCTTGAGCAATTCATATCTCTGGAAGAGCAGCATCACAATAAAGTCAGTTACACAGATTTTTCCACTGCAGGGCGAGTTTCCACAAAGATTGGGTTGTTAAATGGTCAACTGTACATGTTTTGTTTTCTTTTGGGACATCCTACAGAAGATTGAAGACAGTCTCTTATATTAAATGATTTAATTTTACATAGAAATTTTCAAATTTACATATTATATCTTTTTTTCTGTTCATGATTGATTTTAAAACTCAGCTATAGCTTTGGGATAAACTCTGTGTTGTCCAATATCATATAGTACCAGCATTAGCATTGTAACATGCATCAGATGTGATCAATATGCCATTTGTTGGATCAAGTTATTAAAATAACAGACAAAAATAACAAAAACCAAAATGCTTTACTGATTCCATCTCAATTGCAAGTTCTTTATTTCTTGGAACATTTTATTTCTTCTTTTCCCTTGAGTGATTTTGTGTTGTAAGCATGCATCCTTTATGGAGGAATCCAAATAGGAAATAACTACAGCCTTCTCTCAATAGCCTCAAGAGGGTAGTTGGAAGTAGATCTTTTATCAGTCAAGTTTTCAGAGTTTGCATTTTGAGACAGTTAGTCAAAGATTCCTGCATTTGAAATACTATTGATTAAACTGCCTAATTTGAATTCTTTATTATGTTATATATAGTGAAGGATGCTATTTTTTAGTGTTAAGTCACCTCTTTATTTCTTATTAAAGTTGGTAAAAATGTTATTTTTATTAGTGAGTTTCATTCTCAAATATTAGTGAGAGAATATTTTCATTAGGACTTTTGCATTTATATTCAAGAGAGTGAGTAAAATGGGCATTTTCTTCATTATAACCTCTTTGTTATGTTTTACTATCCAAGGGAGACTGATTTTGTAGATGAGTTTAACAATATTTTTTATTTCTTTATTCTCAAAAAGTCTTTGCTTACTATTAATATTCCTTTTTCTTGAGCTATTTAGAATAATTAATTGATGATGATTCTGAGACTGAGATTTTCTTTGTGAGAGATTTGTAATGATGAATAACTTTTTAAAAGTATATATAGGATTGGTAATACTTTATTTCGTATATGTTTAATTATGTGGGTTAAGGAGAATGTGACTTTTATTTATGCTTGATATGTTTTCTTTTTACCTCTGTAGGATTTATTTAAATAAATATGATGCCTCTGGAAACTCTATGAACTTTGATAAATGTCGGTAGTTGATGATGGGCTTCAGGCCTTTTGTTTATAGGTTTGCTATGAGTTATGCTTGACTCGAAGGCAATCGACAACAACAACATAGGATTTATACAGACATTCTCTTTTCCCACTTTTGCTATAGATAATTTGTGTCTTTTCTCCTTGCTTTGTAATCCTTCCTTCAATAGGATGTCTTTTTGCCTTTGCTGATTTTATAGTTCATTATTTGCCTTTTTTAAAAATTTTCTGTACTTCTTGTTTTCTTTTTTTCTGTGTGGCATAAGTGAGCAAAGGGCAAAAAACCCAGTAAAGTGTGGAGTGTGTTTTTTAGAGTGTCACCAAAACTGTATAGTACCAGTGTCCGAAGCAAAAGCCCATAGATGCAAAACTAACAGAACTGAAGGAAAAGTGAACTCCACAGTGGAAAGGAGTTGATAGTACACTAAATTATATTTATACAAGCTCTATTGAGAGAGAATTTACTATTCAGACATGAAGTTTAAATAGGATTATTAGCCTGCCAGTCCACAAAAGTGATTAAACTAGGAGGAGTCTCTTACCACTTCAAACCCTTAAAGTGTTAAGCCTCCGATTGTACCTTTTTATTTGTGCGCCTGTCTTGAAAAATATACTAGTTCTTTCTCAGAAACCTGAGTTATTGTGACTTTCCATTTTAACTCCTTCTTTATTCCCTCAGGAGACAACTGAATACAAGATGAGCAGTTATTGGACAAGGACAGATAATATTAATGTATAACAGAACTCTGATCCATTTTGAAAGAACCATCTTGCATATTCAGGTTTACTGAGCCAACATCTCCATTTAGGATATCCAACAATTCTCTTTGCCATGATACAGACATAATAATGTGCTGTTTTACATATTCTGGTAAATACAAACTCAAGTTCCAAATGTTGTATATGAGTGAGGGAACTCAAATAATTTGACCATAGCAGTTAATTCAAGAATTAACTCTAATTTTATAGCATTCATGTACATTTATTTAAGTTTCATAAGTAAATAATGTCTGTATTTAAGAGTATGTTTGATAGGCTAACCAGTTAGCATTCAATGCTTTATGCTCTCTAATAGTGAGAGACTGAATTTCCCATTAGCATTCTCAAACTCTCTACCATGGAGCAGGTTCTGATTCATCGTGATCCTCCATCAAGTTCCAAGGGTATAAACTTCAAAGGGAGGAGACTGCCTTTATTTCTCTCAGTGTCACTTGTGGATTTGAACCACTAGTTACGTACAGTCATTGGTTTACCTGTACAATCTACTGTGGGCTTTTTCACTAGAGCTATAAATTGTCCCAAGAAAATTACTTGGAACTTAATCTTTAAAGTTAAGCATCAAATGTTTGTTGGTGGATACATTCTATTTGGTTCTAACTCCTTTGGAACTGACATAGTTATCATTTGCACAATAGAAATACTGTCTGTGCATAGTCTATCATCACAGTCATTACTATATTTGATCATTTTTGTAACCAATATACTACTTTCTTGAGGGTTTTCCCCTTTTCGCTGCCCCACAACTTTTCCTTGTGGTTGTATAATATCCTTCCTTAGAGATAAGCTTCTCTTGATAACATGCCCAGTGTGAGTCTTCTCCACATTTCTAAGACTTATTTTTGTTATATTTCTTCCAAGACCTATGTTTTGCTTCTTTTGACAGTATATGTTATAGTCTACATTCTTAACTAACTTCAGCTTCAACTTTCCTTTTTCATTATTTAACATTCACTTAAGTATGTGTTGATTGAAAATATTATTGCCTTTGTGAGGTCCATCTAAGTTTTTAAAGTAATGGCTGTGCTTGTTAGTACTCTAAAGATGTCCCTGGTAGTAAATTTACCCACATCCACATAATTCTTGACTTTTTGACTGTTGTTTGAATGGCAATTGATTGTAGTTCAAAGTAAAATGACATCTTTATAGCTTCAGTTTTTCACTGTTCATCGTGATCTTAGTGGCCCAGCTGCCTGGATTGTTTTCTCTGTGTTTAGGTGAAGAATTCTTTCATCTTCATCATTAAATGCTTCAAATCCTTTTCTATTTCAGCAAAGTTGTAGCATGTATGCATATCACAGGTTCTTCATTAGGCTTTCTCCAATCCTGATGCCACACTTTTTTTTCGCTATATAGTCTAGCTTTTCATTTTATTTGCTTAACATATATGATTACATATCGTAAAATTGCCTGATCCAGTCCAGGGTCTTCACAATTATGCATCAGAGAACTGGATAATGACTAAAAATGATAGAAGAAATGATGTCTTTGAGTTGTGGTACTAGAGAAGAGTCTTGAAAATACTATGGACCACCAAGAAAACAAATAGTTATGTCTTGGAGTGGGTGAAAGAAAGTTTCTTCTTGGAGGCTAGGATTTTGAAGCTCCATTCCACTTACTTTGGGCACATGGGCAGGAGAGGTCGGTCCTTAGAGAAGGACATCATGCTCAGAAGGGTGGACAGATAGTGCAGGAGAGGAAGATTCCAGATGAGATGGATCCATACAGTAGCTGGGTCGATGGGGATAGATGTGTTGGAGTAAGTGAAACTGCCTCAGGACAGGGCAGGCTTCAAAGGTATTGCACAGAGGATAGCTATGAGTCACTGATGGTTTGATGGCACATATCAATAAGAACAAATGACAAAATTATGCAAAACTGATTTACACCTTCCCCCACTTTAAACTATGCTTTCTTGGTCGTTTAGAATGATATATTTTCATTCAATAAGGTTAAATAAGGTAAATTAACATGTCTAAGAGAAAGGCTAATTCTTTTTCTTAAAGGAGGAATGATTTATGAAAATGGAAATTATTGCTGATCCCTCCAGAAGCTATTGAAGCAGAAAATACTCCTGGATGAGTGTTTGAGGAGTATATTAGGTGATTTCAGATCCATCAAAGCTTTTCATGGAATTCAGTCAAGGTTATGGAGAACACAGACATTTAAAAACAAACAAAACCCAAAACCCACAAATGTTAGTCTACTAAGTAAGACATCTGTGTTAATGATACATTATAATTGTTACTATAGCTTATGTATTAGGTAGATTTTCAGGTTTATAATAAAATTTATCCTAATACCAACATTTAAAAAAACACTTTATCTGGCTATGTTTTAGTTTTTTATTTTCTTCTGTATTTCTTTGTTCACATATTCAAATTTTTGAAGATACAAAGGGATTCCTCTATAGTTAAGATAATTACTGAAAAATTGTCAAAAATGTTTGCAATAAAATATTTAATTTTGGTGTTGTTACTATTGTATGCCATCTAGTCAGAACTGGGCTATTGCTGACCCTCTGGTGGGTTTTCTGGTAGTTATCTAAATAGGAGGAGATTGTCCATCTCCTTCCTACAGAGCAGCTGTTGGTTTAGAACTAATTTAGGCTTTCAGCAGAGGTTCTTACCAGTAGACCACCATAATCCGTTGTTTGTGTTTTTTTTTGCATTGTTGTTACTGTCAAATGCAATTGAGTCATAGACATAGTGACCCTATCAACAAAAGACCTGAGCACTTATAAAACTTTTATCATTTCTCTAAGTTCATAGAATTTTTTGAGGCAAGCTATTTTGGAAGTGGATGCCACTCCTACTTCAAAGCTTCTTTTATTCTGGGAGCTCCACCAAACACTGTCCACCATGGGTAACCTTTACTGCATTTGACAGGTCAGGGTCACAGTGTTTAGCATCACAGCAACCATGAGTAAGTTCTGTACAGCAAATGGACAGCTAGTGCTATACACTTAGAAGAATATTTGACGAAAAACAATTTAAACCAGGCCTGAGGGATGCAGATTTAAAACTCACCTTTGGTTTAGTAGCATAACTTTCTATCCATGAGGCCAATAGAGCTCTCTCTTTGTTGTTGTTGTTGTTGTTGTTAGGTGCCATCAAATCATAGACATCTCATAACAACCCTATGAATGAAAGGCCTGAACGCTTGTATTATTTTTCATCATTTGTCTGTTCTACCCATGAAACCCTATGTACAACAGAACACATTTAGATAACAGAGATGACAAAGGAGGCTGAGTTTTCAAGCATGGAAATACAAAGGAAGAGGAACAGTTGTAAGCAGACACTGGTGATTGGG
>NW_006399775.1:8195588-8198380 GCF_000299155.1 Elephantulus edwardii
TGAATTTATTGGGCAAGTCTGCTGAGACCTCTCCAAAGTACTGAAGAGCAATGATTTCAGTCTGGAAACTAAGGTGTGTCTGATCCAGCCATATTCTTTGCAGTTATTTACTCTGCATCAGAAAGCTGGACAGTCACTAGGGATGATAGGAGAACTGATGTCTTTGATCTGTGGTTCTGGAGAAGAGTATTGAATATAACACAGACTGCTAGGAGAACAAATAGGTTCATCCTAGAGAAGTAGAATCCAGGCCGCTTCTTGGAGGCAAAGATTCTGAAGCTTTGTCTGATATACTTTGGGCATGTTGTAAGGAGGAACCAGTCCTTGGAGAGGAATGTCGTTCTTGGGAGGGTGGAGGGACAGCACACAAGAGGAAAACTCTCAATGAGATGGAATGATTCTGTGACTAGGGCAATGGGGATAAATGTTTCAGAGAAAATAAGACTGGCACAAGATCGAGCAGGGTTTACAGCTGTTGTACACAGAGCCACTATGAGTCACAGGCAACTCAATGGCATATAACAAGAACAAGAATAGTTAAGTTCACTCCCAAGTTTCTCCATTTGTGTTTGGCTATTGTAAATGGTAATGCTTTCATGGTTTCCTTCTCTGTGTTCTTTTTATTACTGTGGAGGAATCCCGCTGCTTTTTTGATACTGGTCTTATATCCTGCCACTCTACTAAACTGGTCCACTTGCTCTAACAGATTTTTCGTTGAGACCTTGGGGTTTTCTGTGTATACTATCCTATCATATGCCTATAGCAATAGTTTAAACTTCTCTTTGCTGATCTTGATGCCTTCTTTTAATTTTTTAAATTTTCTACTAGTTTATTTACAAAATTCGAATATTGTTCTTAAGAACAAATTCAATTTCCCTCACCCCCCCATCAAATTGCACAACTGCATGATTTATTCCCCACCCCCTGCACATCCTCATTCCTCTTTTCCCACCCTCTTCCACCTCTCTTGGATCCTTATACTCATTCTACAGTAATGATTTTGTACAATATTTGTCAGCATAATACTCTTCAGTCCCTCCCTTTTCTTGTAGTATTGCCCTGGCAAGCAGTTTCAATACAATATTGAATAGAAGTGTTGACAGTGGGCATCTTTGTCTGGTACCTCTTCAGTCTCTCTCTATTGAAAATTATTTTGGCTCTTGGCTTACCATATATACTTTCCAGTATGTTGAGGAAATTCCCTTCTATTCCTAATGAGCTTGTATAATGACAGGTACACAGACCAGTGAAACAGAATTGAGAACATAGACATAGACCGAACTATCTATGCTCGGCTGATATTCAAAAAGGAAATAACAACCTCTTCAACAAATGATGCTGGAAAAACTGGACTGCTACGTGCAGAAAACTGAAACAGGATCCACATCTTATACCATATACAAATATCAACTCAGGTGGATCAGAGACTGGGAGTAAAACCCCAAACCATAAAGTTCATCAGAGACAAACTTGGATCAAACTTAGATGGCCTAGTCTATGGTTAAAGAGACTGCTAAATGCAGCCAGATGTGTACAATTTGGAGAGGATAAACTCTTATACATTGTTGGTAGAATTATAAAATGGTCCAAACATTATGCAAGGCAGTTTGGTGATTCCTCAAAAAAGCTGAACATAGAAATTTCATATGACCTGGCTATTCCACTGTGTGGAATATACCACTAGAAAATGAGAACTGAGACATAAACAGAGACTAGTAAACCAGTGTTCATAACATCATTATTCTCCATTGCAAGAACATGGAAACAGCCAGATGTACAATCACAGTCAAATAGTTTGAGAAATTATGGTATATTCACATAACGGAATACTACACAGCACATAGGAGTAATGATTTTGTAAATTACTACCAAACTTGGGAGGAATTGGGGTTGCTTTCATAATAAAAAAAAGTAATTTCTAGATCTATCATGAAATACTATGTGGTGAGTGATAGAATAATATATATCCATATGCATACAAGGAAGTCCAGTGATACAACTATTATTTAAATATAGGCATCAACAACTAGAGAGCCAAAGAGGAGAAAATTTCTACCAACTTCTGCAGTCAGAAATTGATCGAACATACAATCAAGATGCATGGATAATAATGGGTGATTGGCATGCACATTTGGGAACAGGGAAGAAGGATCAGTAGCCAGAAAACATGGACTTGGTGACAGAAATGGAGTTATAGGATATGGAAGAGAAAGAACGTTAGAATTATGCACAATCAATGATTTATTCATTCCAAATACCTTCTTTAAGAAACACAAATGCAGGCTATATGCGTGGATTTCACCTGGTGGTATGCCTAGGATTCAAATCTATTACATATATGGAAAGAATTTCTGGAGAAGCTCAATTTCTATCAGCTTTGAAAGCCAGGCCAGGTTCTGAGTATGGAACAGACCATAAACTACTCAGATTCAAGTTCATGTTGAAGCTGAAGAAAATAAGAATCCACAGGAACCAAAATTTCACCTTAAGTCTATTCCATTCAAATTTCAAAATGATCTCAGGAACTTGTTTAGGGCCTTGACCACCTCTGAGCGAAAGCCAAATGAGCTGTGGAAGAATATCAAGAATATTGTCCACGAAGAATGCAAAAGATCATTACAGAGGCAGAAGAGGAAGAAAAGACCAAGGTGGATGTCAGATGAGACTTTGAATATTGTATTAGAGTGCCAAGAAGCCAAAGCTAAAGAAAGAAATAAAGAAATTAAGGAGCTGAACAGAAAATTTCAAAGGGCAGCTCAGGATGACAGAGCAAGGTATTATAATGAAATGTG
>NW_006399775.1:8199540-8201221 GCF_000299155.1 Elephantulus edwardii
CAATTTTAGTTTACTTAGTTCCACAATCAACACTCTTGGTACCTGCAGCCATGAAATCAAGAGATGAATTTTATTGGTAAAGTCTGCTGTCAGGGACCTCTCCAGAGTACTGAAGAGCAACGACATCAGGCTGGAGACTAAGGGGTGCCTGATCTGGGCCATGATCTTAACAATTGGGTGTTATATGTCAGAGAACTGGACAGTGACTAGGGATGATAGAAAGATAATTGATGCCTTTGAGCTGTGGCGCTGGAGAAGAGTGTTGAATATAGCATGGACTGCTAGGAGAACAAACAGGTTTGTCCTGGAGAGGGTGAAGCCTGGCTGCTCCTTGCCAAGGAGTCAAGGATTCTGAAGCTTCATTTGACATACTTTGTTTATGTTGCTATTAGGGCCCCGTCCTTGGTGAGGGACATCATGTTTGAGAGGGTGAAGAGACAGCATAAGAGAGGAAGACCCCTTGATGAGATGAATTGAGTCAATGTTTTGGGTAGTAGGAGTACGTGTGTTGGAGACAGTGAGGTTGGCACAGGATAGGACAGGGTTTAGGGCTCTTGTACGTAGAATCGCTATGAGTTGCAAATGACTCAAAGGCACATAACAACAAAAATAACTTGGAGGGAGTGGATAGCATTATGCTGAGTTAATTAACTCAGTGTCGTTAGTACAAACACTGTGTATTACCATTATTGTAGAATTAGAGTGAGGATCCAAGGGGGGAGGTTCAAAGCAGTGGGATGAGATGGGAAAGGGGGAGGCAGGTTAAGCATAGAGTTGCACAATTTGGTGGATATGGCAGTGAAGGAAATGGGAAAAATCAGTTTTGAAAAAAACAGTGTGCCTGTACTTTGAAAATAAATCGGTATAAAATAATAATTAAAAAATGGTGAATATGACCTTAAATCTCTTAAGTCTCTGTATCAAAACTTGTTCCAACAGAAAATAAAACCTAATAACTGGGAACCAACATTTGGCAATACTATTTCAAACAAGTTCCATATAAAAAATTCTACAGAATCCTACAGGGCCTTCACAAGAAAGAGACTGATCACACAATTACAAAATGGGAAAAAGACATGGAAAGACTTTTAAGAGAGGAAGATATTCAAATGGCGAACAGACACATGAAGAAATGTTCAGAATCATTGACAGTAGAAGAGATGCAAATCAAAACCACAATGAGATACCATCTCACTCTGGTATAAGTGCAAAATTTAAAAGGACAGCAAATAATGTTGAAAGCATGTAGAGAGGTAGGAACTCTTATGCACTGTTGGATGAGTTAGAAAAGTATTCAGCCACTCTGGAAGGCGTTTTGGCATTTACTCCAAAAGCTGAACCTAGAAATTCCATGTAAACCATCTATTCCACCACTTGGAATATTCCCTGAGAAAATGAGAACTGAGTTACAAATGGAGACTTGTATACCAATGTTCATAGCATCGTTATTCACCATCGCAAGAACCTGGAAGCAGCCTAAATGTCCAACCACAATAGTATGGATTGAGAAATTTACATATGATGTAATACTACACAGCACCTTGGAGCAATAATATTGTAAATCATTAATTTGTGAGGGACTGGAGAGCATTATGCTAAATGAACTAAGTCCCATAAGCACAAATGCTGTATAAGACCATTATTGTAGAAGTAATAACTAGTAAAATGTTTCTTTTTTTTT
>NW_006399775.1:8202283-8216100 GCF_000299155.1 Elephantulus edwardii
ATAAAATAAAAAGTTTATATTTAATAAAGAATATAAAATTGCATGTTTTCAGTTGTTCAATTAAAGTCCACTTCTTAATTCCCTGGTGCAAAGATTTACTGTTAAAAATCCAGAACCTAGGTGACCTCTGGTGGCCTAGTGGCAAGAAGGTGCACTGCAGTCCCAGAGGTGCACAGTTCGAGTCCATCAGATGCTCTGCCAAAGGAGGGGCAATCTCTTGCTGTACCAGTCAGATCTGATTTGACGGTACATGCACACACACGAAAAATAATAAAATTTAAAAAGAAATCCAGAAACTATCTATCACTTGATATTCTTTATGGTCAAATAGGTTCTTTCTGGCAAATTTCTCCTATTTCACAAGCAGTAATGCTATTACTCACAATTCTATGACTAGTTGAACTTCACTTGTTTAGAAATAATACAAATAATAGATTTATTTAACGTTGATTACAGTGTTGCTCATGATACAAAAAAAAACAATCTATTGTGATTCTCAAAGACTAATGCCTTGATATTCTTTGTTAATTATGTTACGTGAAAGCCAATCTGCAATTATTATGGAATGTTTTTATTTAAAAATTTATATTACATTAATGGGGTAGGAATTGTTGCAAAAGGGAGAAAGTTCTGATCATAAGATTTGTAAGCCACTCAAGCAAAACATATTTTTTTCTTTTATAATGAAGTAAACAAGGCTAAAAAGTAATAGGTGTAAGAAAGTAGTAAAAAGGGTAACATGATTGGATAGTACTTTAGAGAATGTTTTGTGATACGGCCAGCCTTTTCTGGTTATATGTCCTTGAGGAGGAACCAGTTCATAGCTAACCCGCCTGCAGGTTTCAGAGGAAGCAAAAAGTACAGCAGAAAATGATTCATTTTACTCCTATGGAACAACTGGTAGATTCAAACCGCACAGTTTTGGATTATCAGTGAAACACTTGCCACTATGTGCTGAGAGTTCCTTGGTGGATCTTTAAAGGGGGATTTTATGTTTGATCATGACTTAACTAAAATTTGCTTAACAATAATTTGTCTTTTCAGTCAGAGCATTTAAGTAAACATTGATTTCTTTATGAGGTGATAGTGGGAATTTGGAAGATCTGTGTTTAACATTGAGAAATGAGTTGTACTGTAAAGTGTTACTGAGCTGAGCGGGACATATAGTGACCCTCTGAACAATGTATCTGAATTTGCCCTATCTCACACCATTCTCAGTTTCTCTGCCATGCTCTAGCCATAGTTATGGTCACTGTGTTGCTCATATTTTTGGATGTCTTCCTTCCTCTCACTTTCCACCTTTCCCACTATGATGTCTTTTCCCAAGGACTAGATCCTCCTGAAAACATACAGAGCATCTGAGATAACCTTTTACCATTCTTGCCTTTAAGGAGAGCTCTTGTTAAACATCTTTTTTGTTCCTTTGGCAATCCGAGAGATAATCAGTCTTTTCCACCAATAATATAATTCAAAGGCATGATTTCAAAGGCATTTAAAGGTCATAAAGAGAGGGTACAACTCAAGTAGGGAAGGAATAAGTGAACATAAATTTCAGGGACACTTCATTTTTTACTTTTTTTTTTATTGGTTGTCTTACAAAGTTTATATACATTGTGTTTCCCACTATTCTTCATTCACATTGTTTCACATATCACTCTAATGCATTATGTTTGATAAAAGTAATCACTATTGGGCCTTGCTCTTCATTACCCTGGCTTTTTGCCCATCTCTTTCCCATTTGCTTCCCCTCTTCCCTCCACCCACCAAACTGTGCAACGCTGTGATTTCACCCCTACCTACTTTTTTAAAACATATTTATATTGGTTTGCATGCTGTCATTCATGTGCATCCATGTACATTGTGTTCTATGTAATAATTCATATACATTCTATTTTATATATTTAAAGTTATTGGACCATGCCTATTATTACCCCATCTTTTCCAGTCATCATTGAATCTCTCTTATTCCTACACTTCATCATCACTCATTCACTTCTATTGATTTCCCGCTTCCCATTTTCCCACCCCTTCTCTTTCTATTTCCTACCCCTTTTCAACATTTATATACTTCTTGCTCAGTTACCCTCCTATTTTCACAATAATGATCTTATGCAGTATTTGTCTGTATGAGAATGAGTTATTTCAGTTAACATAATTCTATCTAGACTGTCCTAAATATTTTACAAAATCATTGTTCCTGAGTGCTACACTGTATTCCATTGTGGGAATGTACCACCAAAAAAAACCCCCAAATAATTCCATCTTGGAGAGGGTGAGGCCAAGTTTCTCCTTGGAGGCAAAGATTTTGAAGCTCTGTCTCACTTACTATGCACATGTGGCTGCAAAGAACCATCCTTGGCGAAGGCCATCATGCTTGCGCGGGTGAAGGGACAGAACAAGAGAGGAAAACCCTGAATAAGGTGGATTGATACAGTGACTGGAATAATCAGGATAGGTGTGTCAGAGTTAGTGAGACTGGCGTAGGATAGGGCAGGCTTCAGAGCTATTGTACATTAGGTCACTCTGAGTCATTGTGACTTCATGGCACATAACAACAGTGTATTATATAATATATATTTATATAATAAATATTTTACATGTATAAATAAAAGAACTGAAAAACAAATTCAAGTCTGAGTTGCAATATTTAGAAATGTTGTGGGCAAAATCTTGAATGATTAAGGAAGTAATAAAAGAAGTAGGGAATACACAGAGCAGCTGTACCAAAAAGTATTGGCTGATACTGAAATATTTCAAGAAATACCATAAAATCAAGAGCTAGTAGTAATAAAGGGGTAAGTTCAAGCTGGAATAAAGATTTTCACAACAAAATAGGAGCTGTGAATTCATGGAATAACAATTGACATGTTTCAGTTAACAGAGAGAGCCCTGGCCATGCTTAACCAGTATGTGTTGGGAAATTTGGAAGACAGTTACCTGACCAAGTATTTGCAAGAGATCTATCTTTGTTCCCTTTTACAAGAAAGGTGATCCAAGAGAGTGTGGTAATTACTGGACAATATTATTAATATCACATGAAAATAAACTAGTGCTGAAGATCATCCAGAAATGGGTAGAAAAGAACATTGGCTGAGACTTTTCCAGAAGTTTGAGCTAGAGTCAAATAAGATGTGGCACTAGGGATATTGTTGATGTCAGATGGATCATGGCTAAAAGGAGAGAATAACAGAAAAATGTCTATTTGTGCTTTTTTTAGTATTTAAATGAATTTGTGTAGATTATATTAAAATACACCATCACTATAGTTAACATTGAGAAGAATGAGTATCCTAGAACACGTAATTGTGCTCATGAAAAACCTAAACCTAGATCAGGAACTGTTGTGTGAATAAAGAAAGGAAATACTGCATGGTTTGAATTCAGGAAAAGTTTATCAGGTTGTGTCTTTCTCCTATATCTATTTAATAATCATTTGATAAGCTGAACTCTTAAAAAGAATGTGACATCAAGTTCAGTGGATGATCAACAACCTGGGTTATACAGATAGCACAACCTTGCTTGCTGATGGTGAGGAGTACTTGAAGCACTTGCTGTAAAAGTTTAAAAACTATAGACTTTGATTTGAATGGTATTTTAACATCAAGGAAAGAAGCGAACAAAAAACAACTTCTAATCTTTGATCTAATTGGCATGATCATAATAGATAGAGAAGAGTTTGAAACTTGAAGGACTTCACCTTACTCATATCCACAGTGAGCACATTTGGTTTCCAGCAGTCAGGATATGTATGGAACTGGAAAAGCCTGCAGTCAGGGATTTCTTCAAATTACTGAGGCCAACAAAGTCAGTTTGAGGACTAAGGTATGCCTGCTGTGGTTCATGACTTTTTCTAATCATTACCTATGGATCTGAGAGCTGGCCAAAAATAGGGATGACAGAAGAAAATTGATTTGTGCTGATTGAGTTGTACTGTGGGAGAAAAAAGTACAGAATATCCCATGGACTTACAAAGAATAAACAGATAGGTCATGGAGAAAGAACATTCAGAAGTCTCCTTAGCATCAATGATGGAAAGGAACATAATACTTGGAAAGTTGCAGGGGCAGTGAAAAGAAGGAAGGTTACTCAGTTGGATTGACACAGTTACTGTAGTAGTAGGCTCTGTGGTTTTTGTTGTTAGGTTACATTGAGTCAAGAAAGACCCGTAGCGACAGTATAAACCCTATCCTTTCCTGTGCCATCCTCACACTTTCTGGCACACTAGAATCTATTGCAGCATCACTGTGTCAGTCCACCTGGTTGAGGGTCTTCCTCTCCTTCACCAGACCCTCTGCCTTTCTGTACACCCCTCTGCCTTTCTGAACATCATGTCCCTCTCCAGGGAATAGCCCTTCCTAGCAGCATGCCAGAAGTATGTTAGATGAAGCTCCATCTTCTTTGTATCCAAAGAGCACTCTATCTGTACTCTCACCAAGATGTATTTATTTACTCTTTTGTAAGTCCATGGGATATTCAATACTCTTCTCCAACACCACAGCTCAAAGGCATCAATACTTCTTCTATCATCCTTATCCATTGTTTGGCTAAAGATGTGTAGCAAGGGATTAAAAAGACCATGTGTGGTTCCCCCATCATATTGACAGCAGGGCCACAGCTGAGGTGAGAGTCCAGACAAGTACTGAGCATCCTCTGTAAACAGAGAATTCTGCCCAGCTCCCCAGAGGAGATACTGGATGCCCTCTGCAAACAAGAGATTTCTACCCAGCCTTTCACCCAAGGGGATGCTGTGTCTGAGCTTTGGTCTTAGTTTAAAGATTAAGCTTTCCCATTATCTTGGCAGCACTTTAGTTTTAAGGGAAAATGTAGTCTCTGGAGATTGAAACTCTTTGAGGATGATTGGCCTAAACTAAAACAAAACAAAACAAAACAAAAAACAACAAACTATAAAGAGATAAAAGGGGCCTTTTCACTGTGCCATTCTGTGAGAGGACCTTTGCCTTAAGCTTCCCTCTCTTTTCTGAACTCATTTCCCCATGTCCCCGCTTTCTTTCTGAGTCCTGTTTGCAACAACCATGGCTTGAATCAGACACAACTTAGTCCTCAGACAGATCTCCTTATTTTTTAATAATTTGGAGAGGTCCTTAATGTCACACTTTCCCCAATAAGTCCTGATTTCCTGAATGCTGGTAAGAAGGGTGTTAATTGTGGACCCAGGTAAGTGGAAGTTATTGACAGTTTCAGTCTTTTCTCCGTCTGTCATGATGATGCCTGTTATTGCAGTGGTAAGAGTTTTTGTTTTCTTGATATTGAGATGCAGTCCATATTGAAGGTTGTGTTCTTTGATCTTCTGTAAGTGCTTACAGTTCTCTTCACTTTCACAGGCAAGGTTATGTTGTTTGTATAACACATTATTAATGAGTCTTCCTCTGATCTGTTGCCACTTTCTTCTTCAGAGAGTCCAGCTTCTTGAATTTGCTCAGCATATAGATGGAACAGTTGTGGAGAGAGAATACTTCCATGACACACTCTTTCCTTAGTTCTAAACCATGTAGTATTTTATTTTAGAAGAAGAAATGATATTCACTACCTAAAAAACATGCCTCTGGAAATTCTATGAACTTTGAGAAAGGTCGATAGTTATAGAAAGGTTTCAGGTCTTTTGGTCATAGGCTTGCCATGAGTTGTGTTTGACTTGACTGCAATCAAAAACAAGTATTCCATTGCTCTCTTTGCACAACACCCTCTTGATCTAGGTTTAGGTTTTACATGAGCACAATTAGGTGCTCTGAGTTTCCCATTCTTAACAGTGTTAATTATAACTTGTTATGATCTGTAGAGTCAGATGCCTTTGCCTAGTCAAGAAAGCATATATAGACATTCTTCTGGTATTCTTTACTTTCATCCAGGATTCGTTTGACATCAGCAATGATGGTGCAATGGCCTCTTCTAAGTCTGTCTTGAATTTAAGACATTTCCCTATGTACTGTTTTAGTAATTTTTGAATGATCTTCAGCCATAATTTGCTTGCATGTGATATTTATGATATTGTTGGCTAGTTTCCACATTCTGTTGGGTCACTTGTTTGGGAATGGAAACAAATATGGATCTCTTCCAATCTATTGGCTAGATAGCTCAATTTGTTAATCAAATCAAAGTCTACCAGCCCACAACTAACTTTAAATTAAAAGACTTACATTCAGGATCCCAGCTGATTCAAACAAAAGCAGTGGGCTCTGGTGTGTCAGATATGGTGAGTATAGTGTAGGATAGGACAGGGTCCAGATCTCTTGCTATAGTCTTAGTCAACTTGACGGCATTGAACAACAATAGAAATGACAACATGTTAAGGAAAGTTTGTGTTCATTGACATACATTGTGTTTCACACATTCTTTCACTGACACTATTTCATATAATCATTACTATACATTGCTTTAGAAAATGAATCACCAATGATCCATGCCCGCTCTTTCCCTTATTCTGTCATCCCCTAACTCCACCAATCAAACTCTGCCATGCCAGTGATCTCTACACCCCACACTCTATCTCTCCGCCTTCCTGAATTTCCACTTTGCATTCTTATTCATATCTTATTAGTTATTTTCCTAATTTTTATACTGATGGTCTTATGCAGCGTTTGTCCATATGAGACTGAATTATCTCAGCTTAATACTATCCTGACTCTCCCGTGTTACATAGTATTTTGTAAAATTGTTCTTCCCTAGTGCTGCATAGTATTCTGTTGGCTGAATATACCAGAGTTTCTCAATTTACTTTTTTGTTGATTGATACTTTGGCTATTTTCTCTTTCTCTCTTTTTCTTTCTCTCTCTCTCTCTCTCTTTCTTTTCTTTTTCTGCTATTGTGAATAACAGTGTTATGAACATAGGTGTACAATCAGTACAATCAGTACAGTCAGGAAGGGGTGTTGGATTGTGTACAATTTTTTAAATTTTTTTATTTTATTATTTTTGTGTACGTGTACCGTCAAATCAGATCTGACTGGTACAGGAGGAGATTGTCCCTCCTTCCCCGGCAGAGCAACTGGTGGATTCGAACCATTCGCCTCTGGGATTGTAGTTGCAGCTCCTTGCCACTAGGCCACCAGAGCTCCCCTAAATTGTGTACAAATTTTGTCTTCACCAATTGATAGGACCATGTTGTTCTTCCTCTTAGCTTTGTCAATGTGATAAATTACATTGTTTTTCTTATGCTGAATCACTTTCATACCTGTTATGAATCCCTCTTGCTCATGATGATTTTTTTTTTTTTAGCATATTGTTGAGTTCTGCTGTCCAGGATTTTATTAATGATGTTTGCATTTATATTCATCAGAGATAGTAGTCCACAGTTTTCCTTTTTGGTTATGGTTATGTCTTTGCCTTGTTTTAGTATTAGAATTATGCATGACTTTAGCATTTAGTATTAGAGTTTAGTTTTTAGTATTAGAATTCATGGAAATAATTTGTGAGTATTTTTTATTTTTCCATTTTTTAATAAGTACAGTTAGTTATAGTTAGCTCTGAATGTTTGGTAGAATTCACTTAAGAGGCGATCTGGGCCAGGGATTGTTTTCAGGGAGTCATTTTATTACTTGATTAATTTCATATTTTGTGACTTGCTTGTTCAAATGTTCTATTTATGTCTATCAATTTGGGTAGGATGTGAGTTTCTTGGAGTTTGTCCATTCCTTCTACATATTCCAACTTGTATATAATTTTCCATAATATTCCATTATCAATGTTTCCATTTTAATTTGTTCCATTGTGGTTTTAGCTCTTTCATTTCTTGTTTAAATTATTTATGTCTTTGATTTATTTTATCAAGTTGTCCAGTAGTATGTCTATATTACTCTTTTTTTTAATCAACAGAGAAAGATATTCTCTTTAATAAAAGATGCTGAATTCTAGATATAAGTCCCTTGTCCAACATGTCATTACCAAATATCCCGCCCCGCCCCCCCAGCCCCCAGTCTGTGGCTTACCTTTTTTACTCTGTTGGAGAAATTTGTAGATGTTCATAGGGATTTGATGCATAGACAGTCCCATTCATCTATTTTATCCTCTCCAGCTTGTAGATTTTCAAGATGTTTGGAAGACTGTTTATGTTGTAGATAAGGCATTTCTAGACTTCTTCCAAGCCTCTCTTTAATGAAAGGATAGTGCTTGGTTTTAGTCCTTGGTCCATGATCCATTTTGAGTTGGTTTTTGTGTGTGTAGTGGGGTGTGGATCTTGCTTTAGTTTTCTACGCATAGTTTCCCAATTTTGTCAGCACCAAATACTGTATAGTGCCACTGTTGTAGAATGGGAATGACATCATGTTTTGGGTCAGACTGAGAAAGAATGGAAAAATTATGTCCACTGAATTGAAACAGATTAGAATGTTTAAAAATTATAAATGATTGCCTATTATGGTTATGACAAGAGTCCAGAATGAAGGTTGCATAGTGGAGTGTACTTGGTGAGGGGGCATTGTATACTAATGAAAGAATATTTTCCTTTCATGTTTCAAAGAGAAGAGCAAACTAGAGGGGAGGGATAGGCAGGGAGAACGTGCAACAATGAATGAATGGAAATCCAAAATCTCTGTAAAGGTTCATTAAAACAAATGAAAAAAATAAAAGATGCTGAAATAAACAGGTAACTGGGGAAATAAGAAAAGGTCCTAAATTCACATCTTATTCAAATACTGACACAGAATGGACAACAGACTTAAAACCTAAGGAGTTCTGATGGTCTAGTGGCAAGAAGCTTTCAAAGAACCAGCTCCTGGTCTTCTTGATGTCTTTGCACTTCTTTTGTTTTATATATCATTAATTTCAGCCTGTGTCCTCATAATTTTCTCTTAGATGCTATAGGATTAACTTCTTGTTCTTTTACTGGAGGGATTAAGTAGCTTATTTTGCTCCTTTTTTTCTATATGTGTTTGCATATTTTTATGAACTGACTCCTGAGAACTGCCTTAAGCTAAATCCTAGACATTTCAATATATTTTCATTTTCATTTGTTTTGAGAAAGTTTATTTAACTTTTTATTTCTTCTATAACTCAGTAGTGCTCAAGCAGGATGTTATTTTATTTCCATGTAGGTGATTTTTTAAAATAATTTTTCTTCCTGTTAATTTGTAGATTTATGGCACTCTGGTCTGAGAAGAGATTTTGCATAGTTTTGAAGTTTTTGTTTGCTCTTTTAAAAATAGTTGTTGAGTTTGCTTTATGTCCTAATATGTATTCAATTCTGGACAGTGTACCATGTGCACTTGAGAAAAAGTAACTTCAGTTTTAGTAGGGCAAAATAGCCTGAATATAAGAGGTTGAGTTGGCTAATTTTTAAATTTAGTTTTTCTTTATCTTTGTTAAGTTTCTTTTGAGTTGACCTCTCCTTTGTTGAGATTGGAGTATTAAAGTCTCCTACAACTACTATGATGCTATCTATTTTTTTCTTCAACTCTACTGACCACTGTTTTATGTAGTTTACAGATCTATATTTGGTACATAGATGTTAGCCAAAGTTATGTCTTCTTGAGGTATTATCTCTTTAATCATAATATAGTACCATTCCTTATCTCTTTGGTGGTTTTCATTCTGAAATCTATTTTATAAGAGATCAGTTATGACTATATATGTTTGGTATTTTTTGTTCACCCATTGATTATATTAATCTTTTTTATAATTAATGTTAATGAAAGCTTACAGAGACTTTGGATTTCCATTCATTCATTGTTGCGCTTTTCTTCCCGCTCAACCTCCTCCCCCAGTTCTCTCTCCTTTTTGAAAGGTAAAAGAAAAAACTCTTTCATTGTTATACACTCCCTACCCCTAAGTCCACTCCTCTCCACAGCCTTCGTTTTGAAAAGTAAAAGAAAAATTCTGTCATTTTTAACAATCCCTCCTTCCAAGTCCACTCCATCATGCAACCTTCGTTCTGGACTCCTGTCATGAAAATAATACCTAATCATATATCCCTTTTAAACAGTTCTCTCCCTCATTTGTTTCAATGCAGTATCCATAATTTATCCTATCTTTCACAGTCTCTCCCAAACCCCGATATCAGTTGCGTTTAACAACAGTGGCACTATGCATTATTTGTCCTTTCAGGATGGAGGTATTTAACTCAGAATAATGTCCTCCAGCAAACAACAAATGCTGGTGAGATTGTGGAGAACCTGGCATCCTTGTTCATTGTTAGTGGGAGTGTAAAATGGTATGACCACTATGGAAGGCAGTATTGATGCTTTCTCAAAAAAGTTGCAAATAGAGATACCATTAGACCCAGCAATTCCACAACTGGGAGTATACCCCAAAGAAACTATACCACCACCCAAGCACACCCATGTTTATTGCAGCTTTTTTCACAATAGCAAAGAGTTGGAAACAACCTAAGTGCCCATCAACAAATGAATAGATAGAGAAGCTGTGGTATATTAACACAGTAGAATACTATGCTGTCTTGAAAAACAAGAAACTCATTAAATATTATACAAAATGGGTCACCCTTTGATTTTTAGTCTGCCTTTCTCCATGTTTCTTAGATATGTCTGTAATAGGCAACATATAGATAAGCTTTGTTTTTCCATCTACTCTGTAACTCTCCCCCTCCTTTAATTGTTGTGTGTAGGCTTTTCACATTGAATGTGGTTATGGACAGGCCAGGTTTTATTATTTTTGCTATATTCCATTTTCTGTTGTTTCTGATTACTTTGGTTCATTCACTTTGCTTTCTCTTTGTGAAGGACTTTAGTTAATGTTTCATACAGAGTTGGTCTTGTTTTCACAAATTCCTTAGGTTCTTTCTTTTCTGCAATTTGTCTAATCTCCCTTTTGTATTTGATGTATAGCTTTTCTAGGTATAGTATCCTTGGCTGGAAATTCTTTTTTTTCCCAGTTTTCTTTATGAGCCATCTCATCATCTTTTTGCTCATATAGTTTTTATTGAAAAATCAGCACTAAAT
The DNA here is from genome assembly GCF_000299155.1 of Elephantulus edwardii. Classification (NCBI taxonomy): domain Eukaryota; kingdom Metazoa; phylum Chordata; class Mammalia; order Macroscelidea; family Macroscelididae; genus Elephantulus; species Elephantulus edwardii. The sequence continues at coordinate 8,213,193 of NW_006399775.1, forward strand.
TGGTTCTCCTTTGTAAGTTATTATCTTTTCCTCATATTTCCTTTGATTTTGGAGAATTTGAATATGATACATCTTATTGTTTTTCTTTTGGGATCTAGTGAGATTTAGTTGGCTGAGCTTCTTGAATAAAAAGTGCCTCATTTTTCATGATACCTTCAAAGTGTTCTTCTCATACATTTCTTACAGTTTTTTCAGTGCTTTTGTCAATACACTCCTTTTTTTTATTAATTGAAAGTTTTGTACAAAATCAAGATGGTTACATTCTATCTCTTGTAATAATAGTCTTGAAGCTTAGTGTTATTTATATTTGTTTCTCAATGATTTACATAAAGGTTATTTCACGTTTCCAAGTGTCCACCAGGTAAGATAGTTTGGTTTTTGTTTGTTTGTTTTTTAAGTTCCTCAAGTCTTCCCTTTCACCAACCAAGGTTGTGTCATTTGCATACCACAGGTTGTTAATGAGTCTTTCTCCAGTTCAATGCTGCCTACTTCAAATAGTTCAGTTCTTGGATTTTTTCTTTTTTTTAGTTCTACATGGTTTTTTTTCAAAAATATTAATTTTAATGAAAGTTTACAGAGACTTATTGCTTCCATTCATTCATTGTTGCTCTTTTCTCCCTGTTCACCCCCATCCCCTCACTTCGCTCTTTTCTTTGAAAAGTAAAAATCTTTCATTGTTATACAATTCCTCCCCCCAATTCCACTCCACTGTGCAGTCTTCATTCTGGACTCCTGTCATGATGATAACACCTAATCATATATCCCTTTTAATCAGTTCTTTCCCTCATCTGTTTCAATGCCGTATACACGAATTATCCCCTCTTTCTTAGTCTTTCCTCAACCCCGATGTCAGTCCCACTTTACAACAGTGGCCCTGTGCAATATTTGTCCTTTTGTGACTGAGATATTTCACTCAGCATAATGTCTTCCATGTTCACCCATTTTTGTATAATATTTCATGAGTTCCTTGTTTTGCAGTGTGCATAGTATTCAATTGTGTGAATATATCAGAGCTTCTCTATCCATTCCTTTGTTGATGGGCTACACTCCTGTTCTTGAATCACACGTACGTTTTTTTTGTTTTCATCTCACATGATTCTAATGTTTTCTTTTCCTTCTAGTTTCTACATTATAATCTAGTAAATTCTCATTGAAGTTCTTGTCTTCCAGCTTGCTGTTTCACTGTTCCATTTCTTCTAGTCTGCATTTGTATCCCTTCAACAATTTGAAAATTTCTGTAATGTCATTTTTTAATATTCTGGATTGTATTTTTATGCATATCTATTTTTTCTATTTATTTAAATAGAAAATTTTTTCTAAATATCTATTTATTCCCTGTCTTGTAATACTTTCTTAATATCTTTCTGTTTTTTACTTAGAGTTTTGACCATTTCTTCCATTACTTGTAATATTGTTTTTTCAGTATGATTTCTAGGACATTCATATTAGTATATTTCTTCTAATTTCCTATCTCTAGGATATTTACTGGGTGTATGGGCTGACCTAATTTATAGGTGAATGCTTATTTTGTTTTTCCATACTGTTTGATCCTGTCTGCTACTTCCTTGACACTATGTGATATTCTCAGTAAGTGTGATGCAGTTTCTGTTGCTTCTGCATAGGTTATTGTCATTTCCTTATCATTATAATAGAGTTACAGACTTTGTTTCCCTGATTCCCTTTTCCATTGACAATGTTCCCTACTGTATGCTTATGGGAGACTTTGTTCTCCATTTCCTGTGGAAAGCTTCTCATCTGGTTTTCCTTGGGAGGGTAGGGAGCTAGAGTCTCTCCCTTTGCCCATTTTTGGTGGACCTCCTCCTCTGTCCTATCTTATTTCCCCCGTAAGTATACAGTATCCCAGGAGTGTTGCTAGGTACACTGGTCTACTCAAGACTCAGTAAATGCTAGCAGCTGTCCCTGTGCCCTCTCCTGTTGCTGGTTAAGAAGAGGCAGCTTACATCTGAGCAGATAAAGTCACAGGGTACCTGATAAGGATCCAGGAGTGCCTCCCAGAATATTTTCTTTCCCAAGACTCAGCAGGTTCTAATATCTGTACCTGTGTTGTATCCTGTCTTTTGGCTGGTTAGGAAAGAGCTGCTCAGTGTTTTGCACGATGACACATTTCTTGTAAAACTTAACATTATCAATGATTAATATGAATGTGATTATCAGTAATGAACATAAATGTGAATTTTACCCCCTATAGTGCTAAAAAAGATATGACTAAAATTATTGTCTAGTTAATTGAAACTTAATTGCTTGAAATTTATAGCTTAATTATAGAATAACATATCACCCACTGGTCCCTTTTGTGGACCTCAATTGGCTGTATAATTACATTCCTAGAACATGAGCTCATTTAATGTTTATCACATCTCACAGGGACAAATGATAGTTTAAGGACAGTAGGGATGATAATTGAACCCAATCTTGCAAAGAACATCCACCTTTACTCATGATGGTTTATATTAAATCTACTTGAGTAGCATTGCCTCATCAATTAAAGGTTATTAATGACATCTATATGAAGTTGAAGGTATCTTGGTGGAAGACTGTTTAAATAATTTGATTGCTAACCAAAAAAGTCATTGGCTAAAAACTACCAGCCACTTCATGACAGAAAGATGAAACAGTCTGCTTCTGTAAATATTTATAGTTTTGAAAACCTTGTAGGAAATTCTGCTTTGCTCCAAATGATCACCATTGGTCAAATTGATTTGGTGACAGTGATTTTTGAGGTTATGCCAGAAAAGAATCTTGCCCTTGTGGGACAGTAGTCTCAGAAGCTTTGGCAAGAGACAGGTGCACGCACCCCAGGAAGATTCTAACATGTTCCTTACAGTTTATAGAAAATACTGTTATCATCTTTTGAGTCAGCATCAACTTGTTTTTTTTAACTTTTTTT
>NW_006399775.1:8219835-8221405 GCF_000299155.1 Elephantulus edwardii
GATAATGCTTGGATTTGTACATATAACTCAACACAAAGTACTAGAATGGATCACTGGTATCTCAGAGACCTGATGTCATTCTGTACTCTATGTGAAGAAAATTTGCCTCAATTTGTTGTTGTTATGTGCTATCGAGTCGCTCGCGACTCATAGTGACCCTGTGTACAACAGCCCTAAACTCCACTCTGTCCTGTGCCAATCGCACTGTCTCTGACACTTCCATGCCAATTATCCCAGTTACTGAATTAATCCACCTCATAGAGGGCCTTCCCCTCCTGCGCTGTCCCTCCACCCTCCTCAATTTAGTGTTGCTAAATAATCCTGATGACCATATTTTATATGACCTTTATAAGGAAATACTGAGAAGCTAGCAGAAGAAATGGCATGTGGCAGCTGCCTCTTTTGGAGCAGCCCAGCAGTTCTTTCCCAAATATCCTTGGAACATATAATTAATGCTGTCCAAAGACATTGCACACCTCAGTATATGTCCTGAAAAGGAGGAACAAGTACCAGGACTTGTCTTATCCAATTTTGGCTTTAGAGAATTCTTAGGTGGTGGTCCTAGACTAATTTGTCCAAGAAAACTCAACAGGGACTCAGAATTATCAAGTCATTTGAAATTACTTGGTATGAGGAATGTTCTAGATCTAAGAGTGGAATTATTAAGGATGGTTAGAGATACTATGATGTGAGTGAATAAATGATAATCAATTCTGCATGCTGAACAATAAAACAATGAAAATAAGAAAGAGAAATAAATTGTAAAAAGAAAAATATTTTAAATGCTGCTTTTACCTGTTTGTTTTCATTCTAGTTGGTTATTTCAGATTGAGTGTTATGTTTTTCTGTTTTAGAATCTGAAATATAATTCGTGTACACAAGTATAAATTCTTTTTTTTTGACTCTTAGATAATCACGTTGTTATAGTTAGGTGCTATCAAGTTAAGTAAGACTATAGCAACCCTATGAACAAAAGATCTTATACCTATCCTTTCCTGGGACATACTTATAATTTCTGACATACTTAAACCCCTCTCTGCAATTATTGTGTCAGTATATCTGGTTGTGGGACTTTTTTTTTATTAATCCACTTTGATGTCCCTTTCCAAATAATAGCCTTTCCTAACAATATAATCAAAGTATATGAGTATATTATAAAGTATATAACAAAATTTTCTAATCTTTGCCTCCAAGGAACACTCTGGTTATACTTTCTCCAAGATATATCTTTTTGTTCTTTTGATAGATCATGTAATATTAAATATGCTTCTCCAGTACCACAGTTGAAATAAACTGATTCTACTCTTGTCTTGATTATTTATTGTCCAGCTTTCAGATGCATAGGAAGTAATTGAAAAATCCATTGATTGAATCAGATATGCCTATGCCCATTCGTGCATCCATCCATCCATGAATTTATTTCTAGATCCATCTTGAAGTATAACACCGTGAGTGACAGGATTATATCCATACGCTTACAAGGAAGCCCAGTGAATACCACTATCATTCAGATATATGCACCAACAACTAGAGCCAAAGAAGAAGAAATAGATATTTTCTACCAAATTTT
>NW_006399775.1:8223765-8229244 GCF_000299155.1 Elephantulus edwardii
TTGTTCTGTATTTTCAAGTCAGAAATAACCCAAGTGATAACCTTAGTGGTATCAGAAGTTCCAGCATGTTTCACAGATAGTGAGTTGCACAAGAATTGACTTCCTAACTCTTTTCCCACAGAATAGCCAGTGCATCAAACTTCCTGCATTTGTGTTGGCAACATAATTTCTTACCACTAAATCTGCAGATTTTACACACACACACACACACACACACACACACACACACACACACACACACAGAGTTTTGATTTCTTAGTGTGAGAAAAATGTGCTGTCCAATTATATTGAAAATTAATTTCTGGTGGTTTCCTGGTAAGAAATTGTGTACTTAAAAGCCAATTTAAAAAGAAAATAAAATATTCATTGTCCTACAGTTGATTCTGAGTTAACGTAACTGTAGATTTGTGTTAAAAAGCCCATTTAAAGAGTGTCCAAGCCAATAAATCTTTCAGGAAAGCTGAGTCAACATTTTCCCAAGGAAAGCTGGGAAGTTCAAACAAGAAGTGGTTAGTAGCTTAATTCTCTAATCACCAATTGTCCTAAAATGTATAAAAAGAAACCTGCTAAAGAAAAACTAATCAAAACCTCAAACCAAACTCATTGCCATTGAGTTAATTGTGAATCATAGTAACTTTCCATCTAAGTTTTGCTGCTCTAAATCTTAACAAGTGCGACTACTCATTCTGATGTATTTTTGCTAAAAGTATAACTTGCTAAACACTATACCACCAGGTCTTCTTAACACAATAAAAAGGAAACTTAAGTACTGGAAATAAACTTCCTCTTTTCGATAGAATTGCACCCCTCAAAATAAGTATGCTGTGTACTGTAACCCCTGTATTTATTTGTTGGTACTCTGGAGACCTAGAAGTAAGGATTTGAACTGCCAACCTAAGGGTTCATGATTCCAATCCACCAGCAGTTCCATGGGAGAAAAATGAGCAGCCTCCTTCTGTACACATGTAGCCTCTGGCATCTGCTGTAGTGTCAGTTATAAGTTGGTTGGTTCTGACTCAGCAGCACGTAACAGCAACAAGATATTTAATAGAGACATGGATGGTAAGGCTTTATCTCAATTTTGGTATATTTTGAGAAAGAGCCTGTTCTTAAATAATGATCATGATAGGAAAGTTAGAAGGCCAGCAAAATAGAGGAGGACCTCAAGGAAATTAAGTGACACAGTAATTATCATAATGGACTTGAGCATGACAGAGACAGCGAGGATGGGGCAGGATAGGAAGGATTCAGATTTATTGCTCATAGGGTAACTATGAGTCCTAGTCAGCTCACCTAACAACACCAAAATGTTTATTAATGCATTTCCTTCTGGAAATAACATTTTCATTGCTATATTAATAAGCATATATCAGCATATAGAGTGTGTTTTGAGACAGTCACCTCTAAGATATAAGACAGCAAGTATGATATAGAAAGAGGGCAGCACATATAGGAAATGTTTGTCATATGGAGATCATAGGAAGAGACTGAAAAGGGACATGGACTTTTCCTCATTTCTGATAGAGAACCCGCCATAAAGTGGTGCCATTTATTAGGACTTCTAGCATTCTAACTTGGCTGAACCTTACAGCTCTGGTGGCCAAGTGATAAGAAATTGTACTGCAATTCCAAAGGCACAGGGTCAAGTCCACCAGCTAATCCATGTGAGATGATGGGCAATCTCCTTCTATGTAATTTACTGTCTCCAAAACCCTGATGAAGGATCAGTTGTAAGTTGATTCCAACTTGAGGGCATATAACAACTACAATTAAACAATAACATTCTACACTAAAATATTGGACCTAGTGCCAATTACCAACACTAATGATCCAGTTGAGCCACCTTCCATGCCATAAGGCCCATCTGGGAGCCCATCCTGCTACCCAATTATGGATCGTTGGTAGGCCCAAAGAAGTCTATCTGGTACCATAGTACTTGTACGTCTGATTATTTTTTATGGGTTTCTGTTAGAAGTACATCTGTCAGTTTGGTGTTTTGTGGGAGCTGATTTGCATATTGCTAATTACTTATGGCTTAGGTGTATATATATATTTTTTATTGTTTGCTCCTGTTAGTGCAACATCTGATGTTAGTTTGCTCTGCTGGTGTAACTTGTGGGTTGCTGTGATGCTGGAAGGTATCCCACTAGTGTTTCAAAGGTCAGAAGGGTTGCCATAGTCAATAGGTTTCATATTAAGCTTCCATGTTAAGACAGACTAAAAAGTAGAGTTGACCATTTACTTCTGAAATAATAGACTATGAACACTATGAACGATACAGTAATAAGTTTAAGAAATGAAAAACAAATTCAAGCCTCAAATTATAATATTGAGAGATGATATGGGCAAAATCTTGAAAGATCCAGGATGGATCAAAAGAAAATGTAAAGAATACACAGAATCATGGTACCAAAAATAAGTGGTTGATACTGGAAATGTTTCAAGAAATATCATATGAAGAATAACCAATGTAATTAAGGAAGAAGTTCAGACTGCATTAAGACATTGCCAAAACATAAGGCTCCAGTAATTGATGGAATACAAGTTGACTTGTTTCAAGTAACAGATGCAGCTTTGGCTGTGCTCACCAGTCTATATCGGGAAATTTGGAGGACAGAGGCTTGGTCAACTGACTGAAAGAAATCCATATTTTTTCATATTCCCAAAGAGCCTAATATTGAATAAATTATTGAAAAATATAATTAATATCACATGCAAGCAAAATATTGCTGAAGATTATTTAAAAACCAAAACAAAACAGAACAGTACACTGCAAAAAACTGCCAGAAGTTCATAGTAGGTTGAGAAAAGGCTGTCTAATGAGCGATTTTATTGCTAAAGCTAGATGGGTCCTGGCTGAAAACAGAGAATATCTGAAGAATGTCTATTTTGTATGTCAAATGCAAAAGTATTTGACTCTGTAGATCATAGCTAACTATGGACAACATTAGAGGAATTGAAATCCAAGAACATTTAAGTTTGCTTATGAAACTTTTGTCCAAACATTTGTCCAAAGAACTTTTGTCCTCACAGAGCAAGAACAAAATGTGTGGTTAAAAATCAGAAAAAGGTGTGCATTAGAATTGTATCTTTTCTCTGTATCAAATGAATCTGTATGCTGAGCAAATAATTCGAGAAGCTGACTCTATGAAGAGGAATTGATGCCTAGGTAAGAGGAAGACTTATCAGCAACTTGCATTGTGCAGATGATACAACCTTGTTTGCTGAAAATGTGGATTATTTATAAAGCTTCCTGCAGAAGATAAAAGCTTACAGCCTTCAAATTTATTGTATCTCAATATCAAAGCAAAAATTCTTACGATTGCCATTGGACTGATAAACAACATTATGGAGAAAAGATTAATGGGGAAATGACTGAAATTATAAAACTCTTTCATATTTGATCTGCAATCGATATACTTGGCTGCCAGCAAGCAGGAGATCAGAAGACAATAATGCACTGGGAAATCCTCTATAAATAACTAAGAAGCAATGATGTCAGTTTGAAGATGAAGGTGTGCCTAATTCAGAATATCATCTTTTCAGTTACTTGCTATGTATGTGAGAACTGGATAATGAATAGGAATGAAAGAAGAAGAGTTGATTCCTTTGAGTTGTGTTTTAGAAGAGAACTGAATATCCCATGAACTACCAAAAGAAAAAAACAGCTGTGTGTTGGGGAAAATGAAGTCAGATTGCTCTTTGGAAGCAACAGTAGTAAAGTTTCAACTGACATACATTGTTATGTTGCTAGGAGAGGTTATTCTGTGGAAGAGAACATCATTCTTAGAAAGATGGAGGGTTAGCTAACGACAGCATAACCCTCAATGAAATAGATTGACACAATGACTGCAGCAAGGAGCTTAGTTGTGTCAGAGATGAGGAGGATGACACAGGATAGGACAAGGTTCTACTCTGTTAATCAGTCTTGCCATGCATTGATTGTACTGATCTCAGTGGTACCTCATGACAACAGCAACAACAGAAAAAGTAAGATCCAACTGTATTTTTATCAACAACTTGTATTATTCAGATGACAAAGTCTTGCTTCTAGAAAGTGACTAAGAATTGGAATCCTTACTTGAGAAAATGAAAACTCCTCACTATTGGACTAATAGATAACATCTTTAAAGATGGGGGAGTTTGAAGTCATCATGAATTTCATTGCATATGGACCCAGAATCTCAACACTCATGGTAGAAACAGTTAAGAAACCAAAAGACTTCTTTGGAAACTCTGCTGTCAGTGGGGTGTGTATGGTGATTATATGAAAATCAATTCAAGAAAATAGAGATGAAAAAATAGTATGAAATAAATGAAAACTGGATATTGTAGATTTAGAAAGCTTGTAATTCTACCTTTGTCTAATACTTGATTGGAATTACCAAAGGAAGATCTGCCCTGAGAAAAATTTGTTAAATGTCGTATTTGATAATGGGTGTTGGAGCTTAGTCAAGCAGAATGATTGAGTCCCACCCAGTACTCTGAGGTGATTTGCATTTCAATGGATTTGTACAGCCACACAGGACTTTTGATTGAAGAGATTCACATCCAGTAGAAGGAAATAAGAGAAGGTAGAGGGATGAGAAGGAAAAGACTGTCTTTTTAAAACTATAACATGCTGTTTGGCTTCTGAGGCAGGGTAAAGTTGGTGCCCTTCAGAGCCTTCTTCCAGGACTTGAGGTTGGAGTATGCTTACCCATAACAGTCACTTGAATCCACAGGAGTGAAAGTGAAGGGAATACAATAATGAAGAAACTAGCTGAGCTTGGATGGCTTGGATATGTTCTTCCAGCCCTGCCCACCTAGCTGCACAGATGTACATGAGCAAGAAAGGGTTTTTGGCTGGAGGAGCAGAGATCTGTGAGGAACCCTGGTTTGGGATTTAGGGTTGAGTGAAGAGACCAACAGGTCTGGGACACAGGGAGGATTTTGGACTCTTGAGCTAACAGAGGATATTCATTGGAATCTAGCCACAGATAGCTGAGAGTGAGTTGACAAGAACCCTATCAGATGAAGACAAGAAAACCCACGCTGTGAGCTAGAGTTTGTTGCTGCAACCTGATGGCATGTTCTGTACTGTACTATAGTTGTGAATGCAGATACACAAAGTTTCCAAGATTAATAGAATTCTTCAGCAAAGGAAATATGCTTGTTCCTTCAGAATACTGGCTTAATGTTGTTGTTGTTATGTGCAGTCGAGTCGCTTGCGACTCATAGTGGCATGATGTCCCTCTCCAAGGAACAGTCCCTCCTTACAACATGTCCAAAGTATGTTAGACGGAGCCTCAGAATCCTTGCCTCCAAGGAGCTGACTGGATTAACCCTCTCCAGAATGAATCTGTTTGTTTTCCTAGCAGTCCATCGTACCCTCAATACTCTTCTCCAACACCACAGCTCAAAGGCATCAGTTTTCCTTCTATTCTCCTTAATCACTGTCCAACTCTCTGATGCATAACAAGTGACAATAAAGACCGTG
>NW_006399775.1:8230066-8241967 GCF_000299155.1 Elephantulus edwardii
TGTGAAATCAACGATATTGTTCTATACTCTTTTGGGTCAACTTTCTTTGGAATGGGAACAAATATAGATCTCTTCCAGTCAGTTGGCCAAATGGTTGTCCTCCATATTTCTTGGCACAACTTGGTGAACACGTCCAGGGCAGCCTCTGTTAGGTGAAATATGTCAGTTGGTATACCATCTATTCCTGGGGCCTTATTTTTTGCTATTTCCTTCAGAGCATCCTGAACTTCTTCCTTCATCGCCATTGTCTCTTGCTCATATGTTGTTTCATGAAATTCTTCTATGTCTGCCATTTCCTTTTGATACAGTGACTCAGTATATTCTTTCCAATTTCTTTTAATACTTCCTGAATCATTTAATATTCTTCCTAAAGCATCCTTGATTATAGCAAGTCGAGGTTTGAATTTGTTCTTCAGTTTCTTGAGCTTAAGAAATGCTGAGTTTGGCCCTTTTGATTTTCTGACTCCAACTCCTTGTACATTTCATTGTAATATTTTATTTTGTCATCCCGTGCTGCCTTTTGAAATCTTCTATTCAACTCTTTAGTACCCTGAATTCTTCCTTCTTCTTTGGCTTCTCTGCGCTCCAGTGCAATTTTCAAGGTCTCTTCTGATATTCATTTGGTTGTATGTTCCTCTTCTGTCTTTACAATGACCGTTTTCACACTTCCTGAATGATACCCTTGATGTCCTCCCACAACTCATCTGGTCTTCGCTCTTAGTGTTCAAGGCATCAAACCTGTTCCTGAGATGTCTCTGAAATTCAGGTGGGATAGACTCAAAGTCATATTTTGGTTCTCGTAGATTTGGTTTCATTTTCCTCAGCTTCAGCTTGAACTTGCATATGAGTAGTTGGTGGTCTGTTCCACAATCAGCTCCTGGCCTCCTTTTCACAGCTGATATTGAGCTTCTCCAGTGGTTCTTTCCACAGATGTAGTCGATCTGATTCCTCTCCATAGGGATGAGAAAAAGAAAAAAAAATTGCAATCTAAAAGAGTGAACATGAGCAGATGAGGAATTAAGTAGCTGGTTTATAGACTTTCACAAATGTAGTTATTTGTAAGATTATTATAAGGAAGAAAAATACCCACAATCTACATGAATGAAATATAATGTTATTAAAAGATTATGTAAGTACAATGTATATGCATGAAACACAAGGTATGTGAATCATAAAAATATTAATTAGAAAGAAAGTAGTGTTAAAGAGCAACAATAACTGTTGAAAGACTGAGACATTTCTGATACAAGTGTTGATATTTTCATTTGCTTCCTATATATCTGAAATGTGAACAATGAATAGGAAAGACCAATGAAAAATCAGTGCCTTTTAACTGTGGTGTTGGAATGAAGATTGGACTCTTAGAAGAATGAACAAATATATCTTAGAGGAAGTACAATAAAGGCACTACATAAAAGCAAGGATGATGAAACTTTATCCTGCATAATTTGGTCATTTGGTCAGTGGGGGCCAGTCATAGCAAAAATACACCAGACTGGAAGAAGTAGAGACTCAGCAACAGTGTCAGGCTGGAGATTAAGGTGTGCCTTATCCGGGCCATAGTCGTTGCCATTCTGTAATGTGTGTTGGAGAGCTGGACAGTGACCTAGGAATGATGGAAAGAGAATTGATGCCTTTAAGCTGTGGTGCTGGAGAACAGTGTTGAATATACCATGGACTGCTAGGAGAACAAACAGGTTTGTCCTGGAGATGGTGAAACTGGGCTGTCCTTGGAAGCAAGGATTCTGAAGCTTCATCTGACATACTTTGGGCATGTTGTAAGGAGGGAACAGTCCTTGGAAAGGGATACATGTTTGGGAGAGTGGAGGGTCAGCACAGGAGAGGAAGACCCTCGGTGAGATGGATCGATTTAGTGATTGGAGTAATGGGAGTATGTGTGTCAGAGACAATGTGTTTGGCACAGGACAGAGCAGGATTTAGGGCTGTTGTACATAGGGTCACTATGAGTCACAGGTGACTGGATGGCATGTAACAACAACATAGAGAGAAAGGCTTTCAATAACTTGAATTGTAAAAAGGACTGTGATAGTAGGCTCCAAATGATGAAGATCATGAAAATGGGCAGATTTAGGCATAGTTTTTATCTGCTGTTTATATGCAGGCTGTGAATTCTACTATATTTGATGTGACCTAACAACAACAATGGAAAAGTGAGTCACTTTGTGTATTTCTGTCATAATAGCACCAAATAACTAAGATATTCATTAAAATCTTAATATAAGTAGAACAAAGGAACTCTGTTTCCAACATGTAAATTAAAATGAGACTGTCACTGAGTGGTTAGCACAGGGACTGTAACCGTGGCCTTGATCATGACAGGGATAGTGAGGATGGCACTCAACAGCAACGTGCTGCTTTCATTTTAATGGATTAAAAACCTCCAAAAGCTGTATTGATTAAATGATGACATTTCAATGAACATGGCTATTTTCAGTTTCAACAAGCATGACTGGCAGAGCACTAATACCATCCTTGACAAGTATAGATCAAAATTTAACAGAAGTGATGAAGTGGATTTTATTATTCTTTGTTTTATTTTTGCTAGGCTTTATATTTAAAAATGCCTTAGATGCATGGAAATAAATGTGCAGATTGTAAAGGGTATTCACATATGCTTTGTAGTATTCCCCTTGGACATTGTTTCTCTGATTATGATATATTTGTTATAATGAATGTAATATAACTGGTAGATTATTATTAAGTAAATTGTGTAACTAAATTTTTATTAAGATAATTCTGCCATGCAGGATTTTAAAAAAAGCATAATGTCATGTGCCTACTGTTAAAGTATCATACAGAGTAATTACAGTGCACCAACAATGCACTGTCAAGCCGTTAATTTTTTGAGGCTTATAACACTTTAGCACTGGTATCAAAAGGTTTTTTTCCCCGTCTTCTTTTATTTATGTACCATAAAAAGCATCTAGTTGTACATCTAATTAATGAGAACTGCTTATGTTGTACAAGCCTGTAGACTTGAAATTAAAATCAGATCAGTAGAGCTTCACATTCACCAGAAAATTCATCTAAGGCTGTTATTAAGCTGTTGTGTGCATCTCTCCGTGATAGCCTCACTCCACAGCTGTTTTCTCATCTCAAGCAAGTGAAAATAATGGCAGCAATCAAGCAGTGTTTGATGTTCATTTATTTATGTTTTCAGTCGTCTTCTTTCTTTTGGGCTCACTTTTTTTTTCCTGTGTGTGTGTGTAGCTGCCTCCCATTTTTTAATTATTTTTTTTGTTAATTGTTTTCAAGTATAAAACAATAAAGGTAGCTACCAATTTCATTGTTCTTAGTTCTGTGTCATTTCATGCATGGACTGCCATTTTGCTAATTTTCCTGTTAGTGCAAATTTACTTATGAAAGTATGCAAAGTATATTTCCCACCTTTATCTTTTTTTTAAATTTTAATTTATTTATTTTTCATTTCAGTGAACATCTACAGAGATTTTTGGAATTCCATTCATTCATTGTTGCACCCTTCTCCCCACCCCCCCTTTGCTCCTCTCCTTGAAAAGCAAAAGAAAAACTCCTCCATTGGTACACAATCCCCCCACACCTCCCGCAACCACATCCCCAACCCCCAAATATAATCCACTCTGCAACCCTCATTTTAAAAACTCTCAGTTATAATGAATACTTTAAGATATATTTATAGATCTTTAGATTAAATTGAAATATCTGCATTTCAATTTCAAAGTTCAAATTAGGAATTTTTTCTTTCCCTCTGAGAATAGTATTAAGTAATAAAAATACACAAAACAATTAGTCTAGATATGTATAAGCTTTTTGAATCCTATGAAATGTGCTAAGCAAGGAATTTCTGAACATTTATATGCATAAGTGTATTCTCAGTTTTAAATTGGAAAAATAATTATATAAACTTTCTATGAAACTTAAATGTCCTTGTTGAATTATTTTCTTCTAATCTTTAAGCTGTGTATAATATTTTTAATGTTAAATGGTATTTTTTACAATTTTGTAATATATGCAAAAATATGATGAAAATAGAAAAAAAATGTCTCAACTCCCAATGTTTTGATGATATAAATGTTATGTTTGGCAAGATTTCTCAGAAATCTGTATTTTTCTTGTGTGTGTGATTTTAAAAAGTATGGTGGGGTTGCTGTGAGCCATTAAATTGGAACTAACTCACAGCTGACTTCAGCAGGTTTTCAGAGGTAGTAAATTGTGCAGGAGGAGATTTTCCATCCTTCTCTTATGGAACAGCTGAGTCACATGACTTGGGATTGTAGTGCAATTTCTTACCAGAGCTCCCTTTTAAAAAATAGAGATATCATAGAACTGCAAAAGTCAACTGAAACATAGACATACCTAAAGAATTCTAGAGAAAGTAGGTTTTACCTTTCTGTTACTAAAATATATGTCTCTAATAATTAGGACAATGTGGTATTGGGGCAGAGAAGTACTCTATGATTGGAACAGTGACTAAGGAGGACAGAAGGAGAATTGATGCCTTTGAGCTTTGGTGCTGGAGAAGAATATTGGGGGTAACATGGACTGTTAGGAAAACAAACAGGTTCATCCAGGAAAGTGTTAAACCAGGCGGCTCCTTGGAGGCAAGGATTCTGAGGCTCCGTCTAACACACTTTGGACATGTTGTAAGGAGGGATGGGTCCTTGGAGAGGGACATCATGCTTGGTAGGGTGGAGGGACAGCGCAGGAGGGAGAGGCCCTCTATGAGATGGATTGATTTGGTGACTGGGATAATCGGGAGGGGAGTGTCAGAGACAGTGCGATTGGCCCAGGACAGAGCAGAGTAAATAGGGTCACTATGAGTCGCAAGCGACTCGACAGCACGTAACAGCAACAACAACATCAAGAATTTAATTTTATTTAATGTCATAGCCCAAACCCACAGAAGCAAGAAGCTAAATATGTAAATATACTACAAAATATATCTTTAAAGTATTGTAGAGTACAAACATGTCAGTTTGAGGACTAGAGTGACCTTGATCCAAATGTAATTTTCATTAACTTTGTATGCATGGAAAAGTTAGACAAGGAATATGCAAGACAGAAGAATGCTTTTGAATTATGGTATTGGAGAAGTAAATTGAATACACTATGAATTACCAGAATGAAAAAGAAAAAAAACCTAATTTTTTTAATGGAAAAATTTATTAAAACTTTTAAATGCCTCACTTTTCTTGGAAGAATTACATCCAAAATTTTACTTAGAAACCAAGATGATAAGATTTCCAACATATATTAGCCATATTATCAGAAATGAAGAGTTTTTGGAGTAGTGTATCATTATTGGCTAAGTAGAGGGACAGTGAAAACACTGAAAGACTCTTAGTGAGACAAAAATGAGTGAGACTCATTGACAGTGACAATGAACTTAGACATAACGATGATTGTAAGGGTGGTGGAGAGACAACAATGTTTTGTACTGTTGTGCACAGTGTCACAACTAATTTGATGATATTTAATAACACACCAAACATCTACACCAGGTTATGCCTAGAGGACTGTTATTGCCCAATAGACTGGGAGAGATCCATATTTATTTCCAGTGATTCAACAGAATGTGGAAATTATCAAACAATAGGACTGATATCATATGCAAGCAAAATCTTGCTGCAGGTTATCTAAAAGTGCCTAGAATAATAAACACTTTGACAGAGAACTTCCATAAATACCAGCTGGATTTAGAAGGTAGTAGAACTATGAATATTATAACCAGTTCCACAAAGATATTGTCTGAACACAGCACCAGATGTGTATCTTATTTTTGTTTTATTAGCTATGCAAAGATATTTCACTATGTGGATCATAACAAATTGTGACTAACATTGAGAAGAATGGAAGTCATGTACTCACATGAAAGCTTTACCTTGACCAGTAAGCTGTTGTTCAGACAAAGCAAGGGGACACTCTAAAAATCAAGAAAGAATTGGGTCAGGGACATATCCTTACTCCATACCTTTTCTAGTCTCTAAGTGTATATATTCTCCTGATCATAATGGACTTCATGAAGAATATGGTATTAGGATTGGAAGGAGACTCATCAACAACCTGTATTATGCTGATGGCACAACTTTGCTTGCCAAAATTAAGGATTTGAAATATTTGTTGTGGAAGATCAAAAGCTACATTTTTCAGTATGGACTGCATTTCAAATTAAAAAGTAAAAAGAAAATCCTTACTTCTAAGCCAATATGCACCATCTTGATAGGTGGGAAAAAAAGATGGAGGCCTATTAATAATATCACCTTGGTCAGATTCACAATCAAAACCCTTGGCACCAGCAGTCAGGAAATCAAAAGTTGCACTGGGAGAATACTGTCAAGAACCTCTTTAGAGTGCTAAAAAGCAATAATGTCAATTTAGGGACCTCTCAAGAGTGCTAAATAGCAATAATGTCAGTTTAGAGATTGAGGTGCATCTAATCCAGGCCATGGTCTTCTCAATTGCCTGCTGTGCATCTGAGAGTTGGACAATGAGGAAGGATGACATATGAAGGACTGAGACCTTTTAGCTTGGTGTAGAAGAAAAGTATTGACCATACCACACAGAAAATACACAGATTTGTCTTGGAGAGGGAAAACTAGGATGATCCTTGGTGACAAGGATTTTGAAACTCTGACATACTTTGGGCATTTTGTCAGGAGGGGATAGTCCTTGGGGACATCAGCATGGATAGGAAGACCATGGATGAGATGGATTGATACAGTGACAGTGGCAATGGGATTAGATATGCCATGGGCGATGAGGTTGATTCCAAATAGGACAAGATTCAGACTTATTCTTCATAGGGTCTCTATGAGTTGTTTTCAACTTAATGACAGCAATTACACATCAACAACTAATCATATATTTAAGAAAATCCAGTTTTGGCAGAAGAGCCTAGTCTTTGGAACATAACAATGTCAGTAAGTATGTTTTAATATCATTCTTGAGTGTGAGTCCCTCCTATATTAGTTGAACATCAACAAATTTTTTTGGCACAGTAAATAGGCATTTCTTCTGTCTTATTTCAGTGCTATTTATGCCATTAATATTTCAGTGTTTTTGCCATTGAATTTATCAGGGTTGCAATTCAAGTTGTGAATTTTCTCTTCAATTCTCAGTTTAGGAAACCTCAGGTGTAGTTTTCCTTTATTTATCTAGCAACTGATAGTTGATAGTGGTGTTGTTACATTCCATCCAGACAAGTAAATCTCATAATGACCCTATGAAGGACATATCTGACCCATTTTCTATCCTGTGGAATCCTAATCATCTGTGACACACTTATGTAAATTGCTGGAGTCAGTCCATCTGTTTGAGAGACCCCTCTCTCTCATTGACCCTTCATCATTTCAAGCATGATGTCCCTTTCCAAGGAATAACCTCTCCTAGCAACATAACCAAAGTATTTGAGATGTAGTTTCACCATCTTTCCTCCAAGGAGAGCAGTCTGACATCACTTTCCCCAAGACACATCCATTTGTTCTTTTAGCAACAGTGGGATGGATATTCAGTGCTCTTCTCCAAAACCACAACTCATAGGTACCAATTCTTTTTTTTTCTGTCATCCGTATTAATCATCCAACTCTCAGATACATAGAAAGTGATTGAAAAGACATGGCTCGACTCAGGTGTATCTTAATTTTAAGCTGACAGCGTTGGTCATTGGAACTTTGGAAAGTTCCCTGACACTTGATATTCCCAGTACAATACATCTTTTGATTTCTTGCTGGTGCCATGGGGTTGATTCTGGACCAATTAAGATGAAATAATTGAACATGTCAATTTTTACTCCATTTTATCATTATGTTTCCTGTTGCCTAGTGAAGATTTTTGTTTTCTTGATGTTGAGATGCAATCTATTTTGAAGGATATAGTCTTTGATCTTTTCAAGCAAGTGCTCTAGTTCTCCTCCCTTCTCACTTTGAGTAAATAAGGTTTTCTCATCTCCATAGTGAAGGTTATTGATGAATATTCCTCATATCTTGATACCACACTCTTCTTCATAGAGTCCACCTTCTCAAATTATTTGCTTAGCATACAGATTGATTGATTGTTGTTGTTGTTAGATGACTCATAGTGACCCTATGAACGAAAGGCCTGAGCACTGTTCCTACATAGAGTTTCCGGAGACAAGCCATTTCAGAAGTGGATGCCGCTCCTTCTTCCAGGCTTTTTTAGTTGGGAAGCGCCAGCGAACACTGTCCACCATGGGTAACCATTACCACGTTTGGCACATCAGTGTCACTGTATTCAGCATCACAGCAAGCATGAGTTACCTCTGTACAGTAATGCACAGACCAGTGCTATACCACCTAGAAGAATGTTTGACTATAGTACTGGCAAATACTGAATATACCATGGGCTGTCAAAAGAACAAATTTGTCTTAGAAGTACAGCTAGAAAGCTACTTTGGAACAGTGATAGTCACATCCTGCCTCATGTATTTTGGAAAAGTTAAGAGGAGGAGTCAGACCCTAATTAAGAAAACATGCTTCGAAAAGCATAGTGTCAGTAAAAAAAAAATGTTCATTGAGACAGACTGATACTGTCACTGTAACATTGACTCCATCACAGCAGCAACAGTGAGGACGGTACAGGTATACGATTTCATTGTGTTGTACTTGTTATAGGGCCACTATGAGCAGGAACTCATAGCCATTTAACAATAAATATCTTAATATTTCTCCATAAACACTATACTTTAAAACGGCACAATTTTGGCAAATTTTAGGTTTCTTAGGAGCATATTATGGCAAAAACTCAGACATTTGTGTCACAGAGTGGAGAGTGATTAAATACCAAAGAAACATACATGAAAACACATGATCACATAAAGCTTTGTAAACAAGCCCTAGTCAATATTTACAATAACCAGGAAGTAAAAATTCAAATGCTCATTAACTGATAGATAAAATGGGGCATTATTCATACAATGGTAATGAGCAAATCCTCATTTATTTTGGAAGAACACTAGAAACATGGCAAATGGGAGGATATGATCACAAATGGCCTAAAATATGGTATTGATATTATTGATATTGGAAAATCTACAAAGATTAGTGGTTACTTTAAGGGATGGGGGAAGGGGTGACAACATAAGTTTTCTTTTCTAGGATGAGGAAAATGTCTTAAAATTGGCTAAGTACTAACAAAAGCTCTAATAATCTAAAGTTATTTAAATGCAGTTCCTACTCTGAACATCTTACAGTCAGACCCTCCCAACACCATCCAACTTCCACTGGCTGATTTTTCCAAAATTCATAGAATATATCTGTGTGTGTCTGTGTGTGTGTGTACTGTCAAATCGAATCTGACTGGCGTGGGAGGCGATTGCCCTCCTTCTCCAGCAGAGCGTTTGGTTGATCATACAATATTTTCTGGCCACGTGACTTGGTAAGAAAACTACAAAAGCAGTAACTTTCATTTCAACCAGAAGAAAATACGTACATTGATGAACAAATGCGACCTAGTAAAACTGTGATATGAATCCTGTTTTGGCTAAAATCTGGGCAAATGAACAAAATATAGCTGGCAGAAAAGTAATCTTGTTTAGGTTTGGAAATGCTGGAATAATTTAACTGCATTTTCTAAGGAGCTTCCAGTCTACTCAAAGATACATATAAACCGTGCTCTTTGTTAGCCCTCCAAACGCACAAACCTTAGATGTAAAGAACTCAAATAGGAATTGAACTAAATCATCTCATTTCTGAAAACTACTCACCCGTCCCTTCCATTGGTCTGTCTCTTCTGCCTTGGGTATTGCTACTGAAAAGTTCCCATCAGACTCTTACCGTCCCCAAATGACCAAGGCCCTTACCTTAGTCTCTCTGAGTTCCGACATCATTGCAAAATATGTTGGCAGAACAAACTTCTGGAGGAACATCAGATTGATTAGACATGGAAAAAGGATACAGCCCTGATGAACACCATTGTTTATTTTAAACCATGCGGAGTTCTCTTACGCTGTTTGGACAACGTAGCATTTTGGTCTAGGTGTAGGTTTTGTATAAGCATAATCAAGTGTTCTAGGATTCCCATTCTTCTCATTGTTAGCCATATAGTGATATTTATAGTGATAAAAGAGTGATGTATTATTACATTAAAATGAGATGAGATCTTTTTAACTTTTGATTGAGCAAAAATTTACAAGGCTTTATTTGAGTGATTATGCATTCAAAAATACTATAAATTGTTCGTATAAATGTAAATCACTATAATCACTCTGCATAACTCTGGTAATGTTATTATAACATAAAGCTGAATGTTCTCATACTTTATGACCTAGTAATTTCATTCTAAAACTAGAGATCCCAAAAAGAGAAGCAAGAAAATGGGACAGAAGAATGATTTAGATATGCATTGTCCAAATATAGCAGTGGATGCTCTGAGAAGCTCAGCAATCAAAAAGCAGGATCAATTAAAGCAAAGTTTGAAATATAAGATCACAGCATAATCAAAGTGCTGAAAAAGAAGAGAGAATCTTAACTCTTGCAAAATTTAATTTACATAAAGTATTTTTTTGGAAGTATTTTTGAAGTGAAAAAATAAAAAGTTTTAAACTAGAATTCAATACCAAGGGAAATATTATTTAACTATTTCTTTCATTATTTTAGCTGAGAGGTATAGATTTAAATTCTGCCATACAGGAAGCATATTATACAGTGACAATTCTCTGTTCTACCAGATTACCAGGACCATATAATAAATCATTTAGAACTTTGAAATGAGATGTTATTAATAATTATGTTGAGACAAGAAGCATAAATTAGATTGCCTCTGACAAACTGAGATATGGTGTCACACAGATATAACTCAGTATCCACTTTAAAGATATTTTGGCTGATGTCATACATACCAGAGTTAATTTTCGAGTCATTACCAGAACATGATGTTAGCTTATTATTTATTTTGCATAGCATATTCTTTATTATGTTTTTGCTATACATTTTTGCGGTTTGGATGCTAAACTTGCTTTCAAAGATACAAGTTTGTCTTTTTGTTATGAAATTGCATAGTTAGCAATAGGTTTTAAATGATGTACCTTGCTTTGAATAATATCTATGTAATGTTACTCTGCTTGGTTGTATATATTTGACATGTATACATTTACATACTTTGAAATAAATATATAAGGAAAGTATTTTGGATAGAGTCATATGTAGTATGAGTTCTGGAAAGAAAAGCTCTGGCTTCAAATTCTTCAGTAGGTTTAAGTACCTGTGGGGTTACTAGTTAATATTTGGTTTTCAGTGAGAAAGCTATCATTTTTGGTGTGTATTGCCTGTTGTCAAATGAAGAAAAATTCTAGGCTTCAAGAATTAAATGAGATTGTAAATATAAATATATACTTTTGGTGGCAAACTGAGCTGCTACCCAAAGGTCTGAAATTTGAATTTACTCTGTATGGACACTTTTCCTCTTGTCCTGTAATTTCACTGTGAGTTAGAATCATCTTAAGAACAGTGGAAATGTGTGAATCTATATATATGCAAGTGTGTTTGTGTGCACATGCACGTCATTTTCTCATGTACTGCCCGGTAGAGTGTCCATTGAACTAATTGCAGCAAATTGATGATGATGATGATTACATTGATTGGAAATCATTTTTTCTTCTATCGAATTACTGTGTTCTTGTGTACTGTTGAGTCAGAACCATAGCTGACCCTCCAGCGTGTTTTCAGAGGCAGTAAATCACACAGGAAGAGATTATCCACTGATAGGTTATTATTATATAATCCTTCCATTATCCAATATATATCAAGAAAATTAATATTTGACTTATTTCTTACATACCGTATTTTGCTAAGTAGTATACCTCTGTTTTTATGTAAACTCATGGGGCATTTTGAGCCAGATGACCATATGATATATTACTCTGGAGATGAAAAGACAAGGAAAAAT
>NW_006399775.1:8244632-8247068 GCF_000299155.1 Elephantulus edwardii
GAGCAGGGTTTAGGGCTGTTGTGCATAGGGTCGGTATGAGTCGGAAATGACTCGACGGCACATAACAACATAACAAGAACAAGAAGCCAAACCCACTGTCCTCAAGTCTGTTCAGACTCATAATGCCCCTTCAGTGGTTTCTGAGCTGTCAACAACAACAACTTACAACGTTCATATACTTTGTTTTTTTACACTGGAACTTTCTCATTTCCTTTACCTACCCCTCCCATTACCCATTAAATTGTGTGTTCCTATGATTAATCCCTGAATTATGAGCCATCAGTTTTGATGAGAGAATACTACTCATGTTTCTCCCTGAATAGTGACCTATTTATTGATAGGAACCATTAACTTTCATTTAACAAGTCTACTACATTACACACTATCCCACCAGAACTGTTTGTACCCAACTTTCACTCCCTCCCTTTCTCCTTCTCATGCCTTTATATGTTGTTATTTAATACTGAGTTGGAACTGATGCTTAGCTGACCTTCCAGCACATTTTCAGAGCAGGAAATTGTACAGGAGGAGACAGCACAACTTTCTCCTGTGGAATCTGGTTGATTTGAACCAGAAGTCTTTGAGTTGGCAGCACAGTTCTTTCCTACAAAAACACCACAGCTCCCTATACCTTTATATGTTGTCGTTGTGTGTCACTGAATTGGAACCGATCCAGAACTGGCACTCCTTTGGGTTTTCAGAGGCAGTAATCACAATGTAATTTTGAACATTCAGTATCCTTCATAAATAGATTAGAAGATGCTAGGTAATGTATTAAAGCAATTAATGTAATATTTTAAGAAAAACAACAAACCAAACCTTGTTTGCCATTGGGACAATTCAGATTCATAGTAAATCTCCTTTGTGTGTCTGAGGCTATAAATCTTGAGGGTAGGTGACTGCCCATCTTTGTCTCCCACTTTTAGCAACTTGTAGATTGGAACCACTGACCTTTCAATTGCTCATTGTAGATATGTAGCACTATGATGCCAGGACTCCTTAAATAGTATTTTAGAAAGAATTATTATTCCCTGTATCCCTCAATCTGATTAAAAACCAAGTTTTTAGTTAATGTGGAACATAGAAAAAATTAAGAAAGCTAAATTCAAGTAAAGCTATTTGAAATGAGGGATGGTAGAGGAGAATTGATGCCTTTGAGCTGTAGTGTTGGAGAAGAGTACTGAATATACACCATGGATTGCTAAGGAAAAAACAGGTTTGTCTTGGAGAAGGTTAAACCAGGTTGCTCCTTGGAAGCAAGGATTCTGAAGCTTTGTCTGACATACTTTGGACATGTTACAAGGAGGGACCAGTCCTTGGACATGGACGTCATATTTGGGAGGGTGGAGCAAGAGAGCAAGTAAGGAAAGACATTTGATGAGATGGATTGATTCAGTGACGGGGGTAATGGGGGTAAGTGTATCAAAGACAATAAGATTGGCACAGGATAGAGCAGGGTTTAGGGCTCTATCCTGTACCAAGCTTATTGTCTCTGATACACCTATTCCCATAGTGCTGCTGTGCATCAGGTTGCTATGAGTCACAGGCGACTCAACAGCACAAACAACAACATATGAGACTATATATACTAGCATACTATTTGGTTAGAGCTATCCCAATTTCAGTAAAAATTAAAAAAGATGAAGTTTTAGCTTGTGGTGGAAACTGAGGTAATCACATTTGTGTTGTGTGAAAACTTACGCAGCACATCAAATATTCCTCTTGTGTTAAATAGTATTACTTGTAGAAATGTGTGTAGTGTTTCTCAAGGTAGACTCTGAGACATGTATGTCAGAATTACATAAAGTCTTTATAAAATATATATTTATGAACTTACTATTTTTTTTAAATAAAAAATCTTTGGAGTGGGATTGGAGAACTTCTATATAATGATAACTGCCTCTCCGGTACTTTTTAACTTTAGTGGAGTGTGGATAAATAAGTATCTGTTCTCCTAGATTAGGTTTGTTTTCTAAAATTCAGCTTCTCCTAGCATTTTGTTTTCATTTTCCCCTCTAATCCTGTCATGTAGTCTATATACCTTCATTTATTATTGCTTTGTCTACATACTTTCGTCAGATATTGCATATCTGTTATTGTTGTTAAGTGTTGTTGGGTTGGAATCTACTCATAACTGACTCTCTCCTCTGTTTGCAGAGGTTGTAAATTTGTGGAGGAGGAGCTTGCCATCTTTATTTATCCTGTTTAGCAGCTGGTCAACTTGCACCACATACCTTTGTTTTGTTAGTGCAAATCCTTACCTACTATACCTCCAGAGATTCCTACTGTATTTATGGTGCAATAAAATGCTCCCATCAAATGAAAGTTATTTTTTACTTAAACCTTTCTACTTTCTGCAAAGAATTTTCTCTTTAGTACTTTGCTAATTTTAAGTCAGCTATTGTATTGAAAGGAATTGGAAGACACAGAAGAATT
>NW_006399775.1:8248858-8296999 GCF_000299155.1 Elephantulus edwardii
ACCCCTGGAGGGTCAGCTCTGAATTAGTTCTGACTCAGTGGTACACCACAACTACCAACTGGAAGACAGTAGTCCCTGTTAAGGTACACTAAGTTGAGGAAAGTAGAGTATCATGGAAAGGAAGGAAGACTCTCAATGAGGTGAAATAACACATTGACTTCAGCAATAGGCTTAATTAAGCACAGTAGGGATTGTGAAGAGGATGTGGGATCAGGCAGGATTTCTACTGTTGTACATGGAAACACTGCAAGTCTGAATTGACTTAATGGGATCTAATAACAATATTTGTCAACATTTTCTCCTTGCTCAGATCCACAATCTACTTGCTTTGTAGTAGCAGCCAGGAAATCAAAAGGCAAATTGCATTGGGAAAATCTGCATTAAGGACCTCTCCAGAATACTGAAGAGCAGTAATATCAGTCTAGAGATTAAGGTGTCCCTGACCTATACTATGGTTTTCTCAGTTGCTTGGTCAATTTTTGAAAGCTGGACAAAGAATATAAGGATAACAGAGGAAGAAATAAAGCCTTGAAGTTGAGGAGCTGGGGAAGATTATTGAACCTCGTATTGACTGCCAAGAGAAGAAACAGTTCTGTGCTGGAGATGGTAAAAACAGGTTGTTCCTTGACAGCAAGGATTTTGAAACTCTGCCCCACATATTTTAGGCATGGTGCTAGGAGGGCCTAGTCCTTGGAGAAGAAAATCATGCTCTGAAGGGTAGAGGGTCAGCGTAGGAGAGGAAGACTATGGATGAGATGGACTGACACAGTTAATGTGGCAATGGGATCGTGGATGGCGGAGACAGTGAGGTTGACTCAAGATAGGGCAAGGATCAGAACTGTTGTTCCTAGGGTCTCTGTAAGTTGCAGTAGACTCAGCAGTATACAACAAAAACAACATAACACTTTTTGTTGTTGTTTCTAATTAAGTTACTATTACTTTGATTCCATGTGAAATTGATTTTTTATCCTATTTATATTGTAAAACTCTTTTACGAGAAGTCAGGTATTGAATAAAAAATACTTCAGTGTGGTTGAGCCAGTACTGACTCATAGCTGACCTCCAGTGGGTTTTCAGAGACTGTACGTCACATAGGAGATGACTGTACATCTTCACATACTACAGCTGACAGATAATTGGCCTCCTTTGGGTTGACACTACAACTCCTTACCCACTTGGAGGAATTTGTTATTGTCCAACTAATTAAACCAAAGAAGAAAGGACCTAACTTTCCGACATATTACGTAGAGAAATGAGTGAAGTAGTAATATATCTGGTAGACTTAAAGACTGAAACTTTTTTATTGGAGTTGATCTTAATTACTTATTATGTGTCAGAATGGAACTGTATAAGGTTTGTAATGGATAATTTTTGAAAAGTTTACAACATGCCTTTCTTCCCTGATAACTGCATGTGAGTTTAGTAGCCAGACTATACAGAGAAACCTCATCTTTTACTAATGTTCCTTTTACTAAAGTTCCATTCTGGTATAAGGAAAAAGAGTAAAAGACACTCATTTTTGCTTTTGATTCCCTCCTCCCCCCATATTACACACAACATACAGCAGGCCTGAGGGACTGAAGAATAACTAATAAGGTTCCTACACTAAAGAAGTTTACAGTTAAACAGAGTATTTGGACAGCTACATATTACAGTATTTTATTGTGATAGCAAATCTTGAATCTATCACTGCATGAGTTTTCCTTAAATGTTTATTCTAATTAATCTTAGTAATAAAATCATCTAAATGCTTAAATACAGTTAGACTAATGTTTTAATGTTCTTAAGACTCATTTTAATATTGCAATTTTCCATCTTTTTCTACATTTGGCTATAACTATATTCTGGTCACAGTATTCATAACAGAAATTTCTTTGACAGTTGCTTAAAATTGTGTCCCATTTACAATAAATCTTACGCTGAAAATACTGATAGAAGGCGTAGCCCAGAAATGTAAAGATTCTACTTTATACATTCAGGACTGCAAAAGAGTGACAATAATCTATCATATTTAATTAGCCCATGACATATTGTGTTTATAGTAATTAAATAAGACATTTAGCTTACGTTCTAATCATTAAGATCATGTAGTTTAAGAGCCAGCTGTTTATCACTGTGTCTTTACTATTGCAAAGCTAATGGCATTAATTGGAAATGCTGGTGTTTTACCTTAGGGCTCTTTAAAAAAAACTTTCCAGGTAAATGACTGGATCAAAATGTGACTTTTAAAAGACAGTAATATCTTCACAGTTTATTAATGTGATTATATCACGTGTTACTATAATGAACAATTTTCCTTTATAGATAAGGTGAGAAACTGCTTATTACAATCAATCATAAAGAACCATGTCCATGTTTTAAAATTATATTTTTATTTTATAAAATACTAAGGGATTGCTGGAGGTGCAGTGTGTAATGTGTTAGTTTGGTAAACAAAAGGTCTGCAAGTTTGAATCAAGCTGTTCCAAATGGAAAAAATAGACTGTCTCCTCTCATTAAGATATAGAGTTCCAGTAATTAGACAGAAGGTCACTATAAGTGGAGCTCAATTCTGTAAAAATGAGTTTGGATTTGTTTTGGGTTTCTGTTTATATTATATATGCACTAACAAAGTAATAATTGCATACACATCTATCATTTGAAGCTCAGTTGTATCAATTTATTATAAAATGAACATAGAGAATTTTATAATAACTGTGAAATATGGCATCAAAATAGTCTGAGTATTTTTCTGTAAAAGAAAAAAATATGCATATATAGCTCAAATTCAAACTCACTGCTGAGACATAGTTCTGAACTGAGTTGACCCTCTGTTGAATTTGGAGGATTGTAAATTACAATGGGAAGAGACTGCTTACCTTTCTTTCAAGGAGGCACTAGTGGAATAAAACCTTTATGTTGAGATACATTTGAGTGAGCAACTCAAATTGCTAGTGACTAAACCACCAGAAGGGAGCTTTGGTGGCGTAGTGATAAGGATTTGTACCGTCAGCTGAAAAAGTACACAGTTTGAATCCACCAGTTGCTAAATGAAGGTAAGATGAACAGTCTCCTCCTGTGTGATTTACCGTCTGGAAACATGATAGAGGGTCAGCTATGAGTCAGTTCTGATTCAATAGCACATAACAAGAAGAAGCTCCCACAGTGCACTAACTCTATCAATCTGTCTGTCCTTGTATCTATCTAAACTTTTTTAATATACGTCCTAACATATTTTCACTTGTCAATGGAATTGTAGTGTATTGAATATATTGTTTTTAAAATTGGGTGAAGAGAAGTTCTGCTCCAAAACAATTGGCACTGCATATGAGAAGATCAGGGGGGGAGGAAAGATTAAAAGGAATCCCACATTAAAATTATTTCACCTAGCATTTGAAGATTAGCTTGCTCCTTAACTGGGAAACAACAGCTAACTACATGTTCACCCCACTACAAGCCATTGTTTGTTTTGAGTGTCTCCTTCTCACATAAAAATGCAGAACATACATATATATCTATATGTTGTTGTGTATCTAGAGTCAAAACTGACCCATGGCTGACCCTCTGGTGGTTTTCTGAAGCAGTTGGTTAATTGCATGGGAAGAGATTGCCTACACACACACACACACACACACTTCCCGTGATAGAATTTCAGTGCTAACAAGTGTTGGAGGTCCCATCGAAATAAAATTATAAGTATTTGTGTTGTAGTCGTCAACCTTGTGGAAACTGTTTTAAGATCATAATTTCTTAGGCTTCTGCTGAATAGAGGAAGCTAGATTATGTGTGGCCAATGTTAGTCCCTGGGCAGGTATACTACATATAGAAATTCTCAGCTCATTTAGCCCTCAGGCCAGGAAGACAACATTATTTACCAAATCTATAGGATTCATCAGCCTCCCCTGGGAAACTCTTGTAGCATAAAAGGAGGAGAAGATGCCCAAAGGCACAAGAAGTCAGTCCTGGAGCAGAAGTTCAAAACTCCTGAAGTCAAGAGATACTACTCTTAGAAGAAGAAACTAGCATCAGCTTGAGGCATTAGGAATCACGAAGCCAGAAAGATTGATATATAGGCCACCAAATCAAGGGCTGGGTAGGGAAGACTGATGTTAAATGCAGTAGGTGGGAGTAGATGTAAATGCTGGTGGAGCAGGAAAGGGGTGACTCAAAACACACCTGGCAAGGGTGAGGACAACACGGAATCTGCTGTTTTTTTCTACTACTGGGAAACGTCTTTAATCTCCTCTTCTTTATGAAATGCTTATTTGTCAGATAATGGTTTAAATCTGAGGAATAAAATTAAGACAGACTAGGAAGAAGGATTGGCCATCCACTTCTTAAGTAGCAGGCTTTTGAAAACCCTGTGTACAACAAAGCACACTTACATACAATAGAAGATACAGCAACTGAAGCTGAGCCCCTCAATTATGGAAAAACATAGGAGGAGGAACAGATGTAAGCAGACAGTAGTGATTGGAACATGGAATGTAAGAACCATGAAGGTAGGAAAATTGGATATTGTTAAAAAGGAAATGGAACACATAAATATTGACATACTAGGTAGTGGTGAAACGAGATGGACTGACATGGGCATTATGAGTCCAATGATCATATGATATACTATGCTGGAGAAGAAAAGGTGAGGAAAAATGGGGTTGCTTTTATATTTATAAAGTAATTTCTAGATCTGTCTTTACAAAGAAGAAGAACAAAAGACCAAGATGGATGTCAGAAGAAATTCTAAATATTGCACTGGAGTGCCAAAAAGCCAAAAGAGGGTTGAACGGAAGATTCCAGACGGCAGTGTGGGAACACAAACTATTACAATGAAATGTGCAATGAGCTGGAGTCGGAAAATTTTAAGCATTTCTTAAGCTAAAGGAACTGAAAAAATTCAAACCTTGAGTTGCAATACTTTTGGATGCTTTGGGCAGAATAGTAAATGATCCAGGAAGCATTAAAAGAAGACAGAGTAAAAAAAAAATAAAAAATAAAAAAAGACAGAGTATACAGAGTCATTGTACCAAAAGGAATTGGTAGACACAGAAGAATTTAATGAAGCAACTTAAGACTAAGAGCCTGTGGTGATGAAAGAAGATTTTCAAGCTGCTCTGAAAGAATAGGCAAAAAAATAAGGTCCCAGGAATTGATGGCATACCAACTAACATATTTTAACAAACACATGCTGCTCTGGATGTGCTAACCAAGTTGTGCCAAGAAATCTGGAGGACAACCTCTTGGCCAACTGACTGGAAGAGAACTATATCTGTTCCCATTCCAAAGAAAGGAAATTCAACATGTGTGGAAATTATTGAATAGTATCATTGATATCACATGCAAGCAAGATTCTGCTGAAAATGATCCCCAAATGGTAGAACAGCACATCAACAGAGAACTGCATGAAGTGCAAGCTGGATTTAGAAGAGGCTGTGGCACACAGGATATGTATATAATGTCAGATCGATCTTGCTTGAGAGCAGAGTACCAGAAGAATGTCTATCTGTGTTTTTTTTCTTTTTGTTTTTTTTTTTGTTGTTGTTGTTACTATGAAAAGGCATTTGACTGTGTGGATCATAACAAACTTTGACTCTGAGAAGAATGGGAATCCCAGAACACTTGATTGTGCGTGAAACCTATATACTTGAACCAGGATGCAGTTGTCA
Organism: Elephantulus edwardii; assembly: GCF_000299155.1. Taxonomy (NCBI): domain Eukaryota; kingdom Metazoa; phylum Chordata; class Mammalia; order Macroscelidea; family Macroscelididae; genus Elephantulus; species Elephantulus edwardii. Next base: position 8,254,501 of record NW_006399775.1, read on the forward strand.
GAGCAGAGCAAGGAAACACTTCATGGTTCAAAATTGGGAAGGGTATGCATCAAGGATATATCCTTTCTCCAGATCTTTTCAATCTATATATGGAACAAGGTTATCCAGGAGGCTGGGCTGTATGAGGAGACGTGTGGCATCAGGATTGGAGGTAGACTCACCAACATTCTGTGTTATGCAGATAATACAATCCTGCTTGCTGAAACTGAAGAGGACCTGAAGTGCTTGCTGCAGAAGATCAAGGACTGCACTCTACAATATGGATTGAAGCTCAACATCAAGAAAAGAAAGCTTCTCACCACTGGGCTGATTGGTAGCATCATGATGGATGGCAAAGAGATTCAGATTGTTGACAGCTTCAGTTTTCTTGGTTCTACAATCAATGCTATTTGTACTAGCAGCCAAGAAAATAAAAGATGAGTTGTTGCATTGGGAAAGTCTGCTGTCAGACACCTCTCCAAAGTACTGAAGATCAATGATGTCTGTCTGGTAACTAAGGTGTGCCTGATACAGGCCATGGTCTTTGGAATTACTTGCTATGCATTAGAGAGCTGGACAATGACTAGGGACAATAGAAAGAGCCTTTGAGCTATTGTGCTGGAGAAGAGTATTGAATATAGCATGGACTGCTAGGAGAAAAAAAATTCGTCTTGCAGAGGGTGAAGCCAGGCTGCTTCTTGGAGGCAAGGATTCTGAAGCTTTGTCTGATATACTTTAGACATGTTGCAAGGCTGGATCAGTCCTTGGAGAGGGATGTCATGCTTGGGAAAATGGAGGGACCGTGCAGGAGAGAAAGACCCTCGATGACATGGATTGACTCAGTCACTGAGGTAATGTGTGTCGGAGACAAGATTGGCAAGGGATAGAGTTGGGTTTAGGGTAGTTGTACATAGGGAGGGTCGCTGTGATTTGCAAGTGACTTGATGGCACATAAAAACAATATGTGCTAACATAATGTTTTCATATTCCTTATAGATAATATTTTTCTTCAGCCTGAATTTGAACTTGTACGTGGAGTAATTTATGGCCTGATCCTGGTCTTGACTGATGATATTGAGCTTCTACAATTGTTCCTTCCACAGGTGTAGTCAATCTGATAGGCAATTTCGAAGTGAAGCTAAAGAAAATAAAACTCCTCCCACAAGAACCAAAATATGATCTTGAATCTATCACATCTGTATTTAAAAATCATCTTAAGAAAGGATTGGAAGCATTGAACTCCAGTGATTTTAGAGATTAAAAAAAATAACACACAACCCTATATAAGAGAATATGGGAAGAATTCCTAGAATGGTGTTCTTGAGAAGGTGAAGTATCCAGTGTACTTTGGAAAAAAATAATTTAGAGAGTATAATTCTTAAGTCCATTGCAGAATATGGGAAGGTGGATGTTGTGGACCAGGTGTTACTCCCTGGTTATATATGATACATGTGGGAATTCTAATTTCATTGATGTAGTTTTCTCAATGAAATAGAGTCACCTGCTGAGGCTATAATATAATATTTTTATATATTGTCATTAGGTGCAGTCCAGTCTCCTATGACTTCTAGTGACCCTATGAACAACAAATTAAAATCTTGCTATACCCTGTGCCATCCTCATGGTCTTTGTCATGCTCGGCTATTTATACAGATATTTTATCAGTCTTACCTATTGAGTAGCTTTATTTATCTGATTCTCTACATTTTCCTATATGTGGTCTTTTAGCAAGGACTGGCTCCTCCTGGCTACTTGTCCAGGCTATGTAAGATGAAGTTTCAGCATCTTTGCCTTTTTAATTAGTAAGCATTATGAATCAAAGTTTGTAATTAGTATTATATTTATTTAGATACTTTTATTTAGTAAACATTTTCTAAATCCTTACCATATCCTAGGCTCTAATGATCTGGTGGGCAAGGAGTTGTGCTGCCAAACCAAAGATAGGAAAGTTGAATTCATTACCTGCTCCAATGGCAAACGATAGGCAGTTTCCTCCTGAGCACTTTACAGACTCTAAAAATCCACTGAAGGATTTTTAGGAGTTATTTCCAACTCAAGGGCAATTACTATGACTTTGGTATTTTAGGAATTCTGTAGGATATTGAATACTCTTCGCCTTCACTGAAATTCAAAGGCTTCTTCTGTCATTCTTACTCAGTAACCAAATTTCATATGTCTAGAAAGCAGTTGAAAACACATAACTTGAATCAGATAAATTTTAGTCTCTAAACTTATAACTTGGGAGCAGGAGTGGCATCTATTTACTAAACAACATGTCTCTGGAAACTATATGAACTTTGATAAATGTCAATAGTTATAGAAAAGCTTCAGGACTTTTGTTCATAGGGTCGTTATGAGTTGTGCTCGTCTCCAAGATAATCAACAACAATAACAACAACAAACTTACATCTTAGTTCTTTAGCACTTTGGAGAGGTCCTTAACAAGTGCCAAAGGAATAAACAAGTTTGCATTGGATGAATTGCAAACAAGGTATTTCTTAGAGGCAAGGATGGTAAAACTTACCTCATGTATTTTGAGCATGATGTGAAGAGAGGTCAGTCCTTGGGAAATTATACTACAAAAGGTTCAGAGAAAGAGAGGAAGACCATCAATAAGGAGAGTGGACACAATAACTTTTACAGTGGACTTGAGTATCATAAGAGATTGTGAAGGCACAGTAAGGCAAGGTTCAGATCTGTTGTTCATAGGGTTGCTATGAGTCATAGTTGAGTTGATGGCATCTAACAAGAATCACAGTACATCCTAGGCCCTGTCAGTTTCCTACACTACAAAATTAATAGAGGCACGATCATAAGTGGATAGTTCTTAAATTATATTTTGACTGTTATAGTGAGTTGAATTATAACTTGCAAACAAGACTCAGTGCAAGATCCAACTTCCATGAAGACTTTAGATTTTAATATTTTTTTTTAAGTTTTGTAATCAAAAATATGTATTTTTTTTTCCAGTTCGTATCCATCTGCTATATTCCGTGGTACAATAAGGATATACTAGCTTTGGACTTTTATTACCCTTAGGAGGGAGGTGCTCTGGTGGTGCTACATTGCTTAACTTCAAAATATTATTGTTGTTATGTGCCATTGAGTTGCTTGTGACTCATAGCGACCCTGTGTACAACAGCACTAAACTCTGCTCTGTCCTGTGCCAATCTCACTGCCTCCAACACACTCATCCCGATTGCCCCAGTCACCGAATCAATCCATCTCCCAGAGGGCCTTCCCGTCCTGCACCTGCCCTCCACCCTCCCAAGCATGATGTCTTTCTTCAAGGACCGGTCTCTCCTTACAACATGACCAAAGTATGTTGGACGAAGTCTCAGAAACCTTGCCTCCAAGGAGCAGCCCAGTTTAACCCTTTCCAGGAGGAATCTATTTGTTTTCTTAGCAGTCCATGGCACCCTCAGCACTCTTGTCTAACACCAAAGCTCAAAAGCATCAATACTCCTTCTGTCCTACCTGGTCATTGTCCAGCTCTCTGACACATAGCAAGTGATTGCAAAGACCATAGCCTGTACCAGACACACCTTTGTCTCCAGAGACACACCATTGCTCTTGAGTACTTTAGAGATGTCCCTAACAGCAGACTTTCCCATCATAATACATCTTTTAATTTCCTGGCTGCTGGTGCCAAGAGTGTTGATTGTGGAGCCAAGCAGACTAAAGCTGTGAACAATCTCAATTTCTTCACCATTCATCCTGATGCTGCCAATTGGTCCAGTGGTGAGAATCTTTGTCTTCTTGACATTGATCCTCAATCCATATTGAAGGCTGCAGTCCTTGACCCTCTGCAGCAAGTGCTTCAGGTCCTCCTCAGTTTCAGCAAGCAGGGTTGTGTCCAAGTATAAGTTTCTCATTAGCATAATCAAGTGTTCTGAGGTTCCCATTCTTCTCAGAGTCAGCCACAGTTTGTTCTTAGTGGTTTTATGTGAATTTTATGACGTTTGAATGTAAACTGTAAATAAAAATCATTAAAGAAAAAAAAATTAAAAGTAATAATTCAAACCCAACCGGTGTCTCTAAAGGAAGAATGACTTGGTAATCTACTTCTGTAAAGATTCCAAAGAGCAATAAAAACAAATGAGTTAGTGCAACTCATAGAAACTCTGTATGGAAGAGTGAATCTGCCTACAGTGTTTCCTAAACTGTAAATGCTTGTGGCACAGGATGGATTCTCTCATCCTTCTGTTGTGTAGCCACTATTGAGTGTGAGCTGGTGACCTTCTAAAGCACTTCTTAAAACAAACAAGCAGAGAAACAAACAACCCAACCAAAATAAAAACCACAAACCAAAAACAACACAGGAAAGAAACAAAAACAAACCCAAACCAAAAAGACAACTATAGAGCTTTTGCCTTTACTCTGTCCATGGTCACTGTGTCAAATCTGAAAAGTCACAGAAATAATAAGTGCTAGGAGAAAGATTTAGAACTCTGGGTACATGGGGAAGAGATGCAGCCTGAAACATTGTTGGTTTACTTAGGCTCCTCAACATTTTTAAGGAAAATGGCTGCCTTATGAGAAGAAAAGAAAAAAAATTATCCTTTATTTTTTACTGGTAAATTCATTCTTTAAAGGCATATGGGGTCAAAGAAGAATAAATTAAAGAACTGTTTGTACTTTAAAACACAATAACAAAAAAAATTTCTTAAGATAACAGGAGGCAAGCAAATGTTTCACTCATTACTTTTTAGATGTTTGATATTGACCGGTTATACTTTCTCTTCCTTTTTATCTGAATTGATTGTATTATAGAGGGTACATTTTTCTGACTTGTGTGCTGCTTTTGCTAATAGGCAACCTACCTGTTGATGCCTTTCAGTTTGCATGATATGCTCTCTGTAATGACAAAGTCAATTTTCATTTCTTATAGGACAAATGGTTTAATTTTTTACTGATATATAAATAGTAAGGAGGATAATACCAAAAAAAAAGTACTCAATTAAATTCAACTTCTGTTTTGTGACAAGTTCAATGTTAAGCACTTTCACAGGTGCTATTTCATTTATTCATTCTATCATCCATGTAAAATTGGAATTATCTAATTTTACAGATCAGGAAATAGAGGCTCCAAGTAAGAAGATAAATTGCTTAAATGTATATATACCCTTCAAGGACAAAAGTGGAATTGTGAAAGTGACATCACTCTGCTTCTCTACAAGACCTTTTCATTTTCTATATATTACAAAAATAGTTGGACAAAGGTGTTGAAAACATGCAATATTGAAATGTATTAAAAAACAAATTACTGTAGTACAATTATCGTTGTTATTGTTCAATGTCTTTAAGTTGCCGTCAACTCCTAGCGATACTTTGTCCATTAGATTAAATCTTTTTTTATCCTGCCACAAGATGGCTAATTGGCAGTATAAAAGGTAGTTGTTGTTGAGTACAAACAAATCAGAACTTGCCCGTGGCTTAGCCTCCAGTGAGTTTTCAGAGCAGTTCATCACTGAAGAGCAGATTGCCCACTGGAGCGGACAAGCTGGTGGATTCCAACCACAGGCCTTTGTGTTGGTGTTATGTGATATCAAGTCAACTAGTGATCCTAATTGTCCTATGAACAACAGATTGGCAGAACCTTGTCCTAGCCTGTGTCATCCTTCTCATCTCTGACATGCTTCAGTCCATTGTTACAGTAGTATGATAGGTACCTGAACTACATGTTAATGAAAAAAAAAATGTTCTTTGTTACTTTTTTCTCTTTTTAATACTTTGCAAACTAAATAGTTAGAATTTCCTCCTACCGTGTATAGTTTCAATGAGACTTAATTTTAACTTCATTGTAAGCATTTCGATGTTCATTTTTTAATTTGTAATGTTGATTTCTTTATCCAAAATTGCAATGAATTTTAAGTGGTTTTATCTTTTATCACTTTATCTGAGTAACACACTAGTAATAAGTGTTAATTGAATGTAAGAACATATACTTTCCCCCAATATATTCTGTTTCATAATAGAATTGTTTTGTTTGGAACTTTTGAAAAGCTTTGATGAACTAAACTATTAAAAAATATATTCAGTGATAACTTGACTAGGAATATAGTCAATGCAAAGACAAATAAATATTGATAATATATAACAGTATTTATGAATTTTCTTTATTGAGAGATTGCTGCATTCCACTTTAAACCATGTGATTTAAATAATTTCAAAATATGAGGAAACTAAAATACCCAATTATAAATGATTATTATTTTTAGAATAAAAACAATTATATATGTAAATATATATAGAAATTAATATATAAAATATTTAAATATAAAACATATGTATACATATATATGTGTGTGTGTATATATAACTTCTTGTTGTTGTGTACCATTGAGTCAGAACCGACCCATAGTTGGCCCTCCAGAGGGTGTTCAGAGGCAGTTAATTGCTCAGGAAGAGATTGTCTGTCCTTCTTCCATGGAGCAGCTGGGGGCCTCAAACTGCACACCTTGGGGATTGCAGTGCAGCCTCTTGCTGCTAGGACACCGGAGAGAGTGTGTGTATATATACATACATTTTAAAATATATATACATTTTAAAAATATTTTATATATTTTGTGTATGATTTCTTTACGTATATGTGTATGTTTGTTATATTCTTAGGATGCATTCTTAGAAGAGTAAGCATGGCAAAAAAATTGTTCTAAACCATTTTCTAGAAAATTGTGCTTGAACACATAGCTACGAACAATGTGTAAGAGTTGTACAGTTCTTTAGAGTTCTATCATTGAACAATTTTACATACCCGTGGCAACCTGAGTTTATTTTATTGCTTTCAACATGTTTGTTTGTCTAGTACTTTTAAAAAATAACAAATTTTGTTTTACTACTGTGATCCCGCCCCCCCCCCCCATTTCTAATAAAGTTGTGTATGAGTGAGTTCTGGTGGCCTAGGGGCAAGAAGCTGTGCTGTAATCTCAAAGGCAGGAAATTCAAGGTCACCAGCTGGTCTATGAGAGAAGGATGAGCAATCTCCTCTCATTCCATTAACTGCCTCAGAAAACCCTCTGAAGGGTGAGCTATGGGTTGGTTCTGACTCAACGGTACACAACAATAACAACAACATACTTTATATTAATTTGTATATTAAGTGTTTTTTAGAATTCTTATTCATTGTACATTTTAGTAGAGTGGTAATTTTTCTTCTTTATCACGATATCTATTTATCTTAATCCAGCATATTCTATATGCAGAAGTCTTTAAAAATTATGTATTTTGTCATGTAAATATTTTATATTTTATATTGTGATTTTTTTTTCAATAAATGTTGGCCTGGGTCACAATAACCCATTAGGTGGATAAATACATGCTCATTACTGTTTGCTTTATATATGGTTGTTTTTCTGTAATTTTGTAGTTTTTGGCTTATGAAGCAGGAATGGCATCTACTTCCTAAGTAACATGCCTCTGGAAACTATGAATTTTGATAAATGTCGATAGTTGTAGAACCGCTTCAAGCCTTTCGTTCTTAGGGTCACTGTGTCGTACTTGACTCAGGCAATCAATAACCATATATATCTACATATCTGCATATCTGTATCTATCAGGTTTATGTAATTTAAAAAGAAATCATTGGATGTTGTGTTGTTGTTGTTGTTATGTGCGGTCAAGTCGTTTGCGACTCATAGCGACCCTATGTACAATACCCCTAAACCCTGTTCTATCCTGTGCCAATCGCATTGCCTCTGACACACCCATCCTGATTACCTCAGTCATTGAATCAATCCATCTCATAGAGGGTCTTCCCCTCCTGCGCTGTACCTATACTCTACCCAGCATGATGTCCCTCTCTAAAGACCTGTCCCTCCTTACAACATGTCTAAAGTATGTCAGACGAAACCTCAGAATCCTTGCCTCCAAGGAGTAGCCTGGTTTAACCCTCTCTAGGAAGAGTCTGTTTGTTTCCTTGGGAGTCCATGTTTCATTCAATACTCTTCTCCAGCACCACAGCTCAAAGGTGTCAATTCTCCTTCTATCCTCCCTAGTCATTGTCCAGCTCTCTGATGCATAACAAGTGATTGTAAAGACCATGGCCTGTATCAGGCGCGCACCTTCGTCTCCAAAGAGACACTGTTGCTCTTGAGTACTTTAGAGGGGTCCCTAACAGCAGACTTTCCCATCACAATACGTTTTTTGATTTCCTGGCTGCTGTGGAGCTGAGCAAACTGAAGCTGTGAACAATCTCAATCTCTTCGCCATCCATCCTGATGCTACCGATTGGTCCAGTGGTGAGAATCTTTGTCTTCTTGACATTGAGTCTCAGTCCATACTGAAGGCTGCAGTCCTTGATCCTCTGCAGTAAGTGCATGAGGTCCTCCTCAGTTTCGGCAAGCAAGGTTGTGTCATCTGCATAACGCAGATTGTTGATAGATCGTCCACCAATCCTAACGCCACGCTTCTCCTCATAGAGCTCAGCCTCTCGGATAATCTGCTCTGCATACAGGTTGAAAAGGTATGGAGATAGGACACATCCCTGATGCACACCCTTCCCAAATTTAAACCATTCATTGTTGCCCTGCTCTCTTCTGACGACTGCCTCTTGGTCCAAGTATAGGTTTCACATTAGCACGATTGAATGTTGTGGGATTCCCATTCTTCTCAGAGTCAGCCACAGTTTGTTATGATCCACGCAGTCTAATGTCTGCATAATCAGTGAAACACAGATAGACATTCTTCTGGTATTCCTTGCTTTCAGCTAAGACCCATCTAACATCGGCTACAATATTCCTGGTACCACTACCCTTTCTAAACCCAGCCTGGACTTCTGGCAGTTCTCTGCTGATTTACTGTTTCAGTCGTTTTTGGATAATCTTCAGTAGAATCTTGCTTGCATGTGAAATCAATGCAATTGTCCTGTAGTTTCTACACTCAGTTGGTCACCCTTCTTTGGAATGGGAACACAACAAAAATAGCAGCCATATTATGCTGCTTAATATACACATGTCATCAGGTGGGACCAGTCTTTGGACAAGACATCAGAGAGGGTCAGAAAAGGAGAAGAAAGCCCTCAGTGAATTAAACTGGTAAAGTTGCTACAACAATGGCCTTATTTAGCCAAGAAGATATTGTTAAGATAACACAAATTTAAAAAAAAAAAAAGATAACACAAATTTAAGCCAGGCAGGAGTTCTACATACTAACCTTGACTCAGTGATAATTAAGAAAAATGATGGGGAAAGATTGTGGATTGGACAGATATTTTTGTTTTCATTTTTGCTCAATAATTTTTAGTAGAAAAAGCTAAATTTAGCTTTGAAGAGATTGAGTTAAGACTATTTTACTTCCATGTTCTCGCAATGATGAATAATGCTGCTATGTACATTGGTGTACAAATTTTAGTTTGTGCCTTAGTTCTCATTCTCTTGCAGCATATTTCAAGTAGTGAAATAGCTGGATCATATGAAATTTCTATGTTAAATTTTCTGAGGAATTGCCAAACTGCCTTCCAGAGTGGTTGTGCCATTTTACAATCCCAGCAACAGCGTATAAGAGTTCCTATCTCACCATATCCTCTCCAGCATTTATTACTTTCTGTCCTGTTAAACTTTGCCCTTGCTAAATGTCCAATTACAATAGAATGGATTGAGAAATTATAGTACATTCACACAATGGAATACTATGCAGCACACAGGAGCAATGATTTTGTAATTCACTACCTAAATGAGAGGGTCTGGAGAGCATTATACTGAGTGAACTAACTCAGACTCATAAGGACAAATAGTGTATAAAACCATTATTGTAGAATGAGTATGCGCGTCTGAGGGGGAAGGAGCAGAAGGGTGAGGATAGGCGGGGAGTGAAGAATGGTTAATCATGTTGTGGTGGTAGTTATGTGCTGTCAAGTTGCCTGTGACTCATAGCGACACTATATATAACAGCTGTGAACCCGGCTCTATCCTGAGCCAACCTTATTATCTCTGCCACACCCACTCCCATTACCCCAGTCACTGAGTCAATCCATTTCATCCAGGGTCTTCCTTTCTTTCATTGTCCCTCCACCCTCCCAAGCATAACGCCCCTCTTCAAGGATTGGTCCTTCCTTGCAGCATGCCCAAAGTATGTCAGATGGAGCCTTTTTTACAGTATAATGAGTCCGGGGGGAGTGCGTGTGAAGGAAATGAGAAAGACCTGGAGTGAAAACCAATGCGTATGTACTTTGTAAATAAACTAGAATAAAAATTTTTTAAAATCACAAAAACAAGACCAACAAAAACTATTTCATTTCCAGAAATGCAGAAAAAGTGCAAAGTCATTCATATTATTGTTTCTGTTAACAACATTACTAAGGCCATCCTAGTGAAATACGAAGAAAACTGGTTTGGAGTAAAGGAAGATGAGTAGAATATTTGTTTTTTGTACATTTGGATGTGATACTTACTCATATTCCTTAACCTCAAACTCCAAATTAAATGTTATGAGGGCTGGAGATGATGTGTCTGGTGAATTAACATAGTACTTGGCACATAGTTGACATTCAGTTAATGTTATATTTATGTAAGTACAAAACATTTTTGGCACAGTAATTCCAATTTCACATAAAATTATTGTTTTTAATAGAAGAAAGTGATCAGAATAAAATTATCATTTAGATTTGGAATGTTTAATTACTTCCAGTTTAGCTTTATTTCTAATTTTAATTTTTTAACATACTTGAACAGAAGTTGATATTATTTTAAATAGCATTATCAAGCTCAGATGGCATAATAAAAGAACATGTGATTCATAATAATTATATTTGCATTCGTAAGATAACATATTTAAAATATTATGTTCAGTCTTTTAAAATTATAGCCATATTTTCCTTGCCTTTATTTCATATAACTTTAAATCTTCATTCAGGTGTGGTTTTTTTATTTTTTTTTCCCTTTAGTTATCCAAAATTCCTTTACCAAGGTAATTGGTTTTATTCTTATGTGCTACTGAATGGTTTCCAACTAATTGTATGCTCAACTGAATGAAAAACTGACCAATGCCTACTATCCTCGGTTTTAGTGGGTTTTCCAATACGGCTTTTATAGTTATTGGCTTTAACTTTCACCACGTGAATAGGCAGTTGTTAGGTGCTATCAAAATAGGTGTGACTCATGTACTTTGCGCTACAATCTGAACCCTGTACTGTGCCATCCACATCATCTCTGACATACTTGAGACTGTAAAATCACTGTAAGTCCCTCTCAATTAAGGGTCCTCCTCTTTTTTACTGACCTAGTACTTTTCCAAACATGATATCCCTTTCCAAAGAATAGCTTTTACAAACAATATGTCCAAAGTATGTGAGGTGAAGACTCACAGTTATTGCCTTCAAGAATACTTGGCTCTACTTTTTGGCAGTATGAGATATTCTGTACTGTTTTCCAGCACAACAAATCAAAGATATAAATTCTTCTTATTTTAGCTCTCAGATGCATAATAGGTAATTAAAAATACCATGGCCTGAGTTAGGCATACCTTAGTCTTCAAACTGACATCTCTACTCCTCAGTAATATGGAGATATTCTTGACAATGGACTTTCTTAATGTGATACATCTTCTGATTTCCTTACTGCTAGCACCAAGTGTGTTGAAAAGTGAAGCATTTGTGTCTCACCAATGGATTGCATAGATTGCTGAGAATATAAATAAAATGAAGAGAAAATAATCTTGTTCTAAATAATATGAGCCCCTTTATAGAAAGCATTTGACTTTCTGTTATAATTCTTCTTGATAATGGCACTTTTCTATCCTTTGATGTCACCTCTACCCCATTTCTGTCATTTTCTTTGTGCTCTTTTTTCCTAAATCAATTATCCTGAGCCTTTATTTTTATAATAGTGAGCTCCTTAAATATTCTTCAAAGTATTGCCATTTTTTCCAATATCTGTAAAGACATTAACTGTCTATTATGATCACCATTCTAAATTAAGAAATTTTATGGAAATTATTGTTCAGTATGTTATTTTTGTCAATGTACAGATGTGGATCATAATGGATAGGGAAGGTTAGAAAGAGCAGCTTCCTTACAAAGGTACCAGGTGGCTGGAAGGTGTGGAGTTTGTGGTATAAATCAACTAAACTCAAAGCTTTGTCCCTGTTGGACTGAAGCCTGTGAAGTTACTGAGGAGCTTGTTGAAGTTGTGTGCCTGCAAGTGTGAACCAACTCATAGCTGATCCTACAGAGGGTTTTCAGAGGCAGGTACACATTAGAAGAGATTGCCCATCTTTCTCCCATGGAGCAGCTCGTTGACTTGAACATCATGCCTTTAGGATTGCAGCACTGCTTCATGCCACTAGGCCACCAGAGCTCCTCTTGCTGTTGTTTTGTACTGTAGAGTAGAAATCAATCCATAGCACACCCTCCAGTGGGTTTTCAGAGGCATTTAATCACATGGGAGAAAATTGCCCATCATTCTCCCAAGGAGCAGCTGGTGGCTTTTAATCACATGTCTTTGGGATTGCAGCACTGCTTCTTGCCACTAGGCCACCAGAGCTCTTTGCAGCCCCTAAACAAAGTCAACAGGCTCCCTAGAAGGCTATTAAAAAAGTAGCCCTTGCCCACAGGCAGTCGTTTGCAGAGAAAAGTTTGCAAACCTTAGGGCATTAGGGTAGTTTAGGAAGAGATTGCTTTGATATATGTATACTGAATATATAAATATACCAACTCACTCATTAATATTAAGTTAAAACCCACTCTTAACTGAACCTCCATTGGGTTTCTGAGGCTGAAAGGCACACAGAAAGAAATGACCCAAGGTTCTTTCTTCCACGGATTTGCTGGTGGATTTGAACTACTAGAAGGCATGCTGTGTTTGAGTCCTACAGAGCGGCAGAGTTCCATGTATAAACATGTATAGAGTTACATTTCATGGACATTATCATGGATGGTAAGTGACATTTGTATTTGTAGATGAATGAATTATCACAAGACTAGGATAAATTGGAAATAGGATTTACAGGATATCAGACAAGTGGAACATTTTATCGTAGAAATGGGATTAAATATTAACTGCAGTTCCCGGATAGAAGCTTGTTTGACAAATATTTAATGACCTACAAAATTGTATTATGAAATAACTGTTGTTACAAGCTACTTACGGTTTTTCAAAATGTTAGCTTTGACTTTTGAGTCTTGGGATTATTTCTTTTTCATTTATTTACACTTGCAAAAACTCACGTCTCTCTGAACTAAGTCATTGTTCATACACTGACTGAAGCATTTTTGTATGTTTATGATATATATGTATGCATGTTGATGGTTTCTTGAACATAAGAAGTGATATTTGAAGGTGTGGATAGATAGAATGGTAGATGGCATTTAAAGAGTACAAAGCCTACAGAGGAAGCAGTGATGTGTTTTATGGACTGACAATGATGACATTTACACACACACTCATATAACTGCTTTGTACAATATTTTATCAATAATCAGTGATTGCCTGGGTTTTGTTAAGGTTTTACAGTTGGGTTTTAGCACCTTGCAGGTGAATAATAAGAATGTAAATACTGCAGTAATATTAAGAATTGACAATCAAACAGAAGATATCTCAAAGAATAGTTATTATTGAGAATAGGTTATCCTAAAATAGTGGCAAAAAGAATACAGGAAGTCTCGCAGTTCCTACAATGGGAAGTTAAGCTTGACTGTGATCGTTTACAAGGGAGAAGAAGGAAAAAGTGGGAACTGACCATAATTGGCCCCTCATGTTGTGTATCATACCAAAGCCTGAGTAGACATTTAAAATGGAAACTGAGTGAGGCTTCTAATTTTTCCTCTGTACCTAAGAGTGACTTAAAGGTTACCATTTAGGTATAATTTCTCAGTTCCTTATTCTTTAGAACAAAACACATCTTGTGTTTTTGGATCATACAGGTAGTACCATAACTGAGATCCAATTAAACTCACAAGCGTTCTAAGTTCCATCCATATTCATGTCATCAACATGGCGTGAATGTCTGTTACATGGTGAGCATTGCGCTGCCAGTTTTCAGAACAAAGAAGAAAATGAAACGGTGCCCACTTCGTAGGTGTTCAGAGTCAAGTGGGGACAGAGATACTTAAGCAAATACAGGAAATGTTAAAATAAATGTAGGAAGTGTTAAGAGAAATACTTTAAGAAGGTGCTGTACAAACTCAGAGGAAAAGTAGGATATTTATTGCATGTAATTAAATCACCATATTTCATCACAGTTGGAATTCTATTTTTTTCCTATTAGATTGTTTTTTTCTTTTTCAATTTTGCAAAATTACACCTTCTCACAGTGAAAAATATTTACTTATTCCTCGATGTTTACATCATCTTTTTTTCTTAATCTCTTGAAGTGGGCTCATCGTGTGAGAGAGCAAGGAAAAGGGCAAGAATCAAGGTGACACACTGTCCCATTATCTGTAATAGCAGTCACTTTTAATATTGAATTCAACCCTGGAATTTGGGTTCAAGTTATCTTCTAGTTAGTGAATATACAAAGGGCAAATACCTGGCCAACACGCTGGAAGAGATCCATATTTATTTCCTTTCCAAAAAAAAGGTGACCGAACAGAGTATGGAAATTATTGAACAGTAAAATTAATATAACACACTGGCAAAATTCCACTGAAGATTATCCAAACAGGACTGGAATGATACATTGACTGAGAACTTCCAGAAATACAATCTGGGTTTAGAAGAGGTCGTTTCACTAGAGATATCACTAATGTCAGATGGCTCTTGGTAGAAACTAAAGAGTACTAGTGGAATGTCTGTATTTTATTACCTATACAAAAGCATTTGACTATGTGAATAAAAAAAGAATTAAAAAATGGCTAAGCTTAAGGAAAATGGGAATTCCAGTCTACTTGATTTTGCTTATTAAAAACCTATACTTGGACCAGGAAACATTCTTCAGAACAGAGCAAGGAAACACTGCATGGTTCAAAATCAGGAAAGGAGTACGTCAAGAATGCATCCTGTCTCCATAACCTTTCAATCTATATTCAGAATAGATTATTCAGGAAGTTGTACTTAATTAGGAGGAATGTCACATCAGGATTAGAGGAAGGCTAACCAACAACATACGTTATGCAGATGATGCAACCTTTCTTGGTGAAACTGAAAAGGATTTGAAGTGCTTGCTGCCAGATGTTAAGAACTGTAGTTTTCAATATGGATTGTTGCTCAACATCAAGAAAACAAAGTTTCTTACCACTGGGCCAATTGGCAACACCATGATTGAGAAGAGAATAAGGTTGTTAACACTTTCAGCTCTCTTGGCTCCATAATCAACACTGCACCAGCAGTCAGGAAATCAAAAGACAAATTGCACTGGGAAAATCTGCTGTCAAAGAACTCTCCAGATTATTGGAAAGCAACAGTATCAGCCTAGAGACTAAAGTGTGCCTGATTCAGACCATGATCTTGGCTATTACTTGTGAAGGATTACAGAAGACGAATTGATGTCTTTGAGTTGTGGTGCTGGAGAAGAGTCTTGAAGATACCATGGACCTCCAAGAAAACAAATAAGCCCGGTTTGGAGAGGGTGAAACCAAGCTTCTTATTGGAGGCTAGGATTTTAAAGTTCTATCTCACATACTTTGGGCATATAGCCTGTATAGACTGGCCCTTAGAAGGGTGTCATGCTCAGCAGGGTGGAGGGACAGTGCAGGAGAGGAAGACCAGAAGGAGAAGGATTGTTACAGTAACTGGGGTAATGAGGGTAGCTATGTGGAAATCAGTGAGACTGGCTCAAAACAGGCCTGGCTTCAGAGCTGCTGTAGGTATGGTCTCTGTGGGTCATAGGTAACTCGATGGCCTATAACACCAATAAGAACAAGGTATATTTACAACTGCATCCATGTTTCAATGCATAGAGGTGATGCAAACCATAAAGTGATTAACAGTTTGCTGAAAAGTTTGTGGTTGAAATGCACGGTGGAAGACAGGACTGAAGGTCTGTATCTTAAATACCGAAGCCTTGAAAACTGTGCACATGAGGTCACCCAGAGCTAGAAAAGGCAACTATGACCAGCAACAAGAAGTCAGCACTAATTCAGGGTTTTAAAGGTCATTCTGTTAAGGCAATTATTTCTGGCTACAGCCCCATGGTAGTTATCTGGGTAACACGAGAAATCCTGTGAGAACACACCTGTTCTATGGCATTTAAGAAGAACCTTTAGAATTCTTATATTTATTTTTAAATTTAAATCTAGTGGGGGAAGGAAGAGAATCTCCTCCTGTGCAGTTAACTGCCTCTGAAAATCCACAGGAGGGTCAACTATGGGTCAGTTCCGACTCATACATAACAAGAACAATAGGGGGGAAATAAAGGGTTTTTTATAGTAATGGGTAATATATGAGTTACAGTTAATATTTACTATTATTTATGTCAGGTGGTCATTATAAACAGGGCCTATTAATAGAGCCATGACTAAACATTGTTATTAAATAAATGAATATAGTGTATCAGAGTGCAGAATTTTGTGTTAGGCAATTAGCAGCAGTAGGAAATATTCCTAGAGATTTGTTAACATTGATGTACATATAAATCATCTGATAATAATATTAAAATGCAGAAACTGTTCTGTTAAGAAAGTATGGAGACAGGACACTTCCCTGACACACTCCTTTGCTGATCCCCCCCTTTCTCTCTTTTTTTCTTTTTATCATACTAGCTTAATACAAAATTTTAATGCATTGTTTTCCAGAACAGATTCTTCCAATTTTCCTCACCCCCCATCAAATTATATCACTTCATGATTAATCCTCCCTGCCCCCTACATGTCTCAGGCCTCTGCTTCCACCTTCACCCTGCCTTGAATCCTTTTGCTAATTCTACATTAATGGTTTTAGACAATATTTATCCTGGTGGGACTGAGTTAGTTCACTCAGCATAATGCTCTCCAGTCCTTCCAAAGTTAGGTGATAATTTACAAAATCATTGCTCCTGTGAACTCTGTAGTATTCCATTGTGTGAATGTACCATAATTTATCAATCCATTCATTTGTGGTTGCATATCTCCTAGGCATCCACAAGAAAAAGACTGATAATTGAATTACAGTATGTTCAAAAGACATGGAAATAATTTTCACAGGGTAAGATATTTAAAGGAAAAATAGATACATGAAGAAATGCTCAAAATCACTGGCAGTAAGAGAAATAAAAATCAAAACCACAATGAGGTACCATCTCACTGCATTAACAGTGGCAAAGTTTAACAGGGCAGCAAGTAGTAAATGTTGGAGAAGATGTGACAAGAAAGGAACTCTTATACATTGTTGGAGGGATTGTAAAATGGAACAACAATTCTGGTAGGCAATTTGACACTTCCTCAAAAAGCTGAACATAGAAATTCCATATGGCCCAACTATTCCACAACTTGTAATATACGGTGAGAAAATGAGAACTGAGGCACAAATGGAGACTTGTACCAAAGAACATACTAGCATTATTCACCATTGCAACATGGAAACAATCCTTTCCTGATTTTGAAACATGCAGTGTTTTCTTGCTCTGTTCTGAGGACTACTTCCTGGTCCAAGTATAAGTTTCACATAAGCACAATCAAGTGATCTGGAAGTCTCATTCTCATCAGAGTTCACCACAATTTGTTGTTATCACACAGTCATATACCTTTGCATAGTCAGTGAAATACAGACATTCTTTTGTTATTCTTTGGTTTCTGCCAAGATCCATCAGACATTGGCAATAATGTGTCTAGTGCCAGGACCTCTTCTAAACCCAGTTGGTACTTCTGGTAGTTCTCTGTCGATACACTGTTCCAGTCAAGTTTGCAGCACAGTTTTCAGCAGGATTTTTCTTGCATGTGATATTAGTTATAATGTTTGAAAATCTCCACATTTATGTGATCAGTTTTTATTGGATTGAGAATAAATACGAATCTCTTCCAGTCAGTTGTCCTCCAGATTTCTTGGCACAACCTGGTGAACATGTCCAGTGTAGCATGTGCATGTTGAAATACATCAGCTGGTATCCCATTAATTCCTGGGGCCTTGATTTTTTTTTCCAAGTCCTTCAGAGCATCCTGTACTTCTTTCTTCATTACAATTGCCACTTTTTTCCAACAAATTATTTTATTTTTTAATTAGTTTGCTTAAAAATTTAGATACATTATGTTTCAAACTATTAGTCATTCACATTGTGTTTCATACAATCCTCATGCATTATTTTTTATAAAATTAATAACCATTGGACCTTGCCCGTCATTACCCTGTCTTTTTTACCTGGATCCTTCTCATTTACTTCCCCCTCCCTTGTTCCACCCACCAAACTGTGCAACCTTGTGGTTTAATTCCTGTATATCCTCCCTCCTTTCACTACCCCCTCCTGAACTCTCATACATGTTTTACTAGTTATCCATCTATTTTTACAATAGTGGTCTTATATAGTTTTTGTCCTTATGAGACTGAGTTAGTTCACTCAGCATGATGCTCTCCAGCATCTCCCAACTCAGGATGGTTTTCTAAAGTGATGCTCCTGAGTATTGCGTAGTATTCCATTGTGTTATTGTACCACAATTTTTCAGTCTATTTTATTCTGGTTGGACATTTGGGCTGTTTCCATGTTCTTGTGATGGTGAATAGTGCTGCTATGAATATTGGTGTACAATTCTTCATTTGTGTCTGTCTCACTTCTAATTTCCTTGTGGTATATTCCCAGGAGTGGAATAGCTGGATCACTTGGATTTTCTATGTTCAACTCTTTGAGGAAATTCCAAACTGTCTTTCAGAGTGGTTGTATCATTTTACAATCCCACCAATGGTATATTAGAGTTCCCACCTCTCCAACATTTATCGCTTGCTGTCCTGCTAAACTTTTGCACTGTTATTGGGGTTTGAGATCACATTGTGGTTTTGATTTTCATCTTTCTTATTGCTGTGGTAAAACTGATGAATGGGACTTTCTAAAGATTAAATCTCTGTTCTCATCAAAAACTGATCCCAGCGTAGTGAAAAGAAAGTCTACCAACTAGGAACAAACACTTGGCAATACCATTTTGGACCAAAGTCTCATAGCAAAAGTTTACAGAATACCCCTGGGTCTCCAGAAGGAAAAGATTAATAACCAAATTCTAGAATGGGCAAAAAATGTAAACTGCTTCAGATCCTTCTCACTTTCATCAAGCAAAATTGTTGCATTTGCATAATGTAGCCTGCTGATGAGTCTTCCTCCAATGATGCCACATTCCTACTCATTAACCCCAGCCAACCAAATGATCTATTCTGCATAGAGATTGAAAGATATGTAGATAGGATATCAAGAATATAACCCATGAAGAATGCAAAAGGACATTACAAATACAGAGGAAGAAGAAAAGACCAAAATGGATGTCGGAAGAGACTCTGAATATTGCGCTACAGTACCGAGAAGCCAAAACAAAGGGAAAAATAAAAAAGTTAAGGAGCTGAATAGAAGATTTCAAAGGCCAGCTTGGGAAGACAAAGTATTATAATGAAATACACAAGGAACTGTAGACTCAAAATCAAAGGGTTGCACTCACTTAGCATGTCTTAAGCTGAAACAACTAAAGAACAAATTCAGGCCTTGAGTTACAATACTTAGGGATGCTCTGGTTGGAATAGTGAATGATCCAGTAATTATTAAAAGAAGGTGGAAGGTGTATACAGAGTTACT
The DNA here is from genome assembly GCF_000299155.1 of Elephantulus edwardii. Taxonomy (NCBI): domain Eukaryota; kingdom Metazoa; phylum Chordata; class Mammalia; order Macroscelidea; family Macroscelididae; genus Elephantulus; species Elephantulus edwardii. The sequence goes on from NW_006399775.1 coordinate 8,274,094, forward strand.
GTACAAAAAAGAATTGATTGACACAGAAGAATTTCAAGAAGCAACATATTAAGAGGCAATGATGATTTCTCTATGTGTCTGTTAGCCACTTGAACATCTTCTTTCTGAAGCTTTTGCTACAGAAGATCAGGGATTGTAGTCTTCAATACAGATTGGAGCTCAACATAAAAAAAAAAAAAAAAAAAAAACAAAAAAAACAACAAAGATTCTCACTACTGAGCCAATTGGCAGCACCATGATAGATGGAGAAGATATTCAAGTTGTTAACAATTACAGCTTGCTTCATTTCACAATCAACACTCTTGGTACCAGCAGTCAGGAAATCAAAAGAAGTAGTACACTGGGAAATTCTGCTGTCAGAGATCTCTCCAGAGTACTGAGAAGCGATGATGTCTAAATTTCACCTGATCCTGTCCATGGTCTTTACAATTGCCTGCTATGCATCAGAGCACTGGACAATGACTAAGGATGACAGAAGAAGAATTGATGCCTTTGACTTGTAGGGTTGGAGAAGAGTCTTGAACATATCATGGACCACAAAGAAAAAAAAAAGTCTGGCTTGGAAAGAGTGAAATTAAGTTCCTTCTTGGAGACTAGAATTTTGAAGCTCAGTCTCACATAATTTGGGTATGTGTCCAGGTGAGTCTGGTCCTTGGAGAAGGACATCATACTTGGAATAGTGGAGAGACAATGCAGGAGAAGAAGACCCTAGAGAGATGAACTGATACAGTAATTAGGGCAGTGGTGGTATGTGTGTTGAAATCAGTGAGACTGTCTCAGGATGTGTTATACATAGGGTCATTGGTGACTCACCAGCACATAACAACAACAGCACTAATCAGTTGATTAGGGATCTTTGTTGTTTTGTGATGGCAAGAGAAAGCTTTGTAGTTCACATCTGCCAACTGTTCTATAAGAAAAGGCTGGAAAATCTCTGCCTGTCAATGTTTACAGCCTCAGAAACCCAATGGAGGTTCAGTATGATTTGGAATAGACTTAATGGCACTGGGTTTTGGTTTGGGGTTGGCTCTGTTGATCAAAGGGAATCTGCATTTTTACTGGGTTCCAGGAATATCTTTGTTACCTGCCTATAGACCATTTGTTAAATATCAATAAGTTCTAGATTATGTCTTTCATTCTGAAAGTGTGCGACATAATAGGTTAATTTGGTGAGTTTTTCTTTTTCTCAGTGAGCCTCATACCAGTTAGATCCAAGTTCAAGTATGGCCTAGACATGAATAATTTTTAAGAGTATTTTATTCCCATCTGCAGCCAAGTATGTAAAATCCTGATGCTCACTTTGTCTACTCATTTCTTAGAAACCGGAAGTATGCAAAAAAGGGGAGGGGAGGAAGTGAGGTACTACCATGATGTGATTCCAACACACAGAGACAATTAAGGATAAACTAGAGTTGCTCCACAGGGTTCCCACGGCTGTAAATCTTGCTGAAGCTGACTGCCACCCCTTCCTTCCATGAAGTAGCTGGTAGATTGAATAGTCTATGTTTTCATTAGTGCCCAAAGGGATGGATTCTGCATAGCTTGGCCGCAGCCTCTGTCTCTGCTGACTTGAGTTGTGGCTTCAGCTGTGCTCTTTGTTGTTCACCCCTTGGGAATTGAAACATTCTGCTTTGACTTTGTAAACAGCTAAATCTTTCTGACTTTTCAGAAATCACTGATTTGGAAGGCTCTTTCCTAAAGCTGAGCGGATTGTGTCCTGCACAAAGCACATAATCTTGGATGCTCAGTGGGTTAGCATTCTTGTTCTACTCCTCTTTTACTAGTAAATGTGCTCTGGTACAGGAGCACCTGATGACAAGAACATGCTTTCTAATTGGTCGGCCAATAAAAGTGCCTTTTTCAAGTTTTCCAAAGAGACATGTTTTTATAGTTTGTCCAAAGATGCCATTCTGACTCAATGCATTCTTTAACTATTAAGAAAATCTGATGCATTTGGGTTCTTTAAAAATTTTAAATTCCTAGGGGAGCTCTGGTGGCCTGGTGGCAAGAAGCTGCAACTACAATCCCAGAGGTGCACGGTTCGACTCCACCAGATGCTCTGCCGGGGAAGGAGGGGCAATCTCCTCCTGTACCAGTCAGATCTGATTTGACGGTACACGCACACAAAAATAATAAAATAAAATTAAAAAAAAATTTAAAAAATTTTAAATTCCTTCTTGACTAATATTTTGTGACCAAGTAAAATGATATTTCTTGGGAAAAGGAATGACAAATATTTTTCACTCTCACCCAATCTAATTCATCAGAGACAGCATATTGCTAGAATTTGTTTATTTTTATTTAATTAGTTTAATCATGGAGTAAATGCTTTTACCATTTTCAATTTGTGACTTTTCTAACTCAGACAACCAGTTCATCATCAGATATTTGAATTCTTTTGAATTTAATGTTTCCATTCAGATAGCTTTATCTGAAGTGAATATATTCTTCTTTTTGAATGCAGAAAAATTGATTTAAAGATTTAATAAAATCATTGTAATTTTAAAAGAACTAGAAACTTTTAAAAATGAACTCTGTTGGTAGGTATTTTAAGGCACTCAATTACTAGCAAAGGTTGAAAGTTCAAACCCACTTACCTCCTCAAGGGAGAAAGATGTGCCTGGCTGATTCTCAAAAGAAACTTTCCTCTATCCTACATGATTGCTGTGAATTGGAATTGACTTGATGTCATTTGGTTTTGGGGGGTAATTTAAAACATAAGAAAACACATATTAGTCCTCTAAATCGTATCTTGGACCAGTGACTAAAAAGTCCATAGTTTAGGTGTGTCTATGTGTGTGCTAAGTACATACAAATCCAAAAAGTATAAATATGGATCTTATGTTCATATAAATATATATACCTTTTAGTGATTTATCAAGAGGATACAGCTTATGCTTTGACATTATTTTCTTATTCCAAACAATTTTATTTGTGTCTCTACTTTCTTTCCACAGACTAAAACTGGTATTGCATTGTTGTATGACGAAGGGTTGGAAAATGCCTATGATGTCCGATTGAAGCTAACAAAAGAGGTACTAACTATTCAAAAACAAGATGTCGTCTGTACTAGTGGAAGCAATCACAGTTCAAATGTAAGTGCATCTGGATCTCCGTGCTTCCAGTAGAATGCTTCAAAAATGTTCCAGCTGATCAGCCAAGAAGGTCTTATTCAGATGAAAACCACTTAAAATTTACTGGGCAAGGGTCTTTGCTAATGAAAAGTTACTAGGCCTTTATTTAAATATTCCTAAAAGGAGTTCCACTGACAACCCAAAGGCATGCAGTCCAAATTCACCAGCTGCTTTGTGAAAGAAAAATGGGCAATTCCTCTTGCGCAATTTGTAGGTTCTTCAAACTTGCTGGAGGGTCAACTATGAGTCAGTTCTGACTTGACAGCACATAATAATACTGTTGTTAAACTATTATTTTAAAATTGTATTATGTACTATTTCCCTAACATTCTGAACTCCTTTGTTAACATATTTTAAGACTTGAATAATAATAATAATAAAAAGCCAAATGCTTGTTATTACTATATGAACCACAATATGAACTATACTACAGTATTAACTATAATATCATTTTAAAAAAAAAAACTTACATAAACGAATAGTGCACTTACTAAAAATAAAGAATCTTTAAAGTTTCCAAATAGACATACAAGGAAAATAAATATTAAATTTGAACTTTGTAGTCTTGCCTTTGTGGATGGGATTATGCATTTTCATTCTAGAATATAGTCCTTCTTGACTTCAATTGTACCTTTGATTCACAGATCAATTAAGGTTAAGGAATATGTTTATATGATAGAGTTAAATATTAAATAGATATTAATAAAAATATTTTTAACATTTTCTATCTCAGAGTTTGATAGATGATGACTACTACTGCAAATGGAGTTACGTGCCATTGAGTCCACTTCTACAGTCTCCTCAGTGCTTCAACCTATTGTTGCATTAATAGTATTAATTCCTCTTCTTGAATATCTTCTTCTGTTCTTACTCTCCACTTTTCTAAACACGATGCCACCCTTAACCTCTGGTTCCTGGTGATAACATGTTCAAAGTATGTTAAATAAAGCCTTACTGTCCTTGCCTCTATGGAACACAGTAGTTACACTTCCACACATATCTGGTAGTGTACTCACTCTCTTGTGAATAAACCAATAGTCCCTTGACAGAAAAATGGCCAATCTCCTTCCATTAAGATTTGTACCCTTGGAAATTTATTAGAGGGTCTCTATAAGTGAAATTTGACATCATGACAGTGAGTTTGGGTTTAAATGGAATATATTATAATTAAATCATATTCCATTTTTTTAATTTTTTTTTGATCTGTGGTACTGGAGAAGACTCCGAGGAGAACAAATATGTTTGTATTGGAGAGGGTGAAATGAAGCTATGCCTTGGAGGCAAATTTTGGGCATATTCAAAAGAGGAACCAGTCTTTGAAGATGTACATCATTCTGGGACAGTGGAGGGACAGTGCAAGAGAGGAAGACCCTTAATGAGATGGATGGACTAAGTGACTCGTGTAATGGGGTTAGGTGTGTCAGAGACAATAAGGTTGTCTCAAGATAAATCAAATCAGGCTTTGGAACTGTTGTACATAGCGCTGTTATGAGTCGCAAGTGACTGGAGAGCACGCAACAACAAACAAGTTTTCTCTGGTAAATTTAACTATAGCACTGTTTCAATATTAAAGAATTTATAGTGAAGTTAAGAGTATTCTCCAACTTGACAATTCAGAGGCATTGATTGTTCTGTCGTCCTCTTTCCTTGTCTAATTTTTAGATTCATCCGAAGCAATTAGTCTTTAAAGATACCTTCTCAATGCTGTCTTTGATTTATTATGTCAAACAGTTAAATTACTTGGCATAATCAATAAATTCTACTAAGCATTTATCTGGTCTTCTCTGTCTTCAGCCAAAATTCATCTAATACCAGCATATGCAATGGCCTTTTCTGAATCCAGCTTATATTTCAGGCAGTTCCTTGTTGTACAGTAACAGTATTTTTTTATCTTTTTTTGGGGATCTTTTTCTTCTTCTTAAGCTTTATTTTTTGTAATAATTTTAATGGTCATTTTAAAAAGAACTTTTAGAAAATTTAAGTTGCATATAGTATTAATGTTGTTATTCTTGTTATATACCATCAAGATGCCTGCAACTCACAGCAACCCTATATACAATAGCTCTGAACCCTGCTCTATCTTGAGCCAATTTCATTGTCTCTGACACAGCTATCCCCATAACTCCAATCACTGAATCAGTCCATCTCATCCAGGATCCTCCTCTCTTGTGCTGTCATCCCACCCTCCCAAGCATGATGTGCTTCTCCTGGTAACAAGCCTAAAGTAAGTGAGATGGAGCTTCAAATTATTTGTCTTCAAGGAGCATTCTGGTTTTACTCTCTTCAGGGCAGATTTGTTTATTCTCCTAGCAGTCCATGGTATATGCAGCACCCTTCTCCAGCATCATAACTCGAAGGCATCAATTCTTCTTTTGTTATCCTTATTTATTTTGCAGCTCTCTGATGAATAGCAAGTAATTCCTAAGACCATGGCCTGAAACCGGTGCACCTTAGTCTCTAGACAGACATTATTGCTCTTCAGTACTCTGGAGAGGTCCTTGACAGCAGATTTTTGCAGTGCAGTTTTTCTTTTGATTTCCTGGCTACTGATCAACCAAGAGTGTTGCTTGTAAAGCCAAGCAAGCTGAATCTGTTAACAATCTCAATCTCTTCTTCATCTATAGTGATGCTACCAATTGGCCTAGGAGTAACTATCTTTGTCTTCTTGATGTTGAACTTCAATCCAAATTGAAGGCTCCCATTCTTGACCTTCTGCAGCAAATGTCTCAGGTCCATCTCACTTTCGTCAAGGAAAGTTTATCATTTGCTTAACACAGGCTGCTGATGAGTCTTCCTTCGATCCTGATATCACATTCCTCCTCATAGAGCTCAGCATCCCAGATGATCTGATCTGCATATAGATTTAAAAGATACGGAGATAGGATGCATCCCTCACAGACACTTTTCCTTATTTTGAATCATGTGGTGTTTCTTGCTCTGTACTGATGACTGCCTGCTGGTCACAATAAAGTGTTCTGGGATTCTCATTCTTTTCATATTGTTTGATATTTTTTTCATGCTGCTGGATCACTTATTTTGGAATGGGAATAAATATCTTCCAGTTGATTAGCCAGATCTTTTTAATCCATTGCCATAGACTCGTGAGCTGAAACATTTTATTGGTATCTCATTAAGCCTGATATCTTCTTTCTTGCCAATGCTGTCATTACATCTTAAACTTCTTTTAGTACCATTGCTTCTTTATCATATTCTACTTTCAGGAAGGGTTTGGAATGTTTTGGTATAGTGATTCTGTATATTCCTTCCATTTTCTTTTGACTTTCCTGCATCATTGAATATTTTTACCCATTGGACCTTTTAGTACTGCCAATTCAAGGTTTGTATTTGTTCTTCTGTGCTTTCAGTTTAGAAATATCACACCTTTTTTTTTTAAATATTGATTTGCTCAAAAAAGTTTTTATACACTGTGTTTCACACTCTTCTTCCATCATATTGTGTTTCATACAATAATCCCCATGTTTTATAAACTCAAGTACCATTGGACTTTGCCCATCATTACCCAATCTTTTCAAGTCCCTGCCAAATCATTCCAATTTCCTTCACTCCCTCCCTGCATTTACCAAAATCTGCATTTGCCCCAACCCATCCTAACCTTTCTTACACTCCATCTTTGTTTGGGTCCCTATATATGTTTTACTAGTTATACTTCTGCTTTTACAATAATGTTATTATGCAGTATTTGTCCTTATGAAACTTAATTCACCCAGCATAATGCTCTCCAGTCTTGCCCAAGTTATGTAGGACAATTTAAAAATCATTGCTCCTGAATGATGCATAATATTACATTATATGACTGTACTGTTGTTGTTGTTATGTGCCGTCGAGTTGCTTGCAACTCATAGTGACCCTCTGTACAACAGCCCTAAACTCCGCTCTGTCCTGTGCCAATCACACTGTCTCTGACACACCCATCCCAATTATCCCAGTCACTGAATCAATCCACCTCATAGAGGGCCTTCCTCTCCTGCGCTGTCCCTCCACCCTCCCAAGCATGACGTCCCTCTCCAAGGACCGGTCTCTTCTCACAACACACCCAAAGTATGTTAGACGGAGCCTCAGAATCCTTGCCTCCAAGGAGCCACCTGGTTTAACCATTTCCAGGACAAATCTGTTTGTTTTCCTAGCAGTCCATGATATTCTCAATACTCTTCTCCACAGCTCAAAGGCATCAATTCTCCTTCTATCCTCCTTGGTCATTGTCCAACTCTCTGATGCATAACAAGTGATTGCGAAGACCATAGCCTGTATCAGACGCACCTTAGTCTCCAGAGAGACACCATGGCTCTTCAGTACTTTGAAGAGATCCCCAACAGCAGACTTTCCCATGGCAATGCGCCTTTTCATTTCCTGGCTGCTGGTGCCAAGACTGTTGACTACGGAGCCAAGCAAACTAAAGCTGTGTACAATCTCAATGACTGTACTACACTTTCTAAATCCATTCATTTGTAGTTAGACATCTGAATTGTTTCCATATTCTTGTGATGTTTCATAGCACTGCTATGAACATTGGTGTGTAGATATCCATTTGTGTCTCAGTTCTAGTTTCTTTGGGGTATATTCCTAGAAGTGAAATAGCTCATATGGAATTTCTATGGTTAAGTTTTTGAGGAAATGCCAAACTGCCTTTCAGAGGGGTTGTACCATTTTACAATCCCACAAACAGTGATTGAGAGTTCTAAATGTTCCACATTCTCTCTAACATTTATAGATTGGGGCCTGGCTAAAATTTCTCAGATGGTAATAATTGCATCTCTCTTATTGCCAGTAATTTTGAGCTTTCTCCATGTATCTGTTGGCCATCTGAAGGTCTTTCTCTGTGTAAAGTCTTTCCATGCCATTTGCTTATTTTGTAATTGGGTTGTTAGACTTTTTCTTCTAGTGGCTCAGGAGTATTTGATAAATTTTTGTTATGAGACTCTTGTCTGTGATGGTATTGCAAAACGTCTTTTCCTTGTTGGTAAGTTTTCTTTTCACCCTATTGAAAAAAAAATTATGAGTACAAAGATTTAATCTTTAGAAAGTCCGATTCATCAACTTTATCCTCTCCAGATTGTATATTTATCAATGTATTTGTCAGTTTCCTTATGCCATAGAATAGGCCTTCTCAGCTTCATCTCAGTTTGTCTTTGATGAACTTCATGATTGAGGCTTTACTTCAAAGTCTCTGATACACCATGAGATGATTTTGTATATGGTGTGAGATGCATATCCTGTTTCAGCTTTCTGCAGATGGTAGTCCAGTTTTGCAACATCATCTGTTGAAGAGGTTGCCATTTCCCCATTTGATTTGTTCTTTTTCTTTGTCCAATATCAGTTGACTGTAGATACAGAGGTCCACTTCTAGTTTCTTGACTCGGTTCCATTGGTCTTTGTGTCTGTCATTGTACCAGTACCATGCTGTTTTGGTAATTCCTGTTCTATAGTAGGTTTAGGATCAGGGGATGCTATGCCTTTCACTTCATTTTTGTTTTTCAGAAGTGCTTTAATTATCTGGGCTTTATTTTCTCTACAAATACACTTGACAGTTTCCCTTTGAATCTTCTTGAAAAATGAATTTGGTATCTGTATTGAAATTGTATTTAACATGTAGATTGATTTTTATAGGATTGTAATTTTCACAGTATTGAGTCTTCCTATCCATGAACAGGATACATATTTCCATTTATTTAGATATTTTACTGCATTTTGCAGAAATATTCTATAGTTTTCTTTGTAAATGTCTTTTGTGTCTTTAATTAGGTTCACTCACAAGTATCTCAATTTATGGTCGCCTGTTTTAAATGATATTGCTTTGTTGGTTTCCTTTTACTTTTCATTGTTACTATAGAGGAATCCCACTGATTATTGAATATTCATCTTGTATCTGGCCACTCTACTAAATAGGTCTACTTTCTGAAACATTTTTTGTTGAGTCCTTGGGGTTTTCTTTGTACACTGTCATATCAGCTGCATACAATAAGAGTTAACCATCTCTTGGCAGATCTTGGTGCCTTTTATCCCTTCTCTTGTCTATTTCCTTCTCTTTTCTTCTTTTATTTCCTCTAGAAAGCACTTCCAATACAAAATAGAACAGAAGTGGTGACAGTAAGCACCCTAGTCTGGGTCCTGATTACACAAAAATGCTTTTAGTCTTTCTCCATTGAGAACGATTTTGCTCTTTTTTTTGCATGTATACTTTTCACTATATTGAAAAAATTCCCTTCTATTCCAATTTTGCTGAGTGTCTTAATCAGGAAAGTTATTGGGTTTTGGCATATACTTTTTCTGCATCAATTGCTAAGAGTATATGGTTTTTGTTATTTGCTTTGTTAATTGGTGAATTATGTTGATTGTATTTCTTATGTTGACCCTTACATATGAATCCCACTTGGTGATGATCTTTTTTTTAATGTGCTTTTGGATTCTATTCACTAGGATTTTGTTAAGGATTTTAACCTCTATGTTCATGAGAGATATTGGTCTTTAGTTTTCTTTTTTATTAAAATCTTTGCCTGGTTTCGGTATTAGGGTTTTGCTTACTTCATAGAATGTGTCTGGGAGTGTTCTTTTTCCCCCCCTTCTTTTCTGTTTTTTGAAATAATTTGAGTATAATTGGTGATAAATCTTCTGTAAATGTTTCATAAAATTCAGCCATGAAGCCATCAGGTCCAGAACTTTTACTGTGAGTCTTTTTATGACCTACTCAATTTCTTTTTTTGTAATGGGTCTGTTCAAGTGTTCTACATCTGATCCTGTCAATCTGGGTAGGACATTGGTTTCAACACGTTTGTCCATTTCCTCTAGATTTTCAAATTAATCAGAGTATTGCTTTTTTATGAACTTGGAGAAACAGTGAAATTTATACAAGTGTTCAGGTCTTTCATTCCTAAGGCAACTATGAGTCGTTTATGACGCAATGGCACTTAACATCATCAACAACAACAGCAACATAGCTTTTCATAATATTACAATATTATAGATTTAATTTCCTCTGGCTCTATTATAAGGTAACCTCTATCATTCTTTAATCAAGCTGTTTGTGTCTTCTCTTCCTTTTCTTTTTTTAAAAAAATTATTAAATTTTATTAGTTTTAATGAACATTGACAGGGATTTTGGGTTTTCATTCCTTCATTGCTGTACCATTCTCTCTACCCTCTTCCCCAGTTTGTTCTTCTTCTCCCGCCCTCCGAATGTCTGTTTTAATTGTCTGATTGCCACAGTGCTTGTCAAAGCCAGTTCTGATTAATCTCCTTTGTCAGTGTGTCCTTTGCCATTCCCTATCACTCCTCCCTGAGAGAGACTTCACCCTGATTCATAAGGAAAAGGGGATGGCGTATTCTATTAGCTACTTCCTGCTGAAAAGTGACGCTGTGGGTTTCAGGGTGAAGATCTTCTCTCACTACTCTAAAGGGCCCCTTTGGCAGTAGGAAACACATAGACTGTTATGGAGATTGATTTTGGAGTTTAGATGCACTGTTATTAATTGTGCTTAGCCGTACATGTTCATATCCTTGAAGATGTATCGTGGGGGGGTTGCAACCTAGAAGACACAAATTTAACTGACAAGTTATAAGTACATGAGTCCAAAATTATGGAAAAGTAAAAGAAAAGATTCTTTCATTGTTTTACAAACCTTCCCCCAGGTCCCCTCCACCATGTAGCCATTGCTCTAGACACCTGTGATGACAGAAATACCTAGTCACATATCTCTTTTAAACAGTTTTCTCCCTCCTCTGTTTCAGTGCAGTATACATTACTGAACCCATCTTACTCAGTCTCTCCCCAACCCCGAGGTTAGTCCCATTCTACAACAGTGGCATCATGCAATATTTGTCCTTTTGTGACTGGGATATTTCACTCAGCATAATGTTCTCCAGAGTCAACCATTTTGAATAATATTGGATGAGTTCCTTGTTTTTCAATGAAGCATAGTATTCCATTGTGCGAATATACCACAGCTTCTCTAGTTATTCGTTTTTTGATGGGCACTTAGGTTGTTTCCAACTCCTTGCTATTGTGAACAAAGCTGCAATAAACATGGGTGTGCATATATCTGCTTGGATGTCAGCTATGGTCTCTTCAGGGTATATTCCCAGTAGTGGAATTGCTGGGTCAAATGGTATCTCTATTTGCAACTTTTAGAGAAAGCGCCATACTGCTTTCCACAGGGGTTGCACCATTTTACACTCCCACCAACAGTGAATCAGGGTTCCAGTTTCTCCACAACCTCGCCAGCATTTGTTGCTTGCTGTTCTGTTAAATTTTGCTATTTTGACTGGGGTGAGATGATATCTCATAGTTGTTTTATTCTCTTCCTTTTCTTTTGTTAGGTTTGTCAGTGGTTTGCCAGTTTTATTGACACTTTCAAAATACCCGGTTTTTGGTTTTCTTGAGGGTTTCAATTGTTTTTCTGCTTTTTATTTCATTATTTCAGCTCTTATTTTTATAATTTCCTTTCTTCTAGAGGCTGTGGGGTTAGATTGATGTTCTTTTTATATTTGATGTAAGTGTTGAGTTAGATTATTAACTTTGCTTTTTTCTTGTTTTCTTTGTTTTTGGGTTTTGTTTTGTTTTGCTTTTGCTTTTATGTTTGTCTATGGCTGTGAACTGGGCTCTGAGGACTGCCTTACCTTCATCTCAGAGGTTTTGGTGCATTGTATTTTCATTAGTTTCATGGAACCTCTTTATTTCATTATTTATTTTATAACCCAATCGTGTTCTAGTAGAGAGGTGGGTTTGTAAGCTTTACTTTCCTGTGGTTAATTTCTAGTTTTATTGTATTGTGGTCTGAGATGAGACTTTTATTATTTCAATGTTTTGGTTTTTGTTTTTAATTTATTGAGACTTTCTTTGTGCAGTAATAGGTCATCAATTCCAGAAAATATCCCATGTGCATTTGAGAAGAAAGTGAATTAAGTTTTAGTTGGTCAATACTCAGATTACATCCACAAGATTGAGTCGGCTGAGTGTGTAGGGTAGATCTTCTGCATCTTTCTTAATTTTCTTTTGAGTTGACTTATCCTTTGGCAAGAGTGGTGTGTTAAAGTCTTCTAACACTATTGTGGTACTGTCTATTTCTTTCTTCAATTTTATTAACAATTGTTTTTATGTGTTTAGAAGATTCATCATGTGATGCATAGATGATGACCAATGTTGTCTATTATGCCTTTAATAATTTTATAGTGCCTTTCCTTTTAGAAGGTGGCTTTTATTTTGAAGTCTGTTTTATCAGTGATTGTTATTGCCACTTTGTTTTTGTGGATGCCATTTGATGGTTTATTTTTCCAGTCTTTAATTTTGAGTTTATCTTTCTCTTCATTTATTAGATGTATCTCTTGTAGACAACATCTTGATGGGCTTTGATTTTTTCATCTCTTTTCTGCTCTTTATCTCTTGATTTGTGTATTTAGTCTATTCTCATTAAGTTTAATTTTTGACAGGCCAAGTTTTATCATTGCATTTTGCTGTGTTTCTTTTTTTGTGTGTGTTTCTGGTTATAGTAGCACTGTAGTACTCTGTGTGAAGGACCTACCTTAAAAATTCTTATAGATTCCATCTTGTTTTTACAAATTATTTATGTTCTTTCTTTTCTACAAAGGATGAGATTCACCTTCATTCATGATTGGGAGCTTTGTTGGGTACAGGATCCTCAGTTGACCCTTGCTTTCTTTCAACTTTTTGCGTATGCCATTCCAGTGGCTTCATGCTCACATGGTGCCTGCGGAAAATCAGAACTGTCTTACTGGTTTTTTTTCTTTGTAGGTGACTCTTTGTTTTTCTTGACTGCTTTTAGTAATTTATCCTTATCTTTTATTTTGAAGAATTTGACTGCGATCTTCATTTCCTGTCTAGTCTATTTGGTGTTCACTGAGCTTCTTGAATGTACATTTCCTCGTTCCTCATGATACCTGAGACTTTTCCTCCTAATATCTTTTCTACAATGTTCTCAGTAATTTCCCTGACCTTCTCATACTCTGGAATTTCCGTCATATATATGCTGTTCCCTTTATGTCATCTCACATCATGCTATTTTTTTTTAATTTCTCATCTCTGATTTTTTTTTTTTTTTGTCTAGTATCTTTTCAATGAAGCTCTTGTCTCACTGACTCTGCTGCATCTCTTCTGTTTTACTTTTTTGTCTCTCAAGCATGTTGGATACTTCTGCTTTTCAGTTTTAATATTCTGGAGTGCTTTTAATGTATATCTCTTATTTCCAGTACTGTGTTGGCTGTGCCCTCTCTCTACTTGGGATATTGGGTTGTTTTTTTTTTTTTGTGGTTTCTTTTTTTTTTAAGTTATTATGCCTCTTTATTCATAGTTTCAGTTTTTTCTTCCATCTTTTATATTTTCTTCTATAGTTGTGGAAGTTCCTCCTCATCTACATATTTCTTCTGTCTCCCTGTCTCTGGAGGTTTTGCTTTCTAAGTGTTTTCCATTGTATCTTTCATTATTTGCTCCTTCTTCTGTAGCTGTTCAAAAAACTCCTCATCAATATATTTCTTCTGGTCTTCTGCCTCTAGGGTCATCCCTTGATTGGTACGTTCCATTGTTTCTTGCATCATTTGTACCTCTTTCATGGCTATTTGAATATCTCCATATTAAAATATATCATCTGCCTTCTTGACTCTGGGGTAGTCATTGCATCTGCAGTATTCTCTGATTTTTTTAGAAAAGACTGAATTTGCTTTTTTACAGAGTTTGAAGATTCCTGCTGCTTTCTTGATATTATGTGAAGTTTTTCTTGTTAAGTGTGTTAGGCCATTGCTATTGTGTCTGCATGAGTTGTTGGTAATTCTTTTGTTTATAATGTTATTGTTTAGTTATAAGTTTAAAATGTTCAATCTATCAGTGAGCCACCCACTCTACTGGAAGTCATTTCTGGAAACATTTGCTTTTTATAAAATCCTTCAAGTTCTCTCAGTTCTGCACAGCTGCCCTCCAGGAATCTCGGCTTAATGTAAATCCCTTGTCCCAAACTCTGCTGTTCTCCTTTGTCTGTGGAGTGGCTGAGTAGGATAAGACCAGTTGCTCCACTCAAGCACTTTCTATCTGGTGGGGTTTCAAGTCAGCTCTCTTTTTTTGCAGCTCTACATGTCATTTGAGAAAGCTTCAAAAGTCATTCCTCTGCTTGTGGCTCTGTGTCCAAAACTCTCTTGTGCTTTTTGGCCCCTGGGATGGCCCTGCAGCCTTGGAGGTAAGGATTCTCAAGTGGAGGGAGTTATATCCAGGGAAATGTCAGTACCTTCCCTTTCCTTTAGATTTTTCTTTGCACATTTTATTAAAATATTTTGCTTTGTCTTCTTGAGCTACCTATGAAAACTTCTTTTCAGCTATCTTCAGTATTTCTTTCCTTTGCTGTGACTTGTTTATACTTCAGTGCTAGTTTCAGAGTCTTTTCTGACATACATTTTGGCCTTTAATTTCTATCTTACCTTGTAATGATGTTTTGCTTTCTTCATGGGTGATATCCTTGATGTCATCTCACAGCTTATCTAGTCTTTGGACATTGGAGTTCAAATGGTTTTAAAATTAAGGTGAGATAAACTCAGAGTTGTATTTTAGTTCTTCTGGACTTGTTTTCATTTTCTTTAGCTTCAGTTTAATCTTGCATATGAGTAGTTGATGAGTTGTTCCAGAGTTGTCTCTGGAGGTGTCTTGATTGCTAATATTGAGGTTCTCCACCTTTTCTTTCTAAAGACATTGTCAGTCAGAATCTTGTGCAGTTCATTAAGTGAAGTGTGTATGTATTTTCACCATTTATTTTAAAGATGCTGAGTGAATTAAATCTCATAAGGACAAATCTGCAGAAGATCATTATTATAAAACTAGAAGGATAGCTATTAAAACATGTATGGAGACTCAAGAGGGGAAAGTGGTGGGAGCAGAGAGGCAAGGCTGGGTAGGGGTGAAAACACAGAGTTAGACAGTTTGGAGGATGGAGGGATGAGTGAAGGAAATGAGAAAAATCTGGCAGCATTTTGAAAAGAATGGTTAATGTTGGGCAATGTGCGAAGGTGCTTGATTTTATAAAACATAATATATGGGAATGATTGTATGAAATATGGTAATAAAGAATAGTGTGAAACAAAATCTTTACAAAACTTTGTGAGCAAGTAAATATAAAATAAAATTTTAAAAAAGATACTTGCAATGAATAAATCATCGATTGAATAATATTCATTCATTAGATCACAGCTTTTATTTCTACCACCAAGACTATATTTTCCAATAAGACTTTACATACTTTGGACGTATTGCCAGGATGTGATATTCTTTGAAGAGGACATGATGATGGGAAGGATGGAAGGCTGATGAAGGAGAAGGCAACCCTCAGTCTGGTGGATTGGTTTGGTGGCTGCTGCAATAGACTCTTTATGTGTCAGGAAATGTAAGGATGGTACAGGATAGAACAGAGTTCAAACCTTTTGTTCATAGGGTCACTATAAGTTGTGCTCAACTTAACAACAACAAGTTCTTCTTTAAGTCAGTAATTATTATTAATGCACATTGATCACAAGTTTGATACACATCAGTCTGCACAATTTAGTGACAATCCTTAGTTTCTTCTTTGATTTTAGTGGTTAGGGTACATATTTAAATAGTAGTTGTATTAACATATCTTCTTTCAATGCATATTGATAGTATCTTATAATTCATAGCATTATATTTTAGGATCAGTTTTAAAATATTCTTTTTTATAATGAATTTAATAATAATTACATTCTGTTCCTTTTAAGGCCATTCCTCTGTTTAAGATTATTTGTCTGCTGTTTACCATTTCCAGCAGAGTGAATCATGTAATTATCAGAGTCATAATGGCCATTACCAGTTCATTTCAGCTCAGTAATGCCTAACATTTCACTCTTTTTGCATCCGATTTAATTTTTTTTAAATTCCATTTTTTTCTAGATCTATATTTAATACATCCCACATTTCAATTATTAATGAATGTGCGCAGCTCATTCTCTTTATTTTGAGGCTTGCTACAATAGCAAATGATGGTCCTTAACTGGATAAAAAATGTATCAATAAAGTAGACACACTCTGAGGAAGCAACTTCCCTAGTTGCATTTTGAGTGCCTTCCAACCTGTGTTACTCATTTTCTATCACTTAACGCAACAATGTTATTCTATTATTTATAGGATTTGCAAAGGCTTGTTAAATCAGAAGTAGATGGCCAGTTGTGCTTCTTAATCTGTAAATTCTGACACAATGTGTCAACCTGCTGTTATTTGAAATGATGATAATATAGCATTATCTTTCTATCGATCATCTATCTATCTATCATCTATCTATCTATCTATCTATCTATCTATCTATCTATCTATCTATCTATCTATCTATCTATCATCTATCTGTTATTGTCATGTGCTGTTGAGTTTCCTCTGACAAAGAGTGACTCTATCCACAGTAGCTCTGCAGCTTGTTTTACCCTAATCCAAACTCACTGTCTCTGATACACCCGCCACTGTTACCCCAGTCACTGTGTCAGTCTATGTCATTCAGGGTACTTTTCTCCTGTGTTATCCCGCCACCCTTCCAAGCATGATGCCCTTCTCCAAAGACTGGCCCCTCCTGGGAACATGATGAAAATATGTGAGACAGAGTTTCAGAATCCTCCTTCAGACAGCACCTTGGTTTTGGACAGGCCTATTTGTTTCTTGGCAGTATGTTCAGTACTCATCTCCAGCACCATAACTTAAAGGTATCAGTTCTCTCATTTTTATTAATTGCCCAGCTCCCTGAAACATAGCAGTAATTACAAAGACCATGGCCTGGATCAAGTACACTTTAGTCTTTAGACTGACATCTTTACTCTTCAGGACTCTGGAGAGGTCCCTGACAGTGGATTTTCCCAATGCAATTTGTCTTTTGTATTCCTGGCTGCTGGTGCTAAGAGTGTCAATGGTATACCAAAACAAGATGAAATTGTTAACCAGCTCAATCTCTTCTTTATGGATATGGTTATATGTTGTTGTTGTTATGTACTATTCAGTCACCTGCATCTCATAGCAACCTTATGTACACCAGTCATAAAGCCTGCTCTATCCTGTGCCAATCTTACTGTCTCAGACACACAAGCGTGCACGTGTGTATGTGCATATATAAATCGTGGAAATTACTTTGTATACTCCTTTACTCTTCCATCTTCTTTTAACGCTTCCTGGATCATTTCATATTCTGCCCAAAGCATCCTTGAATATTGCAGCTCAAGGCTTGAATTGTTCTCCAGTTCCTTCAGCTTAAGAAATGTCAAGAAAGTTTGTCCTTCTGATTCCAGAGCTTTGCACATTTCATCATAATACTTTGCTTTGTCTTCCTGTGCTGCCCTTTGAAATCTTTGGTTCATCTCCTAAATTTGTTGATTTTTTTTTCCTTTTGCTTCTGCTTCTCAGTGTTCTAGTGAAATTTTCAGAGTCTTGTCTGACATTCATTTTGGTGTTTTCTTCATTGTCTGTAATGACCTTTTGCATTCTTTGTGAATGGTATTCTTGATATTTTCTCACAGCTCATCTAGTCTTCACTCCTTAGTGTTCAAGACCTCAAACTCATTCCTGAGACTGTTTGCAATTCAGATGGGATAGACTCAAGGTCAATTTTTTTCCCTGTGGACTAGATTTAACCTTCTTTAGCTTCAGCTTGAACTTGCATGTGAGTAGTAGATGGTTTGTTTCACAATCAGCACCTGGCCTACTTTTCACAGCTGAGATTCTCAAACATTTTTTTCTACAGACATAATCAATCTGATTCCTATGCACACCATCAAGTGAAAATTCTGTGTTTATGTTTTGTCTAAAAAGTATTTGTGATGAATACATCATTGATTACATGGAATCTATACTTGGACCAGGAGGCAGTTATCAGACAGTGTTAGGAAACACTGCATGGTTCAAAATTGGGAAAGGCATACACCAGGGCTCTGTCCTATTTCCATACCTTTTCAGGACATCTGGGAGATTGGACTCTCTGAGGAGGAATGTGGCATCAGTATAGGAGGAACACTCATCAGCAACCTGCATTATGCAAGTGACACAACCTTTTTTGCTGAAACTAGGGAGGACCTGAGGCATTTGCTGTAGGTCAAGGACTGCAGCCTTAAATATGGATTGGAGCTTGACCTCAATAAAACTATTATTGTAAAATAAGTATGAATATGAGAATCCAAGGAGGGGGTGGAAGCAGAGAGGGGAATATGGGAGGATAGGTTCGGCACTAAAGGTAGGGTCATACAATTTGGTATATAGGAATGGCAAAGGAAATAAGAAGGATCTGAGGTGAAAAAAATATTCTTATTTTGTAAATAAACCAGTATAAAGTGAAAAGTATAAAAAAAGTTTAGGGGGAGGATGGAAGCAGATGGGTGAGGATGCGTGGGGAGGGAAGAGATTAATCACAGGGTCGGACAATTAGATGTTTGGGGGATGAAGGAAATGGGAAAGATCTAGTGTGAAAAACAATGTATTCAAACTTGGTAAATAAATCAGTATTTAAAACAAATCAACCAAACATACACACACACACACACATACAACCCCAACCAAAGAAAGAAAATAAAAGAAAACAAAGATTCTCACTCCGGGACCAATTGGCAGCATCATGATAGATGGTGAAGAGACTGAGATATTTAATAGCTTCTGTTTGCTTGGGTCCACAGTTAGCACTCTAGGTACCAGCAGTCAGGAAATTAAAAGATTAATTACATTGGGAAAGGCTACTGTCAGAGACCTCTCCAGAGTATTCAAGAGCAACGATGTCAGTTTCGAGACTAAGGTATGCCTGAACCATACCATGGTCTTTGCAGTTATTTGCTATGCATTAGAAAGTTGGACAATACTAGGGATTATAGATGAAGAATTGATGCCTTTGAGCTGTGGTGCTTGAGAAGAGTACTAAATATACCATTGACCACTAGAAGAATAAACAGGTTCAACCTGGAGAGGATGAAACCAAGCAGCTCTTTGGACATAAGAATTCTGAAGCTCCATCTGACATACTTTGGGCAAGTTCGAAGGAGTGACCAGTGCTTAGAAAGGGATATCATGCTTGGGTGGGAGGAGGGACAGTGCAAGAAAGGAGGACCCTCAAAGATAGATTGATTCAGTGACTGGGGTAAACAGGGTAGGTGTGTCAGATACAATAAGGTTCGGTCAGGATAGAGTAGGGTTTAGAGCTCTTGTACATCAAGTTGCTAGGACCTGCAAGTGACTTGATGGCACATACAACAACATTGTCACGGAGATATATCTATGTTGTTATTGTTGCTTATTGTCAAATGGCCAATGACCCGCAGCAATCCTATTTATAGTAGCTCTGAAGCCTGCCCTGTCCTGAGCCAGTCTCACTAATTGTGACACATGTATCTCCATTGCTCTAGTTACTGTACCAGTCCATCTCATCCTGGTCTTCCTCTCCTGCACTACCCTCCACCCTTCTGATCATGATGTCCTCTTTCAGGAACCTGTCCCTCTTGCCCACATGCCCAAAGTCTGTGAGATAGAGCTACAAAATTCTATCCACCAAGGAGAAACTTGGTTGCATCCTCTCCAAGACAGATCTATTTGTTTCTTGGCAGTGTATGTTCAAGACTCTTTTCAAGCAACTAAATTCAAAAGCATCAGTTATAACTTTTACCCAGTACTGCCTTTGAAAAAAATCTTTCCTTGAATGTAGTACTTGGGATTTGGACTTAAATCCTCCTAAACACAAAACAAGCCTCAGTGTGAGAGACCAGCAGCAGTGCTAGTTACAAGACATCATGGAAGTGACTTGTGGCCTAAGAAAGGGTCGGAGGGAGGTACTGGATGAGGTAGGTGAGAGTGCAAGTGATGCTGATGAAACAAAGAACGGGAAGGAACAAGATATGTGCACCAGGGAGGGGGATTCTGGACATATTGGTTATTTCTGTAAAGGGAAGTGTCTTTCCGCTGTTCCTTTTAGTAAAATGCTTATATGACAGATATTGTTCTAAAACTATGCATTCAAATTAAGACAGATTAGGAAGAAAGACTTTTAAATGAGCTCTGGGTGGATATCAAGAAAATCGTCCATGAAGAATGCAAAAGATCATTACAAAGGCTGAAAAAGAAGAAAAGACCAAGATGGATGTCAGATGAGACTCTGAATATTGCATTATAGTGCCGAAAAGCCAAAGCTGAAGGAAGAAACCAAGAAATCAAAGAGCTGAACAGAAAATTTCAAAAGGCAGCCCGGGACGACAAAGCAAGATACTGTAATGAAATGTGCAGAGAGCCGGAGTCATAAAATTAAAAGGGCTGAACTCGCTCAGCGTTTCTTAAGCTGGAGGAGCTGAAAAACAAATTCAAGCCACGAGTGGCAATACTTAAGGATACTTTGGGCAGAATATTAAATGATCCAGGAAATATCAAGAGAAGATGGAAGGAATACACAGAGTCACTGTATCAGAAGGAATTGGCTGACAGAAGAATTTAATGAAATGGCATGTGAGCAAGAGGCTATGGTGATGAAGGAGGAAGTACAAATTGCTCTGAAGGAATTGGCAGAAAACAGGGATCCAGGAGTTGATGGCATAACAATTGACATATTTCAACAGACAGACACTGCCCTGGATGTGCTCACTAAGTTGTGCCAAGAAATCTGGAGGACAGCCAGCTGGCCCACTGACTGAAAAAGATCAATATTTGTTCCCATTCCAAAGAAACCCAGCAGAGTGCAGAAATTATCAAACAATATCATTAATATCACATGCAAGCAAGATTCTGTGAAAATTATCTAAAAACATTTGGAAGAGTATGTCAACAGAGAACTGCCAGATGTACAGGCTGGATTTAGAAGAGGTCGTGGTACTAGGGATATTATAGCTAATGTTAGATGGATATTGGCAGGAAGCTGAGAATACCAGAAGAAGTCTGTGTGTGCTTCATTGACTATGCACAGGCTTTTGACTGTGTGGATCATAACAAGCAGTGGTTGACTCTGAGAAGAATGGGAATCCCAGAACATTTGATGGTGCTAATGCAAAACCTGTACTTGAACCAAGAAGCAGTCATCAGAACAGAGCAAAGAGACACTACATGGTTCAAAATTAAGAAAGGGTTCCATCAGGGATGTTTTCTGTCTCCATACCTTTTCAATCTGTATGCAGAATAGATCATCCGAGTCTCTGGGCTATATGAAGAGGAATGTGGTATCAGGATTGGTGGAAGAGCCATCAACAACCTGCGTTATGCAGATGACACAACCCTGCTTGTTGAAACTGAGGAGGACATGAAGCGCTTGCTGCAGAGGGTCAAGGACTGCAGCCTTCTATATGGATTGAAGCTCAGCATCAAGAAAATAAAGATTCTCACCACTGAGCTAACTGGCAGCATCAGTATGGATGGTGAAGAGATTGAGATAGTTGACAGTTTTAGTTTGCTTGGCTCCACAATCAATGCTCTTATTAACAGAAGCTAGGAAATCAAGAGATGAATTGCATTGGGAAAGTTGGCTGTGAGGGACCTCTCAAGAGTACTAAAGAGGAATGACATCAGGCTGGAAACTAAGGTGCACCTGATCCAGGCTGTAGTCTTCACAATTAAGTGCTATGCATCAGAGAATTGGACAGTGAATAGGGTTGATGGAAAGAGAATTTATGCCTTTGAGCTGAGGTGCTGGAGAAGAGTGTTGAATATACCATGGACTGCTAGGAGAACTAACAGGTTTGTCCTGGAAAGGGTGAAGCCAGAGTGTTCCCTGGAGTCAAGGATTCTGAAGCTTCGTCTGACATATTTTGGGCATGTTGCAAGGAGGGACTGGTCCTTGGAAAGAGACACCATGTTTGGCAGAGTGGTGGGGCGGCGTAGGCGAGGAAGACCTTCGATGAGATGGATTGATTCTGTGACTGGAGCGGTGGGAATAAGTTCATTTGAGATGGCTAGGTTGGCACAGGATAGAACAGTTTTTAGAGCTCTTGTACATAGGGTCTCTATGAGTTGCAAACAGTTTGGTGGCACATAACAACAACAACAAACAAGGAAGAAAGATTGGTCACCCACTTCTGAAATATAAAAGGCATTTGAAAACCCTATGTACATACAGCACTCTTAAAAGTATATTAACAGAAATGAATAAATAGAGAGATAGACATCTAAGTATATCTATCACTATGTCTATCTGTATCTGTAATTTGTTGTTATGAGCCATCAAGTCAGAACCCACTAGTAGCTGACTGCCAGAAGGTTTTTAGTGAGAGTAACGTACATGGGGGGAGATTGCCTTTCCATTTATTCTTATTACAAAACAATGATGGGAATAGAAAAAGAGGTCATCAGGGCAAGTGTGTTTTGGTTTGTTGTTTTTTTGCATTTAAATGTGTATTTTTCTTTGTAGCAGCTTTCTAAATTAAAGAAAATATGACTCAAGTGATCGTAAAAATACTAATTTTATGCTATAATAGGAAAATTATTAACACAAACACACAACATTGGTTTGTTTTTTAATTCCTAAGTGTGAGATTCTCTTAATAATATGTTCTTCATGAAAATTCTTGCCATGTAAAAGACTTTTCCCTAAGAAAAATGAGCATATGTTCTTTCTTCTTTTGCTCCCTAAATTTCAGCAGTTCCCTAAATGCTAAAAGCATTCATGGGGCGTTCTAGTGGCTCAGTGTGTAAGGTGCTGTGATACCAGACCAAAGGGAGATTGACTACACAACAGGAAAAATATGGACCATCTCCTCCTATTCAATTTACAGAAATCTTCCTACTCTTCCTCTCTTTGGAGCACACATCCACCAACTGAAATTACTAT